>NC_140580.1:894841836-895554836 GCF_964204655.1 Triturus cristatus | reverse complement strand
GTGCCAGCAGTGCAGTTGTCGTGGCCAGCCTATTGTTAGATTTTGCAAACATTTTGAGGTGCTGCATTAGTTCGTGATGGTGTCTTTTCTGGGATACATGTCCCTCCTGCATGACCTTGGTCAGTTGCTGCACACTATCGGACAGTATTGCAATGTTGCTTGCCATCTTGCCAATTTGTAATTGCACTGCACGTGTGTTTTTTGTCTGCAGGCGCTGCATACGCAGCATCTGTCCCTCAAGACCACCCCAGACATCATTTGGTTGCTCCTCCTGCTGTGTTCTCAGTGCTCTTCCTCTTCTACGCCGGACTCTGACATTGCTTCTGTGGACCTGTGTTTGTGGTTTTGGGATGGAAGTGGCCTGGCCATGGCTGGCACCTGGTGTTGTATCAGCCTCATCATCAGAATCCATGGTGACCAGTGATGGGACAGTTGCCCTGCGTGAGTTTGGGGCACGTGACGGATTTTTTGGCAACACGGGTGTGTCCTGCGCTGGTGTCCTGCATGTCCTGGGAATCACTATCCTCAGCTTCCACACGTTGTGCATCTGTGAGGTGAAACAGTGCAAAATTGCATGAATTAATGTCTGTGATGTCATGTCACAGTAATATATTTTTTGCTTTGTCATTAAATTGATAATATATTACACTATTTAGAGTTGTTTATCTCAGATTTGTGTGTTTGTCATCGTAACTGCTTCAACTGACTACATCTCCCATAATGCACCTCCCTTTATGAATACCTTGTGTAGTGGATGTTCAAAGTGTGCACTTGGGCTGTACTGAGGTCATGTTCCACCTTTAAATTTTAGGACAATGGTAACATGCATTCATCTTACCTTCAGATGTGTTTGCTGCTCCTGACGTGTCAAGCTGGGTCACACCAACAACAGCTTCTGGCTGGATGTTGGATTCAACCAAGTCCGCCATGGGAGTGTTCCCAGTGTCTGTTGGTGATCCCCCTCCTGTCTTCTTTGCCTCCTTGAGCCGATCAGCAATGCGCAATGCGCACCTTAGCCCAACTGCGCAAGTCGTACCATCGTTTTTTCAGTTCTTCGATGGTGCGGTGTGTCACCCCAACGGCATTGACCCTGTTTTGGATCCGGAGCCAGATTTTTCTTTTCTCCTGCTCTGCCACTTTTAAGGATAATTTTCCAAACCGCTTATCATGGCTGTGGACTACTCCTTCAATGAGGGTGTCAATTTCTTTTTCAGAAAACTTTATTTTCCGCTTCCTGCCTGCTGGCTCTCCTCTGCTGTTTGTGAGGCTTCCATTTAGTTGAGATTCAAGGTGTTTCTAATGTCTCTCTTCAGAAGGGAAAGTGGAGAAAACAGTTTGGGATGTGGAAACGGAGAAACACTTAAGAAGTCCAACTATGGCTTTAGATTGGCCTCAGAAAGGGAAATTGTGTATAAGAAGGAATCAGACAGCGTATGACAATTATTTTCTAGGGAATAGTGAGTGCCATGATACATACCGGATCATGGGAGGATGGGGATTTAAAGGTGGAAGAGATCCAGTCTTTCCAGGAATGTATTTCATTTGTGGGAACAGGGCATATTATCGTTTGCCAGACCATTGGTATGGCACATGCTATGTTGGCCTGGTTTTTCCAAAGATTTTCGACATGGATAGAGGAGAAGATGGTGTACATAATCTAGGTAGTTATTTAGCACGTAGCAAGAGAGAATCTTGGACTGAAATTGTTAGTGACATTTTTGGAGCACTGATACCCGCAGTGGGAATATCTCTGAATGCAAAAAAATTAGAAAACTTTCAACAGTAGTGGATCGCTTGTCAACAAGCACCGCTGGAGGATTCTTATTGGTGAATACAGAAATGGTTGCCATGCGTGCTATGGTAATGCAAAATCGACTTGCCCTTGATTTTTTATTGACAAAAGAGGGTGGAGTCTGTGGAATGCTGAAAGTTCAACATTGTTGTACTTACATTCCTGACGAAAGTAGAGATTTGAAAATTTATATTAAGAATATTACAGAATTGCATGACGAAATTGTACCACTGGAGGTTGAAGGTGTCTGGGAGAAGATTGTTAAGAAAATATCAGCTATTAAAGATTTTGTAGTAAAATTAGGTAGTACATTTATAGGTAAAATATTATTTCCATTAACATGTGTGATTTCCTTGATATTAATAATTAGACTAGGTTGTATTTGTTGTAGAAAGAATAAAAATCAGAAAAGAATAAAAAGAGAAAACTTAAGGAGAAGGGATAAGAAACAAGAAAGAGAATTTGAAGAAATAGAACTAGAAGAGTTAAAGGATAGCATGTATAAAACAGCAAAAAGAGAAGAAATAGGGGAAACTGAAATATGAACGAGACAAGAAATCAATTTAAATTTCCGTAAAAGGGATACAAAATTTTTGATTAGTGTGGTGATATAATCACCAAAGGGGGGATTGCTGGAGCGGGTAGTACAACATTTTGTATACCCCCCCATTTTGCATGTTTATAATAATTTGAATAATTAACTAATAGTAATCATATTAATTGGTTTGCAGTGAACATTTACCAATCATATTAACAAAAGAATTACACGTGGGAATTGCACCTTGCATGGCTATATTAATTGTAAACTAACTTGAGTATGCATATTAATAGTAGAAAATTTGAATATTGCATGTTATATGTTGCTTTGGTGATGTATTTGTGATTTGTGCTTTATTTCGTAAGTATAAACCGCTCTGAGTGTTGCTTCTGCTAGATAAATACACACACATATGGGTATTAGCAAGGGGATAACATTTTATTCGTCATTTCTATGTTTTAATTACGTTTTTGTGTTTCTTTTGCTTAAGTTGGCCATTTCGGCCTAAACAAGATGGCTGAACGAGACGTTAAACGTGACTGCCCTGACAACACGAGGTTCTGGGTGAAGTGCGCAGGCGTCACCACCAGCAGCAGTGGCCTGGACCTGACCCCGTTATGCTGATGGAGAGGACGTTGACACTGCTGGACAGCTGTTATCCTGAATCTTTGAGAGACTGAATTGCGGCCTAACTTTGCTGAATAAAATTCTTCCTTGACTGACTGACTTAGCGGACGACTTTAGCCAGAATAGGTAAATATGATGCTCTGAAATGCTGATTTTTTTTAATTGACATGTTTTTATTAGGGTTTTTCATGTATTGCAGTACAAGTAACAATCATCATTATGAGCGTAAATTATTGTACCATAACATATCATAACATCGTGGACCTTTAAGAAAGTTAGCGTGTGCGTGTGCTGTAGTCCGTTAGTGGCTGAGATCTCCTGTGGTGTCCTGTGAGACTTGTCTTCCCAGTGGTCGGCTCTATCTGGCCCCCATGTATATCGTCCTGGTCGTGCCTACACTTTCCGTCTCGGTCGGGGGTCAGCTGCACCTCCCCACCGTGGTCTGAACTGCGGTCTTTCCTACCCGGATTCCCTATCATGTCATGTAACTAAAACAACGGTGTGTAAACCGCTAACTGGGGCTCTTGCTGCCTACGGGGCGGCTTGGGGAGGGCCCTAGAGTAGGGGAGGGGCCTCGAAACTGGGTAGAGTAGGGGAGGGAAGGAGGTAGTGTGGGAAGTATGGGGGGGGAGAGAGTGCGGGGTCGGCAGACGAGAAATTCCCGTGGTAGATTATGTATGGACTGGTGGTAGGTGTATGTGGTGTGCCCCGGGGATCCCTGGGGGGGGGGGGCGGCGGGCCCATGCTCTGAAATGCTGATGATGATTTCTAAAGTTTCTTTCAATATTTCTTAGATAAAGAATATTTGATTAATTGACAAATGTGTTGTGTCGATTATTTAAGAAGAGAATTTAGTGGGATTTAAAGACTAGATAAATGATTGTGAAACTAAACCTACAAACAACTAAATGATCCATCTCCTTATGAGAGGGATATATTAGGTTTGAAGTCAATGTGTTTAGGGTAAGGTAAAGGTATTCCTTTCATGTCAGCGTTTGGAAGCTTATTTCCCTAGGAAAACAGATCAACTGAGTGTAAGTATTGGTGTTATGGGCCCCCCACTGAATGTATATGAGTGAATTTGATGTTGAAGTAGTTGGTCTGAGACGAAGGGAAATTTGATGTTCCACGCTGCAGCATGGATGTTCCCAAGCAACACCCATGGAACAAGACACATCTCCACATTTACGAGAAATCGAAAATCTGGAGATGCGTGTGAATGCTACGCCACCCTAGAGGTGGCGTAGCGAGGCGCAACGAGGAGAAATGTTTTCATTTCTCCTCGTTTTCTCCTCTTTCAATGCGTGCTGCATTCTACAGCACGCATTGAAAGAGGAAAAAGCCTCTAGTGATTGTTTTCCTGCACAAAAACAATCTCCCCACGATGCAGGCATCCTTGCACCATGGTGCAAGGGTGTCTGCGCCGGCGCATTGCTGCAGTTTGTGCGCCAGCGCAGGGGAAGCACAGAGATGCGATATATTCTTGTAAATATGTCGCATCTCTGTGCTTTCCAAACTAACGCAGCACGGTGCAGCAAAATGATTTGCTGCACCGTGCTGCGTTACTTTGTTGTAAATCTGCCCCATTTTATTTATAAATAACCGCTGTTCTGCTAATCTCTAAATTAGATGAGCAGCGCCACCATGTTGACAATTAAGTGCCGGTGCCGAGCACCGGAAACCAATTAAGTGCTGACACTGAGTACCTGAAACCACCAGCTAAAATTAAGCAACAGGGTGTATCCCTCATTGTAATTTTGGAATAGTGTCTTTCTGCGCACACAGGTACCGTACCATGTACAAATATAATGGATTTACCGACTGGCTGGTTTACTGGGTGGGTGTGGGGTACTGCTGATGCCATGGTTTATTTTAAAAAATGTTTGACAAATGAGAATTCTAAAAGCACGCTGGGCCAATAATTATAGGTCAAAATAGGATAAGATTGTAAAGACAACAGGGTGTTGGTGGGCTTAGGCTAGTCCTCAAATGACTTTAGGAATATTTGTTAAAGGTAGTAGTTGATTTTCAAGCATGGAATTGGAGGGATGCTGTGCCCCCAGTATTGCTCAATGGGAGGTGGAGTTTGTGGTCTCTCGCCAGCATGAGCTTACCATATACGAAGATTGAGGCTGCGCCCAACCCATCGGAAAACATGGCACAAATGGATTCGATATTTAGGCTCAGGGAAGAAGGAAGCAGAATGAATATTTACTTAAAACAATTAACACGAAAGGATGAGTTCACATATCTGAAAAGGATTTCAACTTCATAGCCTTAATTTAGGGCACAGCCTGTGATCTATGCTAGTACCCATTCTTTTTTAAAATCTTTTTAAAATTTCTAATTTTAAAAAATATTAGAACCAGATGCTGTTCCAGAATAAACAACATATAGACATTACCGTTTATACCCCTCCACCCTCCCCCACTAATAATATGTAAAATACAATGAGTAAACTCATCAGCCTCATCCATCTAGGCCATGATGGGACGACCATTTGTTCCAAACCTTCTCAAATTTATGTGGATATCCCCTTGCACTGTATATTGTTTCTTCCATCTTGGCACGCCAGTCCATGGCATTCGTCTAGGACGTGATGGAGGAAGCATCAGAGGAGTTCCACTGCTTTGCTTCTCTCTTTTAGCCATCATCGTACCCAGCCCTACCAGTGTCCTATCTCCTCAGGACCCCCATGTCATTCAGGATACCCAGTAATGTAAGCCTAGGGTTTGCCTCGATGTGAGGTCCCACCATCCGGGCTAGGGTAGAGGTAATAGATGTCCAATAGGTCTGAATAAAGGGACAGAACCATGCCATGTGATAGCAGTCCCCTGTAGGATCCTGGCAAGTGGAGGAGGTGCGGACCTGGGCCTTCCAAAGACAAAAGGGTGTGAGGTAGGCCTAATGGAGGCTAACTGTATGAGCCTTGCTGAGATTGTCAACTTTTGGGGGCCATGCAGGCATCCCTCCAGCCTGCCTCTTCCAGAGTCCCTGAGAGTCATCAGAGTAGATTGATGTATTTATTTATTTATAAAGTTTTATATAGGGCCAACAAGATCCCAAGGGATATCAGCGCGCTTTACATTAGTATGGGAGGATGACATACATGCAAAATCGCTAACAAGTAGTCATGAAAAACAAACTGGAATGATCACTGATTCAGGGACAGTTGCACATTAGGCAAATAAAAGCGAGCCCAGATGGGGTCAATGTAAAAGGAATAGAGGAGTAGTAACAAAAGAAGGTACAGTGGAAGTACCAAGGAGGGTAATACAGTAAACAAGTAAAAGCGGGTCCTGATGGGGTCATTGTATAGGAAAAGACGAGAATGCATGGCGGGGAAACGTACATACTGACCACATTGTAGGTGTAACCTCCATGGATGCCTTGAGGATCACATATCTTCCAGAGACATCCCTTGTTACCTTAAAGACCAACAGCAGCAGGGTTTTGTCCAGTAGTATGGTCGGCCCCCTCGATCCCCGGGTTCATCCCCATGAAACACTCTATCATATCACCTACGGGCCAAATACGAGCAGCTAATTCCTTGTAAATTAGCTCTCTGGAACATCTGGATTGCCGGGTTGTGCTAGTGTTCAAATTGCATTACTGCCCCTCTCTTAGTCAAGGCTACAAGCCTGTTAACATTCCATGTCATTACCAAAGAGGCCCCCATGGTACTGGTAAAGACATGGACTGTCGTTCCTTAGTGTAGGGTGCCCCCTAGTGTGGAGACAGTAATAAAAGCTTGAATGGGAGGCCCGTGCAGCGGGTTGCAGCAGTGCTTAATTTGTAAAATATTAAGTGCCAGGGCTCTGACCAGGAGGCCACTGCAGCTTGCACCACCCATCGCCCTTGTCATCGCTCCCCAAACAACTACTAACCATCTCTCTCACATGTAAATGCGACAGTTCAGATTATTCAAGGTCCCTGAAGCTAAAGGCATGGCTGGGAAAACAGGTATTAGCAATTTTTTCATGTATATTGTTTTCCTAAACAACTGTTACACTGCTCATCTTTAAATTACATGAGCAGCGTCACCTTGTGGCAGACTGCCCTAAGTGTGGTGTTGACAATTAGGTGCTGGTGTCTGAGCACCGGAAACCAATTAAGTGCCGGTGCTCAGCACCAGAAAGCACCGGCTCAAATTAAGCACTGGACCGTCGCAGAGGTGTGTGAGGTGAGCGCCGTACCCAAAGAGGAAAAGCAACAGAAACAAACCATAGAACCAGAAAAACAAAGCAAGAACAGTCTCCCTGTCCCCCTGACTACCCCCTCCCTATACTTCCCACCCTGAAGAAGCATCAGCCGCCCGAACCCAACATTAACACAGAACTACCTGGGATTGATGTACTCAGATGGTATAGATGGCTAGCCCACCCACAGCTCCATCCGAGGAACGATTTCAATGAACAATGTATTAGGCTACAGTGGTGCTGAGGTGCAAACAAGGAGTTTCACAGAAGAACAGCAGTGAGCCTCTAACCCTCCCTAGGACCTCAGCTCGGGCAATGGCCCCTGCTCCTCTGCGGCCTCCCTCTGGGCTCCCTTTTGGCCCGGGAGCCCCTCACCCTCATCCCGGCTCGAAATTCCCCCTCCGACTCCATTGGGGCGTAGGCATCCACCGCCGTGTCTCCATTGTCCCCCCTAGCCCTCGCCCCCCAGTTTTCAGAAGCGAGGCCTGGGGGCTGTTGTGTGATCAGGGGTCATTGTTCAGTAAGCCAGGTCCAGGCCTACTCCGGGGTATTAAAGAAGAAGGACTTGAAGTCATGAAACACTGGAAGCCAAGTGAGGTAAAGCAGCATATAAGAGAGGTTCATGTTACACAAATTCTGCCTCACTTGGTTGTAGGATTTGCGCTGCGTCTGGACTTGGCGAGTATAATCAGGGAATATCAGGGTGACCCTGTGGGTTAAGAACTAAAGGGGTGTACTTGGTACTCCGTTTTGGTCTCAACAGTACAGGTAAGCCCTAGGACACAACACAAATGATAATAAAGGCACTAGTTATCAGAATCTGAACCCAGTAATCCCTACCTGCCCTGGCCCCAATGGAAAAAATCCCATTTAATCATGTTATTTACTGAGAAGTATTGGTGCAGATGGTTAGGGTCACAGAAGGGTTGCTAGGAGTCAGAGTGAGGTTTTGGAGGAGATCATGGTGCTAAGAATGGGTACTGGCAGGCGCTACTCCTGGGCAGACTAAATTCTAGTGAATAAACCTACAATCGGGGACGATGGCCAAGTGCGAGCTGTGAAGGGGCAGCAACACCTTAGAGGTGTGGTGGAGGCAGAAGGGTTAACTTTCTGGTAACTTTACAAACAGGCTGATTCGCAGAATCGGCCCGTTTGTGATCGCCAAAAAGGCTTTTGCGATGCATCAAACCCAATTTTGCGATTTGGAAACCTGTTACCAAATCGCAAAATAGGTTTGTGATTCGCTATTTCGAAGGGGCATGTTTAGGGCGTCCTTGCCAAAAAGCAAATCCTAACAGTATGCATGAATGTTTTGTGACCGTGAATGCGGTCGCAAAATTTGCATATTACCACCTACTTCAAGTAGGTGGTAAGACATTTGCAAATTGGAAGGGGTCCCCAAGGGACCTCTTCCCCTTTGCGAATGTTTGTAAAAGCATTTTTAAGAGCAGGACCACTGCCTGCTCTTAAAAAAGAAAAAAGAAAACTTTTCATTTTTCTTTTTGTAAAGCATCTCGTTTTCCTTTAAGGAAAACGGACTGCTTTACAAAAAAAATGATTGCTTTATTTAAAAGCAATTGCAGACAGGGTGGTCTGCTGATCTCAGCAGGCCACCATCCCTGTGATTCTTGCGATTCCTAGGGGGTCGCGAATTGCGACCTACCTAATTATTATTCATGAGGTAGGTCATTTGCGACCCCTTAGGAATAGCAGAAAGTGTACTGCACACTTTCATGCATGCTGTTTTGCGATTCCCTAATTGCGAAGTGCAAAGATTTGCAATTAGGGAATCGCAAAAAATGTTTTGATGCATCTGGCCCAATGAGCGCAAGAGAGGCGGATAGAGTGGGGGTGGTCTTTAGGGTGACCAACCGTCCGTAAATTTCACGGACCGTCCGTAATTTGGACCTCATGTCCGTTTTTCGTGAGGATCCTTTTTACGGACGCCTTTTGTCCGGAATTTTGGGTATTGCAGGGAACAGCACTGTTCCGTGCATGAAGCCTCAGCCCCCTGATGGGGCCGCCTCGCTCTCCTCCTAGGAGCACAAGAGCAGCCACACCCGCCCATTGTCATTCTGTATGGGGCTGATTGTCACTTACAGAATGACAATGGGCCAGTTTGGAGTGTTACTGCATGTGGTGGCCTCCTCCTGCCACAGGCTAGGGCAGATGGAAGGAATGTGCAAACACGACAATGCTGCTACAGAGTCCAGTTAATTCAAAGAAGCTGGTGAAACAAGTTGAAAAGAAGAGGCTAGAGTTCTTTCAGTCTCATCATTTTAGAAAAGTGCATTTTCAATATTATATTCAAGTAAGCCATGGTTGCTGCGTTTTTATTTTATGCAACTAACAACCATTGACAAAGCAAATAGTTCTGGCTTGTTGTGCTGGAGCAGGATTTTCTAATAAAAAATCTATAGGGTTTTTAAGCTCTGGTTTGTCTATTTGTCATAAGTTAACATTATTAATTATTAATTACTAATTATTTGTTTTGTGTAAGTGTTTTTACTTATCAACATGTATGTATTAACAAGAGAGAACTACACGTGGGAACACGTATGTGTTGCCTATTGACAATATGCATGTCTTATTAAATAAACGTTGCTGAGTGCTGTTTATTTTAAGCACGAAACGCTTTTGAATTAATGCTTTTCTGTGTTGCTAAAGCTAGATAATTACATACACATAAGGGTATTAGTGGGGTTAACACTGTTTAATCACTATGCTGTGGTAACGTTGTTTTGTCTCTTTTAATTAAGATGGTCCATTTTGGCCTAACCAAAAATGTCCGCCGTTTGCAGCCTGGCCTCGAGTGAGAAATTGTGATGAGAGGGCCTTGCTGAATATGATCACAAGACATTTGATCACAGTCCTTGCCTGGTTAAAACTTTCCGTGAGGACAGCAGCAGTTCTGGGCAGGTTTCCAGATGTATTGGACAGCCTTGGAGGACAAAGGAGCTGTTAAGAAAGAACTCTGAGCATTGTGTCATCGCTGAGGAAATGTGGTCGCTAAAAGATACTTTTTATTTTTGGTTCCTGTTCTGTCTTTTTATTTTTGTGATTTCCTGAGCGGAGATTTTCCAAATGTAGCGATGCTACATCCTTTCCTGCTCGCTCTGCTCAGCGGTTCGGCGGACGTGTAAAACATTTAATGTTTCTTTAATATTGCAAGTTTCATTATAAATATACTAGACTAGAGAGGGTCCGTGTCATTGCATTCGGGATTTTGAGGCCCAAACCTGCGTTGGTGAGAATCGATGCTGAGAGGACGGTGACTTGGGAGATTTCTACTGAGAGACTTGTCCTGATGACCCATTCTGTCATTTAGCTAGAATAGGTAATTATGAGAAAATGATTTATTCTGATTAATTTCTTTTGACTAATTTTAGATAAAGAATCATAATTTTAAATACGGTGTTGGTGATTATTTCTTGTCAATTATTGAGTACTCTATTTGATTATTGATGTATAGATTGTTTAGATTATGACAATTGCAATAGCTAGGTCTTATTGACCTCGGTGTAGATGTGGGGTTTAGGAGTTTTCTTTCCACAGGTTCAATGCTGGTGGAGTATTTGAGTGTATGTTAGTGAAATGGGCCCTAGTGTATGGTGAGTGTATGTGCGTGTAACTGTGAAATTACTCTATCCGTGGAAGTAGGGAGATTTTGTACACCCCAATCTGCAGCAAGTTCCTGGTAGCAGAGTGATGATGGTTATTGATGATTGTCTTGATCTGATTAGATTGCTTGTACATTAGCTTATTGATTATTGATTATTGATTGATTTTGGTATATGTACTAATACTATATGTTGGAGTCATCATGTTGAGTTATATGTAGTGCTTCTGGAACTTGGGAGCTAGTAGCAGTTCCGTAGTAGGGCAGAGGGAAGTATATGCTGCTCTCGGGAAAGACGGGATTGTTGGTCCTGTATGTATGCAGGAAAAAGAAAACGTGTGACAATCGAAGTTGCGCTTCACATTGTCTGGATTCGGAATCAGTGACATTGTTGTATGTTACTATTAGAAATATTTCTGGTATATAAGGAGTGCGTATGGTAGTGAAGGTTATCTGTGAAACTCTGGTTTTAAGTCCCAGGGATCCGTAAGGTTCGCCGTTAAAGCTTATCGCGGGAGAAGTAATAGGTATTCTCTGAGCTTGTTTGAGAAACTGGGTAGAAGTAAGCTGCTTGGTTAATGTGTGTTATAATTCTGTAGTGGAACAGATTGTTCGCTGTTCTCGGGAAAAGCAGGATTCTGTGTGTATGTACTATATTTTCTTGTATGAATGTGCGTGAATGTTCGTATATTTAGTTGATTGTAAGACTCTTTGGACAAGTCCTAGAGGAGACAATTAAGGAATGTATGAAAGAATCCCGTTGATTCTTGTGAAATAGATTTTCTTTACTATTCTGTGGTTAGCGAAGCAGACAATGGAGATGTTTATATGTTGTAACTAATAGATTTTGTAGAAATTTGACACGGAGTCTACTGAGAAATTTTGTAAAGGAGGGGTAGACGAGTGACAAGAGACAGGAGACAGAAGCGACTGCAGCGACTGCTGACGTCAAACAGACCGCGCTCTGATTGGATATTAGATCAGAATAGTGCTCGCGCTGAGATTGGTGCGTTGGTGTGAGCCGCGCAAGGATTGGTGGAGCTATTCTAGTGACGTAACGTTCCAGGATTGGTGCGTTAGTGTGAGTCGCGCTGTTATTGGTTAAAAAATCATATTGTGCAGTTGTATTACGGAAGGGATTAGAAAGTTTTGGTAAGCGTTAAAATGTATTACCAAGAAGAGAAAAAGAAAAAATCTTTGTTCAGAAAGATTAAAAATTGGTTCGACAAGGATAAAGATGTTAAAACGAGAGAGGGTGAATTGTTACCTCCATCGAAAACCCCTGCATCCTTCATGGCTGCGAGATATGGGTATCATACCTGTATATGGTTGGAAAATTGGGTTAGGTATACCAAGGAAGATGGAGTTTTGGCATTTCCAGAACATGGTTCATTTAATCTGGCCGTGTTGAAAAATTTACGGGAAAAGATGTTATGTCTTGACCCAAGACCAAGGCCGACACAGTTCGAGGCTTTAGTGGAATGGGAAGAGTAAGTACATGAGCGAGAAACAGAGATCTGGAGGCAACTATAGGTATATGTTCGGGAGGAGACATGGTCGTGAAACTCATCATGATTGAATGACGAGATGGCGAGATGCTAGTATGTCAGAGGGACTACATCCTGTGAGAACAGTTGAAGAGGGAGCAGAAAGGGTTCCTGAGGCAGAAGTGAGAAGATATGGAGTTAATGAATATGAGGATGAGGTTTTGAATGACATGATTTACAAAAGACCACCTCCATATAGACCGGAACCAGAAGAGAGTACACCAGTTGTTTCTCCGATAAGAGATACAGTGCGTATCATTGAGACAGAAAATGTGACACCTGAGTTAAGAAGTGGTAATCCTTTCAGGGAAAGAGAGAATAGAAGCAGTGGCGAAAATACGAGAGAATTAGCCAGAACTACATCGGAGTTGACTGAAAAGATCAAAGAGCTGACAAAGAATCTAGACGCTGTTACGGTACCCGTAACCATAGGTCCGGTTATGCCTGTTTTTGATAAGCAGAGGACGGGTGAGAATGGTTTGGTTATTCCATATGTTGGGAATAGATTGACAAGTTTGGCTGGTCCTTCAGGAGATTCAGGAAAAAGGGCAGGAAAATTCAGACATGACACATGTAGTGAAGGATTAGAGGAGTTTAATTCAGGACTGGATGCTGGTGAAGCTAGTTGTTCAGGGATGCCAATTTTAGAACCGCAGAAGAAAGTGGTTCCAGTGAGAAAATCTACTGAAATAACAGCTGAAGATTTGAATGAATGGATGAAAGTTCTTCAAAAGAGGGATAAAGATTCACAAGCAATTGATGTTGCTAGGTTACGTGTAGAATTAGAAGAGCTTGTTGCAGGGACAGTTCCAACAGAAATTCTAAAAAATCATCATGATGGTGAATTATTGTTTATGTGTAAGAACATCACCTGGAGAGCGAGAAATACACATGACAGATTAAGAGCAATAGCAAATGACTATGGAGTTGACATTGATAAAGTGAAAGTTTTGCAGAAGTCTTACAGGATGGATTTCACAGACAAAGATATTGAGAATTTGAATGGTACTGGTAGAACAGGACAGATTAAAGAGATGATCGCTTTATTGCGAAAATGGGGTGATGTTGAGAAGTGGAAGGATAGATGGTACAAAAAGAGAGAAGAATCAGGGGATAGGACTTATTCAGCATTTCCTGTGAGAGAAAAGGAAAAACCAGTGGATACTTATCCTATGAGAGAAATACCTGGAGGAGGATATGTACATGTTCCATGGACCAGACAGGATATTTTATCATTTACGAATGATTTCCCTCGATTGAGAGAAAAGCCCGTCGAGTGGTATAGGCAGGTAGACAGGTTTGTGAAATTGTCAAAAGTGCTGTGGATTGACCTGAATAGTCTGTTTGATATAATTGTTCCAGCAGACTTGTGGGCTGAGTGTAAAATAGTTGTGAGTTGGCCTACTGAGGAATATCCAAGAGATCAGAGAACAGGAGCACCAGATCCAGAAGTAATGAGAAAATATGAGCAGGTGATTGTATACCTGAAAAATAAAGTACCTCCAAAAGAAACAGACTGGGTTAAAATAGATCGAACACATCAGGAAGCAAAAGAATCAGTTCATGCTTTTTACGAGAGGCTGATACTGGCATTTAAACAATTCAGTGGAGATGAACACCTGGGTGACAAGGATTTGAGTCATTTTGTATACAGATTTGTATATGGCCTGAGACCTGAGATTAGTGAAAGAATTCGTGAGCATACTGTGGATTGGCAGAGTAAGAAAATAGATGAAATTCTGAGACATGCAAAATACTTCAGTGATGAGATTGAAGCAAAACAGAGAAAGCTGAAAGAGAAAGCAATGTGGGCACAAGTGAAAGTTGCGGAAAGACAGGAAGCACAGTTGGTGGAACAGGCGAATAATGCAGGAAATAATGCAGGGAATAGACCTAGGTATGCAGGGAAAGGAAAGGGGAATCTTGAGGAAGCTAAAAAAAAGTTCCCATGTCACAACTGTGGCCAACTGGGACATTGGAGATCTGAGTGTACCAATCCACCATTAGTGAATAATGAGGGAAAATCCTTAAATCAACAGGTGCAGAACGAGGGGAATAATCAACAGCAGCAACAGCAGAAAGTTGTGAGACAGCAGAGTCAAGAGCCAAAACCGCCCTTGCCGCAGAATAGAGGAGCACAAAAGTATAATCCGGATTCGGGATTCTACAATGATGAGCAGGTAAACAAACCAAGGCGTTCTAACCAGGTACAACAGTACTTGTTAAAGAATGAAGGGAGTGAATCTGAGGGTGATTATTGACGGTGCCGAAGAGAGGAGGAAGAGTGCATACTTGGTGCAACTCTAGAAATAGACCAGGCAGGACCATTTGTGGATGGAAAAATACTTTTTTAGTAGACACAGGTGCGACAAGATCAACTGTCAGGTCAACAGATATTAGAAATCTTCCTCTCTCGGATGAAGCAATCCAAGTAGTTGGTGTAGCCAATACACAAATCAGAACACGTCTTACTGAACCAGTAAGAGTACAAATAGGGAAATTTTCAGACATGCACAGATTTATCGTCTGTGACACAAGTCCAGTGAACCTGTTAGGTAGGGATCTACGCTGTAAAATGAATTGTACAATTTTTTGTACACCAGATGGAATAGCTTTTGAAACACCAGATGAGGATGTTTTGTACCGAATGACTCTAGAAAATAGAGAGAGTGAGTTAATTGGTGCATATGCTGTGTTTGATCCAGAGGATTTGCCTCAAGAGTTGAGAGACACAGTGAAAAGGACAGTTTGGGATTTTACTGGAGAGGATGTGGGATTGATGAATAATGTAGATCCTGTGAAAATTTCAGTGAAAGAGGGAATTACTTATCCTAACATTCCTCAGTACAAAATGACACCAGAAATAATTGAGGGAATAACTCCTATAATTGAGAAAATGATTCAGCAGGGAGTTCTGAGAGAACTACTGAGTAGTCCGTGTAATTCACCGATAATGGGGCTAAAGAAGCCTAATGGGAAATTCAGGATTGTACAGGATTTGAGAAAAGTTAATCAAATTGTGGTGGCATGTTGTCCCATTGTGCCAAATCCATCAGTGATTTTGTATCAGATTCCACATGATGCTGAGTGGTATACAGTGATTGATTTGTGTCATGCTTTCTTTTCAATTCCATTGCATCATGACAGCCAGCCGATTTTTGCATTTAGATTTGGCCAGCGTATTTTAGCATGGTGTCGTATCTGTGGAAATTTAGCGTGCAAACTGAACATTATCTGCGCCATCTTGCCTCTCCCCAGCGCCACGCATAGCAAATGCACGGCCGCCATTTTAGGCACCCCACTCTCTCTCCCCGCTCACTCTCGATCGCCAGCGCTTCCCCCCGGCGCTGCGAGCATCCCCCGCGCGCCGGCCACCCCCGCTCTCTCATACAGGCCATAAACCCTCTCCTTCTGCGCGACCCTGCTACAGAACCACTTCCGACCGACAACCCATACATGGTCATGCCTCTCCTTTGATAACCCCCCTTCCCCTGCGCCCCATTGTCTGAACTGGTCCCAGGCCATCACCTAGCCCTGCGGATGCAGTTTATTGCCCCTACTGTAAGGGAAACACCCCACATCAAAGGGATTACAGTAGAATCAAAGCCCCTACCCCATGAGACCCGGCCGGTTGCACACACCCCCGGGAATTAGCGGAATTCCCTGCTGCGCGATAGCCATCTCCCACTGCGGGTAGGGTGGGAACCTCTACTGTAACCATGTGTGGGATCGGATCTGAGCCGGGGCTTCAGGGGATATTTCCCCGCACATCAAGGGAATCTCAAGAATGTACTATGTATAATAAAGCAATAAACCAGTGTATAAGAGACCAGGTCTCAGATATGCAGTTAGAGCACCTCGTGACGATACCTTGCTGTCTGATCTGATGTGTTCTGCTCCGACGGAATAAAACCTTGTTTCCTGCCTTCCAGTCTCCAGCGCCTGCCTCTTTTATTGGTAAATTATCGAGTGGTATGAGAGGCGATTACCGCCGGGCAAATACTTGAAAGGATACCGACTGAAACTGCCACTACCATTTAACAATTGGCGTCCCAAACGTGGGGCCCATCAGCGACACGTGGATCCAGTGGGAGAGGTCCCGACGACAGAGTGAACGACTGCAACGATCGGGAGAGCTCCTGCCCAATAGACCCTCGTCTGGCAGCCGATCATCCGAACTTCACTGGTTCCAAGCAGACCTCTCTCGAGTGATCTACGGTCCTGACTGGGAACCATCAGGAGTGCCGCGGCAAATACGGAGAGTAGAGGACGATCGGGCGCTGGAGGCGGAAGACGAGAAACTGTCCACGCGGTCCGGGTAAGGTCGTGATACACGACAAATTGAGAAATAATTGATTGATTGTTTAATGCTCTGGAAATACTAGTATTGCTCATTGATTGTGCTCATTGATGGTTCTCTTTGAGATATTCGCTGTCTACAAACGGGGAGGAGTAGAAATACTCTCTCTCTCTCCCTTTGCAGATAGTGAAGGGTAGGTAACGCAGACTTTTGTCCCCGTTGAAACCCGTCGTGCCTATCTTTATCTCCCCATTGATTGATTGTCCGAACATTGATTGTTTTGAAGAATAGTGCTTTTTGAGATATTCTCTGTTTGCAAATAACGTAGAATAGGAATATTCTGTCTAGTCTTTGCAAATAGTGAAGGGTAGGTAACGCAGACTTTTGTCCCCGTTGAAACCCATCGTGCCTATCTTTATCTCCCCATTGATTGATTGATTGATTGTCCGAACACTAGTTGTTCGATATTGGTTCTTTGGAGGTATTCTCTGCTTACAAATAACGAAGAATAGAGATATTCTGTCTAGTCTTTGCAAGCAGTGAAAAGATAGGTAGTGCTGACTTTTGTCCCCGTTGAAACCCGTCATGCCTATCTTCTCCCCACTGATTGGTAGTTGGTTCTGCCCGGACCGCTTATTAGAGGTGAACCATCCGGCTCCACTGGAAGGCACCCCTAATAAGGACATGTTCACTAAATATGGACTAGTCGCCGTAGCCTATAGCAAGCTGTGGCATAAATATACCAAGAAGGACCCCGAAAGTCAGTGGCCACTGATGGGATCCTTCGACGACCATAAGATAGAAGCGCTAGAAATAGCTCTGCGTAGCAATAAGACGACGCCTACTATGCTTGACAGTATCGGCATGTGGCGCAAAGAAGCAACGCAACGGAAAAAGAGGGAAGAAGTAAAAGCAGAAAAGGAATTACGAAAGGCAGCTCACCTTGCCGCTAGAAAGTTAGAAGAAGACATAAAAGAGAGAAGGGAAACTAAACTAAGACAGGAACCCGAAACCTCAGGCCAGTACGCTGTTAGAACCCCTTCTTTGCTCTACCCTGAGTTGTCCTCCAAGCAGCGAACGAATGACGAGTTACTGTTAGGTCCTCCGATCATTTACATGCCCCCTCCGTATGCACCCTCCCAATCAATAGTACAACACCCACAACCCCCGAACACGAGCGAAAGCAGTACAAGGGCCTCGGCCCTCACGGCCTCCGCGCCGGCTGAGCCTCTTGTGCCGAACCCAACGTCAACCACAACGCCAGTCGACCATGAGATAGGAAAGAGAGAGTCCACCAGAATGAATCGACTAACTAAGGATGAACGAGCAGGAATCGACAAGATAGTAGGGACGCTGGTGGAACGAAAAGAAAGTGAGGAGTATATAACAGACGTGTATAACTCGTATGCCGACAGCCGCAAACGACACTTCGTCGTACGGCTCTGTTATCACGCCCTGAATGCATATGAGGATAGGTACCACGATAAAGGTCCCGAAGGCTTAGCGGCCCTATATAGGAAGGTAGACATTGGGGAAGAAAGAGAGGGCGATGTAACGAACCTCTTCACTCGTACACTCGAGGTCTACCGACACCTTAAAGAACATGGACAGACCACCACAACAGAAACCCCCATAGCAACTAAGCCCCAGGGAGGAAGGGCCGATGCCATGATGCCCATTAAAGAAGCTGCCCCCTACTGGGTCCCCCCACGGGGTCAGGGAACACACGACGACATCAACCACCAAGATGCGAAGGGAAGGGTTGTATATAACTGGGTCTACCAGCCGTGGGACCGGCAAGATATTTTGACCTTTAGAAAGACTCTACCCGACTTGAGAAAGAACCCGACTGCCTTCTACACTGAATTGGGTACAGCCTTAGGCTCAACGATAATGACGTTAGCAGATATCGACTTGTTCTTTGGGCTATGCCTGCCGGCTGATGTGTGGAAACAAATCCGGAAAGTTGACCACGCTGAGCCGTTCGGATATACCTGGATACAACTCGATACCATAGATAAACAGCGAGAACCAGGACAGAAACCCCCGAAAGCCATCTTAGAGCTCCCAGACAAGATTGTACAAAAGCTGAAGACTCTAATCCCGGAAAGAAAGGTAGACTGGTCGATAGTGACGGCTTGCCGCCAGAAACCCCAGGAAGATGTGTCTGAATACTTCTCCCGATTCGAGACTGTGTTTTCCGATTACAGTGGCCAAGACATGACCACCGCAACCGGACACCACCTCTTTGTCCAGAATTATGTAAAGGGTCTGTCACAGGAAGTTTCCCAGAAGCTACAGACCAGCGAGAGTAGTTGGGCAGCCTCCAAACCCGCAGCGATTCTCCAGATGGCCCAATACTACGAAAATCAGAAAAACGAGAACGATAGGGCATCAGAGAAGAAGAAAAAGGAACTGAAGGAGAGAATAATGATAGCACAGTTGCAAGGGGTGACCATAGGAAGGGAACCCCCAAAAGAGAATTACCAACCAACCGCCCCTAGAAAGCTACCCCCTAGAGACCATACACCTGCACCCTACAACGGACGGAGAGACTTAGATGGAAATCAATGTGCGTTCTGTAGAGGGTTCGGACACTGGAAATCCCAGTGCCCGGTCCTTCTGGAAATGAACAAGAATAGGGACCCCAGAGACACAGCATATGACCCCAGAAATAGAGGACAGGGACGAGGGCACACGAACAACACCATCAACGACAGGCCAGGCAGACCAAACACCTTTGATCGCCCCCGCCAAAACCAGTGTCAGCAGTCCGACTATGAGAGCACTCATGACTTCGCATAGGACCGCCAGGGGCAAGGGAGGGATCCAGTCGAACTCCGTGTTGACCAGCAAGTTCCTTACGTCACCGCTAAGGTCTTGGGCACAAAATCTCCATTCCTGGTAGATACTGGGGCGACACGTAGTGCGTTATCTAAACGACTGATTCCTAGGGCACCCTTGTCTGGCTCACACGTAACCTCAATAGGCTTTGACGGAACGCCCTCCACTAACCCCTTATCAACACCAATCTCCTTTGACTTAGAAGACAACACCACTGACACGACCTTTCTGCTCTCCTCCAACACCCCCGATGCTATTATGGGACTTGATTTGCTAAAGCATTTTCGAGCCACCATCAGATGCTCCCCAGACGGAGTTCGAGTCATCCTACACGATAACCCAGATCTGTCCAGACCCTGTCACACACGGCGTATGCTCTCTATAACCGATGCTGATATGTCCCTACTCGACACATTACCTTCACATCTATGGGCTAAAACCGACTCAGATGTAGGGCGCATGGTGATCGACCCGGTACACATAACCGTCCGACCGGACGCAGTGCTCCCAAAGCTTCCACAGTATCGGATATCACCCGAAGGCGAGAAGGCATTGGTGGAAATCATCGAGTCCCTGGTCGAGGCAGGAGTGGTAGAAGAAGTAGTCAGTAATGTTTGCAACAGCCCTATCCTACCCATTGTAAAGAAGCAAGGCGAGGGGGATGAGAAAGCCTACCGTTTCATTGTTGACTTGCGAGAGGTTAACAAAGTAGTCATACCCCAGTACCCCGTAGTCTCAGACATCACCACCATCCTCACCCTGATTCCATCCACTGCCACCATCTTTACTGTTATTGACCTCAAGAACGCATTCTTTTCCATCCCCATCCACCCAGACAGCCGCTACCTGTTCGGCTTCACTTTAAAAGCCCGTTCGTACAGATTCTGCAGGGCACCCCAAGGCTACACTGAGAGTCCCAGTATTTACAGCCAAGCCCTCAAGAGGCAACTGGATGCAGTCCAACTACCCGATGGAGTGGTGTTGATACAGTACGTTGATGACATTCTTTTGGCGGCCGACACCACTCCTCTCGCCGTCACAGCCACCATTCACCTCCTCCGCTTCCTTGCGGAGAACGGTCACAAGGTCTCCAGAAAGAAATTGCAATTCTGCCAGCCCCAGGTAACTTATCTAGGCCACCTACTATCCAAAGACGGGAGGAAACTTACCCCTGACCGAATTCAAACCATCCTAGAAACCCCTGTTCCCAAAACTCAGAAGCAAGTACGATCCCTAGTGGGCCTCACCTCCTTTTGTCGACAGTGGTTGCCAAACTTCAGTCTTACCATAAAGCCTCTGCTTTCCCTGCTGGCTAAGGATGTCCCCTTCCCCCTCCCCTGGACACCTGAATGTCAATCCTCCTTCAAAGAATTACGAGACGCCCTCTGCTCGGCCCCAGTCCTAGGAACCCCAGACTACACTAAACCTTTCTCCCTCTACACCCACGAAAGGGAGGGATGTGCATTGTCTGTCCTAACCCAGTCCATAGGCCCTAAGCAACGCCCTTGTGCCTACTTCTCTGCCACTCTTGACCCCGTAGCCAGAGCTTTGCCCGCCTGCCTTCGAGCAGTAGCCGCCGCTGCTGTCTCTATCCGGCAAAGTGAGGGGATCGTGCTCTCGAACCCCCTCACAGTATTGGTACCCCATGCTGTTGATACCCTCCTGAACCAAACCAAGACTCAACACCTGACTAGCGCACGACTGACTGGGTATGAACTGACTCTGCTTGCGCCCCATATCACATTGAAACGATGCACCACTCTGAATCCAGCTACTCTACTACCTCTCCCTGACGCTGACCCCAATGCATCCCCTATACATGATTGCGTGACCCTCACCGACGAACAAACTAAGAGTAGGGTTGACCTCCGGGATACTGCCTTCCCGGACCCTGACGGAGAACTGTGGGTGGATGGCTCATGCATCAAGCTCCCTGATGGCACCACCTCAGCTGCCTATGCAGTCACCACAGCTCGAACAGTTGTTGAGACAGCCCGCATCACACAGCGATCCGCACAGGCGGCTGAACTAATTGCCCTCACACGAGCCTGCATCCTGGCAGCAGGGACAACCGCAAACATTTACACAGACAGTCAGTATGCCTTTGGGGTAGTTCACCACTTCGGGCTCTTATGGAAAGAGAGGGGATTCTTGACTTCTCATGGCACACCCATCCTGCATGGAGATCTAGTCTCTGCCCTGACCGAAGCAGTCCTCCTCCCCACACGGATAGCTGTGATCAAATGCCAGGCACACAAGAAGGTGACAGACATTATAGGTCAGGGAAATGCACTAGCTGACATTACTGCCCGAACCACAGCCGAGAATAGGTCCACGACCCACATGTACGTGACCAGGTCACAAACTGAGAAATGGAAGGATGCTAGGGAAACGATTAGGGATATCCAACTAGCCAGCACACCACACGAATTAACTGAATGGGCCCGGGTGGGATTGAAGGACGATGACGGTTGTTGGCGAACTAAAGACTCGAACAAATGGTTACTACCCGACTCATACTTGATCCCCATGCTGACCATGGCACACTCCCCCGCACACATAGGGTCTGCCCCCATGATCGAACTCATCTCCAAAGTCTGGCACAACGACAGAATATCAGACTCAGCCAAACGTCTGGTCCAACAATGCCTAGTATGCCTCCAACACAACCCTGGGAAAGGAACCGCTGTACCCCGGGGAGGGTTTGGGGTCCCCAATCACCCCTTTGAAGTCCTACAAATGGACTATGTCCAGCTAGAAAGGTGCCAAGGTTTAAAGTATGTGCTTGTCGTTGTGTGTGCCTTCAGCAAGTGGGTGGAAGCCTACCCGACCCATGACAACACCGCTATGACTACTGCAAAAGTACTGCTGAAGGAATTCTTCCCCCGATACGGCCTTTGTCGAATTTTGTGGAGCGACAATGGCCCCCACTTCGTAGCCGAAGTTATCCAACTCATCTTAAAAGGGTTGGGTGTAAAACAGAAGTTCCATGCGGTCTTCCATCCCCAATCTGCAGGCCTGGTTGAGCGACACAATGCCACATTGAAGCTTAAGATAGCAAAAATAGTCGCCACCACAGGACTAAGATGGCCAGACGCTCTCCCACTAGCATTGCTATCAATGCGTTCCACCCCCACCAAACACCACTTAACCCCCTACGAGGTCGTCTTCGGGCGGCCCATGAACCTTTGGACTGCACCAAAACCGACATCCATCCACGACGTCCCGGACGTCCTCATGTCTGATTATCTGTACAATCTAACTAAAACGTTGTCTGTTATCCATCAGCAGGTGCTGCACGCCATTCCCGATGTTTCCAGGGGCCCGGGACACGACATCCAACCCGGTGACTTCGTCTTAGTGCGTAACTTCCAGCGCACCAAGAGTTTGGAGCCCCGGTGGACGGGCCCCCTGCAAGTCCTGATCACCACCCGAACAGCTCTTCGAGTGGAGGGGAAACGCAATTGGCTGCACGCACACCACTGCAAGAAGGTATCACCGACCCTGACAACCACGGACAACATCACCGCCCAAGAGGAACTTCTGGACAAAGACCGACCATCCCTGAGCCGCTGCCCGGATACAGAGACACTTGAGTTGATTGAATATCCCGATCCCACTGTGCCATCCAAAGAAGGGTATAACTTGCGACGAAAGGAGAGAACTTCGGCTAAGCAGACCACAGGCTAAGTGGAAATCTCAGAACGGTAGCCTAGGCACCTCAAAGGCCACCAGGAGAGAAACTAAAACAAAGTCTGTGGTTCTGCCCGCTACCGAGTCTCTTGAAGGTGATGGAAGCGCCCGACATGAAGATGATGGAAGCAACCGGACGTCCGAAGATCCACTTCAAAAACTCAAAGACTGACCGAATGCACAGCTTTAAGACAATAGCACTTTTCATTTCCCTTCTCTTTTGCCTTCTCCTCGTGGTCACCTTCTGGATCATGGAGGAGAGCACACCCGCTCATAAGACATTGCTGACTACCGTTCAAACTACCACCACGAAAGAACACCATCTGATCTCACTTTCACCCCAACTCCGAGAAAGGCGTAAGGAGTTCTGGAATAACTCTTTTGTGCAGTTACTCCACCAACACAATCTTGCCACCAACGCCACTAACTGCTGGATCTGTGGATTGCTGCCCCATGCCACTGGGCACTCAATCCCCTTCATCCCTTCACCTTTTTCCGTCCATGGTTCCTGCCTCGCCTGGCTGATCCTCCTGCAGGAGAGCTACAAGGACAATGCCACTTCCGGCAGAACCATGTCACACTTCTACCATGGGTTCTGGCTGAACAAAACTGGTAGAACCTCCGCCCTCTTCTGCCCTCTGAGATCGAACACTTCCTTTCACATGGACATCCCCGCCAAAGAACGAATTGAAATGCAAGTGTTCAACAATCCAGCCAGACCCACCTTCTCTTACCTCCGAAAACGGACAGCCGCCACCCTAACAGTGGCCCTGTCCGTCATCAACATCACTGGATCTGTATGCCTCGAAGGCCTGGGGGCACAGCTGGTGGGCCACAACTCCTGCCTCATCACCCGAACATTGGACTCAGTTGACCCACCTTCCTTTGTTGCCTCCCCGAATATGTACTTCGTGTGTGGTACTAAGGCCTACACCTGGCTCCCGAAAGGTTGGGGAGGCACCTGCTACATCGCCTTTGTCCTTCCTCCGACGTATGTGGCTCCAGCAAACCATCACCGACAGAAACGTGCCAAAGACATTGTACAAACCGACTCCACCAGAGCACAGTTCATGGACGCAGTAAAGGGTCTTGTTCCGCTCTGGGGTCCGATGGCAAACAGCCGTGCCATCCGCCACTTAACCCAGGCGGTCGAAACAGCAATGAACATTACAGCTGGCGCCCTCGCCAACAACACCGCTGAGCTTCAGGCCGTCCGCCTGGTGGCTCTCCAGAACCGCCTTGTTCTAGATGTGGTTCTGGCTGACCGCGGAGGAGCATGCCGCATCATTGGGTCCAGCTGTTGTACCTACATACCGGATAACTCACCCTCAGTCTACAAAGCAATTGAACACCTCCACAGACTGTCCACAGAGGTCCATCAAGAACAAGAAGAATGGTCGCTGGGGAGTTGGTTTTGGGACGCTATTAAAGGTTGGGGATGGAGGCTGTTTTCATTTATCCTCATACCAATCATGATACTATGTGGATGTTGCTTGGGGATTCAGTGTCTGCCACCTTTATGTTCGTTTTTTATGAACTGCATCTGCCCTAAGACTTTGGACTTTGAAACTGAGCGGATGAAGGCTCTGAATGAGGTGGAGGTACGGGGTATTATGGGGATAGATCCAAACTAGGCAAGCTGGCGAGACATGTTAAAAGGGAGGACTGTGGAAATTTAGCGTGCAAACTGAACATTATCTGCGCCATCTTGCCTCTCCCCAGCGCCACGCATAGCAAATGCACGGCCGCCATTTTAGGCACCCCACTCTCTCTCCCCGCTCACTCTCGATCGCCAGCGCTTCCCCCCGGCGCTGCGAGCATCCCCCGCGCGCCGGCCACCCCCGCTCTCTCATACAGGCCATAAACCCTCTCCTTCTGCGCGACCCTGCTACAGAACCACTTCCGACCGACAACCCATACATGGTCATGCCTCTCCTTTGATAACCCCCCTTCCCCTGCGCCCCATTGTCTGAACTGGTCCCAGGCCATCACCTAGCCCTGCGGATGCAGTTTATTGCCCCTACTGTAAGGGAAACACCCCACATCAAAGGGATTACAGTAGAATCAAAGCCCCTACCCCCTGAGACCCGGCCGGTTGCACACACCCCCGGGAATTAGCAGAATTCCCTGCTGCGCGATAGCCATCTCCCACTGCGGGTAGGGTGGGAACCTCTACTGTAACCATGTGTGGGATCGGATCTGAGCCGGGGCTTCAGGGGATATTTCCCCGCACATCAAGGGAATCTCAAGAATGTACTATGTATAATAAAGCAATAAACCAGTGTATAAGAGACCAGGTCTCAGAGATGCAGTTAGAGCACCTCGTGACGATACCTTGCTGTCTGATCTGATGTGTTCTGCTCCGACGGAATAAAACCTTGTTTCCTGCCTTCCAGTCTCCAGCGCCTGCCTCTTTTATTGGTAAATTATCGAGTGGTATGAGAGGCGATTACCGCCGGGCAAATACTTGAAAGGATACCGACTGAAACTGCCGCTACCATTTAACAGTATCCCACAGGGGTATACGGAGAGTCCTTCAATATTCAATCAGTTGTTGAAAAAGTCATTGGAGAGTTTGATCATGCCTGAAAACTCAGTATTAGTGCAGTATATTGATGACCTACTTGTGGCATCAAAGACACGTGAAGCTTGTGAAGTAGATACTATAGCTTTACTGAATCATCTGGCAGATGGAGGGTTGAAAGTATCTCCAGCCAAATTACAATTCTGTAAGAAAGAGGTGCATTATCTTGGACACAATATTGAGAAAGGTCTGAGAAAAGTGACTGATGACAGGATCAAAATTATCAGGGAAATGAAGGCCCCAAAGACCCAGAGGGAAGTGAGAATGTTCCTGGGAATGGTGGGTTATTGTCGTCAGTGGATAATTAATTTTTCGCTGATAGCAAAGCCACTGATTAAGCTGACAAAAAGTGAGATGACAGACCCATTGGAACTAGATGGAGAACAAATGGCAGCATTTGAAGAGTTAAAAAGTAGAATGTGTGAAGCCCCTGCTTTGGGTATGCCAGATTATGAAAAAGAATTTGAATTGTACTGTAGTGAGAGAAATGGATGTGCACTTTCAGTGTTAATTCAGAAGCATGGATTACTGAGAAGGCCTATTGCGTACTTCTCATCGACACTTGACCCTGTAGCTGTGGGTTTACCAGGTTGTCTGAAATCTGTGGCTGCAACATGCAGAAGCCTAGAACAGAGTGAGGGAATCATAATGGGATATCCTGTAAGGGTATTCGTACCTCATAATGTGGCAATTCTTTTGACGAGAAGCAGAACTCAGTACATGTCACATAGTCGGTTGACTAAATATGAGAAAGTCATTCTGGGAGCATCAAATGTGACTCTTGAGAGATGTGTGAATGTGAATCCAGCGACATTGTTGCCGGATATTGAAAATGTGGGTGTGAAAACAGAAGATGATCACAATTGTTTGGATGTGCTTGATTACTGTACAAAACCGAGACCAGACATAAGGGATCTTCCCTTGCATGAGAGTGATCATGTGTTGTTTGTGGATGGATCATGCCTGAGGAATGATGAGGGTGTGCTATGTGCAGCATATGCAGTGTGTAAGGTTTCAGAAGTAATGGAAGCATCATCATTGAAAGGAG
This sequence comes from Triturus cristatus, assembly GCF_964204655.1. Classification (NCBI taxonomy): domain Eukaryota; kingdom Metazoa; phylum Chordata; class Amphibia; order Caudata; family Salamandridae; genus Triturus; species Triturus cristatus. The sequence goes on along the minus strand of NC_140580.1, from coordinate 895,528,045 downwards.
TGAAATCTGCGCAAGTTGCTGAATTAGTGGCATTGACAAAAGCTTGTGAAATTGGGAAAGATTTGAGAACGACTGTGATGACTGATAGTCAGTATGGATTTGGAGTTGTGCATGACTTTGGCCAACTTTGGCTACAAAGAGGTTTCTTGACGTCGAGTGGGACTCCAATAAAGAATGCTGAAGTGATTGGGAAATTACTTGAGGCGATACAGCTGCCTAAAGAATTAGCAGTTGTAACATGTGCTGCTCATGGACAAGGAGATGATTTTGTGACAGTGGGCAACCGTTATGCAAATGACATTGCTCAATATTGCACCAAGAATAACCAGTCTATTAATCGGGAACGAGAAGGAGAAATGTCTTTTTGTTCTGTGATGTTTACTAATGTCTTAGAGACATGGGATGAAGTGAAACAGTTGCAGGATGAGGCAGAGGAGGAAGAAAAGAAAGATTGGATTAAGGCAGGTTGTGCCCCAAGAGAGACAGACCATGTTTGGGTCTATAGAGATGGCAGACCAGTAATGCCGAATTCCATGTTGTCAGCAATGGCAAGGATGTATCATGGCCAGGGACATTTGGGAAGGGATTCAATGATTAGGTCTTTTAAGCAAACCTGGTACAATGCAAAGTTCAGGACAATTGCAGAAAGTATCTGTCAAAGATGTTTGATTTGCCAGCAATTTAACACTGGGAAAAAGACAGTGGTGAGTCTGGGAACAATAGGCAGAGAAGGAGGTCCTTTTACAAGAATGCAGATTGATTTCATTGAAATGCCCCAAGTGAACAGACTGAGATATGTACTAGTGGTAGTCTGTTTGTTTTCAAGATGGGTTGAGGCCTATCCGACTAGGAGAAATGATGGAGTAACAGTGGCGAAGTTACTTTTAAGAGAGTTGATTCCTAGGTACGGATTTCCGGTAACGATTGAGTCTGATAGAGGTGGACACTTCTATAATGAACTCATGAGTTTGATTTGTGAAGCATTAAGCATACAGCAGAAGCTACACTGTGCATACAGACCAGAGGCTTCTGGTGTTGTTGAGCAGATAAACGGCACAATCAAGAACAGGATTGGTAAGATGTGTTTAGCCACTGGCATGAAATGGCCGGATGTCTTGCCTCTAGTGCTAATGACTATTAGATCTACTCCAGATAGAACTACTGGTTTAAGTCAGCACGAAATCATAATGGGACGTGCAATGCGACATGCATATGTACCTGTCAATAAGTTGATGACAATAACTGATGACATGATTTTGGATTACTGTAAAGGCCTGGCTGACGCAGTTCATTCTGTGTTTCACCAGATTGGAGAAGAAGCTACTACACTTGAAAAGAAGCAAGCTCATGATCTGAGTCCAGGAGACTGGGTGAGGATTAAAGTTCACAGAAGAAGAAATTGCTTGGTTCCGAGGTGGGGAAGACCAAGACAGGTCATTCTAACTACGACGACTGCAGTGAAGTGTGCTGGTGTGAAAAACTGGGTGCATGCGAGTCATACTCTGAGAGTTCCAAACCCAAAGGATGGGACTGGTAGAGAGTATTTTGAAGAGTCAGATTCCAGTGATGATGAAGACCCAGAACCAGTGAGAAAAAATCAAAGTTCAGGAAAAGAAGCAGAAAAGGCTTCAAGTTCAAGAGAACCATTGAGAATCTCAGAAAGGAGATCAGATTCTGAAAGAGAGCCTGAAGTTCCAAAAAGCAGTGGAGGAAAAAGAAAAGAAAAGAGCAGTTCCACAGAAATTACTCCTGAATCAGAAGAGGAGGAGATTGAAGAACCACTTGAGATTATATCTGAAGAAGTAGGGTCAGAAGAAGATAGAGAGGGACAGATTGCGGAAGACCCCCGAGGAGGTGTAGGGAACACTTCTAATAAGCTAGGTGAAGGGACAAGTAGACAGCAAGAAGATTGCGTGTCGGAGACCCGAGGAGGGAAAGAAGTAGGGAAGTCTCAAATAGTGGTGAAAAAGACTGTGGAGCGAAAGAAAACTGCTGAAGAACAAGAACGAAAGAAAACTGCTGAAGAACAAGAGGCATTTGAAACAGAATCGGATGAAAGTGAGAATGGAAAATCAGAGGGTCGAGTTCTGAGAAAGAGAACTTGGATTGGAGAAAGAAATAATACAGAAACAAGACCGAAAAAGGTCGTAAGAGGAGATTTTTGGCCTAACAACAGAGTAAAGAGGCTGAGATACAGATTGATAAGAGGAAATACATCGAAAGCTGAACAAGTGAATGAAGTGTCGAGTCAAAACGAAGTAAAAAGAAAGGAGCAAAAGGAGTCAAGAGAACCTGAGGAAATAAAAAGAATTAGAAGACCCAACCAAAAGTACAGATCACCGGAATGGTCTTATGTGGCACTGTCTGAAGAAGGAGAAGAAGAAACAGTGACTCGAGATAATCCGGAGGGGATCTTGAGAAAAGTGGTTGAGGAAAAGGAAGAATCTGTTGGAATCTTAAAAGTTATCCTGACTGACATTGGAGAAGTCAGATGCACAGGATGTTGTTGATGATCTGATACAATTTGATGTTGCTGAAGAAGGAGGAGTGAAAAGTGATGAATATCCAAATTGAGTGAACTGAAGAAATCACTTGGAGAAAGTGAAAAGGAGAAAGTCTGAAATTCAGCTGTCTGAAGTAATCCAAAGTTTGAGAAATTACAGTAGTGGAGTAGTAGAGGCTAAGTCAAAAGACAAGGTCAAAGTAATAAAATGGCTAACATAGAGAATAATCAAAGTAGATGTGCCTTCCTAAGAAGATGGTGTAGAATGTGCTGCTGCTGTACTGGATTATTAATGCTACTATGGGGTATTTTAGCTTTATTAGTTACATTTAGAGTTTCAATAGGTACATTTGAGATACATACTGAAAATGAGACAAATGTAGAAAGGAATTTGCAAAAAGTAGTTCCAACTAGAATTAGTAATACTTACATGCATAAAGATAGGTCAATTAATGATTTTTCTAGTAATGTTTTTTCAAAGTTGTTATACGAATATGTGAAAACAATGGAAGTAAGGGATTGCTACGTTTGTATGCAATTACCTGCATCCGTTTCAGAGGGTGTTACTTATCACCATTTACCAGCTACGTATGGAATTTCTTGTAGTGTATTAAGTAGTGTTTTTTATCTGTTAGGGAAAATAGATTATAAGATGTCTAACAAAGATAGTATTTTTGGGCACTTGCCAATGAACAAAGAGTTGAATCCAGCTAAAGAAGCTAACATTTTTGGTGAGATTTTTATTGAGAAAGAAGAATTAACATTAGATTACATTTTTAAGAATAATTTAACTTGTAGTTTGGAAGAAGAGGAGAAAGCTTTCCTGAACATGGTGGAGGAAAGGAGATTGAGTATGCATGAAAAGGCAGGGAAATATAAAGTGAGTGAGACAATTTGGGACATTGAGATGGGAAAAGAATTGAGAAATGGAGCTAGTCCAACTTTAGCTTTAGATGCACCACAGAAGGGTAAGCTGTGCATTACAAGAGGGAAATCCCAATATGATACATATTTTGTTGGGACTAGTGAATGTCATGATACATACTTCATTGCAACAGGATGGGGTTTCAGAGGTGGAGAAGATACAATTTTTCCAGGAGTGTATTATGTTTGTGGGAACAAGGCTTATTACAAGTTGCCTGACCATTGGTATGGCACGTGTTATGTGGGCCTGGTTTTTCCAAAGATTTTTCATATAGATAAAATAGAAGATGTAGAACATATTAATTTACTAATGCGCTTCAAGAGGGAAACTTGGTCTGAAATTGTGGGTGACATTTTTGGAGCTTTAATTCCAGCAGTGGGAATTTCTTTAAATGCTTATGGGATTCGGAAACTGTCAACAGTGGTGGATCGCTTATCGACAAATACCGCTGGAGGGTTTCTTTTGGTGAATACGGAACTAATTGCCGTACGTGCTATGTCTATGCAAAATAGACTTGCTCTTGATATTCTATTGGCTAAGGAGGGTGGAGTTTGTGGAATGCTGAAAGTTCAACATTGTTGCACTTACATTCCAGATGAAAGCAAAGACCTGAAGGTCTATATCAAAAATATTACTGATTTGCATGAAGAATTAGTACCACTTGAAGCTGAAAGTATCTGGACTAGATTAGCTAATAAGGTGATAGCTGTTAAGAGTTTTATTGCAAAAATAGGTAGTACTATTATAGGTAAGATATTGTTTCCTTTAACTTGTATAATTGTTGCTTTATCGATATTGAGATTGGTGTGTTTGTGTTGTAAAAACAGGGGAGGGAAAAAGAAATTAATTAAAAGAAATAATGAAAAGAGAAATAAAAGGTTGAAAAGAGAACCACAAGAAATTGAATTAGAAGAATTAAGGGAGAGTGTCTACTTAGAAACAAAGAGGGATGATGAAAGAGTGTCTGGTGTGTAGTGTTGTGTAAGGAGGAAAAAGACATTTCCAATTTCTCCTAAAATGGGACTAAATTTCACTAAATTTTTTTTTTTTTGGGTTATTTGGTGATAAAATCACCAAAGGGGGGATTGCTGGAGCAGGATTTTCTAATAAAAAATCTATAGGGTTTTTAAGCTCTGGTTTGTCTATTTGTCATAAGTTAACATTATTAATTATTAATTACTAATTATTTGTTTTGTGTAAGTGTTTTTACTTATCAACATGTATGTATTAACAAGAGAGAACTACACGTGGGAACGCGTATGTGTTGCCTATTGACAATGTGCATGTCTTATTAAATAAACGTTGCTGAGTGCTGTTTATTTTAAGCACGAAACGCTTTTGAATTAATGCTTTTCTGTGTTGCTAAAGCTAGATAATTACATACACATAAGGGTATTAGTGGGGTTAACACTGTTTAATCACTATGCTGTGGTAACGTTGTTTTGTCTCTTTTAATTAAGATGGTCCATTTTGGCCTAACCAAAAATGTCCGCCGTTTGCAGCCTGGCCTTGAGTGAGAAATTGTGATGAGAGGGCCTTGCTGAATATGATCACGAGACATTTGATCACAGTCCTTGCCTGGTTAAAACTTTCCGTGAGGACAGCAGCAGTTCTGGGCAGGTTTCCAGATGTATTGGACAGCCTTGGAGGACAAAGGAGCTGTTAAGAAAGAACTCTGAGCATTGTGTCATCGCTGAGGAAATGTGGTCGCTAAAAGATACTTTTTTATTTTTGGTTCCTGTTCTGTCTTTTTATTTTTGTGATTTCCTGAGCGGAGATTTTCCAAATGTAGCGATGCTACATCCTTTCCTGCTCGCTCTGCTCAGCGGTTCGGCGGACGTGTAAAACATTTAATGTTTCTTTAATATTGCAAGTTTCATTATAAATATACTAGACTAGAGAGGGTCCGTGTCATTGCATTCGGGATTTTGAGGCCCAAACCTGCGTTGGTGAGAATCGATGCTGAGAGGACGGTGACTTGGGAGATTTCTACTGAGAGACTTGTCCTGATGACCCATTCTGTCATTTAGCTAGAATAGGTAATTATGAGAAAATGATTTATTCTGATTAATTTCTTTTGACTAATTTTAGATAAAGAATCATAATTTTAAATACGGTGTTGGTGATTATTTCTTGTCAACTATTGAGTACTCTATTCGATTATTGATGTATAGATTGTTTAGATTATGACAATTGCAATAGCTAGGTCTTATTGACCTCGGTGTAGATGTGGGGTTTAGGAGTTTTCTTTCCACAGGTTCAATGCTGGTGGAGTATTTGAGTGTATGTTAGTGAAATGGGCCCTAGTGTATGGTGAGTGTATGTGCGTGTAACTGTGAAATTACTCTATCCGTGGAAGTAGGGAGATTTTGTACACCCCAATCTGCAGCAGTTGTAGGTGTAACGTTACTTGTTGTGATATATATCTGGATGCAGTGACACAAGTGGCAAAATACCAGTCCGGCGACACACAATGCTAAGCACAGATTTTTAGCTTAGTTGTTTTAAGCAACACCCTTAATTACATCAGACACGCCCCTTGGAGACCCCCAGTTTTTTCATCCCGTTTAAAGCCCTTGAAACAACACCATGTCACAATCACCTCATGGCCTGGCACTATGCATCATGCATGACTCATGACTTCCACTTTTTCAGATTGCCTATGTGCAGGTGCATAGTGAACCCTCACCCATCCCACCCCTTGCTTTAGGAACTACAGCAAGGGCGAAATTCTTGATGGGCCTCTTCTGTCTGCAACTCTGCAGTCAAAGGCTCACCTCATAATTAAGATGAAAAGGTGGGCGAGTGAGTAAGTGAAGGGATGGGTGGATGGCTGGGTGGATTAGTGAAAGGGTGAATAGATGAATGAAAGGGTGAATAGATGGATAATGAGCGAAAGGATGGATGGATGAGTGAAAGGTGGCTGATCGGTGAGTGAATAAGTGGATGGATGAGTGAAAGGATGGATGAGTGATAGGGTCAATGGATGGATTCATGAGTGGATGAGTTGAAGGATGGGTGGATGGATGGAAGGAAGGATGGCTAAGTGAAAGAGTCAATGAAAAGAGAAAGGGAGGATAGATGGATGACTGAAAAGGGGAATGGGTGGAAGGATAAGTGACTGGGTGGGTGGATGAGTAAGTGAAAGGATGGCTGGATGGGTGAGTGGATAAATGGCTGGATGGATGAGTAGATGGTTGGGTGGAAGAGTGAATGGATGAGTGTACGGATGGATAGGGTGAAAGGGTGGATGGATGGATGAGTGAAAGTGTGGCTGGAGGGATGGATGAGTGAAATGATGGATGGAAAGATACATTAGTTTTCAAATGGAAGAATATGTTTGGATATAAATGGAATTACTTATATACTATTACGTGACCTCCTTTGATGTGTCTGTAAAACGTACCTTTAGTCCCGAAGTTTTGTCCTGAATTTTGACCTCCTGTCCTGAATTTTTGTCCTGAATTTTGACCCTTTGTCCTGAATTTTTACACTCACAGTCCTGAATTTGCACCCATGCCAGTTGGTCACCCTAGTGGTCTTTGACCCAGTAAGCTTTGGGATGCCATATATACCGGCCACTGGAGTGAAACAAATGAAGGAGGGGGTCTCCGAAGAGCAACCTCTGCATCTGCATTTGCATTGTGGAGCCGGCCAGTAAGGACAGACAGATGGCTATCAAGGTATGGTAAGCCTCGATTCTGCTAAGGTTCACTCCAAGGCTAGTTTGCCATCAAGGATTTTGATGACAACGCACCATTCGTTAATGTACGTTTTGACGAAAATGAAATACTAAATATAGGTTTTGGCCCGCCTGCGAGCGGGTGGCAGTGATTTATGACTGATAGTCAGTGTCCTGTTATTCTCCAACAAGGAACTCCGCATAGTTCATCAAGACCTGGTTAGTTGAGGGCAGACTTTAAGTGGGAGTGAAAAACTACAGGGTCTCTCAAAGAGGCGTGGTCAATGTAATAAAGGGTGTGGCTTAAAACACCTAAGCACAAAATCTGGGCTTAGCATAGTGTGCCTCCCGACTGGTATTTTGCTGCTTCTGTCATTGCATCCAGATATATAATACAACAAGTAACATTACACCTACAGCAAGCCAGAACTATGGGCTTTGCCATTGGTTGTTAGTTACATAAGATAAATAAGCAATAACTATGGCTTTGTTGTATAGAGTATTGAAAATGTTTCCATTCTGAAATGCTGAGACTGTGAAAGAAGTATAACGAGTCTCTTTGAAGTTACATCAGGGGCAGTGAAGGGTGGCACTGCTGCAGAGGTAATATTTTGTTTCCATCCTGATAGAGAAGGCAAAAATTGAGAGCCCGATAGCGACCCGTCTCAGCGCCTGCGTTTTAGAACTACACCGTCAGGAGCTGGCCCGCTTACAGCCCTGGTTGAGGGTTCCGGTGTGCTGAGCGGCACTCGTAACAATCTATAGACGTGCCTACCTGTCCTGCATAGAGGCAACAGTGTGCAGAGCCGCTCATGGTTTGTGTGGACTAAATCCTCAAATTCAATGAAGATGCTGGACCTGTCATGGCTCCTCTTTTTACTTTGAGAGGAACTTTGGAAACCAGGCACTGGGAGGTGCTGGAATTGGGTTAAATATCCCCAGCTGCCCTTCAAGTGTGACCAGCACTGGAACAGACACCATGGTCAGAACTGCCCCTGGCAACCTGCAATTCAGAAAGAACATGAAGACACTCCCCTTCAAAGAACACCACCCCTACATGATAGGAGCCAGTAACCCCTGAATATGGTACTTTGTAAACAATCATTAGTAGGACTCTGTTACTGTCTGGCTATGATTTCAGCCAGTGCTTAACTTGTAATGAGTGCTGGGGGCCAGGGCTCTGCTCAGAAGTCCCCGACCGGTGTAATTGAACGTTGGCGTGACAGATATCAAGCCTGGGAGTCTTAAATCCACCTTGCGTCTCTTTAATTCACTACCAGACACTCTCTGCCAGTTTTCACTCTTGTGGGTTCCTGCCCACTCCCTTGGTGACGGTTTCTCCGGCCTTCTTTTCCTCCATCTCTCCGTTGTGTGTGTTTTTCCCTCGTAAGTATCTGACGGGGAAAAATAAGAGGAGGTGCCCAAAAATGAGTGTCGATAGACACCATCGGCAAACACCGGCTCAAATTAAGCACTGATTTCAGCCTTATAAATACCAATGCATCATATACTCTTTAGAAGATGCCTGAAACCATTCAATCAAAGTCTGGCAACGCAGGCGCACTTTGGACAGAGGTCAAACTCAAAGAGCAAGGTGGACTCTTTATGATCTCACACGTCTTTGTTTCGTTCGCATTTTACCTACCATAACTTCTTTCCTCCACTCACAAGGGTCTCTACTGTCACCAGTGGGTTGGGCGACGAAGTTGCCGCCCTATTCTCATCCTTTACGTAGACCAGTCACGTCAACTGATTCCATGTAGGCCCATCCTACGGTGATGTCATTATCTGCATCTCTTGAAAGGGCTCACCATCCTCTTGTCTGATTGGCTTTTAACTGGCCATCAGGAGACACAGTTAACCCCATAACACACCGAAATAAAGACACGTTGGACTATCCAAAGGCTTCAACATGAGATGGTAGACCAACCCAACTGAAAGGCACTCTTCTGTATTGGAACTGGAAGGATAATCCGGGTTAGGTCCCGTGGTGGGCAGGTTAGAAAGAGCTCTCTTCACCCCGAGGCACTCAGCTACCTCTAAGGGAGGTAACAAGATGTAAGATCATGCATGGTTTGGGTGTCTCGAGAGGAGAGGAAAAATGCGAGAATGGATAATCTCACATTTTTTACTTGAACTATCCGTAAACCAAGGCACAATTTTCAGAGTCATATTCAGGTTTTCTAAACACTTCACATATCTAACGGCAGCCTCAAAAAAGTTAGCCAGTACTCCATAGATGTGAGCAAATGTGGAACATAATATAATATTTTTTAATAAACAGGCAACTATTCTTTACAAAATAAAAAAAGTGAAAACACTTTTGCATCAGAAAGATAAGGAATGAAAAGACGTGTTGAGTAATGTTATGGTTGTTTTTATCAAATGTAGATTTGCCGGTGTCCTGCTCCTACAGCTCGGTGCCCTGGGCTTGGTGTTATTCACGGATTCCAGAGGCAGAGGAAAGTTTGGACCCTGCGCATCAACTTTGAATTTCGATTTTCTGCTATGTAATTATGTTTTCTTGTGCATTTGGTTTTCTGGAAAGAGTGTCAGCTCTCTGTTTTCACATACATTTTCATAATCTACTGCATTGCACCTGTTTATTAGGGAGCCTATAAGATCTCAATGCTTATTAAAGGAAACTATTTGTATTTTGTTCTCTGGCTAAGTCATCATAACCCCTAAAATACACCCGCCTGGTGAGGTTAATGTTTCGATAAAACAGTTGTGTTTCATTGCCATTTTGTACAATAATTAATTACCCAATCACAGTCGATGCTCATTACCTCAGCCACCCCATTTTCTACCCATCCTAAATGTGCTGCCCCGCAGTTAATGGTACTGGCACAGCTGCCTCGATTTCTACGAAGTAAGTTATCCATCATCTAAATGAATTAAATCTAAAATGTAGAAAAAACTACTTTTGATTCAACCAATCAAAATAGTGTTCGCTGCAGCCTCTTGGAAATACTGGATAGTGTGTAAGGATGTCTCTTGATTGGCCATATTTCCGACAGTGCCTTGTGGACACGGCCCAGTCACGCTGTTGCTGACACACTGAGCGCTATTGCCTCTAATGTGATTGGATTGGGTACTTTGCCATTTTTATTTCCACCCATTAAATGTACTGCTTCTTTGATCATGCTCTCAGGTGCCAGGTCCTTTGCTGTTTCGTTCCACAGGGTGCGCGCGAGGTGGTCTGCGCCCCTCTCCAGCAGCAGTTCCACCACAGCAGCTTGGCCCTTCTCGGCGGCCAGATGCAGAGCGGTTTTATTCAGCCAGCTGGCTGTCTCCGTGCTGGCCCCTTGGTCTAGCAGGTAAGAGGCAACCTCTCTGTGCCCATTCTCGGACGCCCGGTGCAGCGGTGTGAGCTGTGCCCCGTCCTTGCTGTTTACGTTGGCTCCTTCCCTGACCAGTGCCTCCACGATGGCCATGTGGCCACCTGCCGCCGCCATGTGGAGTGCCGTGCAGCCACTGTTGTCCTCAGTCTCGATGCTGGCTTTTGCCTGTAGCAGCAGACTCACAATCTGCAAGACAGAAAAGAACCCAAGCTCAACGAGGGGCACTTTGACCATGGGTAAAGACTCCAGCCCCCAAAAATGAAACCAAGGTTGGGTATACTCAGCGACACGGGCAGGGGGGCCAGGATGTAAGTATTCCTGGTGATGTTTGGAGCAGGAGTGGGCCGGACACTCGACAGGTGTGAGCAGGAAGGGACAGGAGCCACCGTTAATAGGAAATGGTGAATATGCAAGCACATTACTCTAGGAGCATTTGGTTAAACTTTGTCGAATTAAAGCAGAGCCCCCCAAAGAATGGGGCACAGGCAGCATTATTCCCCAAGCACTTGTTCATGGCCCCATATTCTTGCTCCAAAATGCATTTATAGATTTAGAAGCAAGCCTGCCCTGTTTGTTAATGACGAGGCTGTTAAGTTCTGAGTACTTGCCCCAACTACCTCCCCGAGAGGCCTGTAACTGTTTGAGGTCTCTACCCAAGAGCCAATGTGGATAAGGTGTACTTGGCACAGTTTACAGAGCAATGATTGGATGGAGTCCAGGACACAGGTAACACATCTAATACCATTGGACGATGCCAGATGTTCGAGTTACCATGGTTTCTGTTTCCTGGGAGAACTTTAAAAAAAATAGAAACAGTTGCTTTTGCTATGTGGGCCTATCGAAGTTTTTGCCTGGACCCCTCAAAATCTTCTGACATGTCTAGTTTAAAGATCGTTTTTATAAGGAGGAGCGCTCTCCTGAAAGGATTTTGGGAAGAATTTTGTAGCCAGTGGCGCTTTTCGGAGCCCTTTGAGTAACATTAGTGAAAACAAATGTGGAGGATTTTAGGGGGGGAACCTCTAAGGTTTTTCAGGAGTTAGACAGACTAATCATTCACATTAGACACTAACATCTGTGGAAATGTGGTAGGGTTTTCAAAAGATATTAAATGCATTCATTCTCAGATTCTGTCAGTAAGAACTTGGCCTGCAGTGCAATGTTCTTTTCCATGTGCATCAGATGTCTCTAACTTTACAGCACTCAAAAACAGGATTAGCTCACCCACCGTTATTACAGACTTAAATTACTCTTGTAAGCAGTTCCTGTTCAAGTCGAGCCTCCTATCACATTATTTGAATGTTTCTTTCGGATATTAGTGAATCGAACAACTTCAGATCCACATTTACGCTACTGACATTTCCTAGGCATGAATATTACATTAAGAAAAATGTGACCGAAGAGCAGTTCAACCTGAGCAGGGACAGATTGCAAGCATAACAACTCAAAACTCTGCCCTCCCACTTGCCCATGCTGTATCCATAATAAAGGGTACAGGGTCCTTGAAAAGTCCATCATAGTTCGGTTAGGTTTAAAAACATAGGTCCCAAAGTGCAGAAATGGCACTATGGCCATTCCATCTTGGGCTCGGAATACAGTAGGTGCCTCAGGGGCACAACATGTGTGTGCACCTGCTTCATGCACCCCAGGAGCACTCTGGTATTGTAGAAGGGGCCGTCGAAGGTTGTGAGACCTCACTTATCGTACGTATCACACTGACATGCATTTCGTGCCAGCTCAAGAAGGTGTTTCCTCATTTGCATGGGAAGTAGTCCATGCTAATGTGGAAATTCTTTGTCTTTGCGTCCATGCCGTATTACAGATGTGGGTACAAAGGAGCTGTAGGGAGGCATTTTGACTGTGCAACACAAACAGGTGTTGTACAGGCAATGTGCCTCCCAATGGATGCCCTCAGAAGGGTGGTAAGTGAGTCCCAGTGCCACTCGGGCATCCCGCCACAGGCGGGTGCAGTCAATCACTGCCCCCACCTCCAGGGGGATCTCTGCCCCTATCAAATGCAAGTTGGTTTACAGTCTTCACAGTGAAATGCAGACTAGCCACTTCAAACAGCCGGTCAGCCTGAGCTAAGCAGGCACTGAACTGAACGTCATATGCTTCTAAGACAACATGGCTAACCTGTGTTGTCTTAAATTGAAACATTTATTTAGATACTCGATTTGGGAGCTTTGGGGCACCATCTCTCTCCCCGTTTTAATCTCTCCATTTTAGACTTTCTGTAATATTATAAATGGACAGCTCTGTTTAACAGTAAGGTAGAGGCACACTGGTCAAGGCTGGATTGTTGGTTAATAGCAGTGCATGAAGTTTAAAACCCAGCCCTGTAATGCATCGTTTGAATATAGCAAAAGAAAATTCACCCCAAAAAGTTTTTTCTAATTCTCTAAAAAAGTTAGCTCACGTTAGTTCAACTGGGTTTATACGCAGGTTTTTAGCGACACTTTAGAATATGAAATCCTGAATTAGTGAATTAATTCCTAGAAAAATATGACAGTACTTAGAGTCTAGCACAGTACCCAGGCCAAAAGACTGTGACTGGATGGCCTGATAAAGAGCCACTTCTCACGGGCTGAGGACTCTTTAGCCCATCATGCCCTGGAAGCAGCCCACGTCTCTACAACCAACCAGAGGTATTCTTGTCCATCTGGCCAGAACAGCACTGGGACTGGTCTGCATGGCAATAGTGAGAGTTCCTGGCATCATGGCACCTCTGAAGAATGGATACGGCTAAATCAGATACAGCTGCATGTCCAACAAGCAAACAACTCTGGCACCTGGTTGACAGGAAATCTCACAATTTCCTCTGCAGGTCAATCCAGCTCTAAATCGAGTTGTTGACAAACTGCTAGAGAAACATGGTACTGTGCATCTCCCAGGGGAATCTGAGCCCGTGGACCTGCATTGGATAGCCCTATTGAAGAGGGGTACCCTCATCCTGCTCATGAGTGAAGCACGGTGTATCATGAGCCCAGAAGGCCCAGAACCATCCATACCTTTTCATTTCCATTACGCGCGGCTATTGCAAGAGCTGTCCTGCCGAGTTGATCTTTCCCATTGACTTCTGCCCCTTTGGCCAGCAGGAACCGCATTGCCTCCATGCTCTCTGCTTCTACTGCCAGGTGTACTGGGGTCATCTCTCCACCACATCGGAGCTCCAGGGAAACCCCATGTCCAACAAGCTGGTCAATGATGTGTATGTGGTTGCTCACAGTGGCCCAGTGCAGAGGAGACCATCTGTGATGGTCACCTTGAGTTGGGTCGAGGCCTTGCTCAAGCAGGTTCTGCACGATGAGGGTGTGCCCGTTGGCAGCCGCACAGTGGAGAGGGCTGAGGCCTCCATTAGTGACTGCTGTGGCTGAGGCTCCACGCTTCAGGAGGAAGTGGATCACCTGGGTGTGGCCACCCCAGGCCGCCTGATGAAGAGAGGTGCGACCAGATGCATCCACTGCGTTGACTAGTGCTCCTCTCTGAACTAACAGCTTAACTGAAGCAATGCGACCACCAAACGCAGCATAATGTAGAGGGGTCCGCTCATGTTCATCCCTGGAGACATAGAGATAAGGAGGAGACAATGAGACTGAATTTTCGTGAAATGAGAGTTATGAGCTTTAGATTACAATTGACAAGTGAGCAAACATGATTCATATTAGCATAGAATGGAACACACATGACTCACTGGTATTTACTTTTATCTGATTACAACACTGTCACAATTATCTATAGTTGATCCTTAAGGAGGAAAACATTGCAAACTTTGTCAATTTTGTACAGTGGCAAATTTGTTAAAAAACATAAGCGCTGGGGCTCTCCTCAGGAGGCAGCTTGCACCAGCCCATTTCTCCTGTTAGCACCACCTAAAACAGAACCAGATACTAGCCATGAACGTGGGGAGAGGATGTGGCGTAATGACCAGAGCTGCTGACTTCGAAGCTGGGGAGCCAGGCTAGAGTCTCTGCGTAGGTGTGGTATCCTGCTGCTCAGCCAGAATGACTGCTTGATAGGATGTTGGTGTTTGGAATGTTTGCGTGCGTGAATCAGTTGGTGGATGGGCTGAGCAGCAGAGGGGCTGCTCCTGGTGGGGCTCACGCTTTCCCTCTTACTTGGGATATTACTTACCTTCTTGATTACTATCTGACTTAAGGATTACTCATTCTACCATGTATCCTGTCACTCAATAAACCTACATGGAAAATCCACCTGGCTTGGAGCGCTCTTCATTATACTACATTTTGGTACCAGGAGTGCTGAACTTCATCAACCCGAAGAAGCTGGTGCCCCACGCTCAAGGTAAAGGAATTTCCTTTAAACTAAAACTACACTTTTAAAATTACACTGGCACCCCGAGCCCCACCAGTGACCCTCCACCGGTCGCCCCAACTTTAACCTGTCAGTTTCTGCTACTGTTTCTACATCCCTCACTGTTGGATTCTACTTGCTGTGACCCAACCCGTGTTTCTATTCCTCGCCGTGCCTGTTTCAAATGATACAGAGTCCCTGTTCCTTTTGTGCCAGTCTTCAGAAGCCGTTTTTGGGTCATGAATAATTATCCATCGCACAGTGCTGTGGTATTTCGTGCTGCTTACTGTCATGCTGCAAGCTTCGTGGCAAGAGTAATGTTTTTACCACTGATGCTCCCCGAGACTTGTCTGGAAGTGTGCAGTCTGCTTATGCCTGTCAATTGTGTCTGTGAAGGTCTGCTGTCCACTCTGCTAGCTTGCATCTCGCATATACTGCCAATCATTGACTGTGACTGCTTGGTTTTACTGCTGTTTTTGATGCCAAATGCTGTCGAGTTTGTCTGTATCCATGTTGGCAGTTTAACTGCTTCGCCACTTTCAAAATATGGCACGAGCTGCTTCCAGCGCGCACATATCCAGCGTGCGCAAATTTACCTGTTTTCAGCGATGTTTATTTGGATCTTTTGTGACGTCTCCTCCTGGTCAGTGTTGCCAGATTTTTAGACCCGTCCCAAACCCAATGCAGCTCAAATATAAGCCCAAAATAAGCCCAATCAGACCAGTTCCAGCCCAAAAATCAGCCTAAATTAGCAAGTGTCCAATTAAGCGCAAATCGACATCAGAACCAATTTTAACGACAAATATACATTCTATTCAATATACAGATGGTGGGAGGGTGTTAGCAGCAAGGCACATACTTTGCATATGCTTCATTTAAATTGTTTTTATCATTAACATGGCCATGGATGCAAGGCAACAATAAAAAAATGTCCAGCGAACTGGTGATTAATGATCCTGCTGGAGAGCAGTCCTTTGCCTGTTTGTAGTTTTGAAATGCAGATACGCTGTATTTTTTTTGGATAGCTCAGTGGGTTACTGCCTTTGTCACAGAGATTCTTGTGTTACTTGCAGTTCAGAAATTACAATCCTAACAAAGGACAGTGACCTATGAACTGTCATCAAAGAGCTGCATACAAACATGGATGGTATAGTTAGAACTTCACTTTTTTTTGTGTTACTATATAGTTAGAAATTCCCCAGTCTTTCATTATTTTAATGTTGCTCAAATGAGTTTGGGCCGATATACATTTTTATTAGTAAAGCCAACCCCCAACCACTGGGTATGCTTTAAATCCTGAGTTTGTGCTTTCCCAGCTCAAACCCTCTTAAAATATACTGCCCAACAGTATGGATGACATTTAATTCCTACACCTTGTAATCCTCATTGACTTATGTGACATTCCCTATAGACTGAATGACATACTTGTATGATTCATTGTCTCTGTATATTGTGATTACGAGTAAGTGAAAATAAAACAAAACAGTACCTTTATGCCACAGCTTCTCAATATAATGTAGCGAAACGTACACCGGGACGTAGCAGTAATTGAAGGAACTATATGTGTATGTGTTGGTTCATTTGAAGTCTTCAAACGTAGATAAATGATTAGTTTCCACCTCACTCACTCACTGTGATGAGGCACAAGCAATCGTTGCCAAATTGATGTGGATAAAATCATGCACACCTCAGATTTGCACAGTTGAGGAGCGTGTGATCCGTCTCTCGCACACTACGTCAGTCTCCTTTCCTGAGCTGCATAAGTACTGTGACACGACCCTACACTGTCATATGAATAGCGCTATACAACAAATGAAATGCATATGATAGGGGGCTACAGAGACATGAAGGGCACTGTTGGAGGTTGGTAGCAATGGTATCTGTGGAGAAAGAGGTCATTGGTGCGGCGCCAAAAAAGACTTTCGCGCTAGCGCTAAACACGGCCCTGTCATTGCCTTTCTGTTTTCATTTAACTAGCAGTCAGGTCATTAGGGCAACTGTGCAACATATTTTAAAGTTCGTGCTAATTATATTTATTGCTATATTCAATGTATTAGACATCCCTTTTACTTTCAAATAACTCTCGACATACACACAGAATTGATCCTTTGGATCATGGTGACTGCAGGAAAATATAATGTAATCTAGGGCTTGTAGGCTACCACAAGAAGTGAGAAATTGGGCCCGCAGTGGCCCACCCAAATGCACTCTGGAGCCGGGCCTGATTGTGTCATGATGTCTCACTTACCTGGTCCTGGTCGGTGGTCGGTGGTGAGTCACGCGGTCACCGGTGGTGGGTGGCTGGCAGTGGACTGGAAAACTAAAGCTGCCTGGCAGCAGGCACGGTGGCACTGGCAGTGGCTGGGACTAGGTGCTGGCGGGCCTGGGCGCTGGCGGGCCTGGGGCTGGGCGCTGGCGGGCCTGGGCGGCAGCGCTGGAGTGACTGGGCCTGGGGCTGGAGCAAAGTGGGCCTGGGCCTGGGCGGCTGGGGTTGGGCCTGGGCGGCTGGGGCTGGGCCTGGGCGGCTGGGCCTGGTGATGATGAGTGCACACACTAGTAGTCGTCGGAGTCGGAGAACTCGTCGTCGTCGTCTCCTCACTCCATCACAGCACAGACGTCTTCTCTTCAGTAACAGTTCAACACTGCCTGCTGCACTGGCACTGCACTGACTGCACTCGTCATCAGCAGACAGTCAGCAGACAGCAGCACTGGCAGCACCATCAGTGATCACTGATCAGATCACAAATCGCCGCCGCGCCGAAAAGACCGTGCTGCTCACGTCAGCCCCCGCATTATATGGGAACCGCGGGGGCTGACCTAAAAATAATTCCCAGGGCCGTCATTGGTAGCGTTTTCGCGCGCTACAACATGACGGCCCTGGGAGACCCCCCACATTGGCTAATTATTTGCCTTCAGTAAACGAGGTAAACGGTAAAGTTAGGTGGTGTCTGGCTCTTCTTGTCGGTGTGACGTCACGTGACGTGACTCACATTAGAGTGTGTGTGCACTGTGCTGCTGTGCAGACTTGGTGGCAGGCAGGTGCCGCAGCCGGGCCCGGTGCAGGCAGCAACAATGTAACAAGTCAACTTAGATTACTTTTGCTTAAGCTAATGGCAACTGCAACTGCAAGTCAAGAATAAGATCATTGACCAATGACTTGCGTTGCCGTTGCCTGGTGGCTTGGTTCGTTGATACCTGCTGCTGGCTGCTGGCCTGAAGACGTGCTGCTGGCTGCTCTCTCTGGGTAGGGGGTGGGTGGGGGGCTGGGCGGGATGATTGCTGGGCCGCTGGGGCCGGGAGGCAGGGGGAGGATTTAACAACTTTGATTGACCGCCAGTCCGCCACCGCGGCGCGCAGTTTAGGCAGAGGCAGGCCCCCAACTTAGTTAGGACGCGTCACGCGTGCTGCTGACTGAGCCAGGCTGAGCCTGCTTGCGCCTGCGCTCTGAATGAATTGTGCAATTGCCAATTTAATGGTGGGCGCCCGCCCCAGGCCAGTAATTCCCACACAACTACATAAATCCAGCCCAAAAAGTAGCCCCCCGCCAGGCATGGGTTTTTCCCGCACAACTGGGGAAAAAGTCGCCCAATTGTGCGGGAAATAGCCCAATCTGGCAACCTTGCTCCTGGTTTCCTGTTGACATGCACGCCTTGGTGCACGGTGATGCCGGGAGCCATCCAGCGCGGCGTCACCGGTGCGTCCCGCCATCTTGGGATTGTACTCTCTACGTCATTTGCAGTTTCCAGCATGCCTTATGCATATTCTACCA
The DNA here is from genome assembly GCF_964204655.1 of Triturus cristatus. Taxonomy (NCBI): domain Eukaryota; kingdom Metazoa; phylum Chordata; class Amphibia; order Caudata; family Salamandridae; genus Triturus; species Triturus cristatus. Next base: position 895,509,511 of record NC_140580.1, on the reverse strand, counting down.
ACCACATTTTTAAGTGAAGTTCGCTGAAGATTTCATCACGAAGATTAACGTCGCTGTGGCTCCTTACACTTCATTCGTTTTTGGAGTGTTTTCTGCTAACCACGTTTTGCGCTTGTTTTTAAAGTTATTTCAAGACTTCTTCGTCAGCAACAACTTCGCCCTTTCTTATCTACCCACGCTTTAATGGATAATTTATGGAGCTTATAGTTATTTATCCACTGCCTGCTAAAACTTTGGTGAGACGCTGGACATTTTCAGTTTTGAGAGGGTGAATCTTCAACCAAGGTACTGTTTTCTTTTTCTACATGTTCTTCACGCTTCAGCACGCTTTTCCTTCACTGCAGACCACGGTGACTACTTTCTTTATTTTATTTTATTATTTTTGGAACACTGTCATACTTTATGTGAGAGGTCACTTAAATGACACCCTATCGTTTCATTATTTATGCTGTGTTTTTATGCTGTGATGCCTTATTTCTGTTTTCATCATATGTGCTGTTTCTCTTATGTCCTGTTGTTCCTTTACTTGGGAACCTTTGTTTACATGATTTGTATTTCTGCACATTCCATTTTATTGCTCTAGCACTCACGATTACTCCTCCTTTTTCCTGCACCTTAGCAGAGTACCTTTTTGGGCAATTCCTTGACCTTCTTGCCAAATTAATTTTCCTTTTCTACCCCTTGCTTTGTGCCGTGTGCTTTGCTCCACACGTTCCACCCAGCTAGTCCTGGGGAAGTGCCGAAATTTCTGTGTTTTACATTGTGCCTTGTGCTTTATTTCACACGTTCCACCCCAGCTAGTGCTGGGGGAAGTACTGCATTTCTTGAGTTTATGTTTGCCGTGTGGTCTTCCTCAACACATTTCACTCGAACCTGTTTTTGGGGTAATCCAACTTTTCCTGCATTTTACATGTGTACGTTGTGCCGTGTAGGCCCCTCCTACACCTTCCACCCCAGCTCTTGTTTGGGGTAGTTCTGCAGTTACTGTATTAGTATTGCATTGTACCGTGTGGTATTCTCCCACACTTTCTACCCCAACCTGTCTTGGGGGAAGTTTCCTGGTGTAGCTTGCCTCCCCTGTTCCTTTCCTATTTCTGTGACCTCTGCACTTCGTTATTTGCTGTGTTTCTGGGGACTTTTTCCCATGCTCCTACTTCTGTGTAGCGCAGCCATTCTTTCCTCGTTCCGTCTACGGCTGTCTTCCACCTTTTCTCTTTTCTCTTGACTTCTTTGGTTGTTTCACTTCTTCAACTTCTTGCTAGCACCCTGTACTTTCCTCGTGTTTGCCTAGCCAGCTTACTATATCCTAGTACTTGGTTTCTTTTTGTCTGCATTATGGGTGTGTGTGTGTTGTGTTTCTGGTGGAAAGGGAGATGGTTCATGAGTTTGTACTTGTCTTTCCTGTCTCTTCCTGTCCATTTTACTTCTTCTGCTTGCTTTTTCCATCTTTAATTTCCATGCCATCTTACAGTTTTCTATCCTTTCATTTTCTTGCTGCCTTTTGAAACTTCCTTCCTTTCTGTTGTAAAGGAGGGAGATATGTGGTATCCTGCTGTTCAGCCAGAATGACTGCTTGATAGAATGATGGTGTTTGGAATGTTTGCATGCGTGAATCAGTTGGTGGATGGGCTGAGCAGCAGAGAAGCTGCTCCTGGTGGGGCTCATGCTCTCCCTCTTACTTGGGATTTTACTTACCTTCTTGATTACTATCTGATTTAAGGATTACTCATTCTACCATGTATCCTGTTACTCAATAAACCTAAATGGAAAATCCACCTGGCTTGGAGCGCTCTTCATTATACAACAGTAGGCTCAACAGCCAGTGATTCTGGGCAAATCACTTAAACTCCCAGTGGCTAAAATAAATGAATGTGTTCTTAACTGGTGCTCATGAAAAGCGTGGGTGTTGATGATTAAGTGCCGGTGCACCGGAAAACCCCAGCTCAAATTAAGCACTCATTTTGTACCATAAAAGGAAGGTAAATATTACTTCCTGTCGTCTAGGTATCTTTCCTTCTATATAGCAGGCCTGCCTATCTTTTGTTGAAAAAAGAAAGTGCCACAGGTTCTTCCTTTTATGCCTTCCATGTTGGATTCCTGCCCCTCCATGCTTATTGCGCTTCGCCTTGAGGGAATTCAGTCTATAGGTATGCAATAGAAGCAGTTCCTAACTGTTCCGTTAATTGCAGGTAATGGACATTGGCACGCATTTTTGGAGACTGAGACTTATTTTTTATCATTAGACTATGTCTCAGAGCAAGTGAGCGAGGCAGAAAAGGAAAGAAGGAAGAGAATGGTAGAAAGAAAGTGAGAAGAAAAAAGCATGGCTAAAAAAAAACGTAAGAGAGAGATAAACAGGCAGGCAGTGTCTGGTGATGGAACAAAGAGGCAAGAGGTGGAATCAAGACTAGGCAGCCTTGGTATTATGCAACCCTGGCATATGGCAATGCCACCGGGTTCCTAAGAAAACTCTGGCCCCTTACATTATTTCATTTTTCCCCACAAATTAAGTGCTGAATATAAATAATTTACAAATATCAGTAAAGTAATATAGCATCAAAAGTAAAAATGTATTAGTGATTCTGAACATGCTAGATAAACCAGGGTTTTCCTCAATGGGCGGGTTCATCTAGACCAGGGGGTTTGGTTCATGAAGCATTCATATCTCTGCTCGTATTTGGATCTTGAAGCACAGAGAGACCCTCTGAACATCCTACGTCTCTCTCCAGCACCAGTTTACCAATCACAATATTTTGATTTATTTCCCCCCCAAGTGACCACCTAGGTTTCCTCACCTTTTCCTTCCCCCCATACTTACACTAACCATCCCCTAACTCTCTCTCACCTCAATGTCTGTCATAGCTCCACATTTCCCCTGTTATTTCTCTAAGGATCCTCCATACTCGGGTTATAATCTGGAATATCGCGTACGGAATATCAATATGCCTCAATATCATATCCAAAATATCAAGTACAAAAATATTGAAAGGTGAGTGCATATAGGGAAGTATAGAGTTACCAATCCTAGCTCCACAACCACGGACCTTGACAATAAATATATTGTCACATATGTAGATGTGGAGTGAGGTATAGAAAATCTATACATACTTGTGAATCGTTTTGCTCTTGATATTATGACCATGACGTTGAAGCGTAACAATGTTCCCTATTCAATATTCAAGACCCACACCTTTACTCCTACATCATTTTATTTCCTCTAGTGCTGTCCTGTCAGGCATGGGAGGCATTTAGTCCATGACAAAGACCATAATATGGCAAACAAGGCTGTACTAATTGGTTAATTATCTAATGTGATACACCTCTGGTCGCAATGTAAAAAAAACTTTACTGTCTTCACTGTGTTATTGATTAAATATACATGTGATCTGGGTATACCTCACTGACAGAGTTTTTCCTTTGCTTTTTTCATAGGTGAACTTCATGTCTACAGGGGAGTGTTTTAAAAAAAAATGATGATCATTGTAAAACGGAGAGTCTGACCCCTGTCTTGGATGCTGTAAATGCTCACACACCTAAAATAGGGGACATGCACATTTCGAAACTTCTGTATGCAGATGATGTGATTCTCAAGCGTAAAAGAAGAGGCCCCCTACTTGTTAGGTGCGGTTCCTTAAAGTAGGGAAAAACAAATCAATGTGAAGATTTAAGGAAACCATTCATAGTATAATAATAAACAATGAGAAACGGAATGAACCACGGCAACTATAGCTGTTTATCAAAAGTACAAACGTCATTTATTTTCATTTTTAACAGTTGGACAGTCTATAATATACATACACTCACTTTCATGTCCATCAATCATACTTCCTTGCATACTCAAATCACTTTAAAAACATAATCGGGATAGTAACATTTTCCACAAAATGGGTACAATGTAATAAAAGTGAATTTAATTGAAACACAGTGGCCCAAAAATAAATGACTGGCGGTATTCTACGTGCGTTTCGGCACACACGGGTGCCTTCGTCAGGAGAGAGGCCACAGTTGGAACATATGAGAATGCTTTAAATAGAAAATAATAATTGCCTTGGTTTAGGGGGTGCGTTCCAAAATACACAAACATCATAATTTAAACGATCAACCAATTCCATTTGCATTGAAATGAAAGAAAGAAATACTCAAAGTGATTACTGAGGCACTTTATAGCAAGGTGTATTTTATATAGGAAAGAATTGAATAAGATTTATAAAAAGGATTGTAGCGCAGAGTCTTTGTGCCACTGTGTTTCAGTTGCCTTGGTTCATTCCATTTCTCATTGTTTATATATTATTGTTTATTATTATACTATGAATGGTTGCCTTAAATCTTCACATTGATGATGTGATTCTCCTCAGTCAGACAAATATTGGTTTGCAACTATAAACTATATCAATACCCTATAGTCAAAGGCATGTCAATAACCAGAAGAAAACCAAGGTCATGGAAGTGAGTTATACGATTCAGAAAAGACAGAAATGGCATTTGCAAGGCCAACAACTGGCTCCAGTGATAACGTACAGATACTTAGGAGTTGTATTTGATGACTGGGGCTCCTTCTACCAGCAGAGGCCGAACTTTCTGAGGAAAGGTAACACTTTGCTTCTTGCCTTCGAAACCTTACAGAGAACACTGGACGGCTCAACCTACCTGCCACTGCTGAAGAGATAATTGGTAGAGAACACAGTTGGTCCCAACGGAAAATATTAAAATCATATATCACTGCTGAATATAATAGCAGAAAAACTTACACTGAGCATCTCTTATAAAAGCGAAGTCCGCCGAGATAGAGATGCGTCAAACCTAAATTCGATCTCCATGAAAATATTCTGATCGCTTTTTTGTCTCCCTCCTACCACTTCACCGGATCGGAAAAGGCTTGAGGTGGGTTTAACACAGTGGCGTAACAAAAGCTTAGGGGGCCCCCCTGCAAGGTGCGATGAAGGGGCCCTGCTCAACTACATGCAATCTATGTCCCTCACCTATCACCTTTGCAAGGACTTTCAGAACCTCACAACCTATAGACACTTTCAGCAGAACTATTCCGAGATTACACAAATCTTCAGGCTGTGGATTGAGACTGTGATGTACCTCAAGTGAAACAAGCATTGGCATAGCCAATAGGTCTCGCTTTTGGGACCTTATAAGTATTTAGTTATGCAGCACAATATCCTTGGTGCAACAACATTAACTGTTGCATGGCTAAACATTTATAAGACCCCAAAGGCGGGAGGGAGGAGCCTAGCGCGCATCTAAGATGGTCGCGTGAGCACAGGGCTCCCCGGACCCTTTCTGCTCCTCGGAATATATCCTGAGATTATCCTGATTTGGTTTATGGAATCTGGGAGATGAAGACCAGCTGATCATATATCTCTTTTTAAAACTCTAATTGGACCTGGGAATCCTGAGTTGTCGTCGTCGGAACTTTTGGGACCCACCCGGCGGAGGTGGCCGGGGTGAAGGTGACCCGTGGGGCCGGGCTGCAATTGAACAACAGCGGCCTCAGCGCGGTGCCAGTTGCCGAGTCAGCGCTTTCGGTTTCGATTTTGGCCTTCAGGAGATCGGCTGGCGTGCGTGCTCAAGGTGGCGAGGTGCCTCCTGGGCCTCTGCCCGAGGCTTGCTTCCATCTGCTACTGGTGGGCCTGACGCCTCCGACCCCCACATCGGCAGTTTGTGGTCCTTTTGCTGGCGCCCGCACACCTTTTGATCGGAGGTCCCATTGAGAGACTGCGCTCGCATGGCGGGCAAAGGGGGTCCGGAGGGGCGCAAGACCAAGGCTTCTCTGCGCGGGGGAGCGGTCCAGAGCAACAACATGGACCGCTACACCCAGGGCAGGGGGCCCCCTGGCGCTACTGGCCTCTCCCCGGATGCTGCGGGGGGAGGCACGACCGTCTCTGCGGAACTTTCCCTGCAGGACATTATGGGCGCCATCGAGGGCATCAGGGAAACCATCGCGACGCAATATGAGGCCCTGGCCCGTAAGATCGACACTGTCGCAATCGATGTCACCCTGATTCGGGCCGACCTCTCCAAAACCAACGAGAAGGTCCAGGCCCTTGATACACGGACCTCCACCCTGGGTGCGGAGGTGTCGGATCTGCGGGCCGCGCTTGGGGACATTAGAGTGGTCAACGACCATATGGCCCGGCGGCTTGAGGACTTCGAGGGACGGGCCCGACGCAACAACATCCGCATCATTGGTGTACCGGAGTCCTCAGACGGCCGCCCGGTGGACCTCGTGGTCGAGGAACTTATCCTGCAACAGCTGTCCCCGGCTGGCCTAAGTAAATTCTTCGCCGTGGAGCGGGCCCATCGAGTTCCGGGCGGCCGGCCGCGGCCGGGGGCCCCCCCGAGGCCTATTGTGGCTAAACTGTTCCACTACAGGGACCGCGACGCTATTCTGCAGGCTTCACGGACCCGTGGCCCGGTCCGCTACGAGAACTCGACTATCAATTTTTATCCGGACTTCACGCAACTGGTCCAGAAACAGCGGATGGGATTCCAAGGGGTGATGCGCCGTCTCCGCGAGCTGGGCCTGAAGTATTCGATGATCTACCCGGCGAAACTCCGTGTGGAGCATGGAGAGCGGACAGCCTTTTTTGACTCTCCTGTGGCCGCAAGTGACTGGCTGGACTCGCTGCCGGACGGGGGTGGCCGGCCCGGGCCCTCTGGGGGCACCGCAGGTGACGGGTCCCCTTAGACTGACATTTGGTCCTTGCTTTTGCGGTTTTGCACTGTACAGTTGGGTCTTACTTCTTTTGCATACTGTGTTTTACCAGGACCCGTGAGGGGCGCGGGCGGGTTCGGGTCCCTTTCCTCCTCCGGGGTCTTTTTGTAGAATGGGGTTAGGGGGGCGACAGGCACACTGCAAGTTGGGGGGGGTCATTGGCCCGCAGGGGTGCAGGGTGGGGGGAGTTGGACTTGGGGTGGGGTTGGGGGGGAAGGGGGGATGTTTTGTTGTGTGTTTTTTGTTTACAGGGCGAGGTATTGATTTTTGTCCATATTTGGAAACCGTGCTGCGGGCTGGGGGCCTTTTGATCTATTGGAGGGGATGGGGGGAGACGGGTTGAGGCTTATGTCATGGAACGTCAATGGGTTGGGGGATCGTATTAAGCGGGGTGTTGTACTGCAATATTTGCGTCGTGTGACTCCTGATGTGGTGTTTCTCCAGGAGACGCACTTGGTCGGCAATGTCTGCCATGCGATGAACAGGGGGGGATACCGCCTCGTAGCCCATTCTGGTTTCACAACGGGCTCCAGGGGGGTGGGCATTCTCCTGCGAACCTCCCTTCCGATGGAGATCACGAGGATAGTCTCGGATGACAGAGGGCGCTATGTGTGTCTGCTTGGGAGGTGGGAGGGGCAGCCCCTAACCCTGGTTTCAGTCTACGTCCCCCCGGGTCTCCAGAACTCCACCTTTACTGACTTGGGTCGAATGCTGCTTGACCTTCCGGACGGCCTCCTGCTCATGGGCGGGGACTTTAACTCTGTGGTTTCGGGTGAACTGGATCGTCACCCACCGAGGACCCTCCCTGCTGCCCAGTCATGGCTGGGTGGGATGTTGGAGACCTTCGGCTTGGTGGATAGTTGGAGACTAATGCATCCGACCCAGTGTCAGTTCACCTTTCATTCGGGGGCGCATGGGAGTCTCTCTAGGCTGGACTACTTCCTTATGCCCGCGGCGCAGACTGGTCGGATTCGAGAGGTCAGACACTTGGCGCGTGGTATCTCCGACCATTCTCCGCTGTGGCTTCTCTTTGACACCGGGTCGCGGTCTGCAGGGCGGATAGCTCCTATTAACCCTTGGTACCTGCGGGACCCTGCGACTCGTGACAGCCTGGTTAGGGCCATGGACCAATACTTCAGTGCAAACGAGGGGTCGGTGTCGTCTGCGTTGTCCCTTTGGGAAGCCTTTAAAACTGTGATACGCGGACACGCCCTCGCCCAGATAGTGGTGGCCAAGAAGGTTAGGAGTGAGGCGGTGGTGAAGCTGGAGACTGACATCTCGGGGTTGGAGTCGGCCCTGGAGGCGAATGTTACTCCGGACGGGCTACATGCCCTTAGCCTGAAACAGTTCGAATATAGGTCCCTGGTCACTGACGCGGCCAAAACTATGTATAGGGAGCAGCAGGGCCGATTGTATGACGCGGGGGACAAGGCGGGAAAGTTGATCGCGTGGCTGGACAAAAAGGAGAGAGTGAATCGTGTGGTCCCCGAGTTGCGTGCTGCTGACGGTGTGTGTGTGACTGAGCCGGATGAGATTGTGGAATGTTTCGCTGACCACCTCCGGGCGGTGTACTCCCCGGTGACTGACAGGGATGGGGATGACTCTCGCCTCCTACTGAGAGATATTGCTCTGCCCGGCCTGTCCGTTGAGGACCGGGAGCGGCTGGACGCTCCCTTGTCGTTGGATGAAATAGCGACCGCGATCCGTTCCCTTCGCTCGGGCAAGGCTATGGGTCCTAACGGTCTGCCCATTGAACTATACAAATTGCGTCCTGATAGGCTTGCGCCCTTCCTCAGCCGCATGTTCCGCGACTCTCTCGCGGCGGGTTCCCTTCCGGCCGACCAGCGCTTGGCCACTATAGTCGTTATCCCCAAGGAGGGCAAGCCGCGAGACCGCTGTACTTCCTACCGGCCCATTTCACTGCTCAATGCGGAGCCCAAAATCCTGGCGAAAGTCCTGGCCAATCGATTGTTGAGTGTCGTGTGCGACCTTATTCATCCGGACCAATGCGGCTTTATCCCGCACCGCAACACCGCTCTTAACTTGCGGCGTCTTCACGGTGCCCTTGCCAGGGCGGAGTTCCTCTCCGAACCGGCCGTGCTGGTTTCTTTGGATGCCACGATGGCCTTTGACACTATTGAGTGGCCATTCCTCTGGGCCGTCTTGGATAAATTCGGCTTTGGAGAGGGATTTATTGGCTGGGTGAGGCTCCTTTACACGGGACCCATGGCTCAAGTGGTGGTGAATGGGCGGGTCTCTCGGCCCTTTGCCCTCGGCAGGGGCACGAGGCAGGGGTGCCCGTTGTCCCCGTTGCTTTTTGCTCTCGCCCTGGAGCCACTCGCTGCCTGGCTCCGTTGGGAGCCCTCGCTTAGAGGGATCCGGTGGGGCCCGGGCTTCGAAGATCGGGTCTCGCTGTATGCGGACGACATTCTCCTGTATCTCACCTCACCGCGGCAGTCACTCAACGTCCTCTTTGACGTTCTGACCTCCTTTGGGAACAATTCGGGTCTCACGATCAATTGGTCTAAATCCTGCGTTTATCCCATCTCTGGTGGTCCTCCTCTCCTGCCGCCTCGGCTCCCGATTCAGATATCTCTGAGCGGCTTTAAGTACCTGGGGATATACGTTTCGCTGGACCCGGTGGCTCGCTATGAGCAGAATCTCCTGCGTCCACTTCGGCGGCTGCGGGAGGACACGGCCCGGTGGTGCAGGCTCCCCCTGTCCCCGCTGGGTCGGGCCGCGCTGTTTAAAATGATGTCCCTTCCCAGGTTCCTCTATGCACTCCAGAACTCCTTCGATGTTATCCCAGTGGCCTACTTTCGGGAGGTGGAGAGCCTGCAGAGGAGACTGGTGTGGGACGGGCGGGCGCGTATTGCTCTCGCCAAGCTCACTCTCCCCTGGTATGACGGGGGCATCGCGCTTCTTGACATTCGCAGGTACTATTGGGCCTCGCAGCTATCTGCCATTAACCACGCCACGTATGCGCCCGGCTTGAATCCGGCGTATGAGATGGACAAGTTCCTGCTTCCCGGCGGGAACTACAACAGGGCACTTTATTCCCGCCTGGCTGGCCGGACCCTTACGGGTCCTACTAAGATTGCGGTGCGGACCTGGAGGGCTGCCACTGCGGCCATGGGCTGGAATGAGCGATTAACATGTGCTACTCCCTTGTTTGCTTCCGACCGCCTGGGTAGCTTGTGGACCACGAAGGGGTTTGACCAGTGGGACACGATTGGTATCAGCAAAGTGGGAGACCTGTGGCACAAGGGCGCGGTAAAGACTTTCGCGGTGCTCCAGGCCGAATACGAGCTGACCGACAGGGAGTTCTTCCGCTACGCCCAGGTTCGACACGCCCTGCTCTCGGTCTTCGGGGAGGGGACCAAGATCCCTGTTTCCTCGCCCCTCGAGGACCGCATACTTGATGGACATGTCCCTGATAGTACTATTTCTTTAATTTATAAAAAATTAATTAATCACCGGGCGGACCTTCTTGTTCGCCTTCGGGAGGCTTGGACTGGGGACGGGGTGGAATTGGACGACGAAGATTGGCAGTCTGCACTGTCGTCCCCCAAGGAGGTTGCCATTCCGGCTCGTCTTCGGTTGGTACAGCTCAAGATTCTCCACCGGGTGTATGTGACGGGTCCGCGCTTGGTCTCGATGGGATTCTCCGGCGACGGGCTCTGTAAGCGAGGCTGTGGGCTCAGCGCCACCTTTCTTCATATCCTTTGGGAGTGCCGCGAGGTGGCGGACTACTGGCGCCGGGTCCACACGGTTATGGGACAGGTCACCGGGGTCGTGCTGCTGCCGGAGGTGCGTCGCTGTGTCCTGAATGTGTGGGAGCCCAATGACTACAGCGCGGCTCAGACTCGGTGGGCGGCCCTAGGGAACATGATTGCCAAGAGGGACATAGCGCAACTTTGGGGCGCTCAACGGCCGCCCACCGTGTCAGTATGGAAGGAGAATATGGACTGGTGTATGTTTAGGGAGAAGACTGTGTATGTGGCCCGTGGCAAGCCGGGGGCATGGGGTAGAATTTGGGGGCAATGGAACGCGTATCGCGGAGGCATCTGTACGCCCCCCCTGGTAGATACTGATATCGCCATGTCCCCCTGACCCTTGATGGCTCCTGGCGCCTTTTGGAACAACTACATATGGACGTTCATCTTCCTTGACCCCCTCCCCCCCCCCCCTCCGTCCCCGGCCTCCCGGTACTCCTCTCTTTAGCGGTTTGCTCAATTGTCCTGACCGGAGTTTCCCGGGGGGAGCCTGACCCGCACTGGTTTCCCTCATAACTCGCCTTATGTTGTGTATTGTTTGTTTTTTTGTTTTTGTGATTGTTGGACTTACGCTTCCTGTTCCTCGAGAACTATCTGGAGCCACTGCAGGGCAGTGCCCTGGGAACTGATTGTAGCCTTGATATGTGTAGATTTCCTTCTGTACCTAGCGGCCGGCCCGGGTGGTTGTAGGCCCGCACTTGTAACCGAATTATTGCTTAATAAAACTTTTTCAAAAAAAAAAAAAAAAAAAAAAAAAAGACCCCAAAGGCGGGACCTATTGGCTATGCCAATGCTTGTTCTAACCTTTGCAAATAGAGACTCAAAACAATGCCGAGGGCTTCCTTTGGCCTGAAAAACCTGGACTGGCTGAACTTTCACCCACTTACAAATGACATTAGGCCATTTGACAACTCCAAGTCAGTGCGACTGTTTCCACCTCAAAACTGACACGGATTTCATGCGTTGCATATATAGACACATATAAAGTCAGAGTTTAAGCAGAATCACCCTTTAAATATCAAGAAAAATATTAGAAATTATTGGGGAAAAGAACGTTTCACCTACTCTATATAAATACAATTAGTATTTACTTATAGGGATATTCAGTAAAAAAAAGAAAAGAAAAAAAAGAATGCTTTCAGGCTCGAACCTACATGCACATTGTTTTATAATTTCAAAAGGTTTCAGTTAAAAAAACTTTGAGCTCGATTTTCTCTGTGCAATTTATTGATGTGTTTCTAGCAGAGAGATACACTTACCTTTGTAGAGTGCACCCTTTCTAATCGCTTGTTTATTAGGCAAGATCGGCAGTGGTTTGTCTTCTCTTTCTATGCTTGCCACCTGTAAAATGGCGATAGGTTAGACCGCTTCCGTCCTGAGGTTGCCTTGTGGCGTTACAGGAAGTGAAAGCGATTCGGAAGTGTCCGTCTGGCCAATTCCCCCACAGGACGGCAACAATAATATAGGAGGGAGAAGGAGGGCTGAGGTGAGAGGATTCAGGATTGTATGTTTGTGTAAGTGTGTTTTTTAATGTTGGGAAAGGACAATTGGATAGATTTTGAGTAAGGGGAGTCCAAAACGGGGCAAGGGCATCTTTGCATAAGAAGGGAAATGCCCTCATGCAGTGTTTGCTCAGGAGAGAAGAACCTCAGGTGTGAATGACAGTCTTGGAAAAGACATTTGCTTTAAAATTCTATATCGGATATACGTGAAGTTCGTCATTGGGAAGAGTAAGCAATCTTGTGACGACGAAGGAAATGGGAGTGTAATATTTTGGACCATCTTCCCCACCACAAAATATGCTAGTGTCACTGAGTATTTTGCAGCGCTACATTACTAATGGCTGCTACAGGGCCAGATGTCTTACATGATTACATCAAATGGAACTCATGCCACATTCGTACACCTCCAGTTTTTGTTGGCACAGTCACTAACAGCAGCAAAATATATGCAAATAAAAAAGTATGCATCCCGTTGAAACAATAAATGCGGATTTCCCCCGATGCATCCTGTTGAAACAATAAATGCGAATTTCCACGGATTGCCTACCTACAAAAGTAATGTGAAGCCGACAGCAAACACACACGTAGCCACTGAAAACATGGTGAAACAAGCCTGGAAGACGTGTGCGTGACGCGGCCGTGAAAGAAAAAGTAAAAGTGAGCGCTACATTACTAATGGCTGTTACAGGGCCAGATGTCTAACATGATTACATCAAGGGGAACTCATGCCACATTCGTAATAACTAAACCACGATGGAGCAATTTAAACGGGGAAAACAGGCATGCATGTGCAGGAAAGGGAAGGAAACAATACGCGCGGCCGCCAGACGGGCTCTGTGGTGGAGTGGGGGCAGAGCGAGGCGCTTGGGAGAGCAGGAAAGCCAGATGGCGCTTGATCGCGCGCTGTAAGGGTGCCGCAAGGAAAGCCAGATGGCGGCTCTGCAAGTACCCGCACATGTAACCGCAAGCTTTAGGCCACAAGCAAAAGCTTGTGGTTGGATTTCTAAAGCCCACTCACCAAATGTCTCGCCAGACCAGCGAATGAGACGGCTCAGGCGAGACTTAAAAAAGGCCTATAGGTTGCACACACTAAATGGCATCTATCAGATGGGTGGTAAACTGGGGAGTAGATATGTTACTGATACAAGACAGAGAGGCATCTTAGACAAATTACTATTGTTCTTAGTGTATGCAATGCTGGCAGAAAGGAAATCAGAATATCTAAAAAGATCTTTTATTTATGTGAGGAAAGGGCAGAGCCGGAAAGCAAACAACTTTATACAAGAATGAAAATCATTTAATCAGGAAGCTTATGTAGTGCACACACAAAAAGCACTAAGCACTGAGTACCACTGACAAGCTCAATACTTTGTTTCAGGATTTGGGGACATGGTAGCCAGAAACCTTAAGGCTTTTTATTAAACCATAATCATGTGTTGGAAGATGTTGGTGCCTCTGTCTGAGGCAGCCAGTTTATCTAATAGGCATAAGTCTAAACCCTAGTTTAGTTTGTCCATTTATCACCAAAGACAGGTGTGTAGAACAGCAGAAAGAAGATGGAGGGAGAGAGAATTTGAGGAAAACAGGGCTTGCTCTAGGAAAAATCTGCAGCTCCATTAGGAACAGGAAAAGGCAAAAGCTGTATTATACTACTACTATAATGGAAGCCATAACATTGTGCTGCTAGGGGGTTCAGTTAGCTTACTCATCCATCAGGCTTCTTCCTGATGGCATTGCCTTCGCAGAATTTTGGTAACCAACAGGGACTCTTGCCTTTCAACACAAGATCATTATAATCTAGAACAAAATATGAATAATCTCTAGTCAGGAACTCAAATATTTTCTCCTTATTTCACTGGGTGAGGCACTGTTGTGCAGCATGTTGTGGTATCTGTCCCTGATATGGCAAGGTGTGGTCTGAAAATAGATTAAAACAGCTGTTGTGACTCCCCACATTAAAAAAAGAAGGTCTTCCCATGGATGACAGCCAATTTTTGACCAAATATTTGCCGGTATCGACCAAGTGTCGGAGGGAGTGGTACATGAAATGATCCAGAAGCATGTTTGTAAGTTTTACTTATACAGTGAATGTTAATTAGTATTTCAACTGGTGCATGGTACAGAGACAGTCATTTTTTTGGTTGAACGTGTCCTTGTCCTATGATACAATAGATCACTCTGTTCCTCTGGAAAGGGAGAACTTTTCCCTACGGATTTAAGGTACAAAGCTTGGCTGTAATCAGCTTTAGACTTGGTTTAGTGATTAAGATAATTATCCCATGGTGAGGGAGCCTTGTTTTTGCACTGCCACACGATTCTGCAGTTTATCAATTGCTTTTTAAAGGGTATATGGCTGATTTTCAACTGGACTTTCAACACTAAATAGATGACACCCAAAAAAGGGCTCATCTGGAGGAAGGTATTTGCCAGGCTCTGTTCCCACATTCTTACGGGCTCACAGAGATTGTGGTCTCTCGGTGGCAACATTTAATCATGGAATCATTTCCTTCATCCAAGAGCCTTCATCAGCAACCACACCAAGCACACAATTAGCTGTTATCTTGCACATGCCTTCTTGTCAGTAAACGGAATACAGCAAATGCCTTTCAGAAAACTCTGATCACTTGAGCATGCTTGAGTATCAGTACACTTAAAAAGGAGTTTAGCTCCAACTGTCAGTGTTCCGCAGCGTTTCGTTGCAGTACAGAACCTCTCTAGCTCTAATAAGCATCCTCAATTGTCCTTCTGCTCACCACTGCTCCACATTTTTCTGCTTGCCTATCCCTTAGCGTGTACTCTTCCACTCTTCTAGATTTCCTAGTCTTTTAGTTCTAAATGGTCCTCTGCCTTTTCAGTGCCATTATGCTATTTTTCTACTTGCCTACTATATTTAGCTCGCGTCAGACAGATACCTTTATTACCAGGAATTTTCAGAATTTCAACTAGCAGTGCGTCACTCCAGGCTTCTGGTTTCTTTGCTATCACTGCCTAGTCTACAGCTGGTCAACTCTACTGCTGATTACCATTTCACTCAAGAACCATTTGTAGAGGCAAGTTCGAAGACCAATCATGAAAGGCAGAAATTAGACTGCCATCATCGTGAGGCTTAGTGCTGCCTCTTGTAAACAAGGAGGCATGCACCATTTTAGAGTGAGGTTTGTTGTATTCCATCCACTCATGTCTGACAATAGAGAGAGAGCAAGTAACAGCTTCTTGTGGGGATGAGAGTAAGTAAAACAACTTTTAGTGGCGGAAAAAAGGAAATATCACAAAATGGAGTGGCTATTTTATCTTAATCTCTGTTTTCTTGGCCAGAGTTCCTTATGGCAGCATCATGAAGCATCTCTACCGTTAAGATCCTAAAAGTCTATACCGACAATCAACTCTCTTTAGTTCCCAAAATTTGAGCAGAAGTGAAAAGTTTAGTCCACACTGGCCCGAAATCTTGTTCCGTTCTTGGGTTCAAGGAAAAGGGCTGCATTTATGAGGGTTAACATTTTATTTTGTATGGCCTATGATAATGTCCTTCATGACAAGATAACTGCTGGACAGATTTAACATGTTCCAGATGG
The DNA here is from genome assembly GCF_964204655.1 of Triturus cristatus. Classification (NCBI taxonomy): domain Eukaryota; kingdom Metazoa; phylum Chordata; class Amphibia; order Caudata; family Salamandridae; genus Triturus; species Triturus cristatus. Next base: position 895,493,937 of record NC_140580.1, on the reverse strand, counting down.
CTCAAGACCAAGCTATGTAATAGATTTACGGCGTGAAGAAACCACATTATGTTGTGCTCCATAGAATTAAAAAGTACTATGTCTAGCCCATAGAGGTACTTATTGCAAAGGCGATTTGTGCCTTAAAAAGTAATTAGAAGATGCTGCCCCAGAAGACATTTGCGATATTCAGCTCCAATGAGACCTATCTCGCTGCGATGCTGTGAAAGTCATTCCAGTGGAGCCTTCTTTTCCATCTTTGTGGTTTCCCTATGTTACATATTGCCTTCGGAAAACTAGGCAACTGAGAAACTGTTTAAAACCAGCCATTTCTAGAAAATGTATATCTAAGGATGAGTTACTGCTCCACCGGGTAATGCTGTTCTTTGTACAGTGGCCAACACTCTACATACATACACATTCTCCATAATAGAACACCAGAATGTTAATCTATATTTGTAATAGGACATGCTCACTTTTCTCCTTTGTGTTGTACTCCTCTGCACTTTTCCCCTTCCTGTAGCTATTCTACCCATCTGTATCTTCTCCTACTAATATTCTACCTCATGTGGCCTTCTCTTTTAACTCTCTCCTTCACATCTTTCCTGTCCAATGGTTCTCCAATCCCTTTCTCTGTCTTTTATCTCATCCCTCTCCTCTGCCCTCTCTTCCATGCTTTTTTTGTCATCTCTCCTCCACTGGGTTGTTTGTCTTTTCTCCCTTCCATATTACTCATCTCTGTGTCACCTGTTTTCCTCTCTCACCTCTCCCTCTCTTTCTCATGTCTTTTTAAGTTCAAAATATTTTATTGAAATTTTATAATGAACAAAAAAAACATAGACATACAAAAAAGAATATTAATAAGCTAAAATATCTAATACAATACGTACAATATCATATTTTCATATTCATTTCAATAGAAAAGAAAATAGTAATATTCTTATAAAACTAAAAAGAGGGGGGAGGAAAACATCTAATAACAAATTATTGTTTAAGCTATAAATAGAGCTACTATGACATATCGATTAATATAAGAACCGTAAAAAGGGGTACAAGACATAAATATACCTTTAAGATGCATAATAAATATCAACAGGAATCCAAAAAGAGTGATAGGAAATAGAATTATGATTAACCCCAGACAAAGATAACTGAGCACCTCTTCTTGTAAAGATAACCCATGACCACCAAGCATGAACTGATTCTCATGTATTTTTATCATCACCGCTCGCTACCTTTTCCTATCAGTTATTTCTTGATTATATATATACATATATGTCTTTCTATAACCTCTTTCACTGTTGCTCAGCTATCTCTCACTCACATAATTATCATTGAATTACTTCTTTTCTACCTCTTCTCTATACCTGTCTCTTGATATCATGCCTGTCCCTTTATCAACTTGCTATCTCTTCCCCCTCTGCTCTCTTTCTAAGCTGTCTCTGTATCACCATGCTCTCTCTTATCTCCCCACCCTCGCTCAGTTCTTTCTCATCTGTATCTGTCTCTTAATTTACCCTAATCTCTCTCCCCACTGTCTCTTTGTGACCTGTCTCTTGATCATGCCCACCATCACTTTGCCCCTCCTTATCGCTCTGCTGCCCCATTCTCACCTGTCGCTTAATTTCCTCTTTTAGCTTGTCCTTTTCTCACCTCTCTCTCTCTCTAACCTGTACGTCTCCTTCTCATCCCTCTCTTTTGTGACTACTAATGCTCTCTGGAGACTATTGCTTCTTTGGCTGTCTCTTTATAGCCTCTCTCATCTGCCACCCTTTTTACCTCTCTCAGTTGACTTTCACCTCACTTCATCTCGATCCAATGCCTGTCTCCTCCCTATCTCTGTCTGTCTCTTATACTCTTCAGTCCTTTTTTCACTTCTGTCTCTTAATCACTCACTCTATCTCGCTCAACTGTCTTCCCCTCCCAGCCCTTCTCCCTCTCCCATGCCCCCGTCTGTGTGTCCTTTAAGCTGTCTCTTTCTCATATGCCTCTGTCTGTATCACTTCTCACACAAATCTCTCCTTCCATACCTCTTATCTGTGTTTAACTTATCTCCCTCCCAACAACTGACTGTCTCTTTCTCAACTGTCTTTCTTTCTTACTGTTCTAGCTCTATCACTTCTCTCAATAACTGTCTCTCGCTTGTCTGCTATCTCTCTCACATCTGCCTCCTCCACACATTTATCCTCAGTTGTCCTTTATAACATGGCTGTCTCTTTACCAACTCCCATCCCACTCACTCTGTCTCTCTTTCTCAGTTATTACTTTTCTTCGTGCAGTCTCTTTTGTACTCTTTTAACTGGCCTCCCCTCTATCGCTCGTTATGGTGTTTCACTTGCCCATCGCTCACACACCTGTCTCTTCTCTTTCTCTCTACCCTATTTCTTTCACACCTGCCTGCTTCTTTATCACCCCTCCACTCTAATTCTCTGGCAGCTGTCTCGCGTCTATTTCTGTCTCACACCTGTCTCTTCTCTCATCTGCCTTTTTCTCACCTCTCCCACCTTTCCACCTCTCTCTGTAACCTGTTCTTTATTACCTCACACTATTTTTTGCACTACACTCTCCTGTGCCTTTTAAGTGCTTGCTTTTACTCGTTTGCCATTCTCCTTCCCTGTGTTGTCTTTCCGCTCTCTCACTGACATACAGAGACATGGTGGCGCGTTTACCTGGGGGCCCCATCTGCCAACATTGATTCATTTTGCACGTTTGTTATGTGTTTCACAGTCCTGGGATATCCCATCCCGTACAGCAGGCTTTAGCCAGGCAGCAGCTGCTGTGTTTTTCCCTTAAGCCTTTGCGAGAAGGCATCGGAAGTGGATGGGGGCCCCCACCAGAGTAAAGGTTCCTGGGGGCCCCCGCACTGCGGGGGCTGCGGGGGCCTGTGTTACGCCCCTGGTTTAACACATCAACTACTAGCACGAAAAGGCGCTTACATTAAAGTATGGAAACAAAGGGGCCTATTAGCAAGAAGTTGCGATATTTATCGCAAAACGCGCTTAGCGCGTTCATTGTTATCGCTGCCTATCGCTGGATATTTTAGCGGTGAAAACATGCAATTATCAACGTTTTTCTCCATTGTGCGAAAATATCCAGCGATAGCGGCGAAATGCGTGAATATCGCTGGAAATCCAGCGATATTAACGCCAATGGGGACTTAACCTGAAGATCCACCTCCCATTGGATAAACAGGTAAGTCATGTTTTTAGCAGGCGTTAGGTTATAGCGATAATCGCGCTTAGCGCGATTTCTTTTATCGCTACACCTGCCTTGCTAATAGGAGATAGCGACTGAAAGCAATCGCTAACACAGCTAACAGTTTGGGTATGCCCAGTTTGCATGTCATTAGCGATAAATATCGCTGACATGCAAAGCGGGCCCCCAACCGGTCGCTATCGCCTAGAAGCTGTCGCTAACTGCTGTTAGCGACAGCTTGATAATAGGGCGATAGAAATATCGCCGCTTTAGCGGCAAAAAGTGCCGCTAAAGCGGCGATATTGCCCTTGCTAATATGCCCCAAAGTACTTCCCAGCAAAGCAACTGTGCGGGTGAGCATGTAGCCTTAAGACTAGAGCGGTCAATCTTGAACCTGGGGTACCAGGTTCCAGTCTCGGCAACAACGCTCAACATCCTGTGATTCTGGGCAAATCACTTAATCTCCCCGTGCCTAACAAAAATGAATGCGTCCATTTGTATCAAAACTGGTGCTCATGTAAAGCACTCGAATACCCGATATTTCTGGTCTAGTTCGCGCAATAGAAAACTAAAAAAAAAGTACAAAAAAACTGTGCCAAGCACTCTGGCAAGAAGTGCAATCAAGTGAAGATCCCTCTTCTCGTCGGTACCTAGACATGGCCACTGACGATCTGGGTTTCCAGCCATTATGGGAAAGATCCCTACCGCCAAATTTCTTTTAAAAAAATGACTAATGGTGTGACAAAAAAATCTCGGCGCTCAAAGCCAAAGAGTCCTTATCCTCCAGATCTCACACCTTGCAGATCTCACACCTGGATGATCTTAAATGAGTATAAAATTCTTAAACCCCAGCCTATCTGGAGGCCGGGTGGTCCAGGCACTTAGGTGTCTATTTTATGAGATACCGCTTTGGCCTTCTCCGAGGCCAGGTCCACAGTGTGCCCTGGAACCGGGGCATCACAAAGGCTTGCTGCAGATTGTGTAAATCCAGGGCAGAAAACATTATTCCCATAACATGCCTGTGCCCTGCTCCACTGAGAAAAAGGAGGGCACTGCAAAGAGCACTTTGTAATCAATGAGGCATCGACTCCTGCAGGTAGGCCATGATATCATGTTTTAAAGCAATGGACCACATTCTGAACTGCTGTTTATAAAATTCTTAAAGCTTGGGGCAAAAAAGCTGGAAACTTTTATTCTATTAATCATCCTTTCTTACCTGAGACTATCATGAAGATCTTCATGGTACCCTCTCGAAAACTACCACCTTTAAAGCCTTGGTGGGTCTGTCAGAACATCGGGGTGGCTGTCTTCAAATCTGACAAAGCAGGCCTTGGTTTCTTAATAAAGAGGCATAACACAACCATACCGAAGTTGCCACAAATTGTAAGTTAAGATCAGCAGACAGCCTAAACTGCACCATAAGACTTTATAAGCATCTGAACTCTTGGACGGTACTTTTTATGACAGACCAGTACGGTGGACCACTTAGCATGCACTTTAAGACTTGATATGCACCTCATTCATACACTCACTCCACTTTTAATACTGAAGTCGGAAACTACGTAATAGGCTCACAGTGCTACTGTCACTGATTGTATCTTCCACAATCATTTGTTAAATTTTAAGCTGTAAATGGATTTGAAATGCACATTAAATTCTTGTAGGCATTTTAAACACAATTTTCCTTCTCCTTTAATCACATTTGTCAAAATCATTTTATGGTGTCATTGCTATTGAACTGAACTTTTAATATGTTTTATAATGTTTTAAATGTTGCAAAGGTTTTAGCTGACCAAGCAATATCAATAAACTACTACCACAACTGCTACCCTAGTGTGTGGTCTATCACTACCATTGACTAACATGGGGTTACCTTATTACATTTAATAAGGGATAATTTTGATTGGAAGCAGATAGAAATATGGTGTTTACACGAAAAGAAATTTTAATTTAAAATCCTCTATAATGGTATAGTCGGATTTAAGTCACAATTCTGAAAATGCCGCTATTAGAAAGTAAGCATTTGGGCCTTCTGCCAGTATTGGATCACATAACAGTGACACAAAGGGGGATAAGTGGTGGACAACATGGGCTATCCTGTCAGGATGGTTAGATAGTTGTACTCAGCCCCACTTACATTTCAAAGGGCTTTGCCTCTGGCACCTGCAAAGAAACCTGACACTAGTCCTTTATCACCCCAGACTTCTTGAAGCCTTGACAAGGGAAAGGAAGAACTTTCCATTATAAGCTTTCTGCTCCCTCCGCTGTCACTCCTTCGTAGCCCAGTAAGCTCACTGTAGTCACACTTGTAAAGGCAGGGTGCATGTGGTGTGCCACTCCGTATCACAGGGCCCAGCTCTGGGTTACAATCCTTTTTACATGAGGCTCTCACCCAACTCGCCTGATAGCCATTTGCACTAAAACCTAAAAACCAACAAATTGCTTGATCATGGAATGGTTGAGGTCTGGGTAGCAGTGCATGCAAAATGAGTTATAGAGATGAGCTGTTCCGTCCCAACAACTTTTAACAAACAGATCCCTACCAGGAAGTCACGGATCTCTAGATTTGGCAGGCAGTCCCCCTTCGGAGCAATGAAGGAGATGGCTTCCGCCAACATGGTGGACTCGCAGGCCACTCAACAAACATCAAATGACCACCATTTTGTTTTTAGATTACATGCTAATTGTACATCTTCATTTCTGCAGATGTTCCATGAAGTTTATGAAAGCAGCTGTTTTACCTGTTGTCTACGACCACACCCTGTTGCAGCAGCTGTTTCAGCACATGGACTTGTCCAGCCAAGGCGGCCTTGTGAATATGGCCCCAGGATCCTGGAGAGTCGATGGACAACTTGGAGGTACTAGCTTTGGGTTCTTCTTTGAGGAGCTTTGGTGACTCATCTATGAGCGCCATCCACCTTCTCATGAGCTCATCTTCACGTCCCACACCTGTCACCTGTTGAATAAGGGCAGAAAGAACTCGGTCAAAGCAGACAGACTCAAGCATTATAATACCATCAGTCTCAGTCCATCCAAGTGCGCCAGCCTTCAGGAATGACCAAGTACTGAAAATAAATCTATTATTGACATGGGATATGAAACATAGAGATAAAACGACGTAAAGAATTTATGATTATAAAAGTTCTTTTCTGCATTTCATAAGCACCCACTTTTTCTCCAAGGGACTTTCATACCGTGAAGTAAGGTCATTTCCCAACCGTTTGTTGTGTCTGAGAGTCTAGGACAAATGGCAGGCAAAGCTGGGCATGTCTTCCCCAAACCTAACCAGCCTTTCTGAGCCCCTGCCATGTTTGGATATATCTTATCCCAGAGGCCACTGCAATTCTGCCCATTTCTTAAAGGGGCCATTTGGCTGTAGTGTCTTGTGTGAGTTTTATTGGAATACAGAGTGCGCCCTTGCCTCATGATACAGCCCTATGGACAAGTTATATTTAGGCTGCAAAAGAGGCAAGATGGGCATGGTGGTTCTTCACCCACTAAGATACCGGAGCATCACAAATGGGAAGGTGCATGGTGGATGCTGAGGCATACTTGTTTTTATTATATACTGGATAAAGTATTCATTCCCTTCTTTACATTATAAGGATATTGCAAGTTGCCGAGGAGGTCCCTAACCATATAGAGGCCGGAGGCTGTGGGCCTACTGTCGTCATTGGTCACGCAAATCTGAGGTGCCTGTTTGTTTGCTCATCTACTCTTCACCTGTGACAGAAATCACTTTTGTTTAGCTGGACTTGTGCTGCTCATTCAGGAAGGCTGCCAAAGTCAGCCGCATCCCTTACCAGAGGTGAGGGACTCAAGTTTCGTTTACACCCCTACCCTCTGAACACAGCCACATGGCAGGATTAAGGAAGGAATGTGCAGATGCCAGGGGAAGGAGAATATGGAGATGAGCCGTCCTGGAGGGTGGTTTAGCCAGCCTTTGCCTCTCTGCTGAGACTTCAGCCAAATTGAATTTTGGAGAAATAATGCTTTCTGGGAGACCATTGTGCCACACTTTTGGAGGTAATACTATGATTACTTACCGGTAATCCCCATTACTCTTAGTCCTACTCGTCCTCGACCCAGTCATCACTAATGAGGTATTCCACAAGACAGGAAACGCTTTTTAGGCTCCACCCACCCACCCGCCAGGGCTATAAGAACCTAGCCAACCAAAAGCACATCCTGACATACCAAGCAACAAAGGCCTGCAAAGGGAGGGCGGGCGGGAAGTATGACTGGGTCGAGGACGAGTAGGACTAAGAGTAATGGGGATTACTGGTAAGTAATGATAGCATTACCTCTACGTCCCTCGTCCTCGACCCTGTCATCACTAATGAGGCATACCAAAGCACCCCCAGCAACAGGCCTTTGGCAAACCACACAGAAAACAGAGACCGAACTCAAAGAGGCGTGCAGCAAAAGAAAAGTTTAATGAAAAACAAAGAATCAGGAAGGAGGAACAACCTCCACAGCACGCAACACACCACTACCAAAATTTGTCCAGTCAGTCAGAGCACAATTCAGGCTATAGTGCTTCACAAAAGTAGAATCAGAGGCCCACGTCCCAGCCCGACAGATTTCATCAAGGGAAACCCCATGAAAAGCAGCCCAGGAAGCAGAAACACCCCTAGTGGAACGGGCCTGAACACCAGAGGGGCAAGGCAAACCAGAGCCCTGATAAGCCAAAGAAATAACAGACTTGATCCAGCGACCCAGAGTAAGCCGAGACGCAGCCTTACCCCGACCAGCCAAACCAAAAGTCACAAAAAAGGAGTCCGAAGAACGAAACCCCGCAGACCGGGCAACATAAAGGGACAAAGCACACCGCACATCCAAAGAGTGAAGCAACACCTCAGTAGGCGAAGAAGGAGAAGGACAGAAAGAAGGAAGAATCAACTCCTGAGAGCAATGAAAACGAGAACGAATCTTGGGAACAAAACCAGGATCTAAAGAAAGGACCACCACGTCATCCAAGAAACGCAAAAAGGGAGGAGAACAACGCAAGGCAGTGAGTTCACCCAACTGCCGGGCAGAAGTCACAGCAACCAAAAACGCCACCTTAAAAGAGAGGAACTTAAGGTCCACCGACTCCAAGGGCTCAAAAGGAGCAGACTGCAGAGCACCCAAGACCAAAGAGAGATCCCAAGGAGGAACCGGAGAGTGCAAAGAAGGAGAGGACAGAGAGGAACTCCGGAACAAACGGGAAACCAACGAACCATCCGAAGAAGGAAGAGAATCAGGATCCCGGAAAGCCCGAAGAGCAGCCCACTGCCCCCTCAGAGTAGATAAAGCGTACTTCTTCTGAAAGCCATCCAAGAAAAACTGCAGAATGGCAGCGATAGGACAAGAGACAGGAGAGAGACCAAGCCCCGAACACCAGGAGGAGAAAGAAGCCCAATGCTTAGAGTAGGAAGACAAAGTGGAACCCCTACGGGACCCCTGCATCACAGTGATGAGGTGATCAGGCAAACCCCGGACCCCAAGCGACAACCGTTCAACCTCCAGACCGCCAAGGTGAGAGGGACCAGGAGGGAAGGGGAGGGGGACCTCAGGGGAGACGGATGACGTGAAAGAATCCAAGGAGGGCCCACCGCCAGGCTCAACAATAACAGGAACCAGGACCTCCGTGGCCAGTGAGGCAAGACCGCCACCACCCGGGCACCCACCCTCTGGACCTTCAGCAAGAAGGCAGGAATCAGGGGGAAGGGGGGGGAAGGCGTACAGCAACCAAGGGGGCCAACGAAGAGACAACGCCTCCACCCCCCAAGCACCCAACTCCAGGGTCCGAGAACAAAACAGGGGGAGTTGGGCATCCGCCCGGGAGGCAAACAAGTCCAGCTGGGGAGTCCCGAACCTCCGACAGATCAACCGGAACACCCTGGGGGAGAGACACAGGGAGAGGGAAGATGGAAACCTGCGACTCAAGGCGTCCGCCACCACATTGTCCACCCCCCGGATATGCTGAGCAGAGAGAGCCAGAAGATGACACTCCGCCCAACCCGCAATTGCACAGGCCACCAAATTCAAGGAAGGGCTGCGAGTACTGCCCTGGTGGTTGATGTAAGCCACAGTCACGGAGTTGTCCGACCTCACCAGGACATTGCACCCCAGCAGACGGGAGTGGAAGAAACGAAGAGCCCTGGCCACAGCAGACAGTTCCCTCCAATTGGACAAGCGGCGGGACTCCACCCGTAGCCAACGAGCCTGAACAGACCACGGCCCCAGCGTGGCCCCCCAACCGGACGCACTTGCATCCGTTGTCAACACCAAAGGAGGCGGCAGGTGAATCCACATCCCCTTCGAGAGATTTGCGGAATTCAGCCACCACTGGAGAGCCGACACCACCCCCAAATACACTGGCACAGACTGAGCATAGTGCCGAACCGGAAATGGCACCTAACGCTGAATATGCCACAGCAGAGGCCGAAGATGAACCCTGGCCCAGGGCACCGTGAAGACAGTAGCGGCCATATGACCCTGAACCTCGAGCCTCTGAAGAAGGGGGGCCGCAGCCTGGGACAACAAGTTCCGCAACAGGCACTGAAGACACGAATCCGTGAATCCGGCAGGAACACCTTGCCCAGGATCGAGTCGAAGACGGCCCCTATGAACGTTCGTCGAGTAGCAGGAAGGAGCTGGCACTTCGGAAAGTTCACCAGAAACCCATGACTTTCTAGCGTAAGTATGGTCAAGGACAGGTGCTGAGACATGACCGCCGGGAAAGGAGCCTGGAGCAGCCAATCGTCCAGGTAGGGGAACACCGACACCCCCCGGAGGTGAAGAAGGGCCACCAAAGGAGCAACCACCTTGGTGAACACACGGGGAGCGGACCGGAGACCAAATGGAAGGACACAGAACTGCCAATGACAACCCTCCAGGCAGAAACGCAGGAAAATCTGATCCTCCCGAGCCACCGGCACATGAAGGTAGGCGTCCTGGAGATCCAGAGTAGCAAACACCCATCCGGGGAACCACTCGCTGCAAAGTCTCCATCTTGAACGGGATCTTCCTCACAAACAGGTTCAGACTCCGGAGATTGATGACAATCCGAAACCCTCCTGTGACTTTCGGAACCAGGAAAACAACCGAATAGGTTCCTAGACCCCACTCCAACCGGGGAACGGGAACAATCGCGTCCTTCAAAAACAGAGCCTGAACACCGTTCCTCAAGGAGTGGCGACGGGAGCGGCACAAGGGAGTCAGAGTCCGCACCACACCCAAGGGAGGAGGAGGGGACAGGAACTCGATCCGATACCCCCGGTCCAGGACATCCAGCACCCACTGATCGGAGGTCGACAGACGCCAAGCTGTAAGGAACAACCTCAATCTCCCAACAACCGCGGGCGCCACTCCAGCGGGACCCACGACCGGAGAGGCATAGTCAGGAACGCTGCGGCCCAGGACCAGCATCATGAGGAGGCTTCTTCTGGAACTTCCGAGGGAAACCACGACCAGCACCTCGAGGACCTTTAAAGGAGGACTGCTGAAACCTGGAAGGCTAGCGAAAGGTCTTGGCCTGTGAAAAGGAAAAATCCTTACGGGAAGGCTGCCTCCGGAAGGAAAAAGAATGTTTGCGCTCCTTGAACACCTTATGCAGCCTATCTTCAAGAGCGTCCCCAAAGAGACGAGGGCCGGTAAAGGGCAAACGCAAAGCCATGGACCGCTGGGCAGCATCAGTATTCCAACCCTTCAACAACAGATTCCTACGAGCAGCGATAGAGGAACCACAAGACAGCGCAGAAGCACGCACAGAATCGAAAGCAGTATCCGAAAGGAATTCAGCCTGACGCTCCATCGATTCCAGCAAATCCGGACAGCAGCCACCCTCCTGCATAGTTGAAAACAAAGTCTTAAAGTCAGTCAAGAGTGATTGAGCGACATAAGCACCATAGACACCAGAACGGATGGCCAGGTGAGAACCAGCATAGGATTTGCGTAAAGCAGAGTCAATCTTCTTATCCACTCCATCGCGAAGAATGTTATCATCAGCCATGGAAGGACGACCAACCAAACTAGCGACAATGGAGTCCACATGCAGACTCAGGAAAAGACTCCTCCATGTCCTGCAAAGGGTAAAGCTTCGGCATGAAGCGCGGCAACATAATATGATCTGGGTCCTTCCACTCATTCAAGAGCACATCCATCACAAACGGATGAATAGGAAGTGAAGTTGCAACAGGCTTCCGAAACTGCTGCAGAACAGCATCCGACGAAGTACTGGCCACAGCGTCATCCGGAAACCCCATGTTCTCAAGCACATGAGAAAGTAAGTCCGGCAACAGTTCCCTGGAGATATACTTCCCCTTCAGATCCACCGCACTCAAAGAAGCGTCATCAGAGGACTCAGAAGAGGAAATGTCAGAATAAAGGGCCGCACCCCCACCAGAACGACTGCCAGCAGATTTCTTGGAGGACTTCAGGTCAGATAAAGTCTCCAAAATCAGACGCTTCAACCGGTCCTCATCCAACCTGGGACGCTTCCCCGCAGGGGCAGGATCCCCACTGTCTGGAGGAGAAGAGGAAGAGGACACAGGAGACACATGCTTCCGCTTCCTATGATGTTTCCCCATAAAGAAGCAGCAGCGAGCAAAGGAACAGCAAGTAATCAGCAAGACCAACACGGCAGCAGAGAAGCAGAGTAATGACCAACCTCCTCCTTATGAAGAAAAAGAACCAAGACAAACCACGCCCCCCCCCCCCCCAGCACCCAGCAGAACTCGAAAGTGAGGCAAAAGGGGACGTGGCCGGACTGGATAACTGAAAATAAGGCAACGCGCGGCCGCCGAAGGCAGAACAGCACCCTGCAGCGCAACCGGAGCCCACCCGGGCGCCGTGACCACCGTCGTCAGAAAGAAGGGGCACTCGGCCCCCAACCCGAGTGACCCAAAGAAATTAGAACACGGAGCGCCCGGACCCCAACCCGGGCGCTCCAACGGAAGGCGGGCCAACTAAACAACCGAGCGCCCGGACCCCATCCCGGACGCTCCAACGGAAGGCGGGCCAAGTAAATCATCGAGCGCCCGGACCCCATCCCGGGCGCTCCAATGGAAGGTGGGCCAAGAAATTCACAGAGCGCCCGGACCCCATCCCGGGCGCTCCAACGGAAGGCGGGCCAAGCAATTTACAGAGCGCCCGGACCCCAACCCGGGCGCTCCAACGGAAGGCGGGATAATGAAACACCCGAGCGCCCGGACCGCCGGGCGCTCAGCAAGAAAGGTCCTGCCCGGGGCAGCAGACACGAGAACCGGGAATGGAGCCCATGGAGCGCCCGGACCCCAAACCGGGCGCTCCTCCAGCGAAAATACCGCCTGAACCAAAAAGACAACAGGGAGCGCCCGGACCCCAATACGGGCGCTCCAACCTCGCAGGAAAAGCTGGAAAAACAACCAAACCTTCCAAGGAGAGTCGTGAAGGAGCAGCAGGAGCAGGAACCACAGGAAGCCAGCACAGCCCAGCAGGACCAGCAACCAGGAACCCGAAGAGTCCAGGAAGCCCAGAAGGCCGACTCAATGAAGTCCCACGGAGGTCCAGCAGCGCCCCCAAAACCCAGCAGAGGAGGACACCACAGGACAACAGCAACTTGAAGCAGGTAAGTGCCCGGCACCTACCCCAGCGTCCCCGTCAGGTCCACCGACAGGAAACAAAACAGGATGTGCTTTTGGTTGGCTAGGTTCTTATAGCCCCTGAAGGGAGGGTGGGTGGAGCCTAAAAAGCGTTTCCTGTTTTGTTTCCTGTCTTGTGGAATACCTCATTAGTGATGACTGGGTCGAGGACGAGGGACGTAGAGGAAATGCTCATGCTCTGGTGTGTTGCCCTGCACCTCATTGGACAGGAGAGCCCGCCTGTGCGACCCAGAGAACACTGAATACGTATCTGAGAGGGCAGTGCTTCTCAGCTCTGCTGCTTGAAACTGAGAGAAGAAGGAGGATTGCCAAGCTGGAAACTTGATTTGCAAAATGAGGCCCTGCATTCTGACTGCACCAGCTGCATTATCTGGAACAAGGGTCTCCAACGAGTAGCTCGGGAGCAACTGGTAGCTCGCCAGCACCCTCAAAGTAGCTCTCAGAGGTAAAGACAAGCCAAGCCAATCTCCGAGAGTCAAGACATATTAAAGAAGGCAGCACCATTCATTTCAAAACCCTCAGAGTGAAAGCTTGCCAAACCAATGGCATTGCCTTATAATTGCACTCAAACACAAACTGTGTTGGCTTATGGGGTCTGCTCCCTGACCCTCTGTATCCGTTCTTAATATAAGTCACAAGGTGATTGCCCATGCTATGCCCCACGCTATCAGCCGCACCACAGATGTGAACAATGCACCATCAAAGAAAAATAGTAGCAGTAATCAGTGCTGACCCACCAAAATGTGGGACTGCAGGAGCCAGAGTGAAAATGTGCTAGTTGGTAGCATGATCAGCCCAAGAGATGAGAAGCGCGGGGTATGGACCCAGAGGAGGGAAAAATTAAGAGCCTCATCAGCGTTTATTTATGTGTGTTTCTGTCTGACATAGTGTCTCTCCCTAAGAAACAGTGTTAATTTCTGGAAGCGACTCCTAGTGTCAAAGTCCATCAAATTTGTATGATGGCCCACATCATAAGGTTTTCTTTCATCTCTGGCACAATAGTTTCCGTTCATGGAATAATAGTGGCAATGGCACAATAGTAATCCTTGACTATAATGCCCATTTTGTTGGTCTAGTTGTGTTCTACAGGCTGCCATCATTGACATATTAATAGCATGACTGGCCTACTTTTTGCCACCCCTGACAGAAAGATGACTGCTATACGGTGAGCATCCTGGATGTTATGGCATTCAGCCTTGGTAGAATGGTGGCCCTGTTTTAATGGCGGCCATTATTGGCATAACATGGGCATCTTTGGTGTTATGGTGAGCATCCATGACCTATGTTTGTAATACCTTCTATTCAAAGCAGAATCTGTTCATGTGAGGCCTTTTTACATGGTAATACTCGATGAAAATGACAAGCTGATAGACTTTTTTTCTAACAATGAAAACGGATATTTTAATGGTAAACATTGTGTTTTCAGAACAGGTTTTACTTCTGGAAAATTTAGTTTGTTTGCCCAAAATGGAAAGAGGTATTTTAGAAAAATTTGTATTTTCAAAAAGTAATATGTTGTCAAAGACACAATATTGCAATTCCAGAACACATTTAATGTTAATAGCTGAATGATAATTCAAGCTGAGTTGGGGGACTTACTGCTGTGGTTATGTCTTTTGTGCCGCATAGCATGTGACAATTTGAATGTTACTTCATTATTAAGGTGGAAGCATTTGATACTAAGAAACATTTTCCTCGTATTTCTTTTGGTAACCTTGTCTGGAAAGCTTGGGTGGTCACTACTAATAATTCTGCTTAGGGTGATCATAGTGTAATGTTAACATATGTTGTCACTATTTTAAGATGATAACATTGTCTAGTTGCTCACTGGACTTTCCTTGAGCAAATGTAGCTCTCTATACAGAAAAGGTTGGAGACCCCTGAACCAAAAGCACCACAAACAGCTTCTCGCATTGTGTTGTTTCAATGCCTGCGGAGTTAATTTTTACCATGAACTGTGCGATTCGCTGTAATTCTTTTACCGCATATTGTGCACAATTATGCAATGTGGCATATTGGGGTAATTTTGAGAATTTCACATATCAAGTGTAACACGATATTTCTGACATTACACAAATTACGCTGGTGTATTTTACATTTCGCCCAGGCCTAATTGAACCTTTAGATCGAAAAATACCTGTGGGCGGTGGGCTAAATAAATGATCAATATTGATAAAAGCATTGACATCGTCTTACGGATAATTGGATAAAAGCCTTACTCACACCTTTTGTTCTTTCTGTATGACCTAAATATCAGTTTCAACAAACAAGTTGATGGATGCAATGCTTCAATTAATAATCTCAGCTACTGGTGATTGCTCGTGACCGCATTCAAGTCCTTCGTTTTACACCCACCCTGTCTCTCTTGACAGATTTCTGCCCTCTGCAAATCAGTACTGGTTCTGCTCCTCCGGGTATGAGACTATTTCGAACTGCCAGGTGAGCAATCCCTCTGGAAGGAAACACAAGCAATCTCAGCACAGATTCAACCTAGTTGGATGTCGTCAACAGGTCATACCTTTGGCATATCCGTCGCACTAAGGACGTCAGCTGCAACAAACAATATGGTGATGGGTGATGATTGCTAGGGGCCACATGCCACACCATCATTTTTCAGTCACCATGCCACTTTGGACAGAGGCCTACATTATGCAAACCAGCACTAACTCTGCTCCTTATGGGAACAGTCCATCCCGAAGGGCCTGGAAAAGACCCCCTCCTGAAGGAACCATAAGCAACCCGAGGCTGGTTTCAACCTATTTTGGGGCCTGTCAGTAGGGTGCAGCTTGATTCCTGTCACAGTGATCACAAGATACATGTATGGGCATACCCATCACACTTAGGGTGTCTACTGCAACCAACAACAAGGTGATGGATGGAAAGCTTGAATTAATCTCAGCCACTGCCAACCCCCTGGCTGCTTTCAAGTCCATCGTTTTTGTGCACCATGCCTATCTAGACAGAGGCCTGCCTTATGCAAACCAGTGGAGACCCTGCTCATCATCTGAACAATGCACCCACAGGCCAAGCAAGGCCCACTCCAGCAGGAAACATAAGCAAACACAGACAGGTTTCGGCCTATAAGGGCATTGTTTGTAGGGCGCATCTTATGTTGTGTGGCACAGTCAGCAACAGCCCCATGTCTAAGGATACCAGTTGGATTTAGGGCCACAATGGCATGGTCGGTGAAAGACAATGGAGTGGAATGTGGCCGCGATTGATAGTCATTGGCTGAGAATAAATTCAAGCATTTCATCCATAACCTTGTTTTTCTTTGCTGAAGACCAGATGCCACACTTGTTTCAGCAATTGCTGCCATCTCTTACTATTGTGATTAATCTATTTCTTCATTTGTATTTAAAATGCCTAATCTTTTAAATGAGCTTGAGTAAGTATATTGTGTTTACATCTGTGTTCCTCTCTCGGTCCGTATCTGAATTGAGGTGGAGTATATCAGGGAAGCGGTGTGTTGGGTTTAAGTTGTTCCATCTCTGACCCTTCTCACCTCTATCTGAGCAGTACAATTGCATACACAAAACACCCCTTGATAAATGATGCAATTTAATGGTTTGGTCGTTGTGCTGGTCTTTTGGGGGTGCTTGATGATACAGCTGAGCGTCTACTGTGGCTGGTGAAAACGGAAAGCCATATAACATATCCAGTAGATCACCTGCCCCTTCTCTTTTCCTGTCCATGGCGAGCAGCTCCTTCGGCATACCACCTGCAACCTTCCAGGAGTGAAGTTTGTACCACGTATGCATGTATTGCTGTTGAGCTCTGCAGAGCTGGCAAGAAAGCACCCCTTTACAGTGTAGCCACCCAGTCCCCTGGAAAATTCCCGTCTGCGCAACTCTAGCCATGGTCTGTGTATGGTGAGCTGCAGAAGACTATGGCCTAAACTTGCTTTTGACTCCACTTTTACGGTTAGCACTGCAAAGGAGGTCATTAAGGGCACTGTCTTCAGTCCCTAACTTGTCACCTACAAATTATTGATTTCAGGAATGTTGGTCCAATTAGATCAATGAAAGCAAAACATGACTAAAACACCCAGACTGCAGTAGCTTATCTCTTATAACTGCACAGCTGGAAACAAGGTGGCCACCTATTGCAGGGGCGGCTCCACCGCTAAGGCGGAGGAGCAGCGCCCCACTGAGCAGGTCAAAAAGGACAAAATAAAATGCTAACTCATTGTTATTACCATTTTACTTTTCTGTCCTTGCTCAGGGGGCTAGGGGCAGGGCTGCTCTGCTCACAGAGCAGGGTAGGGGAGGAGTGGTTTGTCCTCTCCAAGTGTGCATGATGCTTTGGCCGGTCATCTCGGACTGGCGAAACCGTCATGCTCACTTTGCATGTTCTCCACACAGGCTGCATTACAGCTTGGGTGGAAAACATGCCCAGGCTCCCATTCCCTGGCTGAGCGGCGAACCACAGCACTCAGACCAAATCACAATGCTGCATTGCAGCATTGTGATTGGCTACAGGGAGCCGGGAGTTTCCTGCTTCCTACCCTGGAGTCCTGGAAGCAGGCAAAGAGGACTGAGCAGGCGGCAGAGGCGGCGATGCACAGGTAAGTGTTTAATTTATTTTTATTCCCTACCCCCTTCTCACCCGCAACCCACCCCTCCACTAGCATAGCATTAAATACCAGCCTCCACTGACCCACTGGGTATTTTCACATGCCATCCATAATATGAGCCTGAAATCAGTTGTCTGTTATTGTTTTCTTTAGGGGTGGGGCCACCGTGTGATAGTCGATATCGGCTCCCATTACACAGTCTCCCAGTGAGCAGCTGATATTCCATGGTAGCAGGGAAAACTAGCTTAAAACCAGTGTAAATAGTGGTTTACCAGCTCAATTTCTGATGCTTTGAACTGCTGACGTCCGTAATTATACAGGGGCAGTGAGATGGCCAAAATGTGTATACTTAACCACGATGTGAATACATTCTGATTGTGGCACTGCCCATGTATGGGCTCTTGTGCCATCTGGGAAAAGAAAATAACTTGGCATTCTCTGGCCTGCTTGTTAATATTTACTTCGTTCCAGAAGGAGACTTCTGCCTTCCAGTGCCCACCTCTAAGACTGCCAAGATTCCCTGCCATTGGTGGCTTTGCACTTGGAGACAGCCCTAGAGTTGGGTCCTAGGAGGGGCGCCAAGTTAAGGTCTGTAGCACAGCCAGTGTTTCATGGGCCATAGTGCAAGGAAGGAAATGGCCACCCTGACTGCTCTTTGAATGATAAAATGCAGCAATAATCATGGTCCAGTGGGCACTTCAGGTCTTTGGGCCCCAGGCCTTCTGCACCTGCCGCATTCATTTTCAGGTTGCAGATAGCAGTAATTGCGTTACTTGCTGAGCAGTCTTTCATCCCAGGAACGGTGGGCAAGGTTGAAAATATCCTCACAGTCTGGAGTTTAAATCACTTGGACGCACAATCCTCAGCCAGCACCATAAAGTATAATTGCCCTATACCACAAGATCCTCAAGGCAGTGGGTATGAAATGAGAACTTATTATAAGCCGCAAATTAAATGTTCGTTTTTTGTTAGTAATATAGTTTATACAATTTAATTATCTCACTCTTCAAATTACACTAATCATATGTTATGCAGTGCTTATTACACATTTCAACCTTCAGAAGAATGACAAGCCAATTGAAAACGACACTACATTGTCTATTGCACTCGCATTAATATTTAGAAAGGGCATCAATTTCTAGCAATTATCTTTCAAAAATTCAGGAATGCCACGTGTGCGTGCAGAAATAGATCAGTAATTGCACGGTTTGCAGCTGCTTCTCATGTTAACGTGAAATATTCCAGTAACACATATAGGGCTCAGCAGGTTCTGAAATACCAAGGTGACATTCAATTGATAGCAGAGGATGTCCTTGCTGTATCCCATAAAATAACCGTTGAATGGGATCTATAGCATAAAAATGTATCAAATATTGGGAATCTCTTGATTAACAAGCACGGGCAATGTAGATAGGTCTGGTGGTGGCTGCCAGCCTTTTAGCCTTTTAAATGCTTTTAAGGTCTGGTATTAGCCAAGATATTTTGAGTTTGCTAAAATATATGGATAATAACCTTACTTATAGGGGTTTTCGGCCAGCTCTCTTTATCCATTGGTCTTCAGCTGAGTCATTCACATTTGTTTCTACCCACTGCAACATACAGCAGTGGGGCAGCTTCCTTCACTGTGAGTGACAGCATTCTTCCCGTTCACATAGAGCACAACCTCACACAAACATGGCTCGACTGGGAAGAGAAACCAGCCATGGCAATTCCACTCGACCGGCCCTGGGAGGTGGGGGGTGTGTTGAGGCACTGAGAAGCTCTAGATGCAAACACCGCTGCTGCTTTTGTTTTGTTACAGGGGGCCGATATAGCAGCACTGCTGCAAAACTGGTCCCCGGTGACAAAACCGGCCTCCACGGCTGCAAAACTGGCCCCACCTCTCCTGCCCACTGGGGAAACGCCCAGTGCCCGCTACGGCCAGTCCGGCCCTGCACACAAAGACGTTCCCTTGAGGGGCAGGGACTACTATGACAATGTATGCTTTTTGAGACTAAAGCACATTTTTGTTTTTAGCTCGTTTTTACATTGATGACCCCAGCAGTTTGCCCAATAACAAAGCTTTGCAAAACCCATGACAAAGCCAAAAGACAGGCAGCCAAAGACAGGCTGTTATTGTTGAATGAGCTGTCAGTCATCAGCCAATGTATTTAAAAAATGGTTAAATCAAAACATTTTATGGTCTCAAAAACTCACACCCTGACAAAGTAGTTCCGTGCACTGAAGGGAACTACTTTGTGTGTGTATGTGGTCCTTGTGAAAGGGAAGAATTACATCACTCGCAGGGAAGTTAGCCAATAACTGAAATGGGGTGGCCCATTAGCCCATGATGAATGCTGCAGTGGGAGGAAGAAGAATGTGAGTGACGCAACAAAAAGCGAATGGATGAAGAAGGCTGCCTGAATGTTTCCTAAGTATTTTATTTATAGAATTTTACAAAAATCAAAAGGTTTTGGCTAATACCATACCTAAAAATATGTTATATGTATATTTTCAGTAAAATCAGAAGGTTTTGCTAACATCAGACCGAAAAATTGGGCTTGGCTCTCGTCTTTAATATTGTCAGCTTTAAAGAAGCAGAAGACGGCGTCTGCGTAACACATGCAAGCTGCAGCCATAGACAATGTATTCTCATATTTATAGGCTGTCATTCTACTGAAAATGTAAATATTAAAACGGTTCGAAGCACTACATATTATCTAATGGCTGTAATTTAACCTTTTTTTTATTATTAAATGGTAAATGCTATATTTTGTATATATCAGTCTTCTGGATTGCTTTATGTCATATAAATGAATATTATTAGCTACCGCTGTCTAGAGTGCGGTATTGTGTAACTGTAAAACGGTTACAGACTTAGAGGCATATTAACAAGCCAGGCGATAAAATTATCGCCGCTTTAGCGGCAGAAAACTGCCGCTAAAGCGGCGATAATGGGCTTGATAATATGCTCTATGGAATTCCAATTGAAGCCCATGTTAGACGTCCTTCACATTTAAAATGGGTTTCAATTGGAGTTCCATAGAGCATATTATCAAGCCCATTATCGCCGTTTTAGCGGCAGTTTTCTGCCGCTAAAGCGGCGATAATTTTATCGCCTGGCTTGTTAATATGCCCCTTGGTGAGTTCAGTTCTGCAACACCAATGTGTGTATTCCTCTCTGGTAACTCTGTAAACACCCGTAGTCTTCGAAAGTGAACGTAAAAGTTTATTCACGTTTTGTGGCAAAGGAAAACACTTTGACATTTTAATATTTACCATTGCTTGAATACGGGGAGTTAAACTACAAGATAATCGTCTGAAGCCATGTCACCAATGACGCAAAAGTCCTGTCCCGGAATTTATTTGTACAAATCATTGTTGGACTGAAGTGAACCAGGACTACAGCTCCCACAATACATCACGTTACTAAACGGAGCTCCAGGGCTGGCGCTCGTGTTCTTTAATGACTTTGAGGCATCTAGCTACCTTACAAAGTCCTGATGAGGAAGGCTCTTCACTAAAAGGCATCTCTACCTACAATTCTCTTCGCCCGCAAGGAAGGGCAGTTAATACCCTAGATACGGATATAGCCCTTACCACAGGATGAAGCGCTTTATGTTATGAAGCAGTGCATCTAGCCTCAAAGATGATCCGGCCTCGGACACCGTATTCCTGCCTGGAGGCTGTGCGGTTGCTGTGCTACGGCAGGGGGGGGCGGCTCGGCACTGTCCCCGGCAGGTGTTGTGAAGGGTTGCCAAGGGTGTCCGGGCGCCGCCGGCTACGTCTGAGCAGGCGAAGGGCAGACCAGGCAAGGCCACGCCCCGGGAGAGGGGCCCTGTCTCCAGGGGCATCCACAGGTCAGCGTCTCCTTACACTCGTTCATCAGTTGATCTCAGTGTACAGTAAAAGGGGTCAGACGGGTGTCCACTTTCATAAACAAGAGAGCAGACCTGTGACCTGTGCCAAAGCTGTCCACTGGCCAGGGTCACCCAGGCCACCTCCAGCCGGCCCTGCCCTATAGCCAGCAGCTCTGTTCATGCTGGGTCTCATCAACTCATGCATGTATGATCAGAAAGATAGCACTTTAGTCCCACAGGGACCCCTGTCTGACGCTGAGCCTCAAACTATTTCTATAGTATACCCTTGTGGGCTTGGGGGAATAATTGTCAGGTAACGGTGCCTACAAGGGATGTATTTAGAAATATATTTCAATCATGACATCAAGAAATCAATTCAGTTCGCACTTGTCTGTATTATTGACCTCAAACCATAAAAAACAGGTGTATTTCTCATTCATTGTATTTCACTCAAAGAAGGATAGTTTTATTAGGGGTTCAAAACAAACAATACTCCAAAATATTGATATCGGAACCCAAACATCCTTCCACGTTAGATTTTGCTAGTTATCAATGTGCAATAACCCATTTCAAATTGGTATATACAGTGGAGACTGCCCAACTCCTTTTCGTATCTGTTAAGATATTATTGGGGAGATTTTGTGCCACCTAAACGTGGCAGTCATGTGCTTCCAATAAAAATTGTGAATAAATTAAACGATAACATATACTTTCATTAGAAAAGTATTGATGCTCCCTACGAGGCAGGTAAACTTAGGAAATCACAGAAACTCATTTTAATTTAAATGCATGTCAGACGAAAACACGATTCTGATTGGCACAAAGAAAAATTACGATGTGCTCTGGCTCCACATGACTTCCCGGGCTGCCGTGGTGTTTGCTGTCTGCTCTGCCGCTCTTATCCGTTTCGCTTAAAGTTGAGTTTTCTTTCTCCTCATTGCCTGGCCGCCCCACTGAATGTAGGGGTCC
This sequence comes from Triturus cristatus, assembly GCF_964204655.1. NCBI lineage: Eukaryota > Metazoa > Chordata > Amphibia > Caudata > Salamandridae > Triturus > Triturus cristatus. The sequence continues at coordinate 895,471,750 of NC_140580.1, read as the reverse complement.
CGGCCGCTGCAGCCCCTTTTAAACCTTAAAACCCTCCTCGGGGATAAATTTAAAATGTGCGCCCGGCCTCCTATTGGCTGCTGGTGTTTCGCGTCCTTTCTCTCCAGTTTGGAGCCTCTTGCACCCCCTGCCTCTCCTCTAGTCAGAGGAGGCGGGGTGTCAATTCCTGGGAGCATTGTCTGCTTACTTACTACTCTCAGGTGCTCTCTTTTTCCTCGGCCTTGGCAGGGTTTCTGCTCTGGCCCTCTAGCCACCCACGGGTGAGGGCCTTCGCTCCAAACCTAAGGACCCTTGTCTGAGGCTGAACCTCAAACTATTATCAAACTAACAGAATGACCAGGTAGGCTATTACTAGCAAGTTGAGTAGAACCTTAGACACACAGTTCTAAAGTCTACGTGCTTTATTTAACTTAAGCTTGTAACTTTTTCAGGAACAAAATTGTACCGTTCATTTCATGTCATGAGATGAGCAACACATCATTTGGATGCACATTGTGAGTGTGAAACATTTACATAAATAATACACATGAACACATTAAACCAGCCCATTTGTGATTAGACATAGTGTAAAAAGATCAAAACGAGAATAAACATGCATTAAACGCTCATAAACAGTAGGAATGACCGGTCCTTATTTACAAACTAGCACTAGGCGGACACTGTCTTGTTAGCAATAAGGCTTGCGCCTATTGTCCTGCCTGTGACATGAGTAGCAGTATCTAGTGGGGGTTAGCTAACACAGGGTGTGCCTCGAGGGAATCAGTCTGAATTGTTGTTCCCCCCCTTTAGACAACACCTGTTCTAATCGTGTAACCCTGCTACTCATGTAATTTAAAAGGGGGGTACATGTGTGTTAGACCTGTCAGCCCTAGGGTGGTCTTCCTCTACATTTTTTTTCTCCCTTTTTGCCTCGTTACTGACTGCCATTTTTGTTGGACATAGGACTCTGGGCATCTTACCGCGGCTGAGCAGTGCTGAGGTGCAGGTGCTCTCTCCTAACAACATGGATGCCACAAGCTCCTGCTACTGCGGTGCGGCCACTGTCCTATCTGCGTACGAGTAGTTGGGACAAGGCTGGGACTTAATGCTACTGTAACCTTGACCGTCCCGCCTCTTGTCACCATAGACAGACACCACTGAGTCCCCAGAGCCTTCTAGAACCTTCCAACCCCCCCAGGTTGGCGCCAGAACTTGCCGCCTTTTTGAAGGGTCACCTGACCTAGGGGTATAAAAGTGAAGGAGGGAAACCTGACAAGTTAGTTGCACCACTGGACCTGGGGACCCTCCGCTGGAGTAAAGGCTGCTGAGCTAGTGGGATTGCTACACTACTGAGGCTGACTGATCCTCGGACCTGCTGCCCCAACTCAGATGAGTTACCCTGCCTGCCTGCTGACCTTGCCCTGTGTGAGGGGAACCAGGGTCATCAGCTCCAGTGTGCCTGCCCAGTACTACCCTAATCTCGTCCCCTGCAACTAAAACCTGCAATCCACTACTAGCGCTGAGACTGGGAAGCGCTGTGCTGCTGCTGGGGCCCCCCCCTGGAGGTACTGTGAAGTGCTGTGCCAGCTAAGCGCTACACTATCAGAGCTTGCCGTTGTCCCCAAGCGCTGTGGGCCCCAAAACCTGCCAGTGACACCCAGCTCTGATTCGGCGAAGCGATGAATGCCAGAACTCGCAGCTAAGGTTAAGCGCTGTGTCAGTGTAGCGCTGGGAAGCCTGAACTCTGCAAATAATTCTAAGTGCTGTACTAGCGCGCTGGGGCAAGCGCTGAGACGTAGGAGAGTCACCATTGTGCTGGACTCACAGCTGCGGCCCAGGCGCCGCTAAGGAGGAGCGCTGGGGCCAAGATCACCGCGGCAACCCAGGTGTCGCTAAGAGGGAAGACGCCGTGGCCCAAAATCACCGACACAGCCCAGGCGCCACTAGGAAGGAAGACGCTGTTGCCCCGATCACTGCCGTGGCCCAGGCGCCTCTAGAAGAAGCGTTGCGGTGTCCCCATGTACCGCCGCGGCCCCTGAGCTGAGGGGAGGGCCGCCACGGTTACTACCAAGGCCGCGCTGGGCCTGTGCGCGCAAAGGAGAGCGGTGCCTGACAACCGGGTCGCCAGCCGCTTCCCCGGGAAGCCGTGTTCTGATTGTTCCCGGGCCCGGAGGCAAGCAGGAAGCCCTTAGCCCGCCCAGGCATTGGAGAGGGGGACGGGAGCCCCTGACCTCCCCAGACTTCCCAGAAGCGGAGAGGCCGGCGAGAGCAAGGAGACATTCCGCCTCCCCGGTCCAAGCCCTGAGCGTAGGAAGGAATGGGCTGACTGGGGAGGAGGCGGCCTGAGCATACCAGAGCACGCGCTGACTCGATAACGGACTACCCCCATGAGGACTGTCTGGTGAGTCAAGGAGATCCTGGGGCCTGAACACTTGACAACAGACTCTCAGACGCGTGTAAGAACTGTCTGGGAACTGCCCCTGCTGACGGGTCCTCTTCGAATCGGTAGCGAATCTCTGCCTGGAAAGGGTTAATTGCCTTGAATATATGTCGGCATGAAACATGTTGCCTATAGTGAATATCTCTGTGTAGGGCATGTCACCCATATTGAAGACATATCTACATGAGCATTGTTACCTGTTTTACCTGCATTACATAGGTGTTTGAGAAAGCTTCCCTGCATGGAATATATGCATAGGAATGATTACCTGCATTGAATACCCACTTAAGAAATGTTGCATAAATTAAATATTTGCATAGGAAATGTCGCCGGAATTGAAGTTATATCTACCTAGGGAATTGTGCCTGCCTTGACCTGGTGTTACAGAAACCGTTTACCCTGCATACTGGGCGAACTTTGCAATTCTAACCCTGACAAGACGTAGATAAAAGATATTTGTTCTTATAAATGAAACCGGAGTGGTGTCTCCTTATTGTGTGTGCTTTACTGCGTCAGTGTGGGAGTGTGCTGCACAACGACTTCACACATAACCTCAGGCGTGCCTACCTCCATTGCGCCAAGCTACCGTGTCAGTCAGTGGTCCCTGGGACCTCGGTTCTAACAATGTGGCTCCTCTCCCAGTTGGCCTGATATGTAGTGCTCACTATTCTAGTGATCACTGTGTATCATTCCAAACGACCCTTATTGATGATTGGTTGTAAGTCAACCTTATAGACCAGCTATCCTAGTAGCGTGGATACGAGCAGTCTTTAGGCTAAACTCTAGAGGGCGTGTTAAGCCAGCTGTTTACCATCACATATACCCCTTGAATACCAAGTGAAAGGACACCACACAAGTTGTTATGAAAATAAAGGATATTTATTTATAGCAAGACTACCCTGGCTCTTTATGAGTCGGGGAGCTAAGCACACTACAAAACTCTTATGAAAATACTTCTGGTTGCACAATTTACACAAGGGTCCGAAGGGCACGAAACCATTTACACTGCAAGTGGAATGGGAAAGGTTGGATAGTTTAAAGTTACTGATTCCGGAGGAATCCGATCAGTGGGACTAAACGAAAAAGGAACTAGACACTTGTTGAGCGAACCTACGATGGAGCACCGAAATGCTCGAGTTACCTAGCCCAGAGGCTGCGGCTGCGTGAAGTTCGGCAAGATGTCGGGAGTCCTCGTTGTAGTCTCAGGAGCCTGAAAGAAGAAGTTGCTGGCAGGCAACCAGTGTCGATGTTCAGCGAGATCCAAGCCTGGATCGGGGATGAAGGAAAACCTGAAAGCAGAGGGGACTCAGTTCTCAACCGCTAGCCAGCGATCGTGTGGGTACCAGGAAGGTACCGGCTGAAGTCACCTCGACCAGGTGGGTGGATGACGTCGGACTCGGCTGTTCCTTGGACCAGGAGGCGCGGCGGCGACCCGGAGGGAGGGCGAGCTGTCCCACGAAGGTGTCTGCTGTCGATGATGCTGGGCCCAGGAATGGGGCAGCAGGTCTTGGCAGTGGCAAGCCCACGTGGGGGAGTCAAGATGACGTCTGGAGTGGACCAGGAGGGTCCGGGGTACTCCTCTGTTGAAGGGGAGCAAGAGCCAGTCTGGAGCAACCAGACCAGTGATGAAAGTCTGTCGTGGTGCGTCGTGAAGAGGGCCACAAGCCGGTCGGCGGGTGGTCGGACAACGCGGTGAGCAGTAAGGAGCAGAAGGGCCCCCACGCAGATCCTGTGGATGCTGGGGAGACAGACTTCGGTGCTGGAGCTGCTCAGGGTTAGGGCTTCTCAAACCCTAGGTGCACTCACTCGAGGGTCCCTCGGTGGGCGTGCTAGATAAGCGTCGTGCAGGTTCTGAAGATGGCCGGTCCCGCAGGTCTCGTCACACCTACGAATCTCAGCTGGGCTGATGATGTAGGTAGAGGTCAGAGATGGCAGGGACTCGGGTCTCGTCGAGCTGGGCAGTCTTGATCCGTAGGAGAGACGTACAGCAAACCGCAAGCGCTTAGGTGGTGCCTGCTGGTGCAGGGTGGCTACTCCTTAGCCACAAGGGAGAGTCTTCAGAAATAGTCAAGAGTTCCTTTCGTGGAAAGTAGTTCAAGATTCAGAATTATCCAATTTGGGAAGGGGACTCGCTCCTACCTTTATTCTAAGAAAAGGGGCTGGCCCGTGACTAGGTCCTACCTATGGGTGGGGCCAGGAGGGGGGTGGTTACACCCCTATCCTTTGTACGGCTTCGCCCCAGCTCAGGGGCAGGGTTGCCCCCGAAACTGGTTTGAGCCGGGCTATGCACAGTGAGCACCGGGGTGCCACTTGCAATCACCTTCCTTTCAGCCCTGCCTACCTGGGATACACAAACCCTGTCTGGGATGGTGCTAACACCGCCCTCGACAGGAAACCCTTTGTCCAAGCTCCCTCCGCTGGAAGGTCTCCCAGCAGCAGGAGGTCAGACTTGTGTCTGGTGGCAGCATCCATTTTGTGATGCTGAGGCTTGAGTCAACTTCTAACCGGGGTTCAAGGTTACGTCCATGTCGTGCCCCTCTAAAAGGGGGGAAGGCTAACCTCGTCGCCAGAATTGGCGAGGGGTTCGTATCCCAATTCGTATGACACCTTACTCGACATGTGTGGGTGATGCGATGCCAAAGTTAGCAAATAACCGCAAGGATTATAATGCATGTTAAAGTAGTTGGCCCGCGTCACCATGGAACGGCTATTAGGACTTGGTTCCGCAAGCCGTCGACGGGCTCAGCTCGCGCCAGAGCACCGTCCCACATGACTCCCAGCACTCTGCCTTCAGGATCGATAAGGCCTGCCATAGGAGTGACTGATAGGAATCCATGTGCCCATTTTAGGGTTAGGTGTAGGAATACTACACCTACAGCAACGGGTGATTACACCACTTTGCCCCAGCTGTCGTGCAGCCAGTTGTGTCAGATTTGGACGGCCATCCAAGGGTGGCATAATACATGCTGCAGCCCTTGGTAGGCCCTGGGTACACCGATGCCCTGGATACCTGTGGTATGCTGAGACAGGGACTGACAAGGCGGCCCAGTTCCAATTAGTGGATGCACCTAACGTACATGTGTGTTAATTTTGAGAGAGAACAGCTAGGCTGTGGGTCTGATTGGCAGGCCCACAGCCAGGGAAAGTCGTAAACCAATGAAGCAAAAGCAAAAATCTGGGTGATCATAGGATTGCAGACCCTACTCTCCTACATGACCCCCCCCAAACTTTGGGACAATAAGCTAACCTTGACCAGGTGAGTCTTCTTGCTCTAAGTGGAAATACCTGGAGAGCCCATCTGCATTGCCATGATCAGTGCCAGGTCTATGCTCCACTGTGAAGTCCATCCCCTGTAGGGAAATGGACCACCTAAGTAGTTTGGGGTTTTCACCCTTCATTTGATTTAGCCACAAGAGGGGCTTATGGTCGGTCTGAATCTTGAAGTGAGTGCCAAACAAGTATGGCCTCAACTTCTTCAGGGCCCAAACCACAGCAAAGGCCTCCCTCTCAATAGCTGGCCAATTCTTCTCTCTGGGGGTCAGCCTCCTGCTAATAAAAGCTATGGGCTGGTCATGACCATCAAAATTCAGTTGAGATAGAACAGCTCCCACACCCAACTCCGAAGCGTCTGTTTGGACAATGAATGGTTTGGAGTAGTCTGGACTCTTTAGGATAGGTGCTGTGCACATGGCCTGCTTTAGGTCATCGAATGCCTTCTGACAGCTTGCTGTCCGCTGAACTTTTTTTGGTATCTTTTTACTTGTCAGGTCGTTTAGCGGGGTCACAATGGATCCATAATTTCTGACAAATTTCCGGTAATAACCAGTCAGGCTCAAGAAAGCTCGAACCTGAGTCTGGGTGGTTGGAGGAGCCCAGTCCTGGATGGCCTGTATTTTGCTCTCCAATGGCTGAACCTGGCCTCCACCTACAAGGTGGCCCAGGTATACAACCTGTGTCTGCCCTATCTGGCACTTAGTGGCCTTGATAGTGAGGCCTGCCTTTTGCAGGGCCTCTAACACTTTCCTCAGGTGGACCAGGTGATCCTCCCAGGTGGCGCTAAAGACAGCGATATCGTCCAGATACGCCGCACAGAAGTCGTCCAACCCAGTGAGAACTCGATTCACCAGCCTTTGGAAGGTGGCAGGTGCATTTTTCAAACCAAAGGGCATTACCACGAACTGATAATGCCCACCCGGGGTAGAAAATGCTGTTTTGGGCTTGGCCTCCTCAGCTAACCTGATTTGCCAATACCCAGCTGTCAGGTCAAACGTACTTAAGTAGTTGGCCGAAGCCAACCGGTCGATAAGTTCGTCTGCTCTTGGTATCGGGTGGGCGTCAGTCTTAGTGACTGCATTGAGACCTCTCTAGTCCACGCAAAACCTCATCTCTTTCTTACCGCCCTGGGTGTGAGGTTTCGGCACGAGAACTACGGGACTAGCCCAGGGGCTGTCCGAGGGTTCAATGACTCCCAGCTCCAACATTTTCTGCACCTCTGTCTTGATGCAGTCTCTGACATGATCAGGCTGTCGATAGATTTTACTCTTTACGGGCAGACTGTCCCCAGTGTCGACCTCATGGGTACACCAATTGGTCTGACTGGGTGTCAGAGAGAACATATGTCGAAAGGATTGAAGAACCTGTTTACAATCCTTTTGTTGATGTCCAGAGAGGCTGCCACAAAAGACAACACCATCTACTGACCCATCGTCAGGGTTCTGAGAGAGCAGGTCTGGGAGAGGGTCACTCTCCTCCTCCTGTCCCTCATCTGTGGCCATGAGCAAGCCCATGCCCTCCCTGTCGACATATGCCTTGAGCCTGTTTACATGGAGCACCCGGTGGGGGCTCCGGGGAGTTCCCAGGTCTACCAGGTAGGTGACCTCTCCCTTTTGCTCAATGATCGTGTGGGGCCCAGACCATTTGTCTTTGAGTGCTGCTGGGGCCACTGGCTCCAGCACCCACACCTTCTGTCCAGGCTGGTACACAGTCAGGACAGCCTTTTGGTCGTGCCAAGTTTTTTGTAATTCTTGGCTCGCCTCAAGGTTTTTAGATGCCTTTTCCATGTACTCCGCCATCCGCGAGCGGAGACCGAGCACATAGTCCACAATGTTTGATACCGGCTTTCTGAGAGGTCTCTCCCATCCTTCCTTTACCAAACAAAGGGGTCCCCTTACAGGATGTCCGAACAGAAGCTCAAAAGGGCTGTAGCCAACCCCTTTCTGCGGGACTTCTCTGTAGGCGAACAAGAGGCAGGGTATCAGGACATCCCATCTCCGCCGGAGCTTTTCAGGTAGTCCGTGAATCATCCCTTTTAGGGTCCTGTTGAATCTCTCAACAAGCCCATTGCATTGTGGGTGATAGGGTGTGGTGAACTTGTAGTTGACACCACACTCCTTCCACATTGCAGTCAGATATCCCGACATAAAGTTTGCACCTCTGTCTGAGACGACCTCCTTAGGGAAGCCCACTCTGGAGAACACTCCAACTAGGGCCCGAGCCACCACAGGTGCTGTAGTGGTCCTAAGGGGAATAGCTTCAGGATACCTGGTGGCGTGGTCCACCACCACCAGTATAAACTTGTGCCCTGATGCTGTCTGGGTTTCCATTGGTCCGACAATGTCGATCCCCACTCGTTCAAAGGGTACGCCCACCACCGGTAGTGGTATGAGGGGGGCCTTTGTCGTGCCACCTGACTTACCACTGGCTTGGCAAGTGACACAGGAGCGGCAAAACTCCTTCGTATCTTCGGACATGTGGGGCCAGTGAAAGTGTGGAACAATTCTGTCCCAAGTCTTATTCTGGCCGAAGTGACCTGCAAGGGGAATCTCGTGGGCCAAGGTAAGAAGGAAACCTCTCAGAGACAAGGGGATGACCAGCCTCCTGGTCGCGCCAGGTTTGGGGTCTCTTGCCTCGGAGTACAGGAGTCCATCGTCCCAGTACACTTTGTGGGTACCTGTGGCGTTCCCTGCAGCCTCAGCAGCAGCCTGTTGTCTGAGGGGTTCAAGTGAGGGGCAGTCTAACTGTGCCTTCCCCAGGTCTTCCCTGGAGGGTCCCCCTGAGCCCAGAAACTCAACCTGACCAGGTTCAAGCTCTTTCGGCTCAGTTTCCCTCAGTTCATTAAGGTCAGCCTCCTCAGAGACTTGATCCACGACCTGGGGCAAGGGGGAAGGCGAAGCCTTACCCTTACTGCTCCTTTTCTTGGAAGGTGTCTGGTCCGTTCTTCCAGGATCCAGCACCTGTTCAGTGGGGCATCTTTTGGCCTGTGACCTAGTCACAGCAAGGACATGTGCTGGCAAGCCTAACATTTCCATGTGAGTCCTCTGCTCCACTTCTGACCATTGTGACGTTTCCAAATCATTGCCCAACAGACATTCTACGGGGAGGTCTGAACTAACCACAACCTTTTTCGGGCCACTTACCCCTCCCCAGGAGAAATCAACAACTGCCATACTGTGATTGGTAGTGACGTTGCTGGCATTGGTCACTAGGTAATCGGTACCTAGCATGATCTGTCCAGGGTCCACAAAGTTAGGCGTCACCATGGTGACACTGGCACAAGAGTCCCTGTAGGCCTGAGCCACTTTTCCATTGATCAAAGGTGTCTGTCTGTATTTGCCCAAAGTATTGGGACTGGCATCAGGGGACATATCCATATCCCCTGTACAGACAAGGACGGCCTGAGTGTGCGTGCTGACTAAGTCGTCACTCCCCTCGGTTCCCAAGGTTAACCCAACTAATGCCTTGGGAGGCGCACTACCACTGCTGACTGTACTAGGGGGTGCAGGTGCCTTAGGGGCTGCAGTGGCAGGAGTTTGCCCTCCTTTCTTGGTGCACTCACTAAACCAGTGAGTCTTACTTTTACAGTATTGGCACCACCTTTTTGACTGGCCTTCTTGAGTCTTCTTCTTCTGTGAAGCCTGACCCCCACCCTCTTTGGTTTGTTGGGGACCTGTCGAAGACTTCTGGTCATTTTGTTCGTTCTTGTTACTACCCTTTTGGTCTGCTTTCTTCTGACCACCCTGGTTCTGATTCTGGTTCTGCTTGACCCTTGTTCTGACCCATCTGTCTGCCTTCTTTCCCAATTCTTGGGGAGAGGTCAGATCCGAGTCGACAAGGTGCTGATGCAACAATTGGTTCTGACAGTTGTTTAAAATCTGTCCTCTCATGATAAGATTGTACAATCCTGTGTAATCAGTAACCTTGCTACCCAGCAACCAGCCTTCCAAAGCCTTAGTGGCACAATCGACAAAGTCAGTCCAATCCTGAGACTGAATTTTCTGGGTGTCCCGGAACAGCAACCTGTACTGTTCTGTGGTTAAGCCGAACCCATCAATCAGTGTGTTCTTCAGGACTTGGTAGTTGTTCGCATCCTCAGCTTTAGTAGTGAGGAGCTTGTCTCGCCCTTTACCTTCAAAGGAGAGCCACAGTATAGCTGCCCACTGACTTGGGGGGACGCACTGGACAGTGCAGGCCCTCTCCAAGGCAGTTATCCACTTGTGGATGTCGTCCCCTTGTTTAAAGGGGGGCACTATTTTACTCAGGTGTCTAGTATCTATACCCCTGTCTTTCTCTCTAATGAGAATGCTGCCACCAGTGGGATCTAACCCACTTAATTTCTGCTCTCGGGCTAAGGCAAGTCTTTCTTTGGCGAGGGCAAGTTCTTCCCGCTCGATCCTTAGATTGACTTCCCTCATCTTTGCTTCATGCTCCCTTCTCTGAGGGGACGTCATTCCTCTCTGAGAAGATGCCTGAGAGACATGTGTACGAACAGATCTGTTAGAGCCTCTGGAGAGAGACCTAGCTCGTCCGTTCCCAATGTTAGGCCTGCTTGAGCGTGGGGCCGGGGCTCCCCCGGTTCCATTCTCATGCCTGCTTAAGTTGGTCCTCGTAAGCCTGCCGACTACCACTGGACCTTTGTTTGCCTCGTCTCCTGATAACTCCTCCTCGTCTTCCTCCTCTGTATGGAGGTCGAGGTCTGGGTCACCAAGGGTTCCCTCTAAGGGAGGCATGTTCCCATCAGCATTGGGGGGACCTGTGTTAGAGGACCTCCTAGCATCGTACGTCTCTAAGAGACCTATCAGAAATGCGATGGTAGGGTTAGAACCCTGGTTTAGCTTCCTGGAGGCACACAGTTGTCTCATCTCCTTGAAGCTAAGAGCTGCATATCGTGACACGACCTGTGGAGGGTCACTGACCACTAAGGGAGTCTCCGCAGACTCTCCGTGGACCGACATGCTTCTAGTGAGGTGTAAGTGATGCACCTACCTACACTAGTTGTTTACCTACTGATCCCTTGCTAAGAGTTGTAGTCAGGGTGTGCTAAGCCCTCTTACACTACAACAGCTGGTTCAGTAGAACTCAGCGTATTCTAAGTTAAGTTATATGTACCTGGGTACTTATGTGATCTTTCACTTCGATATTCTTAGGATACGTGTGTGGTAAAACAACAGCAAGCTCAAATCCCACCGCTGCCACCAATGTGAGAAGTTGGCCTGATATGTAGTGCTCACTATTCTAGTGATCACTGTGTATCATTCCAAACGACCCTTATTGATGATTGGTTGTAAGTCAACCTTATAGACCAGCTATCCTAGTAGCGTGGATACGAGCAGTCTTTAGGCTAAACTCTAGAGGGCGTGTTAAGCCAGCTGTTTACCATCACATATACCCCTTGAATACCAAGTGAAAGGACACCACACAAGTTGTTATGAAAATAAAGGATATTTATTTATAACAAGACTACCCTGGCTCTTTATGAGTCGGGGAGCTAAGCACACTACAAAACTCTTATGAAAATACTTCTGGTTGCACAATTTACACAAGGGCCCGAAGGGCACGAAACCATTTACACTGCAAGTGGAATGGGAAAGGTTGGATAGTTTAAAGTTACTGATTCCGGAGGAATCCGATCAGTGGGACTAAACGAAAAAGGAACTGGACACTTGTTGAGCGAACCTGCGATGGAGCACCGAAATGCTCGAGTTACCTAGCCCAGAGGCTGCGGCTGCGTGAAGTGCGGCAAGATGTCGGGAGTCCTCGTTGTAGTCTCAGGAGCCTGAAAGAAGAAGTTGCTGGCAGGCGACCAGTGTCGATGTTCAGCGAGATCCAAGCCTGGATCGGGGATGAAGGAAAACCTGAAAGCAGAGGGGACTCAGTTCTCAACCGCTAGCCAGCGATCGTGTGGGTACCAGGAAGGTACCGGCTGAAGTCACCTCGACCAGGTGGGTGGATGACGTCGGACTCGGCTGTTCCTTGGACCAGGAGGCGCGGCGGCGACCAGGAGGGAGGGCGAGCTGTCCCACGAAGGTGTCTGCTGTCGATGATGCTGGGCCCAGGAATGGGGCAGCAGGTCTTGGCAGTGGCAAGCCCACGTGGGGGAGTCAAGATGACGTCTGGAGTGGACCAGGAGGGTCCGGGGTACTCCTCTGTTGAAGGGGAGCAAGAGCCAGTCTGGAGCAACCAGACCAGTGATGAAAGTCTGTCGTGGTGCGTCGTGAAGAGGGCCACAAGCCGGTCGGCGGGTGGTCGGACAACGCGGTGAGCAGTAAGGAGCAGAAGGGCCCCCACGCAGATCCTGTGGATGCTGGGGAGACAGACTTCGGTGCTGGAGCTGCTCAGGGTTAGGGCTTCTCAAACCCTAGGTGCACTCACTCGAGGGTCCCTCGGTGGGCGTGCTAGATAAGCGTCGTGCAGGTTCTGAAGATGGCCGGTCCCGCAGGTCTCGTCACACCTACGAATCTCAGCTGGGCTGATGATGTAGGTAGAGGTCAGAGATGGCAGGGACTCGGGTCCCGTCGAGCTGGGCAGTCTTGATCCGTAGGAGAGACGTACAGCAAACCGCAAGCGCTTAGGTGGTGCCTGCTGGTGCAGGGTGGCTACTCCTTAGCCACAAGGGAGAGTCTTCAGAAATAGTCAAGAGTTCCTTTCGTGGAAAGTAGTTCAAGATTCAGAATTATCCAATTTGGGAAGGGGACTAGCTCCTACCTTTATTCTAAGAAAAGGGGCTGGCCCGTGACTAGGTCCTACCTATGGGTGGGGCCAGGAGGGGGGTGGTTACACCCCTATCCTTTGTCCGGCTTCGCCCCAGCTCAGGGGCAGGGTTGCCCCCGAAACTGGTTTGAGCCGGGCTATGCACAGTGAGCACCGGGGTGGCACTTGCAATTACCTTCCTTTCAGCCCTGCCTACCTGGGATACACAAACCCTGTCTGGGATGGTGCTAACACCGCCCTCGACAGGAAACCCTTTGTCCAAGCTCCCTCCGCTGGAAGGTCTCCCAGCAGCAGGAGGTCAGACTTGTGTCTGGTGGCAGCATCCATTTTGTGATGCTGAGGCTTGAGTCAACTTCTAACCGGGGTTCAAGGTTACGTCCATGTCGTGCCCCTCTAAAAGGGGGGAAGGCTAACCTCGTCGCCAGAATTGGCGAGGGGTTCGTATCCCAATTCGTATGACACCTTACTCGACATGTGTGGGTGATGCGATGCCAAAGTTAGCAAATAACCGCAAGGATTATAATGCATGTTAAAGTAGTTGGCCCGCGTCACCATGGAACGGCTATTAGGACTTGGTTCCGCAAGCCGTCGACGGGCTCAGCTCGCGCCAGAGCACCGTCCCACATGACTCCCAGCACTCTGCCTTCAGGATCGATAAGGCCTGCCATAGGAGTGACTGATAGGAATCCATGTGCCCATTTTAGGGTTAGGTGTAGGAATACTACACCTACAGCAACGGGTGATTACACCACTTTGCCCCAGCTGTCGTGCAGCCAGTTGTGTCAGATTTGGACGGCCATCCAAGGGTGGCATAATACATGCTGCAGCCCTTGGTAGGCCCTGGGTACACCGATGCCCTGGATACCTGTGGTATGCTGAGACAGGGACTGACAAGGCGGCCCAGTTCCAATTAGTGGATGCACCTAACGTACATGTGTGTTAATTTCGAGAGAGAACAGCTAGGCTGTGGGTCTGATTGGCAGGCCCACAGCCAGGGAAAGTCGTAAACCAATGAAGCAAAAGCAAAAATCTGGGTGATCATAGGATTGCAGACCCTACTCTCCTACAATATCTACCTAGGGAATTGTGCCTGCCTTGACCTGGTGTTACAGAAACCGTTTACCCTGCATACTGGGCGAACTTTGCAATTCTAACCCTGACAAGACGTAGATAAAAGATATTTGTTCTTATAAATGAAACCGGAGTGGTGTCTCCTTATTGGGTGTGCTTTACTGCGTCAGTGTGGGAGTGTGCTGCACAACGACTTCACACATAACCTCAGGCGTGCCTACCTCCATTGCGCCAAGCTACCGTGTCAGTCAGTGGTCCCTGGGACCTCGGTTCTAACAATGTGGCTCCTCTCCCAGGGCCTTTAAAGAGCCCAGGGACCCCAACCCTCGGGTTGACTCAGTACTTTGTCGCAGGACACAGTAGCTTCCCAGTCCTCACTACGTCAGGCAGAGAAACGTGTTTGCTTCTGTCTGTCTGGAGCATTTTTAAACCTTCTGCCAAATGGAAGCAAACATCCAAGACTGCTCCCGGCTTGGAGCAGGCTTGTAATCTGTCCCCCTGCCTGCAGCTCCTGGCTGGAGGGAACATGCAACGATAGTTGCTCTCTCCAAGCTGGAGCAATGCTGGCTTCCACACTATGCGGGGAGCCTTCTGTGGCTGCAGGGGCTCCTCCCGCGGCCCTCAACATTGTACTTGGTGGGTGCTCCAGGTAGACACCAAGCACCCACCTATAAAGCAGAAATGGCCCCGCGATGGGGTCTCCGGGACTAAAATATTTTCAGTATGGGGGCGTGTGGCTCCCCCTCCCCTTTATAAGAACATGCAATCCTTGGGGACGGGGCTCCATGGCTTAATAAGGCTTGGGGGGTCTGTAGCCCCCTCTCCTTTCTATTATATTTGGCATCGGGAGATGGGGTCCCCGGTGCCTAATGAGGCTCAGGGAGGGGGCCCCGTGCCCAACTCTTTCTTTAATTTAATTTGGCCTTGAGGATGGGGTCACCGCAGCCTCATAAGGCTCCGAGAGTGGGGCAATGCGCCCTCCCCCCTTTTTAGGTTTCGGCTAGACAGCACATGTGCTGTCTCTTCAAGGCATGTTATTTACACACTGTGGATTTACAGCCCGCCCACAGATTTTTATTGGTTTGCTGCACCATCACTCTCATCTTCATTCCCACATGTACTTCATATTCCTCTTTCTTGCCCGTATGTTTCTCCCCAGCCCGCCCTCCCTCAGTTGCTATTCTTGCTTCCTTCCCCTGCCCAACTTCAGGTGCCGTTCTTACTTCCCCACCCACTCCATTGCCCGTGAGATTTCCCATCCTACTGCATTGTCAATTTGTTTTCCCTTCCCCCATCCAACCTCCACACTCCACTGCCTGTTCGCTTTCCCATCACCACCCACCCACCCTCCTTTGTCCTTGCGTTTCCCCATCCACACCACACCTCCCCTCCATTGTCCGTGTGCTTCCCATGTGCTTCGCCATCGTCATCCGCTCACCCCCTGTTGTCCATGTGCTTCCCTATCCTCATCCACACAATCTCTGTTGTCTAAGTGCTTCCCTACCTGCTCACCCTCTTTTGTCAGTGGGCTTCCTATTGTGGTCTCTCGCTTCTCTCTTACGAGTGACTCGAGGTTAGGGCCACCTTGTTGATGGATGTTTGCAGGTTGGGTGCTATATTTAGTCTCTTAGTGGTGGTATATCTTTTATCCTGTTGCCAGGGCAACATCCCATTACTTCCTGGTGTCAAATATCAGAGTTCTCTAATATCAGAGTGGGCTCACTGATGCATGGTCTGCCAGTCTAATATAACAGCACTCTCATTGTTACGCGGTCTGCATGTCTACTATCAGAACAGGCCCATTGCTAATGTGCAAGTATGTCTAATACCACTGTCCTCTCACTGTTGCAAAGTCTATATGTCTAATATCAGAGATGTCTAATATCAGTACAAGCTCTTCATTCTAATATATAAGATGGCTCTCACTGTTACACTGTGTGTATGCCTAATGTCACAGCACTCTCTCTCTCTCTCTCATGTCTAATAGCAGAGTGCATTCAGAGTTGAACGGTCTGTATATCTAAAATTAGAGCGCTCTCACTGGTACACGGTCTGTATGACTAATATCAGAGATAACTAATATCATGCAGGTGCCCTCTTACATGGTCTATATGTCTAATACCAGGGCGCTGCAACTGTTACATATTTTGTATGTTTAATGTCACAGCACTCTCTCTGTTACACAGTCTGTACGTCTAATATCAGAGATGTCTATTATCATAGCAGTCTCTCTTTTACACAATCTTTATGTCTAATACTCCGGTGCTCTCACTGTTGCAGAGTCTGTATGTTGAATATCCCAGCACTCTCTCTGTTGCACGGTCTGTATGTTTAATATCACAGCACTCTCTCTGTTACACGGTCTGTATGTTTAATATCACAGCACTCTGTTACAAGGTCTGTATGTTTAATATCCCAGCACTCACTCCGTTACACGGTCTGTATGTTTAATATCACAGCACTCTCTCTGTTATATGGTCTGTATGTTGAATATCACAACACTCTCTCTGTTACACGGTCTGTATGTTTAATATCCCAGCACTCTCTCTGTTACACGGTCTGTATGTTGAATATCACAGCACTCTCTCTGTTACACGGTCTGCATGTTTAATATCCCAGCAGTCTCTCTGTACTCGGTCTGTATGTCTAATATCCCAACACTCTCTCTGTTACAAGATCTGTATGTTTAATATCACAACACTCTCTCTATTACACGGTCTGCATGTTTAATATCCCAGCACTCTCTCTGTCACACGGTCTGTATGTTTAATATCCCAGCACACTCTCTGTCACATGGTCTGTATGTTGAATATCACAGCACTCTCTCTGTCACACAGTCTGCATGCTTAATATCCCAGCACTCTCTAAGTTACACGGTCTGCATGTTTAATATCCCAGCACTCTCTCTGTTACACGGTCTACATGTTTAATATCACAGCACTCTCTCTGTTACACGGTCTGCATGTTTAATATCACAGCACTCTCTCTGTTACACGGTCTGCATGTTTAATATCCCAGCACTCTCTCAGTTACACGGTCTGCATGTTGAATATCCCAGCACTCTCTCTGTTACGCGGTCTGCATGTTGAATGTCCCAGCACTCTCTCTATTACACGGTCTGCATGTTTAATATCGCAGCACCCTCTCTGTTACAGATCTGTATGTTTAATATCACAGCACTCTCTCTGTTACACGGTCTGCATGTTAAATATCACAGCACTCTCTCTTTTACACGGTCTGTATGTTGGATATCCCTGCACTCTCTCTGTTACACGGTCTTTATGTTTAATATCCCAGCACTCTCTCAGTACTCTGTCTGTATGTCTAATATCCCAGCACTCTCTCTGTTACACGGTCTGCATGTTTAATGTCACAGCACCCTCTCTGTTACATGGTCTGTATGTTTAATATCCCAGCACTCTCTCTGTCACACGGTCTGTATGTTTAATATCCCAGCACTCTCTCTATTACACGGTCTGCATGTTAAATATCACAGCACTCGCTCTGTTACACGGTCTGCATGTTTAATATCACAGCACTCTCTCTGTTACACGGTCTCCATGTTTAATATCCCAGCACTCTCTCTATTACACGGTCTGCATGTTTAATATCCCAGCACTCTCTCCGTTACACGGTCTGCATGTTGAATATCACAGCACTCTCTCCGTTACACGGTCTGCATGCTTAATATCCCAGCACTCTCTCCGTTACACGGTCTGCATGTTTAATATCACAGCACTCTCTCTGTTACACGGTCTGCATGCTTAATATCCCAGCACTCTCTCTGTCACATGGTCTGTATGTTTAATATCCCAGCACTCTCTCTATTACACAGTCTGTATGTTTAATATCCCAGCACTCTCTCTGTAACACGGTCTGCATGTTAAATATCCCTGCACTCTCTCTGTTACACGGTCTGCATGTTTAATATCACAGCACTCTCTCTGTTACATGGTCTGTATGTTTAATATCCCAGCACTCTCTCTATTACACGGTCTGCATGTTAAATATCACAGCACTCTCTCTGTTACACGGTCTGCATGTTTAATATCACAGCACTCTCTCTGTTACACGGTCTCCATGTTTAATATCCCAGCACTCTCTCTATTACACGGTCTGCATGTTTAATATCCCAGCACTCTCTCCGTTACACGGTCTGCATGTTGAATATCACAGCACTCTCTCCGTTACACGGTCTGCATGCTTAATATCCCAGCACTCTCTCCGTTACACGGTCTGCATGTTTAATATCACAGCACTCTCTCTGTTACACGGTCTGCATGCTTAATATCCCAGCACTCTCTCTGTCACATGGTCTGTATGTTTAATATCCCAGCACTCTCTCTATTACACAGTCTGTATGTTTAATATCCCAGCACTCTCTCTGTAACACGGTCTGCATGTTTAATATCCCTGCACTCTCTCTGTCACACGGTCTGTATGTTTAATATCCCAGCACTCTCTCTGTTATACAGTCTGTATGTTTAATATCCCAGCACTCTCTCTGTTACACGGTCTGCATGTTTAATATCACAGCACTCTCTCTATTACACGGTCTGCATGTTTAATATCCCAGTACTCTCTCCATTACACGGTCTGCATGTTGAATATCACAGCACTCTCTCCGTTACACGGTCTGCATATTTAATATCACAGCACTCTCTCTGTTACACGGTCTGCATGTTTAATATCCCAGCACTCTCTCTGTAACACGGTCTGCATGTTTAATATCCCTGCACTCTCTCTGTCACACGGTCTGTATGTTTAATATCCCAGCACTCTCTCTGTTATACAGTCTGTATGTTTAATATCCCAGCACTCTCTCTGTTACACGGTCTGCATGTTTAATATCACAGCACTCTCTCTGTTACACGGTCTGTATGTTTAATATCCCAGCACTCTCTCTGTTACACGGTCTGCATGTTGAATATCACAGCACTCTCCCTGTTACACGGTCTGCATGTTTAATATCCCTGCACTCTCTCTGTCACACGGTCTGTATGTTTAATATCCCAGCACTCTCTCTGTTATACAGTCTGTATGTTTAATATCCCAGCACTCTCTCTGTTACACGGTCTGCATGTTTAATATCCCAGCACTCTCTCTATTACACGGTCTGCATGTTTAATATCCCAGTACTCTCTCCATTACACGGTCTGCATGTTGAATATCACAGCACTCTCTCTGTTACACGGTCTGCATATTTAATATCACAGCACTCTCTGTTACACAGTCTGCATGTTTAATATCACAGCACTCTCTCAGTTACACGGTCTGTATGTTTAATATCCCAGCACTCTCTCCGTTACACGGTCTGTATGTTTAATATCACAGCACTCTCTCTGTTACACGGTCTGTATGTTGAATATCACAGCACTCTCTCTGGTACACGGTCTGCATGTTTAATATCACAGCACTCTCTCTGTTACACAGTCTGTATGTTTAATATCACAGCACTCGCTCTGTTACACGGTCTGTATGTTTTCCATCACAACGCGTTCACTGTTACACGGTGCAGGTATAACAGAGTGGGCTCATTGTTACACAGTCTAAATATGTAGCATCAAAGCACTTTCCCAGTTAGCTGTTCTGTTTGTGTAATATCAGAGGGCTGTATGACATTACAATGTGGTAAAACACAATGCATGCTTTTACAACGCCTTTTTTACACAGCATTTGTTATGTACCACACATATTATTTTACAACACATGCCTTTATCACGAAATTGATAGTCTATTTTAGTATATATATACACATATGTGTATATATATATATATTCACTTAAAAAAACATAGGTTTCACACACGTTATAGTTAGGAATTAGCATTTAAAAAACCTTGCAAATTCACTTAAAAAACCATAGGTTTCACACACGTTATAGTTAGGAATTAGCATTTAAAAAACCTTGCAAATTCACTTAAAAAACCATAGGTTTCACACATGTTATACTTAGCTGGACATTTCCCTCGTAAAAAACCAATGAAATTCCCCCGTTATAGTTAGTGCAGGCAACTATAACTCACGCGACTGCAATCCTCTGCTGATGACGTCAGATATTACATCACTGTATTTAGACACCTATTTACCCATGTCTTCTTCCATTAATCTTTAGCTATACATATATTACAAATATTTATTTTTCAGAAAGACACATATGTAATCAGTGATGTAATATCTGACGTCATCAGCAGAGGATTGCGGTAGCGTGAGTTATAGTTGCCTGCACTAACTATAACGGGGGAATTTCAATGGTTTTTCACGAGTGAAATGTCCAGCTAACTATAACATGTGTGAAACCTATGGTTTTTTAAGTGAATATATATATATATATATATATATATATATATATATATATATATATTTACCCTTACAACCCCAATACCCTCTACCCACCCCATAACCCTAAAAACACCCTTACTACACAAAAGCAATTCCTACTCCTAAACCTTAAAGATACCCTTGCCACCCAATACCCTTGCACACCCCTAAACCCAAAAACATCCTTATCACCCAATACCTTTACACACACACATAAACACCCAAACACAAACATTGATGCTTACCTTTTATAGGTGGTAAAGGCATGTGTGGTAAAGGCATCAACGTTTTAAAAAATAAGTGGTAAAAAATGCTTGGTAATGGTACTGTTATGCTCCTCCCCCCCCGAACATCGTGCGTACCATGTATACCTCCGACCTTGCGGAGAGGTGGCGGGGGCATACGGCAAGAAATCAAAGCCCAGCTCGCCGTTACTGACGCCGCTCCCGTGGGCGTACCCGGAAGCGGCTCCTGTTTAAAACGCCGCTTGGCGTTTCCTTCGCTGCTGGTTATTCCTGGATGCAGCCGAGGACTTCTAAGCAGTAGTACGATTACCCGATCTACAGAACCACCCGTGTAGGGTAAGGGTGCACCTGCACCACCGTGAACCTTGTGAGCCGACCGGCTCTCGTGACATTAACGCGGAGAACGTGTTGCTCTTCGCAAAATCAGACGCTACAGGCGTTGTTTGTATTCTGGTGAGCTGAGCACCGGTAACATTGTCATGCCACAGCAAGTCTTGAGGGGGTTAGGTGATTAGGAAACCAGTACCCCTATTGAGGCATTAACCTGTGACCAGCGATACTTACGGAGTTGAAAGACGTATTTTAACTCACCTTTCCTTGTGTGCTTTAACAGGGGGTTTAAGAGGCGGCAGTCTGCTCTTCCCCTGTGACGAGAAGCAAGGCATTGACTCTGGTGTGTATGAGTTCCGGGCGCGGCTGGGAGTTGGTGCATGGTGGATGGTGAAGGGTGCATGTACTTACCAGGTTTCCTTTTCTCCATAGAAACCATAGTGACATACAGAACCTATTAATGATTGTGTGAAGTCCAGGATGATTACACCTGGAGAACACGAGTTTATTTGATTTACAGGTGTGTTAGATACAATACCCTCACAGGCTGAAGTTACCTCCATTAAGGGCCAGGAGGCTAATGTTGTAGTGTCTTTTCCTTTTCAGATCTCCCTCCCAGCTGTTCCCATCCTTTCCTTCCCCCGCTTGACCATCCCGCTCTCCTGTGCTTTAACAGCAATCAGGGTTGGGGCTGTCGAGAGAGGGACCCCTTTTGGCATCGAACCGCTCCCGAGGAATCTTCGAGGCAACAGAATAACCAGCCCACAAATTGAATTCCTCCTGGGCGGGTCAATGCAAACATGACAACATTAGAAGAGGTATTGGGTGCCCTGTCATTAGTGCAGCAAGAGCTAGCCGCCTCTCGGGCAGAGACAGCGGCCTTAAAACAAAGATTCGAAGGGATGCAACGAAATCCCTTCGATGCAGGTACAGGAAGGTTTCCCTCAGGGAGCTTTTCAGCTTCAGCCACCCCATTTAGTGTAGAATTCCCAACGCCTATTCAGCTTGCTGCACCAGAACGGTTCTCAGGAGAAGCCCATAAGGTCCAGGTGTTCATTACACAAATTCTCCTGCACTTTTCTTGTAAGCCGAAGGCATTCCCTTCTAACCAGTCTCGGGTGGCCTTTACTATTTCTTACTTAAACGGCGATGCCGCTCAGTGGGCCGTTCCCTTAGTAAGGCGAGATGATCCCCTGTTGTACGACTGGGACGCGTTCCGTGAGGAATTTGAACGTGTGTTTGATCGCAGGGCAGCCACCTTTACAGCTGACCGTGAGTTATTAGAATTACGACAAGGGAACAGGGACCTTGTAGCCTACGTAAACGCCTTCCAACGGTTGGTTGCGGAAACAGAGTGGCCAGATAGTAAACAAAGCGCACTGTTTTATCAGGGCCTCAAAGATGAACTCAAGGACGCCCTAGCGACGATCGACCCGCAACCCACCTCCTGTCAAGCTCTTATAAGTTTAACCCAGAGGTTAGATCATCGCCTAGTAGACCGCCGTGAAAATAGAAGACGAGGAGATAAACCCACGCTCAGGTATGACAGAGCTAGAACAGTTCCAGGAAGTTATACTACAGCACCAGAACCCATGGAAATAGGTTCGGTACGGGCCCCCCTCACCACAGAGGAAAAAGAGCAAAGACGCAGGAATGGATTGTGTTTATACTGCGGTAAGAAAGGCCATTACGTGAAGGATTGTGTAGCAAAACCTAAAGGAAGGGACAGAGAGCTGTTAACTCGTACGGGAGGCGAAGGCACGAAGGCGGAAAACCCCAGGGCTCAAGAAATCAAGAAGGGAGGTCCTTGGGCATGAAAACAATCCCTTCGGTTCAAAACACCGTTGAAGGACCGACATCCCACTTCCATGTGCGGCTGCAAGTGCACCTGGAGGAACGGGAGTGTTCTTTTACAGCCATGGTGGATTCAGGAGCCACAGGCCTATTTATGGATAAAGAACTAGCTACCTTGTTGCAGATACCATTGATACCCAAATCCGAACCGGAAATAGTGATGACCGTGGATGGACGGCAACTGCTTTCTGGCCCCATTCGGCATTGTACCAAAGATCTGGTAATTTCCTGGGAAGACCATCACTGGGAAACACTCAGTTTCAACGTCATACATGCACCCCAGTATGGGGTCATCTTAGGCCTTCCATGGCTCAGAAAGCACAATCCAACCATTGATTGGGAGAAAGAAGTAATTGACTTCACATCACCCTATTGTAAGGAACATTGCTTCCATAGCCACAAACCAGGGAAAGAACCTTTCACAACACATGTGATAGCCACAGCTGAAGAAAAGGAAGTCCTTTTACCATCCCACTATCAGGATCTTAAGGACGTATTCGACGAGGACCAAGCCAATGTATTGCCACCGCATCGCAGCTACGACTGCCAAATAGATTTGATACCAGGGGCCGTGGTGCCATGTGGTAGAGTGTACGCCCTCACCGAGCCGGAAAACAAGCATCTGCGCCAGTATCTGGACACCTACTTGCACAACGGATTCATAAGGCCATCCCATTCACCCGCAGCTTCACCACTCTTTTTTATACCAAAGGCAAACAAAGAACTTAGAGCCTGTGTGGACTTCAGGGCGCTGAATAGCATTACTATAAAGAACCGATATCCCTTGCCGCTTATTCCCGTGCTATTAGATCAAGTGCGTCAAGCGGTAATATATACCCGCTTGGACCTAAAAGGCGCATACCACTTGGTACGGATGCGCAAAGGCGATGAATGGAAAACTGCCTTTCGTACCAGATATGGGTTATTTGAGTATTGCGTTATGCCCTATGGACTATGTAATGCCCCAGCCGCATTTCAATATTTTCTGACAGATGTACTTCGGGAATTCCTTGATATCACGGTCATCGTATACATCGATGATATTTTGGTATATTCAGAAAGAGAAGAAGACCACATAGAACATGTTCGGGCAGTGTTGCTTACTCTTAGAAAACATCGCCTATATTGCAAGATAAGCAAATGCGAGTTTCAGGTGAGAAAGGTAGAATTCCTGGGAATAATTCTATCAGCTGAGGGACAAGAGATGGCGGTCCGGAAGATACAAGCCGTCCTAGATTGGTCACCTCCCAAGAATGTGAAAGAGCTACAACGTTTTCTGGGATTCGCTAACTTTTATAGGCGTTTTATTCAGCAATTCTCACAGGTATCAGCCCCCTTAACAGGACTGCTGAAGAAAAACGTTGCCTATACATGGACTGAAGATACCCAGAAGGCTTTTGACAGGTTGAAAACCGCCTTCACCACCGCCCCTGTTTTGGCTCACCCTGACACTGAAGTGCCTTATATAGTAGAGGCAGATGCATCGGACGTGGCGGTGGGGGCCATTTTATCCCAAAGAAATAAGGATAACGGGCAACTACATCCGGTGGCTTATATGTCCCGTAAGTTGAACACGGCAGAAACCCACTACACGATAGCGGAGAAAGAACTCCTAGCCATCAAAGACGCCTTTCTGGAGTGGAGGCATCATCTAATGGGAGCCAAACATACGGTCACGGTTTATACGGACCATAGAAACCTGCAATTTATGAAGTCAGCCCGCTTGCTTACACCGCGTCAACTACGATGGATGTTGTTCTTCGCTGAGTTCGACTTCATAGTGACGTATAGACCAGGGGCTGAGAACCGGAAGGCAGATGCCCTATCACGTCGTGACAATTCCCTTGCTGTAGAACAACCTGAACTACACGCCATCATTTCCTCCGATAAGGTTATCGGTGTAATCCAAACAGATAAATTCCTGGACCAAGTGAAACAAGCCATGAAAAAGGTAACATGGAAGAAATGGATGGAAAAAAATACCGAATGGCAAGTAAAAGATGGCCTTCCTATGAGGAAAAATCAGTTGTTAATCCCAACCGCTATTTTAAGGAAAACTGTCTTCAATTGGTGTCATGAGAATCCATGTGCAGGACACGCAGGGATTGAGAAAACCATGGAGAAAATATCACGGAACTTTTGGTGGCCCAAACTCAGGCAAGACATTACTGAAAGAATCCAACAATGCACAGTGTGCAGCCAGGCCAAGGCAGACCACAGGAAACCCTCAGGATTGCTGCAGCCGTTACCCACTCCTGAAAAACCTTGGGAAAGTGTGTCTATGGATTTCATTGTAGGATTACC
This sequence comes from Triturus cristatus, assembly GCF_964204655.1. Taxonomy (NCBI): domain Eukaryota; kingdom Metazoa; phylum Chordata; class Amphibia; order Caudata; family Salamandridae; genus Triturus; species Triturus cristatus. The sequence continues at coordinate 895,447,221 of NC_140580.1, read as the reverse complement.
TATGGACCACGGTTACACAGTCATCCTGGTGGTAGTGGATAGCCTTACAAAGTTGGGTCACTTTATTGCATGTACAGGCCTCCCTTCGTCATCTCAGTTGGCAACGATATTGCTTACAAACATCGTTCGTTTTCACGGCCTACCCAAGGTTATCATCACAGATAGGGGCCCTCAATTCACCAGCAGGTTTTGGAAAACCTGGTGCGCAACCCTGCACATTTCAAACAATACATCCACGGCGTTCCACCCCCAAACAGACGGACAGACAGAGCGTCTTAATCAAACGTTAAAACAATACTTACGATGCTATGTCGACCAATCAACAGAGGAATGGGTGGATCTATTATGGTTGGCAGAGGTTGCTTATAACGATGCCCGACACAGTTCTAGTAATCTCTCACCATTCTACTGTACTTATGGATTTCATCCCTGCTTCCTCCCCATGGCAAAACCTCACGGCAATGAAAGGATACCTAAAGTACACGAACGAATTACACTCATACAAGAGAACTTGAAGAACGCTAGGAAGAACCTACAAAAATCTAAGGACCTATACAAAGCACAGGCTGATAAACATCGTAGGGCGGGCCCGGACTATAAGAAAGGCGATTTTGTGTGGCTTTCTACAAGAAATTTACGATTTCGCAAATACAGTATATTTAATCCGCGGTACATTGGGCCATACCGCATACTGAAAAGAGTCAACCCGGTGGCGTTCAAACTTGCCTTGCCCTCACACATGAAAATCCATCCGGTTTTTCATGTTTCCCTTCTGAAACCTTCAACCAGACCACAACAACCACCACAGAACCCGGTATTAGTAGACGGGGAACCCGAGTACGAGGTGAAAAAAATCCTTGATTCCAAATGGAGACGCAAGACCTTGTGGTACCTTTTGGCATGGAAAAACTACGGACCCGAAGAAAATTCATGGGAGCCAGCGGCGAATATACACGCTCCTCGCCTAGTCGCTCTTTTCCACAGAAACCATCCGAATAAACCTGGTCCTCGGAAAGGGGCCCCGAAAGAAGGATGTGCTGTTATGCTCCTCCCCCCCCGAACATCGTGCGTACCATGTATACCTCCGACCTTGCGGAGAGGTGGCGGGGGCATACGGCAAGAAATCAAAGCAAAGGCCCTTTGGGGATGGCTGACCGAGTGGTGGGGGCAACTCGAAAACTATAACAGAGACGGACAAACCATACGCCAGGCAGCGGGACTACAGTTCCCAGATGTCCCAGCTCGCCGTTACTGACGCCGCTCCCGTGGGCGTACCCGGAAGCGGCTCCTGTTTAAAACGCCGCTTGGCGTTTCCTTCGCTGCTGGTTATTCCTGGATGCAGCCGAGGACTTCTAAGCAGTAGTACGATTACCCGATCTACAGAACCACCCGTGTAGGGTAAGGGTGCACCTGCACCACCGTGAACCTTGTGAGCCGACCGGCTCTCGTGACATTAACGCGGAGAACGTGTTGCTCTTCGCAAAATCAGACGCTACAGGCGTTGTTTGTATTCTGGTGAGCTGAGCACCGGTAACATTGTCATGCCACAGCAAGTCTTGAGGGGGTTAGGTGATTAGGAAACCAGTACCCCTATTGAGGCATTAACCTGTGACCAGCGATACTTACGGAGTTGAAAGACGTATTTTAACTCACCTTTCCTTGTGTGCTTTAACAGGGGGTTTAAGAGGCGGCAGTCTGCTCTTCCCCTGTGACGAGAAGCAAGGCATTGACTCTGGTGTGTATGAGTTCCGGGCGCGGCTGGGAGTTGGTGCATGGTGGATGGTGAAGGGTGCATGTACTTACCAGGTTTCCTTTTCTCCATAGAAACCATAGTGACATACAGAACCTATTAATGATTGTGTGAAGTCCAGGATGATTACACCTGGAGAACACGAGTTTATTTGATTTACAGGTGTGTTAGATACAATACCCTCACAGGCTGAAGTTACCTCCATTAAGGGCCAGGAGGCTAATGTTGTAGTGTCTTTTCCTTTTCAGATCTCCCTCCCAGCTGTTCCCATCCTTTCCTTCCCCCGCTTGACCATCCCGCTCTCCTGTGCTTTAACAGCAATCAGGGTTGGGGCTGTCGAGAGAGGGACCCCTTTTGGCATCGAACCGCTCCCGAGGAATCTTCGAGGCAACAGGTACTGTGTGGTGAAAAACTCTTTGCAATGACTGTTTCCCTATCAGAGCGTGCTATCACTGTTGCGCGGTTTCTTTATCGAAAATAAAAGCACTTTCACTGTTCCATGATATCCATGTCTAATACTGAAACACTAATATCAGAGCGCTCTCACTGTTATAGATCTGCACATCTAATATCAAAGCGCTCTCACTGCTCTACCCTCACACATCCTATATCAGAGTGCTCTCATGGCTACACCACCTGCACAATTAATATCGGACTGCTATACCGCCTGCACATCTTATGTCAGAGCGCTCTCACTGCTATACACCCCTGCAAATCTAATATCAGTGCACTCTCACTGCTATACCGTCAGCACATCTTATATCAGAGAGCTCTCACTGCTATACCGTCTGCACATCTTATATCAGAGAGCTCTCACTGCTATACCGTCTGCACATCTTATATCAGAGAGCTCTCACTGCTATACCGTCTGCACATCTTATATCAGAGCGCTCTCATGGCTATACCGTTTTCACATCTAATATCACAGCGCTCTCACTGTTATACCGTCTGCACATTTAATATCAGTGCACTCTCACTGTTTTACCATCTGCACATCTAATATAAGAGCGCTCTCACTGCCATACAGTCTGTACATCTCATAACAGGGAGCTCTAACTGCTATACCATCTGCACATCTACTATCGAAGCGCTCTCACTGCTATACCTCCTAAACATATAATATCAGAGTGCTCTCACTGCTATACCGTTTACACTTATAATATCAGGTGCGCTCACTGCTATAACGTCTGCACATCTAATATCAGAGCGTTCTCACTGCTATACCGTCTGCACATCTAATATCAGAGTGCTCTCACTGCTATAACGTCTACACATCTAATATCAGAGCGCGCTCACTCCTATAACGTCTGGACATCTTATATCAGAGCGCGCTCACTCCTATATCGTCTGGACATCTTATATCAGAGCGCTCTCACTGCTATACACACCTGCAAATCTAATATCTGTGCACTCTCACTGCTATACCGTCTGCACATCTAATATCAGAGTGCGGTCACTGCTGTACCGTCTGCACATCTAATATCGATGCGCTCTCCCTGCTAAAAAGCCTGCACATCTTATATCAGAGCACTTTCAATAGTATACAGTCTGCACATCTAATATCACAGCGCTCTCACTGTTATACCGTCTGCACATCTAATACCAGTGCTCTCACTGTTATACCGTCTGCACATCTAACATCAGTGCACTCTCACTGTTATACCGTCTGCACATCTAATACCAGTGCTCTCACTGTTATACTGTCTGCACATCTAATATCACAGCGCTCTCACTGTTATACCGTCTGCACATCTAACATCAGTGCACTCTCACTGTTATACCGTCTGCACATCTAATATCAGTGCACTCTCACTGCTATCCAGTCTGCACATCTTATATCAGAGCGCTCTCATGGCTATACCGGCTGCACATCTAATATCACAGCGCTCTCACTGTTATACCGCCTGCACATCTAATATCAGTGCACTCTCACTGCTATACCGTCTGTACATCTAATATCAGTGCACTCTCACTGCTATACCGTCTGTACATCTAATATCAGTGCACTCTCACTGTTATACCGTCTGCACATCTAATATCAGAGTGCTCTCACTGCTATACCGTCTGCACATCTAATATCAGTGCACTCTCACTGCTATACCGTCTGCACATCTAATATCAGTGCACTCTCACTGCTATACCGTCTGCACATCTAATATCAGTGCACTCTCACTGCTATACCATCTGTACATCTAATATCAGAGCACTCTCACTGTTATACCATCTGCACATCTAATATCACAGCGCTCTCACTGTTATACCATCTGCACATCTAATATCAGAGCGCTCTCATGGCTATACCGTCTGCACATCTAATATCAGTGCACTCTCACTGTTATACAGTCTGCACATCTAATATCAGTGCACTCTCACTGCTATACCGTCTGTACATCTAATATCACAGCGCTCTCACTGCTATACCGTCTGCACATCTAATATCAGAGCGCTCTCACTGTTATACCGTCTGCACAGCTTTTATCAGAGCGCTCTCACTGCTATACCAACTGCACATCTTATATTGAAGTGCTCTCACTGCTATACAGTCTTTATATCTTATATCAGAGCACTTTCAGTTTTATACCGTCTGCACATCTAATATCAGAGCACGCTTACTGCTATTCCCTCTGCACATCTTATATCAGAGTGCTCTCACTGCTATACCGTCTGCACATCTAATATCTGAGCGATCTCACTGTATTTGGAATTGTGCATCTTTTCTTACTGAAAGTAGTGTAAGCTGCATAACAGTGGCGGCTCCCCATTGGGGCGTGTGGGCATCGCCTCACTGCTTTCTCGCAGTGCGAGAAGGCAAAAACATAAATGGTAATAACTACCATTTTATGTTTCTGCCTTCTCGCACGGTGAGAAAGCAGAAGTGCCTGGTTGGGGGTGGGCTGTCCTGCTCGCGGGCAGGGGGGGAGTGGGTCCGACCAAACAGTCAATACCCACAACAGTGGGCAAGCCACTCCCCCCCTGCCCTCGAGCAGGACCACCCACTCTCCCTTATTCTCCATGTAAAATGGCCCGGGTGGGGCGCGATCTGTTGCCCCTCACCGATCACAACGCTGCCATTGCAGCATTGTGATTGGTGGAAGGGAGGGAGGCTGCCTTTCCTTGATGACGAGGGATGCAGGTCGTAATTGGAAAACAGTGGACGGCAGGAGCGGGACCCATCCATAAAGCGGGACGGTAAGTTTTATTTGATATTTTTCTTTAATTAAACCCCTCCCGCCTCCCCTCCCATCCCCCCTGCGACAACCCTATTTACACCCCCCCTTCCACCCGCCCGTCATGCCGGCCGCGACCCTTGCAACTGCTCGGCAATTATGAGGCAAGTTGGCCTTTTGGGAGACACGCCAGCCTGATCAACAGTCAAGACCTGACTTAATGGACAAATACCCTAAACAGTGAAATAAAATGGAGTATGCACTTTTAGTGCTAATGTCACACAAGTGCCCAACTGGTCCCTGTGAAAAAGGAAGTGAAATTAAATTCCCAACATTGAAAATGAGGTCCTACTCCATTTTCTTTCACTGTTTGTTTCCTTCACTTCTGTGAAAATTCACGTTAGAACACTTTTCCTTTTCATGCTGAGAAAGCAACCGAAGATGATAAGTGGGTGTTCTAGCGAGTACCAACTAGCAAGCCCCCCTTGGTGTTACTACAGTGTGGTGCTTTCTCTCCATTCTCACATTTTTTCTGATTGTTTCTAATCAAATCTTGTTGGGAATTCTACAACTGCAGTATATTGACATTATGTTTAAAATTTGGACATATAGGCCCACATGCATCAAAGCAAAAACCGGTCGCAAACGGGCAGATTCTCAGATTCTGCCCCTTTGCGACCGGTATTGTTGCATTTGGGATGCATCATCCCAAATGCAAAAATCGCAATTTAAGTAATCTCTAAATTGCGATTACTTAAATTGCGATTGCATTTAAGGAATCTCAAATTGAGATTCCTTAAATGCAATGCATTAAAGTAAAAATATTAGCGATTTCGCTAATAGGGGGAGCAAATTACCATGAAGTTGAACTTCATGGTAATTTGCAAAAACTTTAAAAAATGCACTAATGTGCATTTTTCAAAGTTCCATTTTACACACACACATGCCCTTGGGGCATGTGTATGTGCAAGATGTACTCATATGCAGATTTCAGGGGTGCAACAGGGTGTCCTTTTGACACCCTGGCACCCTTGAAATTGCATGAGCAATTTGCGATTCACTAATTGAGAATCGCAAATTGAGAAAGTCTTCCCATTCATTCCATGGGCCTCTAGGCCCATAGGAATAAATGGGGAGGTATTCCTTAATTGCGACTCGCAAATTGCGAGTCGCAATTAAGGAATGTTTAGAAATCGCTATTTTGTAAGCAATTTCTACATGCATAGCCTTTTGCTATTCCTTATTAGCGAATCCTTATTTTTCGCTAATAAGGAATCGCAAATGGCATTGTTGATGCATGTGCCAGATAGACACTTGAAGAAGCGGTATTAAACCGCACAGTTGGAGGAGCCATTAGGAAACTTTATAGACCCCTCTAGTGTCTGGGATTTTAGGGTATTTGTCCATTAAGTCAGGTCTTGACTGTTGATCATGTGTTGAGTGGGGGGGCGACCTGACTTGTGTTCCCCCTTTGCTCCTTTCTGTGTTGATGAGACACACCAGCCTGCCTGCTTCCCTGTCCTCAGATCCCTGCCATGCATTCTCGTCTCGTCATTATCGTCCGCAGCACAGGAACAACTTTTGCGCGGTGGCGCGCGCCCGAGCTGTCCTCGTGAGGGAAGCCTGCATGTTCTCAAGGCTGCGCTTGATAAGTGTCCTTTGTGGGTTTTTGATTAATGTCCGTATCTGCTTGGGGGCCACGGGAAGTAAATGCCTCTGGTGACAAAAGGCAGAGGGTACGTGTCAAATTGCCCAGACTTCACTGTTTTTTGTGTGTGTGTAAAGTAGAATATGTTGTACTCCCTGGCTGAGTGGCAAGGTAGATTCAACAGTTGTTGTACTCGCCAGACTTTTGTTGTATTTGCATCGTTATAAAGGGCATAACACAGCATGAGCTTGAGTTTTCCACCCTTGAGCGTGCCAAGGTGGTTGTATTGCGTATGTTAAAATAAAGTGTGTGTATTGTAACTTTGTGAAAGCACTGGCTTACAGCAGGGTAGCTCTGTTAGCCTGGGTGTATGTCTCCTTAAATCAGCATGGCGGGAGCATCCTACGCATGTATTCTGTGTGGACACCGTGAGACTGGGAGAGCTCAGCATTTCATCCTTGCTAAACCTAGGCACCCTAGAAGCGAGGGACCCCTTCACAAACCCAGGACATTCAATGGAGGATAGAAAGTGGCATTTTATTCCGAGCAGGTCAATGACATCCATTAGGTGATCATGCAAAAAGAGGAAGTTTCTTATAATGAAAATGAATACACTTGCATTTAAGAATTTTATTTTAAATCCTTGTCTGGCTTGCCTTGTTGGACTAACCCATATCTTGGGGGGTTTAAAACACTGCCAACACTCATGTGGCAATGATGCCCATCTTTAAGCTTCACTTTTTTTAAGGATAAAATACGTTTATCGGGGTTTTAAGCACCTACTGGAAAGGCATGCATTTCCATGGCGCCGTAAGCCAATACATGAAAAAGGTAGCAGCTTCCTACCGGCAGAGATTGGAGTTTTTCTTCATCAAATTTGCTTGAGAGAGCAGAGCAGTTCAAGGGAAGATGCTAGATTAATTACGTCCCGACCATATACTCAAAGATGTTCCTAACAGGGGCCGGGGACCCCCTAAATATGTTTGGCCCAGGGTCCCCAAAATCCTTAAGATGTCCCAGTTTGCTTACTCTTGCAAACTCTTACAACTCTTGCCCCCTTAGGTTGTTCAGGCTCGCTCGCTGTGGTGCACTCCCACACAAATGTTATGCCCTACCACTTTCAAATGTAACCAACCGCCACTTGTGCATAACAAATAAATGCTCAGGGGAACAAGCAGGGGTGTGTGGAGGGAGTCCCATAATGAGCACTAGAAAGTACTCCCAAAGACATTGAGAAATAGACTTATATGAACCTCGCTAAGGTTGGAAGAATAAACTAGGATACAACAATCATGGAGAGCTTTTATCTGGCTGTCACAAAAGAGGGGGCTCACCAGCAGGAAGGGGTATCCACAGAGAATAATAAGCTCGATACCTGCTCACAATGTACAAACTCAATCCTGCACCCTCGACCATGGGGAGCTGATGTTCCTTCATCTGGACAGATGTCTTGTGCTCTCTCACAGGAAGATGGAAAGTATAGCTAGCAGTATAGGGAAGTGCACAGAGTGTTTGTTTACTGTGGGCACCATGATATACGGTGCCACGAAGCCATGCACTAAGGCTCCTGCAAGAAATCCTTCCTATAGTAACCTTGAAGTTGACTTGCTCTCACAGACTTTAGGCTTTACTCCTCTATCACTCACATCGGGGTATGCCTGCTCCAAACAAACCCAGGGAGGTAAATCTATAAAGCAACACACCCCTGCAATATGTCAGGCGTTTGCGTTTGATTGTTCCATGGGAAACACAATTACAAAATGGACTAGTCAGTAGACCATCTTGCCCAATTCCAAAACATAGATGGCAAATGACTTTCGTGTGAAATACCTCATTCCCACCCAGTGCTTAATTTGTTATAAAAAATAGATATGTGATGATGAACACAATATTTCTTTGTAGGTTGGCACCTGCAACATCCATTACCAGCACCGACATCACCCACTGACAAGGTACCTGTAAGACTTTCGGTGAGGAAGGGAGCAAAAGAAAAGGGTGAAATGTGCTGTAAAGGGAGCCTTAGTTTAACTGTTGTGCTACTTGTTTGCACGTCTCTCATAACAACATTTCCTCTTTCACACCTATTTTCTATTCTTTCCCATCTCAGCTCACACTCTCTCACCTTTTCTCCCTATTCTCTTACACACACTTACTTATCTTTTGCTACTCTCCTCAAACTCTTCTCTAAATCCCTTCTCTCTCACTGTCTTTTTTCCCTCCCACCTTCTTCTCCTCGCTCACTTTCAGAAACAGGTCGTGAGCGAGACTAACGTGGGTGAGAGGTGTGTGGCACTCTCACAGAATATTAGCTGGTCTCAGTTTCTCAGTCCTCACAGAACGTCAGCTTTTATAGGAGAGACTGCTGATTGAGTTGAATTCTGCCTAGAAACTTGCTCCCCTCGATCTGTGTCTGCTCACGGGCTCAGCTCTGTTTGCAATGGAGCTCAGCTTACTACTTGCAAGGGCTCAGCCCTCGCCATACAGGGCATCATCCCTTTGTATGTAGGAACCCAGCTCCGGCTCAGTGAAAGCAATAACCTGTGCTGTACCTGTACAAGGGTTGAGCACTATGGTTGCAGGGATTTGGCTGCACCTGTGCTGGACCTCAGATCAATCTTATATTTGTGTTTCTGTGTGTGCAGGAACTCATTTCCATCTGTGCAAGAAGTCGTTTATGTCTTCTAGGTGTTCACTCTATAACCAGAGGAACAACCCATTTCCGTTTTGGCTTCCTCTCATTAATAAAACAGGTACATCGCCCTTTGATAGGTACCTTGAGCTGCAATAGTTTGGACACATGGTGCTTTGCTCCTCAGTTGCACCGCTTGACTCATTTTACCTTGTTTTCTTATCCTCTCTCAACAGCAGAGCCTCTTCCTCCACAAGAATGCTTTGTTATGAACGTCTTTTTGACACTAATTGCTTTTCTGTCATTTTGGTCTACATTTGTAGTAAGGGAATTTAGAAAGAGAAGAGAAGATCAGGCAGCGATAAGGAGACAATATTAAATATAAAAGGAGACAATGGTGAAATTTAAGAGGTGGGACACGAGAGATGGACAAAAATGAAAAGGGATAATGGCAGGGAGCAGGAGAGGGTGTAGTGGAATGTGAAGAGAGTGACTACAGGGATAGAGGGAAGGATGAAAAGTGCTGAGGTCCAGGTTATGGGAAATGCAATTTAACATACACTGTAAGGAAGGAAAGAGTGGGCCTGAGTAGAAAAGCAGAGGCATAGAAAAAACATATAAAATGTAAACTCTTGTCTCCACCTCAAGCTTGACCTTTAAAATGTACTCTTCAGGCATACACTGAAATGAGGGGAGACACCTGCACCACATCTCAGAAGCAGGTGTGTTTAACCAGAGGACCACACTTATTGATTGGCAACTGGGAGTAGAAGGCAAGGAGGGCTGCAACAAATGCGGGTCAGCTCGAGAGTAATGGGTGAGCTACTGCACAGCCAGTATACATTTGACTTAAGGCTTTGAAATGTACATCTGTCTTGGATCTGGAGCCGTCACCCATCTCCCTTCAACTCAGGGATTCAAACCACCAACTGACACTCACAAAGATGGAAAGGATGATCAAGGGGTTGACCACACAAAGACAGTGGTTTGGTGAACAACTTTGTCATTCTTCTCTCTCTCTTCAGTCTATTACATGTCTGTCCAACAAACACCATGGGGGTAAAGCACACAAGGGCCTACTCTGAGGTGGACTGGAAGAGGTCAGCACCCAACAACCCTTGGTATGCTGAGGAGAAAATTGCACCACACGTATGTCCCGGTTGTGGTGAGCATTTCCAGCCCAACCCGAATTGAGAGCCTGCATCAGGCACATGAGCACAGTGAGGTGCAGCACTGCACAGCTGCATGTGTATGGACTGTTAGAATAACTGCGTGACATGACATCATTGAGGAGCCACCATCCTGATGATCCAAACATCACTGCTTGGGCTTTAACTGGCCTTCCGACAGGCAAAGGATAGGCAGCCAAAAACAATTTCCACACAGGATTGGGGCTGCTACCTTTTGGACCACTTTTTATGAGTCCCTGTTCCCTCTAATTGGTCATGACGTTGTCCACAAGTCCCACCCCTATTTCACCATCATTGTGCATGTTCTTATTTTTAGGTCTCACATTAGACAGCTCAGGATGCAACCTGAGAGCCAACAATGATCAGGGCCCTTTTGCTATAAAACCCTGCCGGTAGCTAAGAACGAGAGCCTCCATTAGCTGAATTCATCTGAACTCATAAAACCAAATAGAAGAAATATCTTAAGGCAAAATCCAGGCGACAGGTAAAAAGAAAACTGAGAGTCACTTAAGTTCTAATGTCAAAAAGGGTGGCCCAGCCTCCAATATCCGATAATGGTCTTTGCCCGGGCACAAGCTGCAGGAGGTGGAGGCGCATATTAAGCATGCGGCATGGTTTAAAATTAGCGGTCCCTCCTGCCTGTTATCTGGGTTAAGCAGAAAGTTCTGGAATAAAGACTCCCAAACAGCAGTGTCCTTGTAACTTCCCCCCTCACCAACTTGCCGCCTCTGTACAGGACTCAGGACTGCCTCCCCTCCTCCTTTGGTACCTCCTTGGGGCCTCCTTGGTGTCTCTTTGCCCTATGTTAGGCCTCCGGGAGGTAGAATGTAAATCAGGGGCAGGGACTCCTCTAGGTAGTGGGCGAGGTGCAGGAGCTCTACCTGACCGCAAGCCGCACCCAAGCCTAGTAGGGACACTTATGCGGGTTCAGCCTGTTATGTTATGTTAAAAGTTTTTATAAAGCGCTCGTACACCAAACGGTTTTATGGCGCTATAGGGAAAGATACAGCAGGAGAGAATGAACCAGATAATTACAGAAAATCCTGTGTAAATATAAGAGTTTTAAGGGAAGTTCTAAACTGAGAGAGAGAGGTTTCAAGTCGAAGCTGAAGGGTTAAAGAGTTCCAGAACTGGGGAGCCAGGAAAGAGAAACTGAGGCCACCATGTTTTTTCCGTTTAAAGGGGGGGATGACAAGAAAATTGGAGTGAGAAGAACGGAGAGCGCGTGAGGGTGTGTAGCGGAGAACCAAGGATGAAATAAAGACAGGGCCAAGGCCTGCTAGAGCCTTGAAAATGGTGCAGCCGATTTTGAAAATACAACACTTAGCTACTGGAAGCCAGTGAAAGTTCTTCAGCAGGGGGCGGACATGTTGATGTCTGGGTTGTTGGAAAATAAGTCTGGCTGCTTGATTCTGAACCAATTGTAAACAAAAAAGCTGATAAGCCGGAATGCCGGCGTACAGCGAATTGGCATAGTCAATTCGAGAGATGACTATAGCCATGAGAGCCAGAGTGAGAGCTTCGGTAGTTAAAAATCTCGAGATCTTGCGGATTCTTCGAAGATGGAAAAAACAGGATGAAACCACAGCATTGATCTGAGCTTTCATAGTCAGGTCTTTGCTGATTATAACTCTGAGGCTTTTCACAGAGTCAGAGGGGTGGGGGGGATGCCTAACATAGGAGGCCAGAAATTGTTGTTCCAGGGATTGGAGGTGCCGCCAGTCAGAACCAGCTCGGTTTTATCAGGGTTGAGTTTAAGTTGACCGGCGTTCATCCAGTTACTGATAAAACGTAAACTAGCCGGGAACCTAGAAGCAGACGTGGTAGAAGAGTTAATTTTAAACACTAGTTGGAGATCGTCCGCGTAATTAAAAGTGGCCACTTCAAAGTGATGAAGAGAGCGGATCAAAGGAAACATATACAAATTAAAAAGAAGAGGGGAGAGAGAGGAACCTTGGGGAACCCCACAAGTCAGGCTGACCCTCTTGGCAGAAAAGGTGTCAAGACGAACAGCCTGAGAGCGGTTTTCAAGAAAGGAGGAAATCCATTTTAAATCTGTTCCATGAATACCAGCATCCCTGACACTGTCGATCAGAAGATTATGATCGACCGTGTCGAATGCGGCTGAAAGATCCAGAAGGATAAGGGCCTGAGAAAGGTTATTGTCGGCCCCCTTTCTGAGTTCATTCATGACAGCAAGTAAGACCAGCTCGGTAGAATGAGCTGGTCTGAAGCCAGCCTGTTGAGGGTCAAGAAAGGACGAAAGTTCAATGAAAGAACTAAGATATTTGGTAACATGGGCTTCTAAGATCTTGCTGAGATACGGAAGAAGAGAGATGGGACGATAGTTGGTAAGATTGGAGGGATCAGCATTGGGTTTTTTCAGAATAGGGACGACTACGGCAGCTTTTAAAGAATCTGGAACTAAGCCCAGTTTCAGTGAATTGTTGAGAAGTGCTAAGGGGGGATCAGGGCATATAGAAAATGCCTCTTGAAGGAGACGAGAGGGACAAGGATCAGTAGGGGAACCAGAACCAATCTTCTTTACAAGTGTAAGAAATTCCTCCTTCGAGATCAAAGGTATTTGATTGAGTACTTGCAGGTTCTGAAGCGAGGTCATCGGAGTTACAGGGGCGACAGACGGGGGGATGCTACTTTTAATGGTAATGATTTTCTGCAAGAAATAGTCATTCAGAGCATCACATAGCTGTTGGGTTGGAAGGGGTTTGACTGTTACTCTATCAGGCAAAGATAGTTCGTCCACGATGGCAAATATATCTTTGGCTTTGGATGCAGAGTTGGTAATTTTCAAGGAAAAGTAAGTGGATTTGGCCTGAATTATGGACTTTTTGTAGTCATTTAAAAGCCTGGAGTATATGGCTCTCTTTTCCAGGGAGTAATTACGCCTCCAATTGCGCTCCGCCTGTCTGAGTGCTAGTTTCTTTAATTTTAATTCATTGGAGAACCAGCGTTGGGCGTCGTAAGGGCGCCTAAGTGTGGATAATTTAAAAGGAGCAACAATATTGCTGGCAGAATCAAGCCAGCATTTAATAGCGGCCGCCTGTTTATCAAGGCAGTCCATTTCAGCAGGGATAGAAGCAGAGAGTATGGAATGAAACTTGTCCTTATTAGCCCGATTCCAGTTTCTGGCCCAAGATTTGCCCATAGTCAGGGGTTTAGGGGGGGGGGGAGTGATCCAGAGAGAAATAAATGATATGGTGATCGGACCAGGGACAAAGGGAAATAGAAGGGGAAGAAATAGTCAGGTTGGCAGTCCATATTTGATCCAATATGTGACCCCTGACATGGGTAGCAGTATGGACATGCTGGGTGCAATTTAGCCCAGTGAGGAGGTCAGTAAATTCCAATGAACTCGTGTTTTCTTTGGGGTCCGAGGGCCAATAGTTAAAATCACCAATAATAATGATTTTCGCATTATTAATGACTAATTGGGAAAGGAGCTCACCAATCAGCTGAGGAAAGGAGGGCATGGCTTGGGGGGGTCTGTAAAAAAGGGCGCAGACAAAAGGCAAATGGGAAGACTCGAATTTTAAGATGAGGCTCTCAACAGAGGGTATGCTAGTAAGGGTTAAGGCAGTAAATCTAAGTTGATGATGGATAATGGCAGCCACACCTCCGCCCGATTTCCCAGGGGGCCTGTTGGTCTGAAGTATATAGTACCCCGTAGGGATTGCGGCCAGGATATCAGGTAAAGAGTCGTCCGTAAGCCAGGTCTCTGAAAGGAGAAGTATATCAGGGCGATTAGAGTCGAGAAAGTGAAATATTTCTAGTTGGTGTTTGGGTAACGAGCGGGTGTTAAGATAAAAAAACTCCAAGCACGTCTTGATGGAAGACGGGGAAGGAAAATAAATTTTGGCTGAGCTGGCCGATGGGCATTTGCTGAGCGAAAGTGAGGGAGGCTCAGGAAACTCGTTATTGGGAAGGAAAATACCATTAGAACTTAAGTTGTATTTTGTACGGGGATCAAGAGGCCAGTTCGCTCGATGACTACATAGTCCCATGGCTGAATAGGAGATGAATTGGGCAGAGTGTAGTGCCCCTATCCCCGGACGGCCGCGGACGGGCGCAGACGGGCTTGCCTTAGGCACGCGGCGCGCCCACTGCGTGCCCACGCCAGCCTTATTAAATAATGTCCCCGTAGCAGCGTGTTTGGTGCTCTGATCGCTTCGCTGATTGGCGATCAGTGGAGACAATGCGCATGTGCGAAGCGCATCCACTAGACCAACAAACATGCGCTATCCTGGGACAATAGTGCGGCAAAAGCGAGTAAGTGCACTTTAAAAGAGTATGAAAACAACAATTTCAGTGAATGATTTAAAAAAGAATTAAACAAAGTCGCAGGTTCAGGGTATCCTACCACGTCTCTCCTGGCTCACACCTCAGGAGGAAGCCTCACTGCGCGCTCGCGCCAGCCTTTTTAAATAATGTCCCTGTAGCAGCGTGATTGGTGCTCTGATCGCTTCACTGATTGGCGATCAGTGGAGACAATGCGCATGTGCGAAGCGCATCCACTAGATCAACAAACATGCGCTATCCTGGGACAATAGGCGGCAAAAGTGAGTAAGTGCACTTTAAAAGAGTATGAAAACAACAATTTCAGTGAATGATTTTAAAAAGAATTAAACAAAGTCGCAGGTTCAGGGTATCCTACCGCGTCTCTCCCGGCTCACACCTCAGGAGGAAGCCTGCGTGCTATGTTGCCTAGCCTACTGCCACCTCACTGAGACTCCCCCACTTCCCCGCTCTCCCCCACTTGCTAGGGCTCAGGAGCTCATATGAGTTGGCCAGGAGTTATGGGGTTGTGACTGGCCCTCAGGTGCAGAGCAGTGTCACCTGGGGCCCGGTGGTGAAAGTTTGCCAAGCATGCCACGCCAGCTGCGCCTACCGCTTAGATTGAAGCCGCTCCTCGGTTCAACAATGTGGCATGGTAGTTCTGCTAGAAGGCGAGAGATGGCAGGATTAGGATGTCCAGTTGATGGGAGGAGCGGGCATGCAGCAGGTTTTGTTTGTGCGGCTCAATGTGGGCTCAAGCCGTCTTACCCAGCCATCATCCTCCCTGCGATTTCTCCCTGACTATCCCCAAGGCCCAGTACACCATGTTGCTCAGCCGTTTGAACCCACATTAGTTCCGTAGCTCCATGGCTCCGCTCTGCTCACTACGCTCCGCCCCCTCCTTCATGCTGCAGTCATGCATTCCCAAATTAGAGTGCTTTATGCAGGCACCAGTTACATTACACAAGGTCACATTCATTGCTTGTAGGCATGGGGAGATTAAGTGATTTGCCCAGATTGGAACCTGATGCCCCAGATTCAAAGTCAGCAGCACTGGCCCTAGCACCACATCCTGGGTAGAGAGAGGGAGGCAGGCAGGTAGAAGCCAAATGAAAGCTTAGCTCACTATGGGCTCCAGGTTCCGACAGGACCTTGAGCTGAGCCAGGCATCAAGCTAAAGCCTGGCTTGAGCATCGAACATTCTAGTCACTTGCCCTCCCGCCAGCATTTTTTTTTTATAAAAAAGCGATATGATGTGGCCATCACTTCTTTTTCAGCCATGCTGCACAGCAGCTGTACTTTTGTACAACGGAACTAAAAACATTGACAAAGCATTAGTTCACATAGGTGTGTACTATTTGCTTTGCAGTGCTTGTTTAGTTAGTACTTGTAATTTTTAGAACCACACAAGATGCTTTTGACAGAAAAGTCTGGGTTGGTGGATGGTCACTGAATCACCATTTACAAAAGACACTTTGTTCCCTCTTTTATATTTACATAGCATTTATTAACCCTCACATGGACAGTGAGAACTAAATAAATGCATTTTGAAATCCAGGCAAGTTGTGGTTTCTGCCCTGTTTGTTTGGAAGCACCCAGCACCTTTCAAGTACAGATGCTCCCTCGCATACCAGTGCTAATCGGCAAACATTGGTTAACAATAGTGAATGATACACTGGATTGCACAGTTGGTAACCCATAATGGGGGTTTTGTCCTGGGATGTTGTGAAACACCTGCTGTGACACCAACAGCTTCCTGTGAGAAGTCGAACCTGTGGAGACAAGAAAATGTTTCTTCTGGAGCTCCTGAGCTGTAGTTAGCCCAGGCTTTCGCTGGGACAGGTACCCACATCACTGCAGCCCAGGCCGCAGCACACAGAGGGGAGGGCGGGCGCTGAAGCCCTTTCAGCCCAATGGGCGTTGCGCTCCTGGCTCTCACTGTTATACTGTCTGCACATCTGATATAAGGGCACCCTCACTATGACCATGTCTGGTATCACCGAGTTCTCACTGTTACACGGTCTGCATGTCTAAAAACAGAGCGGACAGCGAACAGATCTAAAAACCGAGCCTTCTCTTTCTTGCACAGAGACTACGTTCACTAGGAGAGCGTCAGACAGCAGAGCGCTCCCTGTTACTGTGTGTCTAACTGTAAAGATCTGTCACTGGTACAGCTGAAATGCAGTGGTCGAAGTGGGCAGGATCGGAAGGGCACAACGTACCCATACTTTTTTAATTTAAGGAAAACAGTTACCCTACTTTCTGTGCAAAGATAACTGTCCCAGGACGGGTAATTCCAAGAGCTGAAATGCTTCGGCTGCAGTGTAGGGCATAGAGTCCCCGGTGCTGTGAAACCGAAGGCAGGGCAGGCAGACAGCTAAACAAGCCTTCTTGCCAGGGCTCCTGCTGCCTGAAAGAAATGTAAATGTGCACAATGCGTCAATCTGCAAATGTAAAGGGAGCTCGGAATGCAGTATTGGCTTTAAGTAATGCAATCACTTGACACTTTGAGTGGTATTGGAAAGGAGTTACCAACCTGTGTTACGCCTTTAACTATTCTCCACTGCTCCAACCAGGTTTCAGTTCCGTGGCGATCTGGTTACATACATAGACCTCTGCAGTGCATTTATTAACTAATAGAAGTTTCATAAAGTGCAATGGTGCGTTTCCAACTGACTAACTTAACTTGCATTCATTTTACATTTAAGTTGTGTGCTCTTTTATATGCACATCCCTGAAGGTGAAAGACTGAAAAAAGTTAAGAATATTTCGTGTTTTTTCAGCCACACATGTGACTTCTTCCCCATGCTTACTCGTCCTGCCCCCCTTGTGCACAACTTCACAGTTCCCTTACTTTTTTTAATGCACTTCGACCGCTGTTGAAATGTCTAATTGAGCGCTATCATTGCTGCTCAACCGATAAATCTAATAGGAGAGCGCTTGTCCCAGCATGTCAAAAAGTAGACTGCTCTGTGTTACACTGTACGTCTGGTGTTAGGGCGTTCTCGCACTTTCGGGCTTTGTACTTTAAATAAAAGCAGCAGCCGCAAATACAGAAAAAGTTAATATATAACCTAAGTATCACATTCCAGCGCACACTAAGCACAGATGGTAAGCCACTCCCTGCCACAACAACAATTATAATAGCTGTGCTCTTCAGAAAGAGGCCAGTTCAGCAGATGCAGAATGACCTATGACTGACTCAGTCTCAATCCTACCGGCCTTTCAGAAGAAGCGGTAGGAACCTGACTGCTGGTGTACACCTTTACTCGGGGCTTTAAGTGGGATGAAAAAACGCTGGGGTCTCTCAAGGGGCGTGGCCAATGTCATTAAGGGCATAGTTTAAAGGAATATAAGCTAAAAATCTGTCCCAAGCATAGTTGCTGTTTCTGTCATTCTATCCAGATATATGATACAACAAGTAACATCATTCTTACAACAAGTCAGGACTATTGGCTTTGTCAATGGTTCTTAGTTGCATAACATAAATAAGCAGCAACAGTGGCTTGTATATAATATTGAAAAAGCTTCCACTTAAAGCCCTGGTGACTAGGCCTGGGCAAAAATTTCGTTCCGTTCGCGGAAATTGCGATAATTTGACATTTTTGCGTTCCGCGGAGAGCGCGAAAATGTCAAAAATTCCGGTTTCCGCAGCTTGGCGATAATTTGTTTCTTGCTCGCGCTGTAAAATGATACATTCTCGCGCGCGCGCGATCGCCTTACCTGAATCCCTGCGTTCGCCGACAAGTTTTCTTGATCCGGTCGCGTTCTCCATGAGATGTTGTATTGTTTTTAGCCATTTGCGCTGTCTCGCGACAGTTCGCGCCCGCAGTGACGTCATGCGTCGCGCGATCACGTCTTTCTTCTCGCGATCATGCACCGCGAGAACAACTCAAAACAAGATGGCCGCGCGCGCAAGCAACCACATGGGTAAGTTGGCGACCCGCAACCATGCAGAAAATCTCGCGAACATGCCGGAAAAAAACTTCCGCATCTTCGCGATATTTCTGCTTGTTTGCGATAATTTTAAACATTCTCGCGATAATTTGCGAAGGTTAATTCCACAAATTCCGCCCACCCCTACTGGTGACACCACAACAATGTTGCTGCTCATGAGTTTCAAAAAGAGAATGGAAATCCAGAGAGAAAATGACTCTATAAAGGATTTCCCTTCCCCTGCAATGCTCACCTGGCATGACGTCATGCCGTAACTTCTCCACTAGTGAGAAGTGAGCAGTGCACATCGATGTGCCGGCTGTCACTGCTGTCCGGGGAAAAACGGACCGCCTGTGCCAGGGCACAAAACAAAGACCATAGAGACCCGTTTCGAGGACCCTTTAAAAAAACTGCCGGTGCTTAGCTCCGGTGAGACCCGGCCCACTTAAAGCTCTGGATTTCACTCTTCAAGGCCGGGATTCCGAATCCCTCACCATCACTCTGAAAGTGGATGGCCTCGTCATACCCGGGCTGGCGGGAGATCTTCCTGTTAGGCTCCTAAACCTCGGGCTGTCTGACGCAGCCCCATTTCACCCCAAAATGACTTCCTGACAGAAAGTACCTGTTAGGAAACTGGTTTACCATTTTGTTCAGTGCCGTTCCGGTTTCTTAATTCGAATCTGTGTTTCTTCCTCTATCCATGTAAGTCTTCCTCGGCATAAGGCACCGTTTGTCCCGACGCCCTCGCTGCCTCAAGTAGTGGTTCTGGCGCTGAGTGTCCCCGGGTCCTTGACCGCTGTGGAGCGCACCTGCCACCAGCTACAATGTGTAATCCAAGCCCGCAGAGGGTTTACAAGCACCCTCTTGTCTCACGCCGACCCAGAGGACACTGCTCGGCAGGTACAAACATGCCCGATTATTTCCGACCTTCCTCCTGTTGACTAATAACCCCGCTCGAAGCCTAATCCACCTCTTTGTGTCTTTACTAAGTGAAGCGGGAACGTCATCGCCCAGTTTAATGACCCGTTGTCTTCTAGAGCGAAACATTGGCCTCCCGCTTCCAAAGCACTCCCGTCTTCAGGGATCCATTTGATGAAATAAAGGGCTGCCCAAACAGTGAGGAAGCGGGGGGGTTGATCATATTGGGTGCTCTTGAGCAATCACTTTTTGGCTCACTCCACTGTTGCCTTTATGGCAAGATTAGGAGTTTTTAGAATGATGCAGTAGAGTGTTTACTCCTCCTCCTAATAAAAAATGGGTCAGGCAGAATAGGAAAAAAACAAAATCGGAATCTTTGCTCGGTAACAGTGCAAATGTGCTTACATAACAGTGCAGTGAAATTATTTGCGAATATGGAAAGGACACTGAAAGTTATGCTATTATCTACAAGGATGAATTGTACTCATTCTTGATTCTGAACGTTTCCCATATTGTAACCAAATACACATATTCCCAGGCGCGCAACACCCATTGGGCTCACGGGGCTTCAGCCCCCGCCCCCCCCCCCCCTTCGTGTGTTGTCAGCCCGGTTGGCGACCCTCTAATTGCAGCCGCACCCGAGTACTTCACAGGTCTTTAAAAGACAATTTACTTGTTAATGACGCTTTTATTGTGTTTTCACCCCTTCTTAGAGCCACACTTCCTATAGCTCAAAGAATTACCCCCTCCCAAATCTTTTTCAGCCCCCTCCCCCCCCCCGAAATTTGTCTCTAGTTGCCCACGTGCACGGGATTACAAAGCTGTACTGCTCAGGGTGCGGACATACTTAAGGTAGGCATCCAGAGTTGATACTGGTATAGGACGCAAAGCGCTTTGACATAATGGTGTGGCGCTGTAAATTTACAATATCGTCATAATCTGTGAGGCTGAGCAGGGCTTTATAGGCCCGCTCATGGCTCGTGATCCTGTTAGTCGGACATTACTGTCAAGATGCTAATGGGAGTCCAAGGGCCGGCCCTCGCTGATGAGGAACCAAGCTCTCCGGCCATGGGACCCCGGGCCTGCGGATTTCACACGCAGAAGAGGATTCTGCTGATAGGTGTGAGAGGTTGGCCTGATATATGCTGTCCACTAGTTCTAGTGGGCACCTTGTATCAGTCCAAACAACCCCTTATGGTGAATGGTTAAAGACAACCTTATATGAAAGCTATCCTAGTGGTAGCTATGGAGAGCAGCCTTCAGGCTAAGTCTTGAAGGAATGTAAAGCAGCTTGTTTTACCAGTCTATAATCTCTTGAATGATCAAATGAAAAGACAACCACACAGATATATATTCAAAATATATGTATTTAACGTTAAACACACACCTCTAGTCTCTTTATGAGACTGGAGTTCAAATTACTAAAGTTACAAGTGATCAAGCATCAGTACTAGCACAAACACACGTTTCAGCCCAAGGGGCGTACCAAACCATATACTAAAAAAGTGGTATAAGAACCACGACTGGAATAGGCACTAGGCCTATTGCCTGTAGAATCGCTGGGACCCCAAGGAACCACCCAAGGTAGTGACACAGGGGACCCATGGGAGCCGTATGCAGTGTGAAAACACAACCGCGGGTTCCTATTATCTTCTAAGGGGAATGTCGCGGTTGGAATTTTAAAGATTAGGGACACTTCTAATCGAGTCAGGACCAAACCCTTTTGGACTTAGGTAGTTTAGGGGTAGCACCCACGAGAGTACCAGAGTACTCGAGTTACCTCACCCAGGGAAGCCGGGTGCATAGGTGTCTTTTAGTGTCGGGTCGCTTCGTCGATTTCAACGGAAGCCTGCAAAGAACTGCTGCTGCCGTGAAGAGGAGAAGTGTCCGGACAGATCCAAACCTGGATCTAGGATGTAAGGAACCTGAAAGCAGAGGGGACAGAGTCTGGGTCACTTGCCAATGACCTAGGGCAGGATGGACCAATGCCCACAGATGTTGGGTGCTTCAGGTGAGTTGATGGGTGTCTTGACTCTTCAGCCACGAGGTCCAGGAGGTGTCGACGAAGTTCATGAGCCGGATTCAAGCTGTCCCTCAAAGTCTGTCGAGTGCTGCGGTGTCGGCAACCAGAAAGGACCTAACAAGCCTTGGCAACGGCAAGTCACAGGAATGCAGAGAAAGGACTGTGGTGCAGACCAGCAAGGTCTGAGGGACTCACCCAGTGAGGGTAAGTCAGGGCACGTCTGGAGCAACCAGGAACGCCCAATCAGAAAAGGAGTCGCCTTCGTGGGGACCTGCTAGCCAACGGGCTAGTGATCGCGAAGGAGCCTCAAGTGGCCACACTTGGAGCTGGCCCACGGGTCACTCGGGGAGTGGAGGCCAACAATCTTCGGTGCAGGAGGTGCTCAAGGCTGGGGCTACTCGGAGCCCAAAGCACAACTTCGAGGAGGACCAGGAAGATAGTGTTGCTGCAAAAGATCACGGTGCCAAGGGGTCACAGTTCCACGTCACCCACGATAGCCATGGGCCTCAGCTTTGCTGTGGACTCAGGGTAGCCTCGGCGAAGTCTGAAAATCTACCTCTGAGGATGCAGAGAATTTGGCGTCCGGCGGGAGCTTCAGAATTGCAGACTGGTCGGTTGCTTCTTTGGTGCCTGCCAAGCAGGGGAGTCACTCCTTGACCCAAAGGGAGATTTCTTCAGTCTTCTAGTCTTGATAGAAAGTCAAAGGTCCAGGATAAATGTTGCAGAGGTTCGTCCAGGGTAATCTAAAGTCCTAGGGACTGGATTCCTATACTTATACTAAGTTTAGGGGGTGGACTAACTCTAAGACCCCACCTATGGGTGGACCTGGGGTGGGGGTGGTTACACCACTTCCGCCTTTCTCCAGTTTTGCGCCAGAGCAGGGGCTGAGTGCCCCTGCAACCGGTTTGAACAGGGCTATGCACAGGGACACCTTGTGTGCCCCAGGCAGTGTCTCAAAAGCATTCACTGAATGCACCCACCCTGCCTCAATACACATCTGCCTGTCTGGGGAGGTGGTTACACCTATCTGTGACAGGAAACCTATTGTCCAGGCCTCCCCTGCCGGAGTTTCCCTCAGCAGCAGGAGGCCAGACCCATATCTGTGGCAGAGGCATCCATTTTGTGATGCCAGGGCTCAGGAAAGTCCTACCGGGTTTAGCCAGTGTGAACATGTCTCTCCCTCTAGAAGGGTGGAATGCTACCCCGCCGCCAGAACTGGCACGGGGGTGGGGGGGTAGTATTCCAAAGCGTTTGAAACCAAACACAACATGTTTTGATGCAGCCATCCCAAAGTTAGCATTTACCGCAAGGTTATAATGCACTTAAGAGTATATGGTATGGCTGTATCACAGAACAGCCATGAGGAAGTATTTCCGAATGCTGCAGAGGGGCTCAGCTCATGCTTGGGCACCCTCTCACATAAAACCAAGCACTCTGCCTTCAGGATTGTCAAGGCCTGCCATAGGAGTGGCTTATAGGTTTATATGTGTCTGTATAAGGTAGTGATATAGGTAGCCTATACCACAGTAAGGGGTGTAAGCACACCCTTACCCAGGCTGCTGTAGCAGACCCGTGGTGTCATTTTGGAGTGCTTCCCAGGGGTGGCATAATACATGCTGCAGCCCCTGGTAGGCCTCTGAGGTACCTATGCCCTAGGTACATAGTATACCATATACTAGGGGCTTATAAGGCACTCCAGAATTCGAATAAGATATGTACCTAATGTACATGGAAACCATTTTAGAGAGGAAGCAGCTAGGCTGTGGTCCTGATTAGCAGGGCCACAGCCAGACTAAGGTTGAAAAACAGTGAAACACCAGCAAAAAGTGGGGGTACCCATGTGAAGCAGATCCTACTCTGCTACACAACCCCCCCCCCCCCCCAACGCAGGGACATTAAACTAACCTTGACCAGTTGAGTCTTTATGTTCAAAGTGGAAATACCTGGAGAGTCCATCTGCATTGGCATGGTTACTCCCAGGTCTATGTTCCACTGTAAAGTCCATCCCCTGTAGGGAAATGGACCACCTAAGCAGTTTGGGGTTTTTACCCTTCATTTGTTTTAGCCATAAGAGGGGCTTATGGTCTGTCTGAACAAGGAAGTGAGTACCAAACAAGTATGGCCTCCACTTCTTCAGAGCCCAAACCTCAGCAAAGGCCTCCCTCTCAATGACTGACCAACGTTTCTCTCTAGGGGTCAGCTTTCTGCTTATGAAAGCTACTGGCTGATCCTGACCTTCTTCATTCAATTGTGACAGTACAGCCCCAACCCCCAATTCAGATGCATCAGTTTGAACAATGAACTTTTTTGAGTAGTCAGGACTCTGCAGAATGGGAGCAGTACACATGGCCTGCTTCAGGTCATCAAATGCCTTTTGACAGCTAGCTGTCCACTGAACCTTTTTGGGTATTTTCTTAGAAGTTAAGTCATTCAAGGGTGTCACTGTTGATCCATACCATTTGACAAATCTCCAATAGTACCCAGTCAGGCCTAAGAAGGCTCTCACCTGAGTCTGGGTAGTTGGAGCAGTCCATTCTATTATGGTCTGGATCTTGCTCTGCAATGGTTGAACCTGCCCCCCACCTACAAGGTGACCCAGGTACACAACCTGACTCTGCCCTATCTGGCACTTAGTTGCCTTGATAGTTAGGCCTGCTTCTTGCAGGGCCTCCAAAACATTCCTTTGGTTGGACCAGGTGATCCTCCCAGGTGGAGCTAAAGACAGCAATATCATCTAGATATGCTGAACTAAAGGCTTCCAGGCCCGTGAGAACTGTATTCACCAACCTTTGGAAAGTGGCAGGTGCATTCTTCAAACCAAAGGGCATTACCACAAATTGATAGTGCCCACTAGGGGTAGAAAATGCTGTTTTTTGCTTTGCATCATCAGCTAGGCTGATCTGCCAGTAGCCAGCTGTCAAGTCAAATGTGCTAAGGTACTTGGCTGAGGCCAAAGTATCTATAAGCTCATCTGCCTTTGGTATTGGATGGGCATCAGTCCTAGTGACTGCATTGAGACCCCTGTAGTCCACACACAACCTCATCTCTCTTTTCCCACCACTGGTGTGAGGTTTTGGCACAATGACCACTGGACTAGCCCAAGGGCAATCTGAGGGTTCAATCACACCCACATCCAACATTTTCTGGACTTCTGTCCTGATACAGTCCCTGAGATGGTCAGGTTGCCTATACATCTTTTTTTTAACAGGCAGACTGTCCCCAGTGTCCACTTCATAAGTGCACCAGGTAGTCTGACTTGGAGTCAGTGAGAACATGTGTCTGTACTGATTGAGAACCTGTCTGCAATCAGTTTGCTGCTGGGCAGTGAGGCTGCCTGACAAGGCTACACCATCA
Source organism: Triturus cristatus (assembly GCF_964204655.1). Taxonomy (NCBI): domain Eukaryota; kingdom Metazoa; phylum Chordata; class Amphibia; order Caudata; family Salamandridae; genus Triturus; species Triturus cristatus. Next base: position 895,422,313 of record NC_140580.1, on the reverse strand, counting down.
ACTGACCCATCATCAGGGTTCTGTGAGAGGAGGTCAGGGAGTGGGTCACTCTCTTCCTCCTGTCCCTCATCAGTTGCCATGAGCAAGCCCATGTCAGCCCTGTCCACATATGGCTTTAGCCTTTTGACATGGAGAACCCTATGGGGACTCCTAGGGGGTCCAAGGTCTACCAAGTAGGTAACCTCCCCTTTCTGTTCAACAATAGTGTGGGGTCCACTCCACTGGTCCTGGAGAGCTGCTGGCGCCACTGGCTCCAACACCCACACTTTCTGTACTGGCTGGAAAACAGTCAGTGCAGCCTTTTGGTCATGCCAGGCTTTTTGCAGTTCCTGGCTAGCCTCAAGGTTTTTGTTTGCCTTTTTCATGTACGCAGCCATCCGGGACCCTAGTGTTAATAGGAAACCCCTAAACTTCAGAGGTATAACCAACCTACTGGATGCACCAGGCTTTGGGTCTCTACTCTCTGAGTAAAGGAGTCCATCATCCCAATAAACTTTATGGGTGCCACTAGCATTCCCAGCAGCCTCATCAGCAGCTTGCTGTCTGAGGGTTTCTAGGCGACCTCAACATCCATTTCGATAACATCCTGGACCACACTGCGTCAGAACTATCCTCAAGTCTATCTAAACTACAAATGACACAACTAGTCTCCAAGCCTACCCACATCAAGGGCCATTTACTTGACCCTGTATTTAGTAACAGTGAAGACCTCTCTGTGGGAATCCCCTCTCCTTTTCCTTGGTCGGATCACTTTTTGATTCCCCTATTATGGGCCACCGCCGTCTCCCATCCTCCCATCAACACCGACACTCGTAGAGATCGCGACTGGTCTAAGCTTCCTTTAGAAAAATGGCAGGCAGCCCTCGAAACCTCCAGACCTCCCTACAATCCCAACCCACCATAGCAAACGAGGACTACAATCAGTGGATTTCGGACTCACTTGACTCTGTGCTCCCCATGAAATGCACCAAAATTAAGCGCTCTACAAAAACCGCTCCCTGGTACTCCACCGAACTGCGGGACCTGAAACGCCAATGCAAAAAACTAGAAAGGCAGTGGCGGCTGGACTACTCTTCATCCAGGAAAACCGCCTACAGACAAGCGATCCGAACCTACAAAAATGAGACAAAAAATACCCAATCCACTTTCTTTGAAGACAAAATTAACGCAGCTGTTTCCCGACCAAAAGAAATCTATTGTATTGCAAAAACCCTCCTCAAACTCCCGGACAAACCTTTTAACACTATTAATACACAAACCCGTTTTAATGACTTGGCTGAGTTCTTCCACCAAAAAATTCAAACCACCTATACCTCTTTTCCCCCCACCTTGACCGACCCAACCCCTCCTTTACCCTCCGAGCTAGGATCCCAGCCCCGGCCCACCTTTGATTCCTTTCCCCCTCTTAACCCCTCCACGCTAGAACCCTCTCTGCGCCAGGTAAAATCTGGCTCCCCCAATGACCTAGCACCTCCACGCACCTTGCTGATTGCTACTGGGAACATCCTCCCCACCATACTCAACCTACTTAATGCGTCCCTATCTACTGGCAGCGTCCCGCCTCCCTGGAAGCGTGCTATGGTCAAGGCCCTTCTGAAAAAACCTAATCTAGACCCAGACAACCCCACTAATTATCGCCCAATATCTTTGCTGCCATGGCTGAGCAAAATTCTGGAAAAATATGCCAACATCATTCAGGCAAAATTCCTTGAAACCAACCACTTACTCGACCCATCCCAGACTGGATTCCGGCCCATGCATGGGACCGAAACCGCCCTAGTCACAGTAACGGAGGAAGCCAAAAACATCCTGGACCAGGGAGGGTGCGCGGCAATCATCCTTCTCGACCTAAGCGCAGCCTTCGACACTGTTAGCCATAATATCCTCTTACATCGACTCACCAACTTAGGAGTCTCAGGGATTACATTGAACTGGCTCAAATCCTTTTTTTCCGACCGCTACTTCCAGGTCTTCGAGGGAGATTTTACCTCCCCGGATAAACCCCTCGGTTGCGGAGTGCCACAGGGCTCCTCCTTAAGCCCTACCCTGTTTAACATATACATGAGCCCCCTAGCTGAGATAGTCCGCCCTTTTGGAATAAAAATCGTCACCTACGCCGACGATACTCAGCTAGTGGTGGTTCTCAATCAATCCTCCACCCCACGTAACAGCATGAGGAACTGCCTCGAGGAGGTGACCAAATGGATGACCTCATCATGCCTCAAACTCAACGGGGACAAAACCGAATTGATGCTCTTAGGCAAACCCTCTCCGCTCCCTATCACCCTATCATGGCCGACCTCTCTCTGCCCTGCCCCCACCCCTAAGGACAAAATAAAGAGCCTTGGCATCTGGCTGGACAAGTCCCTCAATTTTAATCACCAAGCAGTTAAACTGTCAGCCACCTGCTTTGGTCTACTCCGGCTCCTGCGGAAGATTCTCCCCCTATTGCTGCCCCAACCACGACAGATAATGGTTCAGGATCTCATTCTGTCCCGGCTAGATTTCGGGAACGCCCTCTATCTAGGGGCCCCCCAAGCCACCCTGCGCAAGCTCCAAACTCTTCAAAACTGCGCCGCTCGAACCCTGCTCCTGATACCCCGTAGACTCTCCGTCAAACCCGACCTAAGGAACCTCCACTGGCTCCCGGTCAGGGAGAGGATCGATTTCAAGGCCCTATGTATTGCTCATCGAGCCTTCTGGAAAACCGGGGCTGCCATCAACCACTCACTTATCACCCCCTACAAACCCACCAGACAGCTCAGGTCAGCCTCCTCCTTCCTCGCCACGGTACCCAGGATTAAGAAAACCAGGTGTGGAGGCCGCTCCTTCTCCTATAACGCGGCCATCCTATGGAACTCAATTCCCCTTTCTCTTCGTTCTAAGCCCAACCTTCTGCGGTTCCGCAAGCAACTAAAAACCCTGCTTTTCAACAGATCAGTATAATCCCTTAAGCCCACTACCCACATGCTTGGTCCGTAGCGCTAGGACGCCTCAGGGTAGCTACCGCGCTCTATAAATGGTCTTTACATTTCATTTCATTTCAAGAGAGGGACAGGTTTTCTGCTCCTGACTCAGATCAGACCTGGAAGGGCCCCAAGAACTCAACCTGATCAGGTTCAAGCTCCTCTGGGACAGTTCCTTCTTCAGGCTCAAGATCATCTCCCTCAGGAGACTGATCAGTTTCCTGAGACAGGTGGGAAGGCTCTGCCTTAACCCTACTGCTCCTCCTCTTGTGAGGCACCTGGTCCATTATTCCAGAATCCAGGGCCTGTCCAGCTTTTGACATTTTTCCCTGTGACCTAGTCACAGCAAAGACATATGCAGGGATCCCTAACATTTCTGCATGTGTCCTGAGCTCCACCTCAGCCCAAGCTGAAGTTTCCAGATCATTGCCAAGCAAGCATTGTACTGGTAGGTCCGCACTTACCACAACCTTCTTAAGGCCAGTTACCCCTCCCCAGGAGAAGTTAACAACTGCCAGAGAATGGTCTGTTCTGACATTGCTAGCATTGGTCACTTGGTACATTTCATCAAGTATAATCTGCCCAGGATCCACAAGATCTTTTGTCACCATAGTGACACTTGCTCCTGTGTCCCTGAATGCCCAAGCTTCTACTCCATTAATTAAAGGTTGATGTCTGTATTTGCCCAGGTTACTGGGGCTCACAATCTGCCCCCATCACTGACAAGCACAGCCTGAGTTGGCACTCTGACTAGGCCAGAGTCCATCTCAGAAACCAGGGTCAACCCACCTATACCCTTATTCTGTGTATTTCCACCACCAATTGTAACTGTACTAGGGGGAACAGGTGCCTTAGGGGCATTGGTGGTGGTTGGAGTATTTTCTTTAGCCTTGGTGCAGTCACTAGTCCAGTGAGTTTTCTGCTTACAGATGTTGCACCAGGGCTTCTTTTGGCCTTTTCCCTTTCCTGACTGGGAATCCCCCCCCTGAAGAAGATTTTTGGGGCCCTTGTGAAGACTTCTGGTCTTTACCCTTGCCCCCACCCTTATCAGAGTTTTTAGAATCTTGCTTCTTAGCGTCACCACCTTGGTTCTGTACTTTCTGCCTCACCCTGGTTCTGACCCATTTGTCTGCCTTCTTTCCCAATTCTTGGGGAGAGGTCAGATCAGAGTCTACCAGGTACTGGTGCAACAGCTGATTTTGACAGTTATTAAGAATCTGCTCCCTCATTATCAGATTGTACAATCCTATGAAGTCACACACTTTACTGCCCAATAACCAACCTTCCAGAGTCTTAGCAGCACAGTCAACAAAGTCAGCCCAGTCCTGATTCTGTGCCTTTTGGGTATCTCTGAACTTTAATCTGTATTGTTCAGTGGTTAGCCAAACCCATCTATCAGAGCACTTTTCAAGACTTTGTAGTCATCAGCATCCTCTTCTCTTACAGTGAGGAGCTTGTCTCTACATTTGTCTACAAAGGAGAGCCAAAGGATTGCTGCCCACTGACATTGAGGGACCTTCTGTACTTTACAGGCCCTTCTTCAAGGCAGTTATACATTTGTGGATGTCATCCCCACTCTGGTAGGGAGGGACAATGTTACTTAGGTTTCTATGGTCATAAGACCTCTCCCTATCCCTAGGGAAATTGCTGCTACCAAGGGACTCTAGTCCCTCCTTTTTACTAGCTCTTTAGTGCTCCAGGCTTCCTTATCTAAGGCCATCTGCTGCTTTCTGAGGTTGAACTTGTCTTGCTCATACTTCAGCAGTCTCTCTCTCCTCTCCTGTGAGAAGAAACAGAGGAGTTAGACTGAATAGATCCCCTTGACAGAGATCTATCCCTTCTAGCCCTGTGTTCAGGCCTACCAGGAGGAATGAAGGAAGGGGCATTATTGTAATCATCCTCATCCTCATCCTCATCCTCATCCTGATGGTCTGTGTCCACCAGAGTCTGGTCATTGTCACCAGTCTGGTCAGCATTAGAGTTAGGGTCAGGGGAGTTTCCACCCCTGGACCCACCCTCAGGTGCTGCCCCACCCACACTGTCTCAATCTACAGGCCAACTAGGACTTGTGATATCATCCAGTTTCAGTATCTTTATGAGATGCTGGGTGGATGGGCTTTTGCCTGTCTTCAGCTTCCTAAGTGTACATAGGGGCCTAAGCTGATCAAAGGTGAGATCCTCATACTGATAGGGAAGGAGCTCACTGGTTCCCAGTAGGGACTCAGTGGTTCCTGGCTGGTTAGACATTACTAATGTGGTGAGGTTTATTGCACTACCTACACTAGTGTGGCCTATTAAACTCTCTTGAGTTGTAGAAAGGGTGTGCTATCCCTTAACACACAACTCTAAGTTCAGTAGAACTTATTGTAGCTAAACTTGATATTATATGTACCTCAGGTACCTTTAGTAGTTTTCAGTTGATCAATTCAACTGAGATTATCTGGTAAAACAATAGCAAGCTGGAATCCCACACGCTGCACACCAATGTGAGAAGGTGGCCTGATATATGCTCTCCACTAGTTCTAGTGGGCACCTTGTATCAGTCCAAACAACCCCTTATGGTGAATGGTTAAAGACAACCTTATATGAAAGCTATCCAAGTGGTAGCTATGGAGAGCAGCCTTCAGGCTAAGTCTTGAAGGAACGTAAAGCAGCTTGTTTTACCAGTCTATAATCTCTTGAATGATAAAATGAAAAGACAACCACACCAGGTATATATTCAAATATATGTATTTAAGGTTAAACACACCTCTCTAGTCTCTTTATGAGACTGGAGTTCGAAGTACTAAAGTTACAAGTGATCAAGCATCAGTAAAAGCACAAATACACGTTTGAGCCCTAGGGGCGTACAAAACCATATACTAAAAAAGTGGTATAAGAACCACGACTGGAATAGGCACTAGGCCTATTGCCTCTAGAATCGCTGGGACCCCAAGGAACCACCCAAGGTAGTGACACAGGGGACCCACGGGAGCCGAATGCAGTGTGAAAACACAACCGCGGGTTCCTATTATCTGCTATGGGGAATGTCGCGGTTGGAATTTTAAAGATTAGGGACACTTCTAATCGAGTCAGGACCAAACCCTTTTGGACTTAAGAATTTCTAGGGCTAGCACCCATGAGAGTACCAGAGTACTCGAGTTACCTCGCCCAGGGAAGCCAGGTGCATAGGTGTCTTTTGGTGTCGGGTCGCATCGTCGATTTCAATGGAAGCCTGCAAAGAACTGCTGCTGCCGTGAAGAGGAGAAGTGTCCGGAGAGATCCAAGCCTGGATCTGCGATATAAGGAACCTGAAAGCAGAGGGGACAGAGTCTGGGTCACTTGCCAGTGACCTAGGGCAGGATGAACCAATGCCCACAGATGTCGGGTGCTTCAGGTGAGTTGATGGGTGTCTTGACTCTTCAGCCACGAGGTCCAGGAGGCATCGACGAAGTCCTCGAGCCGGATTCGAGCTGTCCCACGAAGTTTGTTGAGTGCTGCGGTGTCGGAGACCAGAATGGACCCAACAAGCCTTGGCAACGGCAAGTCACAGGAATGCAGAGAAAGGACTGCGGTGCAGACCAGCAAGGTCTGAGGGACTCACCCAGCAAGGATAAGTGAGGGCACGTCTGGAGCAACCAGGAACGCCCAATCAGAAAAGGAGTTGCATTCGTGGGGACCTGCTAGCCAACGGGCTAGTGTTCGCGAAGGAGACTAGGACGGAGCGCTTACCTGGCATGCACGCCTACACAGGAATACAAGTTAAGCTTATGATCAATTTCGGAGGACTATGGTGTGCATCCCGCTACTTATGTTTGCATTGTACTGATTACCGTCCTACCTGCGAGTTTGCACCCATGAATAGACTTTGATGATTATGGAAAAATGCAAGATTAACTGATTGAAAGAAAAGAACTGAAATGGAGTACACACACACTCAGGAGTCGTCGTTGTCACGATTGATGCACTTGTGGAAAAATGTCAATATGTCATTGCGACTTTTAATTGGCTACAAACAGTTACTATTCAATGTACTATTGATTAAGATTATGTGCTGGAGCATAAATTATTGCTGGAGTTAGGGGACATATGGCATCAGTAACGGGGGAGTGGGTGAGGATCAAGACACGTTATATGGGATTCTGGGTAACGTAGTGTCTCACTGGTTGAACAAAAGAAAAAAAGCATGTTGACAATTTTTTTTTCACCTTGACCGGAAGCCGGTTGTTCTGAGATAACGAGTTGACAGCACCTGATAACAATAGGTGCGCAGTGATTAGTATAAAAACCAGTTGAGGAGCGAAAAGGTTTTTCATTAACAGAGAGAAAGACGAGCGCGCGAGCACTTTGAAAATGCTACCGTAATACAAAATGTGCGCAGGAATTAGAAATTGGGAGCAAGTGTGGCTCTGCAGCTTCGGTACTCTGGGAGAAGTTCATTATATACTGTCACGGTAAGCGCAGGAAAACAGCATTGTGTTAAGCATTCTACAACATGTGTTTTTAACAAAGGTTTAAGTGTTAGTTGCACGGAGGTGGGTTATTCACAAGATAGGCGAAGTCCTAGAGTTGGGAGGTTTTCAATCAGGATCGTTACAGACAGTATGGTGTCATTTTTTAACGGGAATGGTTTCAGGGCATGGGTCTAAGCATTGAGTATGCATCACGATATAATTATTATTTTTAATATGTATAGTGCATTATAGTATTTGCAAAGATTATGTTGACATCTATTTAATTTGTGTATTTTAGATGCCCCTGACGAAGGGATTCGTCCCGAAATGCATTGGGCAAATTCAATTAAACACGTGACATTTGGAAACTATCATGCCTCCTGTGTGTGGGTGATTCACTTGGATTAAAATGAGTAAAATGAATTGAAGTAAACGGCAGAGCAAATGGCAGAAAAAAGTAATAGAGAAAACTGACAGAGTACATAAAGATTGAAAATAACCTGATTTAATTGATTGGACTAATTCAAAGGATTGGCTGTGCTGCCGGTATATGGAGCTGTAACAGGGTCCACTGGTTTTGTATCACAGAACAGCCATAAGGAAGTATTTCTGAATGCTGTAGAGGGGCTCAGCTCATGCTTGGGCACCCTCTCACATAAAACCAAGCACTCTGCCTTCAGGATTGTCAAGGCCTGCCATAGGAGTGGCTTATAGGTTTATATGTGTCTGTATAAGGTAGTGATATAGGTATCCTATACCACAGTAAGGGGTGTAAGCACACCCTTACCCAGGCTGCTGTAGCAGACCTGTGGTGTCATTTTGGAGTGCTTCCCAGGGGTGGCATAATACATGCTGCAGCCCCTGGTAGGCCTCTAAGGTACCTATGCCCTAGGTACATAATATACCATATACTAGGGGCTTATAAGGCACTCCAGAATTCGAATAAGATATGTACCTAATGTACATGGAAACCATTTTAGAGAGGAAGCAGCTAGGCTGTGGTCCTGATTAGCAGGGCCACAGCCAGACTAAGGTCGAAAAACAGTGAAACACCAGCAAAAAGTGGGGGTACCCATGTGAAGCAGATCCCACTCTCCTACACAACCCCCCCCCCCCCCCCCAAACGCAGGGACATTAAACTAACCTTGACCAGTTGAGTCTTCATTTTCTAAGTGGAAATACCTACAGAGTCCATCTGCATTGGCATGGTTAGTCCCAGGTCTATGTTCCACTGTAAAGTCCACCCCCTGTAGGGAAATGGACCACCTAAGCAGTTTGGGGTTTTCACCCTTCATTTGTTTTAGCCATAAGAGGGGCTTATGGTCTGTCTGAACAAGGAAGGGAGTACCAAACAAGAATGGCCTCAACTGCTTCAGAGCCCAAAGCACAGCAAAAGCCTCCCTCTCAATGGCTGACCAACGTTTCTCTCTAGGGGTCAGCCTTCTGCTTATGAAAGCTACTGGCTGATCCTGACCTTCTTCATTCAATTGTGACAGTACAGCCCCAACCCCCAATTCAGATGCATCAGTTTGAACAATGAACTTTTTGGAGTAGTCAGGGCTTTGCAGAATGGGAGCAGTACACATGGCCTGCTTTAGGTCATCAAATGCCTTTTGACAGCTAGCTGTCCACTGAACCTTTTTGGGCATTTTCTTAGAAGTTAAGTCATTCAAGGGTGTCACTATTGATCCATACCCTTGGACAAATCTCCAATAGTACCCAGTCAGGCCTAAGAAGGCTCTCACCAGAGTGTGGGTAGTTGGAGCAGTCCATTCTATTATGGTCTGGATCTTGCTCTGCAATGGTTGAACCTGGCCCCCACCTACAAGGTGACCCAGGTACACAACCTGACTCTGCCCTATCTGGCACTTAGTAGCCTTGATAGTTAGGCCTGCTTTTTGCAGGGCCTCCAAAACATTCCTTAGGTGGACCAGGTGATCCTTCCAGGTGGAGCTAAAGACAGCAATATCATCTAGATATGCTGCACTAAAGGCTTCCAGGCCTGTGAGAACTGTATTCACCAACCTTTGGAAAGTGGCAGGTGCATTCTTCAAACCAAAGGGCATTACCACAAATTGATAGTGCCCACTAGGGGTAGAAAATGCTGTTTTTTGCTTTGCATCATCAGGTAGTCTGATCTGCCAGTAGCCAGCTGCCAAGTCAGATGTGCTAAGGTACTTGGCTGAGGCCAAAGTATCTATAAGCTCATCTGCCCTTGGTATTGGATGGGCATCAGTCATAGTGACTGCATTGAGACCCCTGTAGTCCACACAAAACCTCATCTCTCTTTTCCCACCACTGGTGTGAGGTTTTGGCACAAGGACCACTGGACTAGCCCAAGGGCAATCTGAGGGTTCAATCACACCCACATCCAACATTTTCTGGACTTCTGTCCTGATACAGTCCCTGACATGGTCAGGTTGCCTATAAATCTTATTTTTAATAGGCAGACTGTCCCCAGTGTCCACTTCATGAGTGCACCAGGTAGTCTGACTTGGAGTCAGTGAAAACATGTGTCTGTACTGATTCAGAACCTGTCTGCAATCAGTTTGCTGCTGGGCAGTGAGGCTGCCTGACAAGGCTACACCATCAACTGACCCATCATCAGGGTTCTGTGAGATGAGGTCAGGGAGTGGGTCACTCTCTTCCTCCTGTCCCTCATCAGTTGCCATGAGCAAGCCCATGTCAGCCCTGTCCACATATGGCTTTAGCCTGTTGACATGGAGAACCCTATGGGGACTCCTAGGGGGTCCAAGGTCTACCAAGTAGGTAACCTCCCCTTTCTGTTCAACAATAGTGTGGGGTCCACTCCACTGGTCCTGGAGAGCTGCTGGTGCCACTGGCTCCAACACCCACACTTTCTGTACTGGCTGATAAACAGTCAGTGAAGCCTTTTGGTCATGCCAGGCTTTTTGCAGTTCCTGGCTAGCCTCAAGGTTTTTGTTTGCCTTTTTCATGTACTCAGCCATCCAGGAGCGGAGACCAAGTACATAGTCCACTATGTATTGCTTTGGGGGCTTGAGAGGTAACTCCCATCCTTCCTTCACCAAACACAATGGACCCCTGACAGGGTGACCAAACAGAAGTTCAAATGGGCCGTAGCCAACCCCCTTCTGAGGCACCTCCTTGTATGCAAATAAAAGGCAGGGGTGGAGCAGGTCCCATTTTCGCCTAAGCTTCTCTGGGAGTCCTTTGATCATGCCCTTTAAGGTTTTGTTGAACCTTTCAACTAAACCATTGGATTGTGGGTGATAGGGTTTGGTGAATTTGTAATTCACTCCACACTCCTTCCACATTGCAGTTAAGTAACTTGACATAAAGTTTGCATCTCTGTCAGATACTACCTCCTTTGGAAAACCTACTCTTGAGAACACACTCAAGAGAGCTCTTGCCACTACAGGTGCTGTAGTGGTCCTTAGGGGTATAGCTTCTGGATACCTGGTGGCATGATCCACTACCACCAGTATAAACCTCTGCCCAGATGCTGTTTGAGGATCCATGGGACCAACAATGTCAATCCCAACCCTCTCAAAGGAAACCCCCACCACAAGTAGTGGTATCAGGGGGGCCTTTGTAGTGCCACCTGCTTTGCCACTGGCTTGGCAGGTTACACAGGAGCGACAAAACTCCTTTGTGTCATCAGACATGTGTGGCCAGTGAAAGTGAGGAACAATTCTGTCCCAAGCCTTGTTCTGGCCTAAATGTCCTGCTAGGGGAATATCATGGGCTAGTGTCAATAGGAAACCCCTAAACGTCAGAGGTATAAGCAACCTCCTGGATGCACCAGGCTTGGGGTCTCTACTCTCTGAGTAAAGGAGTCCATCATCCCAATAAAATTTATGGGTGCCACTAGCATTCCCAGTAGGCTCATCAGCAGCTTGCTGTCTGAGGGTTTCAAGAGAGGGACAGGTTTTCTGCTCCTGGCTCAGATCAGACCTGGAAGGCCCCCCTGTCCCCAAGAACTCAACCTGATCAGGTTCAAGCTCCTCTGGGACAGTTCCTTCTTCAGGCTCAAGATCATCTCCCTCAGGAGACTGATCAGTTTCCTGAGACAGGTGGGAAGGTTCTGCCTTAACCCTACTGCTCCTCCTCTTGTGAGGCACCAGTTCCATTATTCCAGAATCCAGGGCCTGTCCAGCTTTTGACATTTTTCCCTGTGACCTGGTCACAGCAAAGACATGTGCAGGGATCCCTAACATTTCTTCATGTGTCCTGAGCTCCAACTCAGCCCAAGCTGAAGTTTCCAGATCATTGCCAAGCAAGCATTGTACTGGTAGGTCCACACTTACCACAACCTTCTTAAAGACAGTTACCCCTCCCCAGGAGAAGTTAACAACTACCAGAGAATGGTCTGTTCTGACATTGCTAGCATTGGTCACTTGGTACATTTCACCAAGTATAATCTGCCCAGGATCCACAAGTTCTTTTGTCACCATAGTGAAAATTGCTCCTGTGTCCCTGAATGCCCAAGCTTCTACTCCATTAATTAAAGGCTGCTATCTGTATTTGCCTAGGTTACTGGGGCTCACAATCTGCCCCCATCACTGACAAGCACAGCCTGAGTTGGTACTCTGACTAGGCCAGAGTCCATCTCAGAAACCAGGGCCAACCCTACTATACCCTTATTCTGTGTATTTCCACCACCAATTGTAACTGTACTAGGGGGAACAAGTGCCTTAGGGGCATTGGTGATGGTTGGAGTATTTTCTTTAGCCTTGGTGCAGTCACTAGTCCAGTGAGTTTTCTGCTTACAGATTTTGCACCAGGGCTTCTTTTGGCCTTTTCCCTTTCCTGACTGGGAATCCCCCCTGAAGAAGATTTTTGGGGCCCTTGTGAAGACTTCTGGTCTTTACCCTTGCCCCCACCCTTATCAGAGGTTTTAGAATCTTGCTTCTTAGGGTGACCACCTTGGTTCTGTACTTTCTGCCTCACCCTAGTTCTTACCCATTTGTCTGCCTTCTATCCCAATTCTTGGGGAGAGGTCAGATCAGAGTCTACCAGGTACTGGTGCAACAGCTGATTGTGACAGTTATTAAGAATCTGCTCCCTCATTATCAGATTGTACAATCCTATGAAGTCACACACTTTACTGCCCAATAACCAACCTTCCAGAGCCTTAGCAGCACAGTCAACAAAGTCAGCCCAGTCCTGATTCTGTGCCTTTTGGGTATCTCTGAACTTTAATCTGTATTGTTCAGTAGTTAGGCCAAACCCATCTATCAGAGCACTTTTCAAGACTTTGTAGTCATCAGCATCCTCTTCTCTTACAGTGAGGAGCTTGTCTCTACATTTGTCTGCAAAGGAGAGCCATAAGATTGCTGCCCACTGACCTTGAGGGACCTTCTGTACTTTACAGGCCCTCTCCAAGGCAGTTATCCATTTATGGATGTCATCCCCACTCTGGTAGGGAGGGACAATCTTACTTAGGTTTCTATGGTCATAAGACCTCTCCCTATCTCTAGGGAAATTGCTGCCACCAAGGGACTCTAGTCCCTCCTTTTTACTAGCTCTTTAGAGCTCCAGGCTTCCCTATCTAAGGCCATCTGCTGCTTTCTGAGGTTGAACTTGTCTTGCTCATACTTCAGCAGTCTCTCGCTCCTCTCCTGGGAGGTTTCCCTCCCTCTGTGAGAAGAAACAGAGGTTCCAATAGAGTAGTTAGACTGAATAGATCCCCTTGACAGAGGTCTATCCCTTCTAGCCCTGTGTTCAGTCCTACCAGGAGGAATGAAGGAAGGGGCATTATTGTCATCATCCTCATCCTGATGGTCTGTGTCCACCAGAGTCTGGTCATTGTCACCAGTCTGGTCAGCATTAGAGTTAGGGTCAGGAGAGTTTCCACCCCTGGATCCACCCTCAGTGCTGCCCCACCCACACTGTCTCAATCTACAATCCCACTAGGACTTGTGATATCATCCAGTTTCAGTATCTTTATGAGATGCTGGGTGGATGGGCTTTTGCCTGTCTTCAGCTTCCTAAGTGTACATAGGGACCTGAGCTGATCAAAGGTGAGATCCTCATACTTATAGGGAAGGAGCTCACTGGTTCCCAGTAGGGACTCAGTGGTTCCTGGCTGGTTAGACATTACTAATGTGGTGTGGTTTATTGCACTACCTACACTAGTGTGGCCTACTAAACTCTCTTGAGTTGTAGAAAGGGTGTGCTATCCCTTAACACACAACTCTAAGTTCAGTAGAACTTATTGTAGCTAATCTTGATGTTATATGTACCTCAGGTATCTTTAGTGGTTTTCAGTTGATCAATTCAACTGAGATTATCTGATAAAACAATAGCAAGTTGGAATCCCACATGCTGCACACCAATGTGAGAAGGTGGCCTGATATATGCTGTCCACTAGTTCTAGTGGGCACCTTGTATCAGTCCAAACAACCCCTTATGGTGAATGGTTAAAGACAACCTTATATGAAAGCTATCCAAGTCGTAGCTATGGAGAGCAGCCTTCAGGCTAAGTCTTGAAGGAATGTAAAGCAGCTTGTTTTACCAGTCTATAATCTCTTGAATGATAACATGAAAAGACAACCACACCAGGTATATATTCAAAATATATGTATTTAAGGTTAAACACACCTCTCTAGTCTCTTTATGAGACTGGAGTTCGAAGTACTAAAGTTACAAGTGATCAAGCATCAGTAAAAGCACAAATACACGTTTGAGCCCTAGAGGCGTACAAAACCATATACTAAAAAAGTGGTATAAGAACCACGACTGGAATAGGCACTAGGCCTATTGCCTCTAGAATCGCTGGGACCCCAAGGAACCACCCAAGGTAGTGACACAGGGGACCCACGGGAGCCGAATGCAGTGTGAAAACACAACCGCGGGTTCCTATTATCTTCTATGGTTAATGTCGCGGTTGGAATTTTAAAGATTAGGGACACTTCTAATTGAGTCAGGACCAAACCCTTTTGGACTTAAGAATTTCCGAGAGTACCAGAGTACTCGAGTTACCTCACCCAGGGAAGCCAGGTGCATAGGTGTCTTTTGGTGTCGGGTCGCATCGTCGATTTCAATGGAAGCTTGCAAAGAACTGCGGCTGCCGTGAAGAGGAGAAGTGTCCGGAGAGATCCAAGCCTGGATCTGGGATGTAAGGAACCTGAAAGCAGAGGGGACAGAGTCTGGGTCACTTGCCAGTGACCTAGGGCAGGATGGACCAATGCCCACAGATGTCGGGTGCTTCAGGTGAGTTGATGGGAGTCTTGACTCTTCAGCCATGAGGTCCAGGAGGCGTCGACGAAGTCCTCGAGCCGGATTCGAGCTGTCCCACGAAGTCTGTTGAGTGCTGCAGTGTCGACGACCAGAATGGACCCAACAAGCCTTGGCAACGGCAAGTCACAGGAATGCAGAGAAAGGACTGCGGTGCAGACCAGCAAGGTCTGAGAGACTCACCCAGTGAGGGTAAGTCAGGGCACGTCTGAAGCAACCAGGAACGCCCAATCAGAAAAGGAGTTGCATTCGTGGGGACCTACTAGCCAACGGGCTAGTGATCGCGAAGGAGCCTCGAGCGGTCGCACTTGAAGCTGGCCCACGGGTCACTCGTGGAGTGGAGGCCAACAGTCTTCAGTGTTGCAGGTGCTCAAGGCTGGGGCTACTGAGAGCCCAAAGCACAACTTCGAGGAGGACCAGAAAGATAGTGTTGCTGCAAAAGTTCATGGTGTCTAGGGGTCACAGTTCCACGTCACCCACAATAGCCACGGGCCTCAGCTTTGCTGTGGACTCAGGGTAGCCTCGGGGAAGTCTGGAAATCCACCTCTGGGGATGCAGAGACTTCAGCATCCGGCGGGACCTTCAGAATTGCAAACCGGGCAGTTGCTTCTTTGGTGCCTGCCAAGCAGGGGAGTCACTCCTTGACCCCAAGGGAGATTTCTTCAGTCTTCCAGTCAGGATAGAACGTCGAAGGTCCAGGATGTACATTGCAGAGTTTCGTCCAGGGCAATCTAAAGTCCTAGGGACTGGATTCCTATACTTATACTAAATTTAGGGGATGGACTAACTCTAAGGCCCCACCAATGGGTGGGCCAGGAAAGTAAGGTGTTTACACCCATTTCCTTTGTCCAGTTTCGCACCAGAGCAGGGGCAGGTAGCCCCTGCAATCGGTTTGAACTGGAGTATGCATAGGGACACCAAGTGTTCCCCCAGTGCAGGACTTAAAAGCACCAGAGAGTGTTCCCGCCCAGCCCCAATACACATCAGCCTGTCTGGGGAGATGGTTACACCTCTCCTCGACAGGAAACCTATTGTCCAGGCCTCCCCTGCCGGATTTTCGGTCAGCAGCAGGAGGCCAGACCCGTGTCTGTGGCAGAGGCATCCATTTTGTGATGCCAGGGCTCAGGAAAGTCCTACCAGGTTTAGCCAGTGTGAACATGTCTCTCCTTCTAGAAGGGTGGAATGCTACCCCCGCTGCCAGAACTGGTGGGGGGGGGGGGGGAGTAGTATTTCAAAGCGTTTGACACCAAACACAACATGTTTTGATGCAGCCATCCCAAAGTTAGCATTTACCGCGAGGTTATAATGCACTTAAGAGTATATGGTATGGCTGTATCACAGAATAGCCATAAGGAAGTATTTCCGAATGTTGCAGAGGGGCTCAGCTCATGCTTGGGCACCCTCTCACATAAAACCAAGCACTCTGCCTTCAGGATTGTCAAGGCCTGCCATAGAAGTGGCTTATAGGTTTATATGTGTCTGTAAAAGGTAGTGATATAGGTAGCCTATACCACAGTAAGGGGTTAAAGCACACCCTTACCCCGGCTGCTGTAGCAGACCTGTGGTGTCATTTTGGAGAGCTTCCCAGGGGTGGCATAATACATGCTGCAGCCCCTGGTAGGCCTCTGAGGTACCTATGCCCTAGGTACATTGTATACCATATACTAGGGGCTTATAAGGCACTCCAGAATCCAATTAGATATGTACCTAATGTACATGGAAACCATTTTAGAGAGGAAGCAGCTAGGCTGTGGTCCTGATTAGCAGGGCCACAGCCAGACTAAGGTCGAAAAACAGTGAAACGCCAGCAAAAAGTGGGGGTACCCATGTGAAGCAAATCCTACTCTCCTACACAACCCCCCCCCAAACGCAGGGACATTACACTAACCTTGAGAAGTTGAGTCTTCATGTTATAAGTGAAAATACCTAGAGAGTCCATCTGCATTGGCATGGTTACTCCCAGGTCTATGTTCCACTGTAAAGTCCATCCCCTGTAGGGAAATGGACCACCTAAGCAGTTTGGGGTTTTCACCCTTCATTTGTTTTAGCCATAAGAGGGGCTTATGGTCTGTCTGAACAAGGAAGTGAGTACCAAACAAGCATGGCCTCAACTTCTTCAGAGCCCAAACCACAGCAAAGGCCTCCCTCTCAATGGCTGAACAACGTTTCTCTCTAGGGGTCAGCCTTCTGCTTATGAAAGCTACTGGCTGATCCTGACCTTCTTCATTCAATTGTGACAGTACAGCCCCAACCCCCAATTCAGATGCATCAGTTTGAACAATGAACTTTTTGGAGTAGTCAGGACTCTGCAGAATGGGAGCAGTACACATGGCCTGCTTCAGGTCATCAAATGCCTTTTGACAGCTAGCTGTCCACTGAACCTTTTTGGGAATTTTCTTAGAAGTTAAGTCATTCAAGGGTGTCACTATTGATCCATACCATTTGACAAATCTCCAATAGTACCCAGTCAGGCCTAAGAAAGGCTCTCACCTGAGTCTGGGTAGTTGGAGCAGTCCACACTATTATGGCCTGGATCTTGCTCTGCAAAGGTTGAACCTGGCCTCAACCTACAAGGTGGCCCAGGTACACAACCTGACTCGGCCCTATCTGGCACTTAGTAGCCTTGATAGTTAGGCCTGCTTTCTGAAGGGCCTCCAAAACATTCCTTAGGTGGACCAGGTGATCCTCCCAGGTGGAGCTAAAGACAGCAATATCATCTAGATATGCTGCACTAAAGGCTTCCAGGCCTCTGAGAACTGTATTCACCAACCTTTGGAAAGTGCCAGGTGCATTCTTCAAACCAAAGGGCATTACCACAAATTGATAGTGTCCACTAAGGGTAGAAAATGCTGTCTTTGGCTTTGCATCATCAGCTAGTCTAATCTGCCAGTAGCCAGCTGTGTAGTCAAATGTGCTAAGGTACTTGGCTGAGGCCAAAGTATCTATAAGCTCATCTGCCCTTTGTATTGCATGGGCATCAATCCCAGTGACTGCATTGAGACCCCTGTGGTCCACACAAAACCTCATCTCTCTTTTTCCACCACTGGTGTGGGGTTTTGGCACAAAGACCACTGGACTAGCCCAAGGGCTATCTGAGGGTTCAATCACACCCAAATCCAAAATGTTCTGGACGTCTGTCCTGATACAGTCCCTGACATGTTCAGGTTGCCTATAAATCTTATTTTTAATAGGCAGACTGTCCCCAGTGTCCACCTCATGAGTGCACCAGGTAGTATGACTTGGAGTCAGTGAGAACATGTGTCTGTACTGATTGAGAACCTGTCTGCAATCAGTTTGCTGCTGGGCAGTGAGGCTGCCTGCCAAGGCTACACCATTAACCGACCCATCACCAGGGTTCTGTGAGAGGAGGTCAGGGAGTGGGTCACTCTCTTCCTCCTGTCCCTCATCAGTTGCCATGAGCAATCCCATGTCAGCCCTGTCCACATATTGCTTTAGCCTGTTGAGATGGAGAACGCTATGGGGACTCCTAAGGGTTCCAAGGTCTACCAAGTAGGTAACCTCCCCTTTCTGTTCAACAATAGTGTGGGGTCCACTCCACTTGTCCTGGAGAGCTGCTGGGGCCACAGGCTCCAACACCCACACTTTCTGTCCTGGCTGATAAACAGTCAGCAAAACACACAAGATGATGGACGGAATGTTGCACAATGGCAAAACATTCATCCCCAGTCACTGATCTGGGTTTAATCCATCGTTATTTTGCTCACCACGCCACCCCAGTTCAGACATGGCCATATGCAAATCAGTCTTGACCCTGTGCCTCATGGGAACAGTCCAGCCCGAACTGCCAAGCCATGTCTTCCCTGAACCGGTATCAAGCATCCTAGGACCGGTTTCGGGGTTTCACCCCTCTTCAGCCAGGATAGCTTGACTCCAGTGGCGTAGTGAGCACGGGACCCATGTCTGGGCATACCCTTCCCACATAGGGTGAACAGCGAAACACACAAGATGATGGACGGAATGTTGCACAATGGCAAAACATTCATCCCCAGTCACAGATCTGGGTTTAATCCATCGTTATTTTGCTCACCAAGCCACCCCAGTTCAGACATGGCCATATGCAAATCAGTCTTGACCCTGTGCCTCATGGGAACAGTCCAGCCCGAACTGCCAAGCCATGTCTTCCCTGGACCAGAATCAAGCATCCTAGGACCGGTTTCGGGGTTTCACCCCTCTTCAGCCAGGATAGCTTGACTCCAGTGGCGTAGTGAGCACGGGACCCACGTCTGGGCATACCCTTCCCACATAGGGTGAACAGCGAAACACACAAGATGATGGACGGAATGTTGCACGATGGCAAAACATTCATCCCCAGTCACAGATCTGGGTTTAATCCATCGTTATATTGCTCACCACGCCACCCCAGTTCAGACATGGCCATATGCAAATCAGTCTTGACCCTGTGCCTCATGGGAACAGCCCAGCCCGAACTGCCAAGCTATGTCTTACCTGTACCGGAATCAAGCATCCTAGGACCGGTTTTGGGGTTTCACCCCTCTTCAGCCAGGATAGCTTGACTCCAGTGGCGTAGTGAGCACGGGACCCACGTCTGGGCATACCCTTCCCACATAGGGTGAACAGCGAAACACACAAGATGATGGACGGAATGTTGCACAATGGCAAAACATTCATCCCCAGTCACAGATCTGGGTTTAATCCATCGTTATTTTGCTCTCCACACCACCCCAGTTCAGACATGGCCATATGCAAATCAGTCTTGACCCTGTGCCTCATGGGAACAGTCCAGCCCGAACTGCCAAGCCATGTCTTCCCTGGACCAGAATCAAGCATCCTAGGACCGGTTTCGGGGATTCACCCCTCTTCAGCCAGGATAGCTTGACTCCAGTGGCGTAGTGAGCACGGGACCCACGTCTGGGCATACCCTTCCCACATCAAGCTATCCTGGCTGAAGAGGGGTGAAACCCCGAAACCAGTCCTAGGATGCTTGGTTCCAGTCCAGGGAGGACCTGGCTTGGCAGTTCGGGCTGGACTGTTCCCTGAGGCACAGGGTCAAGACTGATTTGCATATGGCTGGGTTCAAACTGGAATGGCATGGTGAGCAAAACAACTATGGATTTAGGCCCAGATCTCTGTACTGGGGTGAATGTATGACATTGTTCTGCATTCTGTCCATCAACTGTTGTTTTTGCATTTGATAAACAGTCAGTACAGCCTTTTGGTCATGCCAGGCTTTTTGCAGTTCCTGGCTAGCCTCAAGGTTTTTGTTTGCCTTTTTCATGTACTCAACCATCCGGGAGCAGAGACCAAGTACATAGTCCACTATGTCTTGCTTTGGGGGTTTGAGAGGTAACTCCCATCCTTCCTTCACCAAACACAATGGACCCCTGACAGTGTGACCAAACAGAAGTTCAAATGGGCTGTAGCCAACCCCCTTCTGAGGCACCTCCCTGTATGCAAATAAAAGGCAGGGCTAGAGCAGGTCCCATTTTCGCCTAAGCTTCTCTGGGAGTCCTTTGATCATGCCTTTTAAGGTTTTGTTGAATCTCTCAACTAAACCATTGCATTGTGGGTGATAGGGTGTGGTGAATTTGTAATTCACTCCACACTCCTTCCACATAGCAGTTAAGTAACTTGACATAAAGTTTGTCCACCTCCTTAGGAAAGCCTACTCTTGAGAACACACTCAAGAGAGCTCTTGCCACTACAGGTGCTGTAGTGGTCCTTAGGGGAATAGCTTCTGGATACCTGGTGGCATGATCCACTACCTCCAGTATAAATCTGTGCCCAGATGCTGTTTGGGGATCCATGGGACCAACAATGTCAATCCCTACCCTTTCAAAGGGCACCCCCACCACAGGTAGTGGTATCAGGGGGGCCTTTGTAGTGCCACCTACTTTGCCACTGGCTTGGCAGGTTACACAGGAGCGACAAAACTCCTTTGTGTCTTCAGACATGTGTGGCCAGTGAAAGTGAGGAACAATTCTGTCCCAAATCTTGATCTGGCCTAAGTGTCCTGCTAGGGGAATATCATGGGCTAGTGTCAATAGGAAGCCCCTAAACTTCAGAGTTATAACTAAGGCTCCCGGTTTTCCGTTTAAACGGATTTTTACATATAAATACAGACGGGGAACTATTTTTCCTTTGTCTGTATTTATAAATAGAAACGGTAAAATACTACCGAAACTGATTTAGAAATTTGTGCTGTGCAGCCATGCTCCAGCTCAGGGTTGCCACGCCACTCTGCCTGATTTAGATCTTTGGATGCACTCTGCCTGCCCCCAACCCCCCTGCTGACGTTTCCTAATTAGTTTCTTTCACCTAACCTTGGTCGGACGCATGTGTCACAGCGTGGGCATAACAGCCCCCCTCAGCCACTTCAAATCCATTGCAAGTGAAAGGGAGGGTGCTCATTTATGTTTTATTATTTGAATAGCGCGGAGCGAAGGAGGGGGAATGGCCTTTTGTAGTGTAAACCTCACTTTAAGTGGAGAGGTGAGCGATCCTTCACGTCTGAATCACACTTCTCTGCGCCACCTTGAAACTCAGGTTTTGGGCGCTATATCTGGTGCAGGTGTCGTGGTTTCATTCCTGACTGGTGTTAAGGGAGAAACTACAGCTGGATGGGGCTAGTGCAGATACCCTCTACGTGCTGCATGCCTTGTGACCAGGGTATCAGAGTGCACTATTTCGACATTGAGATTTTTAGCTGCAGGGGCAGTGCTTAATTTGTCAAATAATAAGTGCCGGTGCCCTGAAGGTCAGCTCAGAAGCCTGAGGCCGGTGCAATTTAACATCGGGGCACCGATTACCAATGCTGGTTACCTAAACGCTTCGTGCCTCTGTACCCACTACCAGATACTCCCAGCCTCTTTACCTCCCTCTTGCAGATTGCTGTTTCTTTCATTTGAAACGGGTTTCCATCTTCCTCTTTCTGATTTGTGTGTTTTACTTCCTTTGCTCTCTATAATTATGTGATGCGAAACAATATGTGTAGGTCCACAAATATAACTGCGGGTGGCCCCACCGGCTCAAATTAAGCACTGTCTAATGGCAACGATTCTGTAAAATTCAATTGCTCTTCTCCTGGCGGTTGGTGTTTACTCAATAAACTACCTTTACACGGCCTTAAAAATTCAGTAGCGCTGCACTTGACCATCTTTCTATATACACGCGTAAGGTGTGTCTTTCTCCCTCAGCATTGCATGTCCGACTAATTCATGTGTTGCATCTAAAAATACAAGTTACCAGTATTCATGCAATATACATGTGCAGAAACAAATGCCAGATATCCCACGTTATGAACGATGTTTTACCAGGTTCCCCACAGGTGTTTTTCTTCTGTCAATATACCGATCGATATAATGAGTAGGGATTTTTATGCCCTCTTGTCGGTCGTGTCAGGAAACACGTTGATTGCCTTTGCTCTTAGAGGAAGAAATGCGCCATGAAGTCCGAGTGCACACTGGGACCGTCCTCTCTATTTCTGATTTGATGTCTAAAATGCTCAGTATCACCTGTATGTGTAAATGTCACTTTGGCGCAGGTTGCCCCATGTCTTTTCTAGAGGCAGCATTTCAGTTACCAGGAGGCAAGCCGCTCACGTTAAACCTGTGTGTCAGTGAACAGTATTCCCTTGCTATCTTTACAAAGTGTGCTATAGTGATGTCGCAACTCAATCCAACTCATTTGTATGTGCCAAACACAATACAGGTACCTTATCTCTTCCTTCTTAATTGAGAAAGTAGAAGCATAGCATACAAGTCAAGTTCAGAGTATTCAAGAACAATACTTCACAGAAGCCCACCTTCCAGCAGCACTAACTCAGGTTAAGGAGATTAGGCGCAGCACTGCTGGGAAGGTGAAATGGAACAAGAAAGCAGCCTATCCCACAAAAAGACATCAGTGCAATGACATACTGGCGTTCTCAGAAGCAAGAATGGCCAACACTCTGTAATCTTTCTTTGAATCTTTTGGCCATTCCGGTATCATCAGCAAATATTGAACGGGTTTTCAGTGGTCTTCACTTCATTAACAAACCAGAAAGAGCCTCAATGTCCTCAAAGTCTCTTGAAATGCACATGTGCTTGTACTACAATGGCAAAGTTTTCAGCTGAATGTATTGTGTTGAACAATAACAACCGGGCGCAGGTGTGCCTTGTCAATGTAAATAAATGTGGAAAAATACTAGCTGTAGCGTCACCTTTTGCTTGTGTCAAAAATAAATATGGATAAATACAGACGGAAATGGCAAAAAAATAAATACCATAAAACCGGGAGCCCTAGTTATAACCAACCTCCTGGATGCACCAGGCTTGGGGTCTCTACTCTCTGAGTAAAGGAGTCCATCATCCCAATAAAATTTTTGGGTGCCACTAGCATTCCCAGCAGCCTCATCAGCAGCTTGCTGTCTGAGGGTTTCAAGAGAGGGACAGGTTTTCTGCTCCTGGCTCAGATCAGACCTGGAAGGGCCCCCTGTCCCCAAGAACTCAACCTGGTTAGGTTCAAGCTCCTCTGGGACAGTTCCTTCTGCAGGCTCAAGATCATCTGCCTGAGGAGACTGATCAGCATCCTGAGCCAGGTGGGAAGGCTCTGCCTTAACCCTATTGCTCCTCCTCTTGTGAGGCACCTGGTCCGTTATCCCAGAATCCAGGGCCTGTCCAGCTTTTGACATTTTAGCCTGTGACCTAGTCACAGCAAAGACATGTGCAGGGATCCCTAACATTTCTGCATGTGTCCTGAGCTCCACTTCAGCCCAAGCTGAAGTTTCCAGATCATTGCCAAGCAATCACTGTACTGGTAGGTCCGCAGTTACCACAACCTTCTTAAGGCCAGTTACCCCTCCCCAGGAGAAGTTACCAACTGCCAGAGAATGGTCTGTTCTGACATTGCTAGCATTGGTCACTTGGTACATTTCACCAAGCATAATCTGCCCAAGATCCACAAGATCTTTTGTCACCATTGTGACACTTGCTCCTGTGTCCCTAAATGCCCAAGCTTCCACTCCATTAATTAAAGGCTGCTGTCTGTATTTGCGCAGGTTACTGGGGCTCACAAAGGGGGACATATCCATGCCCCCATCACTGAGAAACACCGCCTGAGTTGGTATTCTGACTAGGCCAGAGTCCATCTCAGAACCCAGGGTTAACCCTACTACTCCCTTATTCTATGTATTCCCACCACCATTTGTAACTGTACTAGGGGGAACAGGTGCCTTAGGGGCATTGGTGGTGGTTGGAGTATTTTCTTTGGCCTTGGTGCAGTCACTAGTCCAGTGGGTTTTCTGCTTACAGATTTTGCACCATGGTTTCTTTTGGCCTTTCCCTTTGTTAGCCTATGAATCCCCACCCGAAGAATATTTTTGGGGCCCTTGTGAAGACTTCTGGTCTTTACCCTTGTCCCCACCCTTATCAGAGTTTTTGGAAGTTTGCTTCTTAGGGTCACCACCTTGGTTCTGTACTTTCTGCCTCACCCTGGTTCTGACCCATTTATCTGCCTTCTTTCCCAATTCTTGGGGAGAGGTCAGATCCGAGTCTACCAGGTACTGGTGCAACAGCTGATTTTGACAGTTAATATTGCTCCCTCATTATCAGATTGTACATTCCTATGAAGTCACACACTTTACTGCCCAATAACCAACCTTCCAGAGCCGTAGCAGCACAGTCAACAAAGTCAACCCAGTCCTGATTTTGTGCCTTTTGGGTATCTCTGAACTTTAACCTGTATTGTTCAGTGGTTAGGCCACACCCATCTTTCAGAGCACTTTTCAAGACTTTGTAGCCATCAGCATCCTCGTCTCTTACAGTGAGGAGCTTGTCTCTACATTTGTCTGCAAAGGAGAGCCATAAGATTGCTGCCCACTGACATTGAGGGACCTTCTGTACTTTACAGGCACTCTCCAAGGCAGTTATCCATTTGTGGATGTCATCCCCACTCTGGTAGGGAGGGACAATCTTACTTAGGTTTCTATGGTCATAAGACCTCTCCCTATCTCTAGTGAAATTGTTGCCACCAAGGGACTCTAGTCCCTCCTTTTTACTAGCTCTGTACAGCTCCAGGGCTTCCCTATCTAAGGCCATCTGCTGCTTTCTGACGTTGAACTTGTCTTGCTCATACTTCAGCAGTCTCTCTTTCCTCTCCTGGGAGGTTTCCCTTCCTCTGTGAGAAGAAGCAGAGGTTCCAATAGAGGAGTTAGACTGGATAGATCCCCTTGACAGAGATCTATCCCTTCTAGCCCTGTTGTCAGGCCTACCAGGAGGAATACAGGAAGTGGCATTATTGTCATCCTCCTCATCCGCATCCTCGTGGTCTGTGTTCACCAGAGTCTGGTCATTGTCACCAGTCTGGTCAGCATTAGAGTTAGGGTCAGGGGAGTTTCCACCCCTGGACCCACCCTCAGGTGCTGCCCCACCCACACTGTCTACATCATCAGGCCCACTAGGACTTGTGATATCATCCAATTTCAGTATCTTTATGAGATGCTGGGTGGATGGACTTTTGCCTGTCTTCAGCTTCCTAATGGTACATAAGGCCCTAAGCTGAGCAAAGGAGAGATCCTCATATTTATAGGGAAGGAGCTCACTGGTTCCAGGTAGGGACCCAGTGGTTCCTGGCTGGTTAGACATTACTAATGTGGTGTGGTTTATTGCACTACCTACACTAGTGTGGCCTACTAAACTCTCTTGAGTTATAGAAAGGGTGTGCTATCCCTTAACACACAACTCTAAGTTCAGTAGAACTTACTGTAGCTAAACTTGATATTATATGTACCTCAGGTACCTTTAGTGGTTTACAGTTGATCAATTCAATTGAGATTATCTGGTAAAACAGTAGCAAGCTGGAATCCCACACGCTGCACACCAATGTGAGAGGTTGGCCTGATATATGCTGCCCACTATTTCTAGTGGGCACCTTGTATCAGTCCAAACAACCCCTTATGGTGAATGGTTAAAGACAACCTTATATGAAAGCTATCCTAGTGGTAGCTATGGAGAGCAGCCTTCAGGCTAAGTCTTGAAGGAATGTAAAGCAGCTTGTTTTACCAGTCTATAATCTCTTGAATGATCAAATGAAAGGACAACCACACCAGGTATATATTTTAAATATGTATTTGGGTTAACACACACCCCTCTAGTCTCTTTATGAGACTGGAGTTCGAAGTACTTAAGTTACAAGTGATCAAGCATCAGGAAAAGCACAAATACACGTTTGGGCCCTAGGGGCGTACCAAACCATATACCAAAAAAGTGGTATAAGAACCACGCTGGAATAGGCACTAGACCTATCGCCTCTAGAATCGCTGGGACCCCAAGGAACCACCCAAGGTAGTGACACAGGGGACCCACGGGAGCTTTATGAAGTGTGAAAACACAACCGCGGGTTCCTATTATCTTCTATGGGCAATGTCGCGGTTGGAAATTTGAAGATTAAGGACACTTCTAATCAAGTCTGGACCAAACCCTTTTGGACTTAAGAATTTCTAGGGCTAGCACCCACGAGAGCACCGGAGTACTCGAGTTACCTCACCCAGAGAAGCCGGGTGCATAGGTGTCTTTTGGTGTTGGGTCGCGTCGTAGATTCCAATGGAAGCCTGTAAAGAACTGCTGCTGCCGTGAAGAGGAGAAGTGTCCGGAGAGATCCAAGCCTGGATCTGGGATGGAAGGAACCTGAAAGCAGAGGGGACAGAGTCTGGGTCACTTGCCAGTGTCCTAGGGCAGGATGGACCAATGCCCACTGATCTCGGGTGCTTCAGGTGAGTTGATGGGTGTCTTGACTCTTCAGCCATGAGGTCCAGGAGGCGTTGACGAAGTCCACGAGCTGGATTCAATGTGTCCCATGAAGTCTGTTGAGTGCTGCGGTGTCGGCAACCAGAATGGACCCAACAAGCCTTGGCAACAGCAAGTCACAGGAATGCAGAGAAAGGACTGCGGTGCAGACCAGCAAGGTCTGAGGGACTCACCCGGCAAGGGTAAGTCAGGGCACGTCTGGAGCAACCAGGAACGCCCAATCAGAAAAGGAGTTGACTTCGTGGGGACCTGCGAGCCAATGGACTAGTGATCGCGAAGGAGCCTCGAGCAGTCACACTTGAAGCTGGCCCACAGGTCCCTTGTGGAGTGGAGGCCAACAATCTTCGGTGCAGGAGGTGCTCAAAGCTAGGGCTACTCAGAGCCCAAAGCACAACTTCGAGGAGGACCAGGAAGATAGTGTTGCTGCAAAAGTTCACGGTGTGCAGGGGTCACAGTTCCACATCACTCACAATAGCCACGGGCCTCAGCTTTGCTGTGGACTCAGGGTAGCCTCGGTGAAGTCTGGAAATCCACCTCTGGGGATGCAGAGACTTCAGCGTCCAGTGGGAGCTTCAGAATTGCAGACCGGTCAGTTGCTTCTTTGGTGCCTGCCAAGCAGGGAGTCACTCCTTGACCCCAAAGGAGATTTCTTCAGTCTTCTAGTTAGGATAGAACGTCGGAGGTCCAGGATGTACATTGCAGAGTTTCGTCCAGGGTAATCTAAAGTCCTAGGGACTGGATTCCTATACTTATACTTAGTTTAGGGGATGGACTAACGCTAAGGCCCCACATATGGGTGGCCAGAAAACAGGGGTGGTTACACCCATTTTCTTTGTCCAGTTTCGTGCCAGAGCAGGGGCAGGTAGCCCCTGCAACCGGTTTGAACTGGAGTATGCACAAGGACATCAAGTGTGCCCCCAGTGCAGGACTTCAACGCACCAGAGAGTGCTCCCGCCCAGCCCCAATACACATCAGCCTGTCTGGGGAGGTGGTTACAACTCCCCTCGACAGGAAACCTATTGTCCAGGCCTCCCCTGCTAGAGTTTCGGTCAGCAGCAGGAGGCCAGACCCGTGTCTGTGGCAGAGGCATCCATTTTGTGATGCCAGGCGTCAAGAACGTCCTACCGGGTTTAGCCAGTGTGAACATGTCGCTCCCTCTAGAAGGGTGGAATGCTACCCCCGCCGCCAGAACTGGCGGGGGGGGGGGGGGGGAGGTAGTATTCCAAAGCGTTTGACACCAAACACTACATGTTTTGATGCAGCCATCCCAAGGTTAGCATTTATAGCGAGATAATAATGCACTTAAGAGTATAAGGTATGGCTGTATCACAGAACAGTCATAAGGAAGTATTTCCGAATGCTGCAGAGGGGCTCAGCTCATGCTTGGGCACCCTCTCACATAAAACCAAGCACTCTGCCTTCAGGATTGTCAAGGCCTGCCATAGGAGTGGCTTATAGGTTTGTATGTGTCTGTATAAGGTAGTGATATAGGTAGCCTATACCACAGTAAGGGGTGCAAGCACACCCTTACCCAGGCTGCTGTAGCAGACCTGTGGTGTCATTTTGAAGTGCTTCCCAGGGGTGGCATAATACATGCTGCAGCCCCTGGTAGGCCTTTGAGGTTCCTATGCCCTAGGTACATAGTATGCCATATACTAGGGGCTTATAAGGCACTCCAGAATCCAATTAGATATGTACCAAATGTACATGGAAACCATTTTAGAGAGGAAGCAGCTAGGCTATGTTCCTGATTAGCAGGGCCACAGCCAGACTAAGGTCGAAAAACAGTGAAACACCAGCAAAAAGTGGGGGGTGGGGGGATCCTACTCTCCTACAGTGTCCACAGCATGAGGTACCATAACTGTGAGATCAGTATCAGGAACGAGCCCCGCCAATTGTCGGATAGAGATGGCCACAGCCGCAACAGCTCTTAGACAGCTTGGGAGAGCTCTTGCGACGTTATCCAGCCCAGCGAAAAAATAAGCCCATGGTCTCTGCTTACCTCCAAAGGCCTGTGTTAAAACAGAGAGCGTGCAGCCAGCCGTCTCGTGTACGTACAACACAAACGGCTTGGCATAATCTTGAGTGCCAAGCACAGGTGCAGAGAAAGTGCAACTTTAAACTGCTCAAAAGCTTGTTTGCATTCAGGCATCCAGGGCAAGGGCTTATGCACATCTTTAGTGGTTAGCTGCAACAGTGGCTTTGTCAGTAAAGAAAAGTTAGGAATCTAGTGATGACAATATGAAGTAATGTAATAAAAGCTTGCACATCCCTCTGGGTCTTAGGAATGGACATTTTAGTAGTAGCATCAATACACTCAGGTGTTAGTCTCCTTCCTTCCTTCTACAGTAGGTGACCTAAGTAGGTGACCTCCTGTCCACAATATTGAAACTTTGAAAGGGTCACCTTATGTCCGTGCTGTGCCAAATGTAGTAATAATTTAACCGTTGCATCTTTGCAACCTTCTTCAGTGTCAGAAGCTATTAAGAGGTCGTCTACGTACTGCAGCAATACGTTACCTGAGGGAAGTGTAAGGGCATCCAATTGAGTTTTTAAAGCTTGGCTATATCTGCTAGGACTTTCAGTATACCCCTGACGGGCACGACAGAATGGAAAACACCTGCTGGCCAGAGATAAGCCAAAAAGGCACCTGCTATCTGGGTGAATGGGAATGCTAAAGAAAGCGTTTTAAATCAATCACAGAAAATAATTTTGCAGTGGAAGGAATCATCGTCGAAAGGGCAGTAATGTCAGGGACCATTATTTTATTAACCTCACGCAAATCAATCACTAAAGGATAGACAACAGGATGAGCATCAGAGGAATCCGAGGGTGCCTTCTTAAGAATGGGAAGAATAGGATTGTTACACACATTTGCTGCTGTTTCTTTAACAACACCTGACTTAATCAAATCCTGTATCATCTGCAATAGGGCTTTTTTTCCCTGCCTGCGGTATTGTGTACTGAGGAATACGAGGCAACAAAGCGTTGTCTTTGACCATAATAGAGACCGGAGGTATCTGCAACAACCCTACATCCGTATCACCTGTAGCCCACAATGTGGGCAGCACATCTTTGAATTCGGCAAGGAGTGGCGCATCTTTGGAAAAACACTGTCTGGTACTAGCCATATTCAGTCCTATTGTCATATAGACACCATCCGGCAAACAAGAAATCGTCGCGTGCAACTTCTTCAAGAGATCTATTAAGTTTTCTCCACAATTCGTTGTCAACAAGAATGGCAAATCTACAGTAAAAGGGCCAATAGTCAAAACAAGGGGTTTAGAAATGGAGCTCACAACGGGTACGTCTGAAAAGCCTACCGAAACATGACTTTGGCCAGACAGAGCTGACCAGTGAATGAGAAACAGAGTTATTCATTGCACCTGTATCCACCAAAAATTTATTTTACAAGCCATGCAAATCCGCTGTGACATAAGGACCACACTGATCTGCAGATATCTGAACTGGTCCCTCCCCTGTCCCTGGCTGTCCTAGCTGTAGGATATCCCTGTCACCTCGTCCATATCGTAATCATCATGAAAGTACTGTCTTCCTCGAGGGTCATCGAAATAGTTCTGATCAGAATGACCCTGCGACGACTCATCAGCCTTTTTACAATATGCACATTGATTCGGCCCCACAGGTGCACTATTCCTGCTAGTGCGGGGCAACTGTTGGGCCGGACCAGTGCCCCGCCCTCTACCGTTCCCCCTAGCTGCCGGCTGCATCAACACCTTCGTCTTCAATTCTTTGTTTTTCTTCTCCACCTTTTCCTTCTCACTTTCCCTATGCTCATAATACTGTGCCATACTCAATATCATGAAGGGGAGGACGTAGTCCACGTGCTCTCCGAAGCCTGCAACCGAGTCACGATCTCGGGAAGCAGGTTCGTAACAAATCTGTTACCGAACAATGGGACACCTCCTTCCATCGACAAATCCTGCCCACTGAAATCCAGGAAAAAGCAAACACAAGGAGATGATGGACGGAGTGCTGAAACTTTTCAGACACTCACCCCCAGTCACAGATCTGGGTTGAATCCACCATCATTCTTTAGCTCACTTCGCCACCTCAGTTCAGACCCAGCTATATGCAAATCAGTCTTGACCCTGTGCCTAATGTGAACAGTCCAGCCCGAACTACCAAGCCAGGTCTTTCCTGAACCAGAAACAAGCATCCTGGGACCAGTTTCTGGGTAACGCCCTTCAGCAGCCAGGCTAGCTTGAATCCAGTGGCAAAGTGAGCAAGGGACCCACGTCTGGGAATACCCTGCAAACTTAGGGCAAACAAAGCAAGCACAAGGAGATGATGGACGGAGTGCTGAAACATTTCAGATACTCACCCCCAGTCACAGATCTGGGTTGAATCCACCATCATTCTTTAGGTCACTTCGCCACCTCAGTTCAGACCCAGCTATATGCAAATCAGTCTTGATGCTGTGCCTCATGGGAATAGTCCAGCCCGAACTGCCAAGCCAGGTATTCCCTGAACCGTAAACAAGCATCCTGGGACCAGTTTCTGGGTAACACCCTTCAGCAGCCAAGCTAGCTTGAATCCAGTGGCAAAGTGAGCAAGGGACCCACATCTGGGCATTCCCTGCCAACTTAGGGCAAAAAAAGCAAAAATAAGGACATGATGGACGGAGTGCTGAAACGTTTCAGACACTCACCCCCAGTCACAGATCTGGGTTGAATCCACCATCATTCTTTAGGTCACTTCGCCACCTCAGTTCAGACCCAGCTATATGCAAATCAGTCTTGATGCTGTGCCTCATGGGAATAGTCAAGCCGAACTGCCAAGCCAGGTCTTCCCTGAACCTGAAACAAGGATCCTGGGACCAGTTTCTGGGTAACACCCTTCATCAGCCAGGCTAGCTTGAATCAGTGGCAAAGTGAGCAAGGGACCCACGTCTGGGAATACCCTGCCAACTTAGGGCAAACAAAGCAAACACAAGGAGATGATGAACGGAGTGCTGAAACATTTTAGACACTCACACCCAGACACAGATATGGGTTGAATCCACCATCATTTTTTAGCACACTTTGTCACCTCAGTTCAGACCCAGCTATATGCAAATCAGTCTTGACCCTCTGCCTCATGGGAACAGTCCAGCGCGAATTGCTAAGCCAGGTCTTCCCTGAACCGAAAACAAGCATCCTGGGACTGGTTTCTGGGTAACACATTTCATCAGCCAGGCTAGCTTGAATCCATTGGCAAAGTGAGCAAGGGACCCACATCTGGGCATACCCTGCCAACTTAGGGCAAACAAAGCAAACACAAGGAGATGATGGACGGAGTGCTGAAACTTTTCAGACATTCACCCCCAGTCACAGATCTGGGTTGAATCCACCATCATTCTGTAGCTCACTTCGCCACCTCAGTTCAGACCCAGCTATATGCAAATCAGTCTTGACCCTGTGCCTCATGGGAACAGTCCAGCGCGAACTGCCAAGCCAGGTCTTCCCTGAACCGAAAACAAGCATCCTGGAACAGGTTTCTGGGTAATACACTTCATCAGCCAGGCTAGCTTGAATCCATTGGCAAAGTGAGCAAGGGACCCACATCTGGGCATACCCTGCCAACTTAGGGCAAACAAAGCAAACACAAAGAGATGATGGACGGAACACAGCTTCAAACCTTGTAAAAAAAATCAGACACACTTTCATCTTTCTTATGACGACATGCTGCTAACTTGTCCCAATCTACTCGTCTAGGTGGGATGAGGGAATGCATGTATGTAATAATATGACTCCGCAAAGCTAGTATCTCAGCCCTAGGCTTCTCACAAGGCTTCCTCTCTTTATCGCATGCCCTCATCTCCTCCCAAGTGCCACCCAACTCCACAGCATGGTCCTGCGTATGCACCTGTCTCCAAATATCCACCGGTACCAGTAGACCAAAAACATTTCAACATCCGCTAATGTCATCACTGTTGACGAGGCGGCCTCCGTCAGCTCCTTATAATACGCAGTTGGACTTTTTCTAGGGTCCGGCAACTGAGTCTTAAGAGATAAAACCTCTCCCATGGAGAGTAAACCCATTGTTCTTAGAAATGGGCCTCTACTCGCTGTCTGACAATAGCGTTCTGCTGATTATACAGCTCCAGGATCTCAAGGTGAAAAATAGGATGTACATCCCTCATAGGAAACTGAGACCCTGTTGTTGGAGTCTTCTGTTGTAACCCACCTCGATAACCAATCAATGTTGCAACATTACTAAAAACATTGTTAGGAGCCATGTTAGTAGCATACACACTGTCTCGGATGTCATAAATTATCTGAGGTGCAACACTATTGAAACATTGTTCCTACAACCCTATTAATGTAGCCGACATATGCTTGAGGGCATGCTGTTAAACAAACAGCTCATAATCTTTCACCACACTACACACATCCTCCACACTGTAAATCTTTTTCTCCTCATTCCCCACATAAGATCGAGTCAGCACCTACCCCATTTGTTCTCGAGCTGCTGCCCAATTCCTGTCATCCGTTCCACGTACCAGTGCCCCTATACTCAGCAATGTCGGGGAAGAGACATTCGAGGTAGACACAATAGATGAAGGGACAGGTACTAACATTATTAATGGCTGTGTGGAGGGTGTGAGGGACAGAGAGAGAGCATTAGCAGAAACAATTGGCGTAGCAGGGAGACTTGTAGTCGTTGCATCCACAGCATGTGAAGCTAAAGGAGAAGCACGGGGTGCTGTAGCCAAAGCAGCTAGGTCAAGAGCAGAAGAACTAGTAGTAGAAGCAGGAGGGGCGGAGGACAGAGGCGTCGGGACAACAGGGTATATTCTCTTTGGGGCATAGGGAGGCGGAAGTCGAGCGTCTAGGAGCTCCTCCACAAATGTATCACCTTCTCGGGCGACATAAGATTTGTCACATTGCAATCAAAACTTTCTATCAGCACACTCTATACCCTTTTCTATTTTCTCTCTGTCATACGCTACAGCTTTCTGAGTCACTGTCTGCACCTTGCCTCTCCGGGCCTCTTTTTCTGCCCTCATGCGCCTTTGTCTAGCTTACTTTTTCCACACCTGAAGAGAATCAAACATCGACTGTCTACTTCATTTTACAAACAATTTATTCAGCAGGCAATTCAGTTTTTTTTCATTGAAGATACCTGTTAGTGGCTACTGCAGCTTGATATTGTCCCTCGTATCTTTGTGCCACAATGTATTCAACATAATAGAGCCAATGCCGTGCTTAGTATACATATCAAAGTTCGGGGTCCCTTCCGGAGGCTCAGGTTGTCTTTCTTCCAATCGACCATCGGAAGAACAACAATGGCACCCCAAACACCACAATTTGCTCAAACAAGGCATCTTAATATAAGACACTTTTGTAGTGTAGTTCTATATCCCTGATAGCCTCTGCGCATTGGAATAATATACACTATAGTTTTGAGATAGGACTGAGGTCAGTATGTCTCTATCGAGTACATTAAACTTAATTACTTGTGTGTGCCAGCTAACTCAGAGGTCACTAGAAACTTCTGGAATATACAAGAAGGGATTAGTTTCTGACAACCGCATAAACATGACAACTTTGTTTCCCGTAGAGTCGGAACAATCTCAGAACCGTGGAAACAATCGTTAACAGTTTCACTCAGTCAATCGTGCATGCTTCGTTTCTACAGAGTTACACAGAAATAGATAGACGGGCGTTTCAATAAAAAGGGTTTATTGAACAGTCTTAATTATCGTGCAAGAGATATGAACTGCTACAATCGTAAGACAGAATGCGAAGAACAATATGTACAGGGTTAGCAGTAAGATAAAATAATACTGCAATAGCATGGTTTGTAGCAAAATTCCTAAAGGCTTAAGAGTCTGGTTTTCCAAGAACTCGTTGTGACGTGGATTGACAAATGTAGGAGACCATGCCTGTAT
Source organism: Triturus cristatus (assembly GCF_964204655.1). NCBI lineage: Eukaryota > Metazoa > Chordata > Amphibia > Caudata > Salamandridae > Triturus > Triturus cristatus. The sequence continues at coordinate 895,388,034 of NC_140580.1, read as the reverse complement.
TTGGTTAGCATGGACAATGCCTAAAAAAGGGCTGGATTTTCTATGCCTAAATAAGGGCAATATGAATTGTACCTAAATAAGGGCATACATCGGGAAACCTATATACGGAATTTAAATCTACACACAACACCCACTCCAGTTTCGTATAAACGACATTACTAAATCCCAAACATACTAAACATATCTAAAAGAGAGTATCGCATGATTAGCTAAAACATGCTAAAACATATATAAAAACATATGTCCTAAAAATGCATTACAAAACCATTGCTATGCATAAGGTGCTGTACATATTAACACCAATATTTCATTCTAAGCATATGTGTGCATTGGAAATGCTAAAAAGAATGAACTAGAAATATATACACATGATGAAATGGCTCGTCAATACAGAAGAAAAGGGGCCGATCCATTTCATATCAGGTTAACACAAATCAATTGTTGATGTGACAAGGTGGCATATTGTCCCTGGAAGATTTTCAAAGAATTCTGTTCTCTATAAATAGTTCTACTATAAGCAGATTACTGTGCCAAAAATGAAAAAATACGAGTTTGAAAAAAATAAATAATCATAGGAAGTTCCAAAGTTAGTCCCTTGTCTGAAAAGAACGAAGGCCAAATTCAGAGTCTCATCGGAACACTGTGTGCCTGAATCAAAAGTCAGTGTGTGGGCCTGGAGAAAACATGAAATCTTCTAATCCTGTAGACAAAAAGTCATCTACCGTTGTAGATGAAAGTTGGAATACCTTGTTTAGAAGATTAACTGCACATAGATGTGAACTATCGCCTTCAGCATTGGTTGCATCAGCAATGTTCGAATCGAATGTTACCTGCGGGCCTGATGTCTTCTCGTACCTCAGCAGTAACAATTTGCGTCTGTGAGATCTCAATGAATGCCGCCATCAGGATTGGTAGCCGCTGGGGACAACACAGAGCATGGGCCGTTACCGGGTCCAGCAGAGTATCGATATCCGTAGGCATGACTGATGGGAGCGTTAGACAGATGTCTAGCACGTATTATTCACCGCAAAGCAGGCAACGTAGAACAGGTAAGATGCAATCTTGCCAGATTGGTCATGAATGACATAAACCATGTGGTGTTTAATTCTCGTAGACGATGTAAACCCACGACACTTCATCTCCATTAGAGCTCTCTCCATGGTGAATTGGGTGTCACTGGTGATTTGGCTTGCCATATCGTAGCAGTAGGAGCAAAAATGGGATCCCTGCAATGAGTGCCAAAAGGAGTGGCAGTCTGCCAAACAGAGAGTGCACGAAGTTTGGAAATTTGCCGAGGACTGCTTGAAAAGGTGCTAACAGTCCTGCACACGGTCTTAAATGCATGTATAATGCCGCTCGTATCAGACATGTTTAAGATACGACCTAACATTTCTGAGAAATGTACAGGGCAGTTTGTATACAAAAGGGTATGTATCTCGGCAGAAGTCCTTGCGACTTGGAGATCATAGGTTTCTTTGGCCGAGGTCGGGGGAACTGTTTTCTGTAAAAGAATGGCTTTCATACTGCTTAGAGTATCAATTCGTATAGAAGAGATGTTCAGTGAAGGCCATAAAGGCGACTCCCTGACTGTGTCTATTTGTGGAAACAAGACTTGCATACAACAAGTGACCCTGGATGTAACTTTTACTAGATATGGGATACCTGGCAACATGTCACAGCAGCTGTGATCATTCAACATGAGGTAACTTCCATTCGAAAGTTGTCCAAAAATTGGATTAGTCACTGCAGCTGGTGAGCCATGCAGGTGACAGGATAAGTTTGTAGTGGAACCATCGCAGGCCCCGTGTAAATTAATACCCTGACAAAGGAGAGAACCGCTTGGTGCGTGTTCACAGTTTTCACCGCTAAGAAACACTTCACGTTCCTCACTCCAACATCTATGTGTGTAAGGTAAATCCCAGGATGTCTTGATGTATCCTTTACACAACCTTTCATATTTGCCTACTGGTATATGTTTTAGGCAATATTGAAAATGGAAAGTTGTAACAGGCAGAGTAATTTTACAATGTATGATCCACTCAGTAGCTGTTTTTTCTGCCACTGTGAATGGTAATTTTTCCAGTTTTTCAGTACTCAGAATAGTGTAGTCTGCTCCCCTTTGTGCCAATTTGATCTGTTTATCAGTGAGATTGAATTCTGAAAACAGTGACGTAGTGTTGATTAAACGCCAAGGCACATAGCCTGCACACACGTTTTGTAGCGTCCAGCCCAATAGCATGATAGAACGTAGCTGAGACTGACCATGTTGCAACATGACCAAGTCTTGTTCCATGATGTCTATGACAGAAGACACAATGCTGTCCAATGAATATATTCTGTACGACAGAGTCGTTAACCCATTGTCTACTACAGAGAGAGTTTTCTCTAAATGAATACGATCAAGTTCTCATATTCTTTCTGCAGTCTCTGCTTGGGTAACCTTCCATGCTTCATTATAAGCACCGTAGATACCGGCATATATGAAACGTTTTTGACGCGGTTTTCTTGGTCCTAGCAAGAATTCTGCGCCTTCTTGAAGTAAAGTTAAGTGTTGTTTTACATCCCTCAGTGTAGTTTGCTGTAGCCAATCAAGGCAAAGTTTCCCTACACTGTATGTTGTTACTACCCCTGGATGCTGTCTTTGAACAAAGCGTGGGTCTGGCCTATTGATAGTGAAACCCTGTGTTTTGTTCAGGAATCGATCTTCACAGTTATTCGTCTCTGTGGTCCAGAGCAACCATTTTTTCCATTCTGGATCTGATCTGTTGTGATGCAAAATATTATGTACGTCGACCTCCACCCGTGTAGTGCTATTACATGCAGGTATAGGTATGGTCGGTGTGTTCATGTCTTTGATCTTGGCTAACCCAAGGCAAGACGTTTGCTGGACAGTGTCATTCAAAAACATAATTTGCTCAGGGATGATACAGGCTCTAAACAAAGCTTCTACCCCCTGTACTTGCCAATCTTTTGTACCCCAGACAGATTATGTCTCAATGTTGTCTTTCCAAAAGTCGAAACCCTGTCTAGACAGTTGGGCAATAAAGGCTGCAGAATAAATCTGTTTCATATTGGTTCCTGTCTTGTTCACATTTTTAGAGTAAAACGTTTCTGGATTTAGAAAAATTGTAGCCTGAAAAATATGGAAATTCCATTGCAAAAGTTTTCGAACTACCCTTTGGAGGTGTAGGACAATGTTCCCATTGGTTATACATAAATACATTTCTGGGTGTTACAGATTTATGCAAGAAATGATGACCCTCTGGTATAGGAACGGCTGTGAATTCACTGCTGACAAGTCTCTTGCTTCACGATGGGATGATTTGTGTGGCTGGAGAAGTAAGTTTACTCTTTTACTTGCTGTGTCCATTTGAATATATCTTCCACTTATCAGCATACCTAGAGTTATTACCAGAGCTAACCAAAGTAGAAAGAAGAATATTCCCAAAACAATCCATAGTTCAATCCATGGTGAAACCAGATAAGTCTTTTTCAGGAGATGAAAAAAGTCTGTTGCTTGTTCTTTGAAAGTTCTTTGTGCTGGCGTCGTTTCAGGTTCGCTGGGATCCTCAGAAAACTTATCAAAGTTCATGAGACAGCCAGAGGCAGTTATGTCAATGGTTGGAATTGCATCAGGATTTGTTGAATTCGCTGGAACCAGTTGATCACTTGTTACTTCCTTGTAGATATGTGTATCAGGACGAACTGTTATTTGGGTCTCAAGAGGGATAAGTTCCATAACATTGTTGCTTACTCCTTTATTTCTCACTGCAGAATCGTCAAAGGTGATGAGTCTCTCAGTTTGAACCTCATGGATTGTAGCCAGAGGAGTGCGTCTGCTACATTGTCGGAGTCCACTTGGCCTACTACTTAGTATCGGCCACATAGTGTGGTTTGATCAGGTCGATGGACACAAATCTTTTCTCCTTTTTACCAGCAAGGGGCGGCAGTAGTACAGTTCTCGATCTGTGGATTGCTAGGACAGGTACTGGTTGTCTGTAAGAGGGCCCAAATTCCCTCTTGTCCGCGATCTTTTCTCTGACTAGATCACCAAGCTTTGGAATCCAGACAGGCCTTTCTGGGATGGCCGGTTTTTCCCAAGTGATGGTTGGCTTCAGGAGCACATTGCTTTGTTTCGTTCTTAGTTCATTTAAGTCCTGTAAAACAGCCAAACGATCTTTGATATCAAATTTCTTATTTTCCATCACTGTGCCTTGCATATCAAGGTCCGGTACCAACATTCTAGTTCCAAATAGAACGTCATATGGAGTGACACCCACTAGACAACTTCTTGGCAATTTGTTAAGTGAGCGCTGGACCCCATAAAGGTGTTTGACCCACCCATCACCCGAACCGAATACCCTAGCTGTTATAGACTGCTTTATGTCTCTGTTTTTTCTTTCCACAACAGAATTTCGCTCAGGATGGAATGGAGAAGAATACCGCATTGCTACGCCCAAACTGGCCATGGCTTCTTTGTAAGCTCGAGACCTAAACGCAGGACCCTGGTCAAAATGTAGTATGCCAATTGCGTATATGCCGATAAAGACTCGCAAATCTTTTAGAACAGTTAGAGCGTCAGCCGAGCGCTGAGGCCACATCCATAGGAACCTAGAACATGAATCCACTGCGACCATGATATATTTATAGTTACCATCCCTTTGTAAGGAACCGCAGTGGTCCAGGTAAACACATGCTAATGGTTTATCTGAAATTAACAGGGGCGTCTGCGAAGGATGTTTCACAGTAGAGACTTTCATCTTCTGGCATATTTCACATTCCAAAACATAATTCCTGGTCTGTTTCCTAATGCCTGGCCACCAGTATCTCTGTTTTAATAACGATACTGTAGCGGAAACACCTGCATGGGCAGAGGCGATCCCTTCATGTGCTGCTAGGATTAGTCCTAATCTATGTTCCATGTTTGGTATTACCCTATTCCCCACTCCAGTGATTCGAGCAAACGGAACATTGTTCGCATCAATTATATATGAGTGGAAACATTTTAGGTAACGCTGCACCGCTGCCTTTGCTTGAAGCATTGACAGTCAGCATTATTTCACTGTCTATTCTCGTTTATGAACGAGTGATTGCAGCTACGGAAGCCGTTTGCTCAGCCAATGAATTCCCTTCAACGTGAACGCCATCACGTTGATGACTCAGCGTTTTGTAGTCCTTTTCGTAACTGAACTACTTGTTCCCAAAGCATTTTATGCTTGATTGTGCCTCCTTTTGCATCTTTGAAACCATTTTGAAGCCAATTCTGTAAATATTAATTGTGAGATTGAACACAGTAAAAAGAATCGCACACTATGAGTGTGGGGAATTTGCGATCCGTATTTTCAAGTGCCATCTTGAATGCTTGTTGTTCAGCTAGCTGAGCTATACAATCTCCTAGAGATTGCGGTTTTGTGACCATTGGTCTGAATTTGCCATCTTGCATACGACCTTTAACGATCGCGCATGCTGCACTATAAGCTTGTTTACTCACCGTAGCGGGTTGTGCAGATCTGTCAGTATAAATTATAAATTCGTACTGATCAAGAGGGAGAATTTCAGTATGCAGAGTACATTCGTGTTCGTATTGCTGGAATGCTTGTGTTTTTAAATAAGGATCAAAAACATATTCAATATCAGTTGCAGCAAGAGAATTAACCCATTGTATCCATCTTGGATGTAAAGCTTTTGCATTCGGAATGCTAGCTTTAGTAACTGCCTCTAAGGCTGGTACAGGAGTCACAACCATAATGCGTTTCCCCTGTGCTAGGGCTCTTTCTTTTGCTACAGCGGTTTGAACTGCTGTCAGAATCTTTTCCGTAGAAGTGAATTTCATTTCTGCTTGTGTATACAAGTGTGATTTGTATGCAATTGGTACTTTTTCACCTTTGTTAAAAGTTAAGTAGGTGAATCCGCATTGATCCGGAATGATTCGGATCACTAAGTTGCGGACGTTTAAGCGTGTTTGTAAGTGTTTAGTTGGTACCATATCTGTTTGAAGTGAATGCAGAATTTCTGTGTGTTCTTGTGTCCACGTTGTGGCTTTGAAATCAGGTTTGATTAATTCATAGAGAGGTTTAACCCTCTCTGCGTAGTTTAGAATGTATGTTCTTCCAAAATTCAGGAAACCTAGAAGCAACTGTGTTTTTCAGCGTTTTTGGAGGTTGGAGCAGCGCACACTTTTCTAAAAAGTTGTCTGCCAGGCTTTTCCCTTCACTTGATAGTTCATATCCTAGGAAAAGGACGTTGAGATGGGCAATTCTGGACTTTTTAAAGTTGAATTTGTAACCCTCAGAGGCGAAGCCCAGTATAATGGTGTTCACCCTGTTCAAGTATCTGTCCAGGTCATCGTCTGTCAGATATATATCATCGACATATGACAATGCCTCGTCATCATAAATTTGTAGTAACTCTGTTACTCTTGCTGAGAATAACCCCGGTCTGTTTTTGAACCCCCTTGGGAGTCAACGAAATTGACGCTGAGTCCCCATTATTGAGAAAGCGGTCAAATATCTACTTTCAGGTGCAATATTTTGACAAAAGAAACAATTTGAAATGTCCAATGTGGTTTTGTACTTTTTACGCACAATGTTATTCAATAATGCTGTACTGTGTGCATTTTGCACTGCAAATGTTTTACAACAAGAGTTTAGGTGTCTGTAATAAAAAACTAGACAATATGTATTTTCTGGTTTGGAGACAGGAAACAAAGGATTGTTCATTGATGAGGTGCTTGTTTCAATCACCCCTTGGTATTCAAGTTGATCTAAGATCTCCCTGGCTTGTTTTTTAGCTTCTTACTTAACCGGGTACTGCCTTTGTGCAGTTGGTTGCTATTTTAACTGGATCTTATGGTGAGGTGAGTCCTCATCCCATGCTACATGATTTTTATATAATGCTGGGGCCTGGTCCACTGCCCATTTACTGGCATAAGTATATTTTAAATGTACTGGAACATAGTTGGAGAAGGCTGGCATAATGATGTCTTCGCCATGTGGGCACTCTCCGACAAATTCTGGTGGCCAGTCCTGTTCTGCTAGAAGTATATCATAACCCTTTGAAAGTCACTCCCAAAAGAGTGCTTTCACTTTTCTTGGTATGTCTCCCTCCATCCGGAGTGTTATTTCATATAACCTATGCAGAGAACTAACCCTGGTATCTGCAGTCTCAACTTGAATGTCCTCATTCAAGTCCACTGTCTCCAGAAGCCCCTTCAGGTTCCAGCAAGCTACTGTAACTTCTGCTGCGCTGTCCAACATTGTCTGAGCCCATTCTCCGTTCTTGAGTTGTGTTCTCAGGATCCTCGGCATGTCTTATCTTCAGACCTGCTATTTTCTTCTTGGAGAATTGAGGTTTTGGTTTGTTTTTCTGAACGTGTTGATCGTCTTCTTTGTTCTCTGATCGTCCTCTTCTTTCGGATGTCTGTGACGATATCTGAGAGGAACGTGTATCAGTATCTTGATACCTGTCAGGTTTTCTCAAACTATCCCTATTCCTGAGGTTATACCTCCTTTCAGAGGGCTCCTTTTGAGGAGACCTACCTCGGGATTGAGAATCTTTATCTTTTGAATGGTGTTTGTTATTTTCCTACTTATTTTTAGAAGAGGTAAGATTGTTTTTAGGAAAGACCTTATCAGGACTTTCAAACAGTTGTGGTTTGTCTGGTTTCCCCCCCAAACTGTCTCGGCCTATTTCTTCACAGAATTTTTCAATTATTCTGGCTAGTTCTTGTGGTTGTTCTGTTACATCAAATTCCCTTAATTTCTGGTGGATTGCTACTGATGCTGCTTTAATATTAGATAATATTATTGTTGAGACCTGGTCGAAATTTTTAAGTAACTTTATACCTAAATTCAGAGCAGGCTCCGCCCCGTATTTGTTTTGAATCTGTTTCAGGACATCAGGTATTACCACCATAGACGGAACACCATGTGTTTTTGTGTAGATTGAAGCAAAGACTGTGCCCCAAGTGGTGCAGTCTTTCAGATGTGGTGTGATCCCCATTGGTAAACAGGTTGTTAGAATTCTGTGTTTCTCATAATGGCTGGTATTAGGAAATACCGCTTCGATTTGAGTAATTTTTTGAGCTATCCAGAATGGAATTTGTTCACGTTTTGTGGGCTTTTTACCCATGACTGCGTGTAACATCTGTGGAGTAATTTTTAGTGTATTCCCCTGATGAGGGGCTGGATTTTGAATGGTTAATGGTGGTTGGACTGTAAAAGGCCGCATGACATATTGAACCAATTGTCTATATATTTTGATTAACTCCTTGAGTTGAGCAAGTAATTCTACATCAGACATTTCTTCAATGTCAGGATGAGGTGTGTAGCCGGCTAAAAGCGGCCATGTTGCTCCTGGTCTACCTAGTGGACCGAGCCTGGTAAAGTGATTGTAATGTTTTAGGGTGCCTTTAAACCTGAGATCATGCTCCTGATATGTGAGAGGAATTTCAATATCCTCGAAAGGAATATATTCCTCAGGTGGTTCATCTTCTTTGTAGAAGTGAAATGTTTTAGTTACTGGATTTGATTCTGGGAGTACTATCCATGAATAGAATACCTCTGTCTGGTGAGATTCATGTGCCTCTATCACAAAAACTGCTCTACCAGCTCATGGTGTTAGGCCATGTTTTATAAGTTTTAGAGTGATGGCTCTCCTTAAATTTGGATGGATGTTTATAACACCCTCATCAGTTTCATTAAAACCTGTTTGATTAAAAGCTGTTACGACTGGGTCAGCCGCAGCTCCACCAGTATCGGTGTTTGTGCCATTTTCGGTCATTGTTTAATGAAAGTTTCAGAGCACGTTTCTAGGGAACAAAGATAAGGTGCACAATATTTTTGGAACACTGTATCCTTCAACGTGGAACAAACCAAACGGCTAATACATAGGATTTTGTCCTACTCAGCTATGGCGGATATTATCCCTACCCACTCCAGACGTCTTATGGAGTATTATGAGTAGGGGTCTCTGAGAATAGCACGACTGAGTTACTTCAGTATCTAGCGTTAAATTAGTGCCTTACCAAACCGTTGGGCGCCATGTAGTGTAGTTCCTATATCCCTGATAGGCTCTGCGCATTGGAATAATATGCACTATAGTTTTGAGATAGGACTGAGGCCAGTATGTCTCTAGCAAGTAAATTAAACTTAATTACTTGTGTGCATAAACATGACAACTTTGTTTCCCTTAGAGTCAGAACAATCTCAGAACCGTGGAAACAATAGATAACAGTTTCACTCAGTCAATCGTGCATGCTTCGTTTCTACAGCGTTACACAGAAATAGATAGACGGGCATTTCAATAAAAAGGGTTTATTGAACAGTCTTATTTCTCGTGCAGGAGCTATGAACTGCTACAATCGTAAGACAGAATGCGAAGTACAATATGTACAGGGTTAGCAGTAAGATAAAATAATACTGCAATAGCATGGTTTGTAGCTATGACATATATTCATAAAATACATACATAAATAACACAGGCTAAAATGTGAATACTCATCTGATGCTTCTAAATAGTTCTACCCCAGTGTACCTAACCTAAGTGTAGTACGAGGTAAGAAGTAGGTGCTGTTTTCTAAAGTATAGCTAGCTATAGCTATAGTTTTAGTTTTGCCAAGAGTTGCCAAAAGTTTCTCTTAGTTCTAGTCTGCTCCATACCTTAGAATGTGTGAGGTTGGAATCTCTTTCCAGGACTCGATATCTAACACCCCGCAAAGGGAGTCAGAAACACTGGAGCTGGATTTTCTGCAAGGTGGATCACAGCGTCTCGTCAGTGCGTCAGGTGGGAACTCTTATCTCCTTCCGAACTTGTCGTGGCGAACCGCAAGTAGGCAGTCGAACTGGACCGTACCGGAACCGTGGTTTGCCAGGGCAAGTGCAGGTATATTTATACCTTGAAGGTGTTCAGGAATGCCTGTATTGACCTAAAAGTCAGGCATCGGAACATCATGAATGAACCCCTATGGAATAGATGTTCATGCATAATAAATCAGTTCTTGGAGAAATCAATATCCAAGCAAAGGAGATTCCTAAAGGCTTAAGAATCTGGTTTTCCAAGAACTCGTTGTGACGTGGATTGACAGATGTAGGAGACTATGCCTGTATTTGGTTAGCATGGACAATGCCTTAAATAAGGGCTGGATTTTCTATGCCTAAATAAGGACAATATGAATTGTACCTATATAAGGGCATACATCGGGAAACCTATATACGGAATCTAAATCTACACACAACACTTTAACTCTTTGTACCAACCGAAGAACTCACAAGCATATCCCTGTTTTTTTTTTAAACAAGTCGGTCTTAGGACCACATACACCGAAAAGCAGTCCTACAGCATTTTTCAAGAGTACGCTGAATTCATTATGTTGCCTGGCAGAGTGTCCGTAGACACTCCGTGTATAAACAGTTCGCAGACCTAACAAGTTCAAACAAGCCAAGATTATTCAAGATGGCGCCATATTCACCAAAAGTCAAGACCAACTCAACTGGTGCACACAGGTCGAACAAAGTTATTCTCCACTGCCGACTCTTCGGACCAACGGTCAGATCTAAGGGTTTCGCCTTTCAGGACCCCAGCTGGGATGACCAATGGGCGATCAGAAAGGCAGGGCATCTGTGAGAACTAAGCTCTGTCTTGTGGGGATCCCCGATCCGCACATCTGACATGACGCAGCCACGTCGTCCACACCCGTTTGCGGGCGAGATGGGTTAGCCCGATGCAGTCCCTGTTCGGGGGCCAACTGAAGGAAGTGACCCGATTATTGCCACCCGGGTCACCCGCGACCACCTCTCTGCCTTCCAAGAAATGAAGAGTCGGTGAGACAGTAGAGAATACAAACCAAGTTATTTATTAGTATTGCGCTGCAGCGGAGCCCAGTCTGACCTGCTTCGTAAGACAGCTGATGAGGGGACTGACTTCCAAACACTTGGTAAAACATCATATACATTTCCAACACCCCCAAAAACCTGCACTCCCTGGAATTTTACAGCTCGGGCATGGACGAACAAAGGAGGTACAAAGAGATGAGCTACCACCTGCGGAACGGGTAAATCTTCTCACATTCTCAAAGTTGTCTTACTCGAGCTTAGCGCTCTCCAACGTGGGAGCAGGGATACGAGAGAGGAAATGCATGCAATGGCAGAATAAACTATTCATTGTACATTAGGATTCAACCTTGAATATGATACAGAGAAATAACTCAAAGCTTCCTTTTTGCTGAGGCAGACAGTAAATGAGACAGAAGCTTACTTTCGATCATGATATGGTGCGAAAATAATTAAAATCTGCATTTTACTCTCCATTTTGCATAACTGAATGCAGAATTATATTTGTTCATTGTCCTAATAAATACCAATCTCCAGTTCATCAGAATTTATCGAAGGCAATAAATAACTAATATCTCTCTGAGGCACTCGTAATCAAAGCCCTAGTCTGTAATGAGGAACAGACTAAGTTCTGTTTTAAATAAATAGTTTGGGATCAGTTACAATAAGATTTGATTCCTAAAAAGTGTTCGCAAAATGCATACTGACTTTTTGCATATTGACTTAGATTTGGCAAACTGACCTATGAACTAATAGGTCAGTTTGCAAAATAGTGAATCACAGAGGGTCTCAGACGACCTGCCTAATAAATATTAATTTGGTTGGTGGCATTAGGCGACCTACAAAAAACAGGATTATGGAGTGAAGAGGTAGTGCCCTACGCGGACACTGGAGGTGGATACGTCCTCCTCTAAGAATCTATAAAAAAAAACACAAGGATCCTCCTTTAAGGAGGGTTCTATTGATTCTGGGCCCGATTCACTGAACTAACTTAAGACAAAATCCTAAACTTACTACCATTTTCGTATTCACAGAAGGCACTTACTCATTTTGGTATTCACAGAAGACACTTACTCACTTCGGTATTCACAGAAGTTAGGAGTCCTAACTTTAGGACCCCTAAATGCCTTCTGTGAATACCGAAAGTCTTAAAATTTGGATTTTTCTCAGTTTAGGAGTCCTAAAGTTAGGACTCCTAACTTTACTAATACTAAACTGAGAAAAATCCAAATTTTAAGACTTTCGGTATTCACAGAAGGCATTTAGAAGTCCTAAAGTTAGGAATCCTAACTTTACTACTACTAAATTGAGAAAAATCCTAATTTTAAGACTTTCGGTATTCACAGAAGGCATTTAGGAGTCCTAAAGTTAGGACTCCTAACTTCTGTGAATACCGAAATGAGTAAGTGCCTTCTGTGAATACCGAAATGAGTAAGTGCCTTCTGTGAATACCAAAATGGTAGTAAGTTTAGGATTTTGTCTTAAGTTAGTTCTGTGAATCGGGCCCTGAGTTTCTCACTGTGTCAAAAAGGTGTGTTTCCTACCTTGGTTGGATGCACACAGTGTTTGCTTAAATACCCCTCACACACCAAAAGGGCCCTTGGTGTCATGCTTCATCATAGGGTCTTCCCGCCCCGCTGCGGGACGGTCCGTGCTACGACCTGTGACTACGCGGGAGCACTGATCTTTCAGTACTATGTGTGGTTTAGGGGTAGTGAGAGGAAGGGTCAAGAGTGAATGCAAAAGGTGAATTAAAAAGGACCTGGCCCCATGGACTTAAAAAAACTTTAATAGGTCATTGAGGCTGGTACTGTTAAAAACGGTGGGTCGGAGATGTCCTGAGTGTAATGTGCTGATGCTCCTGATCAAGTCAACATCTTTCGAAGCATCGGGGCTTCTTCATCAGGACTGAAACTGATCCCTTCAGTACTCACTATGTTGCTATCAAATGTAATGAGGTTCCGTGATATATACAGAATAGTTAAAAATGCAAAATATCATGCACTTTATACAATACCCATTGGTATTCTAAAACAGTGTTTCCCAAACTGTGGTCCGCGGACCCCCAGGGGTCCCTGACACATTCCTAGGGGGTCCGCAGGCAGCAGTTTTGAAAGCACTGCAAAATATCTTGTTTAATTAGCAGTTTTCAAAGAACAATAAAAGTGTCAAGATAACACCAGTGATTAATGTCCCTGCTGGAGAGAGATGAGTTTTGTCCAGTGGCAGCTTTGACTTATCGAATGGAGCGCAGAGGGTTAAAATGCCTACTGCAAAGAACATGTACCATGCCTTTTAAAAAACAGTATTTTATATGCATAGGTCAGTGGGTTACTTCTTTTGTCAGAGAGATTATTTGTTTTACTGTGCAGTTTATAAGTGGCAATCGTAATCTAGCACAGTGACCTATAAACTGTCATCAAACAGCTGCTTGCAAACTGCAAGGTACAAGTTAGTGACTTATGTTTTTTCCCAGTCTTTCATTATCCTGATGCTGCTAAAAAGGTTTATTTGGGAGGAAATACATTTTTAGTGTTAAAGTCAATGCTAACCACTGTGTTATGTTCTGAATCCTGAGTTTATGCTTCTCCAGACCAAGCACTCTTTGAAAATGCCTACCAGTATGAATGACATGTGAATTCTACCCCTTTGCCTTATGTAACATTTTCTATACACTGATTTACACGTATGATTCACTGTCTCTATATGTGTGTGATGTAAAGTGCTCTGACATCCTTCAATGGTGTGAGAGATGCTATACAAAATGAAACACAGGTGACAGAGGGGCTATGGGGCGATGAGAAGCACTGTTGGAGGGTGATAGTGGGGGAATCATTGAAGACCCCCCAGAAAGATTGTCGAATTCTGGTGCATAGTCAGGTCTTCATTTACTATTCTTTAAAAGCTAATACAATTCAATATATAATGATAAATGTGTTGTAGACTGCACCATTGTTTCCTAAATGTTCTGGGGGGATAGCCTCCCAAAGCCCCCTGTGTAATGGTCAGGCTCACTCACTGCACTTGGGTGCACCGTATGGGGACTGGTCTGAAAACATTTGCCAGGGCTGCTTTGGGTTTCCAGTCTGGCCCTGTCAGGAGCAGGTGCCTCGTACTGCGAAATAAAACCAACCATTGAAAAGTTAGTCACAGAGATGCAGCACAACCTTCCCATTAACTTTTTTCGTTTTCTTGCAAATGCTTTCAATATATAATACAACAGAAGTGGCGGAGAGGGTCGTTAGCCTCCTTGGCTTAACACACTCCGCCACTTCAGAAACGCAGGGCTGCACCATATTTACAAGAATATGGTTCAGCCCTGCGTTTCCCCTGCGCTGGCGCTACACTTAACAGGGGAAGATTGTTTATGTACAGGAAGGTCCCCCTTCCTGCACATAAAAAATCTTGAATTGTCGTTTTGTCACTTCTATGTGTGCTGCTTAATGCAGCACATATGGAAGTTACAAAATGTAATTTTTTTTTAAAGATTGTTGATGTGCAGCATTGGGTGAAAGGGGGGTCTTATTTACAAGGCAGCGTTAAGCCACGTTAAGGCTTAACGCTGCCTTGTAAATAAGGCGAAGCCTCTATCGCCACGGGAACGTCTCAAAAAGTGATGTTCCCATGGTGATAGGGCCTTGTAAATATGCACCTAAAATCATTAGTAATTCGATGATTTGTTTTGTGTGCACACGTGTTAATTGTTTTCGAATTACTGTTTTAATGTTTGAAATTTAAATCCTACAAATTGCTTGGGGGTCCCCGGCATACAGTGGTGACTCAATGGGGGTCCTCAGGAGTCAAAAGTTTGGGAACCACTGTTCTAAAATGTTAATCTGAAAAGAGAAAACACAATTTATTATACAATTGCGCCTCCTAATGCGCAAACACGTGTTGCCTGTAAAAACAATGTGCCACAATGTGACTGTAGTGCCATTAGTCTTAGTCGTATTTAAACATTAGTGCTGTGACCTGTGGAGAAAAAATGACGAACTGGACACACATACTTAAAACAGAAAGCACACACTCTATACTAGTGTCTAGAGTAATGGAGAGGAGAGTGGTTAAGTATGTAAAACAAACACAATGGGTAGATACATACTAGGATATGTAGGAGACAATGCTCCATGAGCCTCTAGAACGGGTGGGAAGGGTGTTGCCACTGCATTCTGTTTGATGGAAAAAAGGAAGAAGAAAATGTCGCTGTCCATTACTGACGGCTAAAGGGGTTCTGAAAAAAGGGTATATCACTGGTTTCCTGAAACGGCTATGCCGTACTTACGTAGAAGTCAACACTGCCTCGCTCAAGGTAACGCCATCCCGCGGCTCCGTGGTGTAATGAGTCCGCAGGAAGGGCTCTATGTATGTTGCTGGTAATTGGCAGTCAAGTAGGAAAATGATTGCACCTGTGTCGATGTTGGTTGTCACTTGGAAGTGTTTGCCTAATCACTTCCGGTGGCCGGGAGGTAACGAGCGCTAGAGCGGTAACCTGTTCAAGTATCCAAGGGGAAGTGGGTAATATCTGCTGATGATTCAACCTTTAGGAGGCGATCGAAACGGAAATGATTTTGGCAGTCTATTTGCCACCATTCAGTGACCCGGAGGTGCTGAGTGCTAAAGCGGTAACCTGTCAATAACGGTGTCCCACAGAAAGTTGGTAATCTCTATTGACGATTTCAATGTTCAGGAAGAGACTGTAAAAAAATATGACCGTGTAACTAAAAATTCTTAAAGGTAAAAAATTCAAACCAAACAAATAAAATTACAACAAAAAATTAATATTGGTCATAATGCACGTTAAGGTTAAATGTGATAAGTAGTACCATGGCAGTCTCTTAGCTCCTGCTTCGCGGCGCGATGTGCAGAGAAGGTCATGCTGCCAGCCCTCAAAAAAATCAGGTGGAAATCTCCTACGTTTTACTTAAAAAAGCCACAGTCTGGGAAGTGCTATATATAAAGAGTAGGGATTGGCTAATAGCATGGTGGTGATATTAATGGCTTGGTCCTTCAGGTTTGGAGTGGTTTGTTAGGAAAACCAAAGGCGTGTCTCAGACCTAACAGTAGAATAGCTTGATGGGGAGCCAATATTACAAAAGTTCGTAGAGTGGCCAAGACTCACAGGGATCAAGGAGCAGTGTGCCATAAAGACCATGTCGGTTTAAGACAAGGTCGTTTTAAGACGGGGCCTCAAGAGTTTATTCATGTTTTAAGACAGTTGAGCCCAAGGTATGTCTTCGTTAAGACCAGTCAAGTGGGTGCCCAGATAGAACACCCATTGTTGTTCTTTTTCTAGCAGGCCATTCTCGTTGATGAGTTGCTCAATTACAGTCCATTTTAAATCGTCCACGCTGTGGCCATAGTTAGGTAGTGACGTGCCATCTTGGTGGTCCTCTTCTTGCAGCAAACATTACTCTTGTGTTCCCCAATGCGTATCCTCACCGGTCTCGACGTCATTCCACACACTCCTGAGGCTTGAGCCGGGAGTAGGAAAAGCGTGATACAATCTTGACAGGCAGCATTCACCGCACAGCGCGGCTCGAGGTGACTGGTTTTACCTATTTTAGAACAGTTTCTTGCTACTTTGCACATCTGTTGGAACGCTTATTTTGCACATCTGGTTTTAAAACGATTTTAATTAAAACAAACAGCGCATTGTAGCTGCTCTTACCTTGCTCCTCTTACGCCCCTGACGCAGCATAGACCCGAACAGGTTTCACCTGTGGAACGGGCTTACGGGTTAGCGGCGGCCATCTTGGAGGGCAAGTTCAGTTGGGCGGTCTAGTCTGTCTGAGACGTCTACATTAGGGGCACTGGCGCGACCACGCTCTGTCCACACACTCCTGAGGCTTGAGCCGGGAGTAGGAAAAGCGCGATACAATCTTGACAGGCAGCATTCACCGCACAGCGCGGCTCGAGGTGACTGGTTTTACCTATTTTTAAACAGTTTCTTGCTACTTTGCACATCTGTTGGTACGCTTATTTTGCACATCTGGTTTTAAAACGATTTTAATTAAAACAAACAGAGCATTGTAGCTGCTCTTACCTTGCTCCTCTTACGCCCCTGACGCAGCATAGACCCGAACAGGTTTCACCTGTGGAACGGGCTTACGGGTTAGCGGCGGCCATCTTGGAGGGCAAGTTCAGTTGGGCGGTCTAGTCTTTCTGAGACGTCTACATTAGGGGCACTAGCGCGAACGCGCAGCGGGCTCGCCGCTGGCGCGCCCAAGGCAAGCCCGTCTGCGCCCGTCCGTGCCCAGGTCGTGCTCACCGCACAACACTCTGCCCAGTTGCACTCGGGTATGCATAAACGACTTCATTACTCTAGAGCCACTTTGCTGGAGCTAAACTCGAGGGGAACTAATAGCAAATGTAGTCGCCGGCCGGCTGAGACTGGCTACTCTCAGTCCCCTGGCTCTTGCCCTAATTGCTTAGCGCCATTTCCATCAGTATGCTCAGGATCCAACAAAGCCATGACAGAGGACGGACTCTCAGCTAGTGCTGTGTGGGAGTCCATTTCCTGTATTCTTATAAATGCCAGATCACTGGTGAAGCACAGCGTTGAATGTGCTCATCTACTGATGGATCTAGACATCAAAATCGCTTTCTTCACTGAAACCTGGACGGACGAGGCATCCGGTCCAGACTTAGTCAAAGCCACCCCCCCTGGTTTTCACTGCGAGGTTCTCAACCGACCTAATAAGAGGGGCGGCGGCCTGGCCATCCTATATCATAGCGCTTTTCAGGGAGCTTTTAAGGCGCTTTCTCTGCCGGCTTGCGAAGCACTCGCATTTAATCTTAGGTTAACAAATCATTTTTCCTTTAAAGGTATCCTCATTTACAGACCCCCTGGTGCTAAACACTCTTTTTTCCCACATTAGGAACTCTGTTAGAGGATGCCCTGTTGGGGAATTCGCATACCATACTAGGGGATTTTAATTTTTACCTCGAGCAGGCAGACGAGCCAGACACGGCTCGCCTCCTAAATCTTATGGAAACAGCAGAGCTGTCACAACATGTAACTGGCCCGTCTCATTTGGCTGGACACACCCTTGATGGGTGTTTTTCTAACACCCCTGAACTATCTTTTTCAGCTCTGTTACCTCTGGCCTGGTCAGACCATGCGGGAGTCCGCTTTAATCTCAGACCCACACCCCACACAGCCAATGGCCAGTACCAAACAGAGCGGAAAGAAATCAGAGCCTGGAACAGGTTGGAAGCTGAGACTCTATCTAAAGTACTTATCACCTCTTCCATACCCATTGCCAGCAACATGGAGGAGGCTGCATTGTCCTACACAAAATGGCTTACGCAGGCTTGTGTAGACCTCGCTCCTCCCAAACAAGCCATTTTAAAAAGAATGGTGCCCTCAGCCCCCTGGTACTCGAGGGATCTTAAATTGCAAAAATTCATTTGTAAGAGATTGGAACGAAACTGGAGGAAGGGTTATACTGAGGAGGAAAAAGTGCTATATCTGGCAAGCTTGGCCACATATAAACGCATGTTACGTGAGGCCAAACAAAAGCATTACGCCGCTCAGATATCAGCAGCTAAAAACTCAACGAAAGAGCTTTTTTCCACCATTACTAAATTAACCTCAGTCAAATCTGCCTCCGTCCCGTCTAGTACAGAGCTTTGTGAAAAAATTGCTTCATTTTTTTCAACCAAAGTTAATAACATTTTTACCAGTCTCAGCGACTCAATTAGGATTGAGCGGGAGTCCGAGCAGGCGGCCAAAGAGGGGGCCACGACGTCGATCATCCTGGAGGCGTTTAGGCCTCTCACTTTACAAGACACTTTGGACCTACTTGCCAAAGCCAATTCTGGATCCCCTCTGGACCCTTGCCCATTGAAAATCATTAAACTGGCTCTGGTGCCTATAGCCATCCACCTTACTCCTATTTTTAATGGCATGTTTGAAGGAGGAACATTTCCAAAAGTTTGGAAGGAGGCCTCTATTCTCCCTCTGCTGAAAAAACCCAGTCTGGATCCGTCTGATCCGAACAACTTCTGGCCCATCTCCCGTCTCCCCCTTCCAGCTAAACTAGTGGAGAAGGCAATGAACCAACAACTCACTGCGTTTGTGAAGAAAACTTCTATGCTGGATGCTTCCCAGCACGGATTTAGGGAGGGACACAGCACCGAATCCGCTCTGATCACGGCCACAGAACAGATCAGGTCAGCGGTGGATCAGGAAGGCAGAGCGGCCTTGATCCTTTTGAATCTATCGGCCCGCGTTTGATACGGTCCATCACGGTAAATTAATTAATAAATTAATTATCATCTCATTATTGACAAACAATTCGATCAATGTTCCACTGGAAAAAACAGCAGAAAAAAGAGAAAGGGAGGAAAGCAACCAATGAACACCCGAATGAAGAGTTTTTTTACAAATGGTCAAGGGAATAAAGAAAGCAAAAAACAAAAAAGAAAAAAAAACTCTCTATATAGTCTAAAGAATGATTCCTCTCTTGTCATCCGTGAGGCTGACAAGGAGGGAAATGTGGTCGTCATGAAAAAGATTGACAATGATGGCGAAGTATTGAGACAACTAAATAATTCAGACTGTTATAGAAAGGTAAGTGTTAATCCATGTCCAGAAGCAATGAGGTTGATTAATATTCGCTTATCTCACTGGAGAGTAATTGGACTTCTGTCAGATGCCGAATATCAATATCTTAAAATCACTTTTCCCAGATCAGCATGTTTATACCTTCTGCCAAAAGTACATAAAAAAGAAAAGTTTCCACCTGGAAGACCTATAATTTCTGGCAATGGTTCACTTACTGAACACCTGTCAGAATTTGTAGACTTATTTCCTAAACCCTTTGTGGTTAATTTGCCATGGTATATTCAAGATACCAAAGAATTTTTGAATAAGATAGATGATGTACAGTGGGTTGACAGCATGTGGTTGGTTACCATGGATGTCGAATCCTTATATACATGCATCAAAAAAAAGTTTAGGAGGAAGGCAATAGATCTCTTTTTGGCTACGAGGAGTGCCAGTTTACTTGAACACAATGGCATGATCTTAGAAATGGTTGATTTGATTCTAAGTAACAATTGGTATCATCAACAACAGAGCACGGCGATGGGATCGAAATTTGCACCATCGTATGCAAATTTATTTATGGGATGGTTTGAAAAATCTTACGTCTGGTCCCATCAGGCAAAAAATTGCACAAAGGATGTATATTTTTGGGGTCGGTACATAGATGATATTTTTTTGATTTGGACGGGCCCAGAAATAAACCTGTTACAATGTTTTTACTATTTGAATGACAATCCCTTTAATGTACGTCTGACATTGAATAAATCCAAGACCATCATTCAATTTTTGGATGTTGAGGTCTATGCAGAACTGGGAAAGTTACATACCACACTGCACAGAAAGCAAACAGCTGTCAACAGTACATTACATTTCCAAAGTGCCCATTCAGCTAGTACTAAACGTGCAATTCCGTTTGGTGAATTGATTTGTTTTCGACGCAATTGCAGTAATGACACACACTTTGAAAGACATGCTCAGGCAACCCTACAACGTCTTAAAAACAGGCGATATAAAGACCATGTCCTTAAGTAGGCGTTGGAAAAAGTCAAACATATTAATAGGGCTGACCTCTTAAAACCTAAAGCAAGAGGAATCCTTCCCAAACAGGAACGCTTGGCTTTCATTACTACACACTCACAACTCAACCAGGACGTGTACAAGATTTTACACAAACATTGGAAGATTTTAATAGGCACACCTGGTGTTGGCTTACTTCTAAATGACAAACCATCGATCACGTACAAAAGATCGGGAACCTTAAGAGAAGCTTTATGTCCTAGTTATACGGCATTAAGACAAAACAGGACTGAAATGTGGCTTAAACGCCCTAAGGGTTTTCATGTTTGTGGGAATTGCAATGTATGCCATACGGGTTTGAATAAGATCACTCGTTTTACATACAACAGTGAATATCTACATGAGATTAAACATTTTTTGAACTGTCAATCAACATATGTGATCTATGTGATTATATGTAAGTGCTCCAAAATTTATGTTGGTAGCACAGTGAGACAACTACGGGTACAAATTCAGGAACATCGAAGAGCATGTTTGAACAATGATGGCACAAGTGCACTTGGGGCTCATATCTGTACATCTGATATACTCAAATCTAAATTTAAATTTCATGCAATTGACCATGTCCTTCCGGATAGACGAGGAGGAAATAGGGAGTTGCGTCTTAGACAACTTAAAGGCTTTCTGGATATGTAAATTAAGAGCTGTTATATTAGGTTTGAACTGTGGTAATGAGATGCATTATTTACTATAATGAATATTTATGATTTTGCCTTATATCATGTGCTGTGAGTAATACATGATGATATTCTTACTGTGGCTAATCATTAATTCACATTTCCCCTCATATAATATGATCTGTATTTGGGGCTGCTTATTGACACTATATCGTGATGGTATTCCCATTTCCATTTTGTCTTCTCTCTGTGTATATATATTTTTTAGATACTTCTGTGAAAATGTAAACGATTGATTTTTCATTGTGTTCGAAACAACACTGGTTTGAGTGATGCCCTGATAATATGGGGCTATTTCTCATTCATGTACATTGAGATTTGGATTATTATTGGTTGCTGTCCTGACCAATACACCGATGAATAAGATTTGTTATATGAAAAATTTAATTAATTGGCAATTTGTTAGACTTCAACAATGTCCTCAATAATGAACTATCTTTATTATCTGTCCTTATTGATAACTTACATTATATATACATCTTTCCGTTTCTTTTTCCTATTCTTGGTTTCTCATAGTAACGGCTCTCTAAAAACTGGCAGCTAGTGTGTGCATGCACTATACTCACTTGTAACTCACATGTACAGATCAGGTGAGTTTGTGATATGCAGATATGGGTGTTGTTGGTGTTTTCACATGTTAGTGTTGGCCCGAATATATGACTGTGAAAATATATTGGTTGACATGTTACTATTTTATGAAAGATAAGACTCGTGAAACATATGGTGAGTTTTTAATACATAATTGTTTATATAAAATAATGTACAATATTTAATGGGTATTGAATGTGATATCATACTCAGTATATTGCATTCTAAGCTATGTTTTTCGGTTTTATAAAGTTTTTGTTGAAATTGAGTTGTTAATAAGTATCGGATTAGTTAGAATACGCACTAGCATTTCTTTCGACATACCACGTGAGAGGAAGTGAGGGCTTATGTCCAACATTTGAACCATAAAGTTTTGTTGAAATTGAGTTTGCAATTAACTCAAAGCGAACGGAATAGCGCACTAGTTGTTTTTTACTCATAGCACGTGAGAGGAAGTGGGGGTTGTTGTCCAATCAGACTACCTTATAACAAGTCACATGGATTATGACTCGTTTCCGCTATATGGAAGTAGGCTGTCGGTGGGTCGCAGGACTCAGCGTCTCACGTGGTGCCAACAATGAAGTGACTTTGAAGTAAGTATTTTTGAAAGACAATTAGTTGTCTCGAATGCAGTTGTATTGGGTTGACAGCATTTTGGCATCTTTAATGCTGAAATACTTTATATGTGTATATGTCTCCGGTTTTTGCTCTGCCGACATCGATAATTTTAGGTGAACTCTCAGCATAATGAATGCGACGCTGCTAACTGTTCGTTTAAGCATTATTAATACGATGCTTCTAGCTTTGCGTTTAACTTTTTGGGTATTTCTATTTATTTCTCATTGCATCTACCCATGAAGTTTAACGTATCTAATTTTGGCTTTACACAATAGACGCGATCGTGTCGAGGTCATAATTGTCGTCATCGCCATTTAAATATGTTTGCTTTTTTATGGAATGTGGCATTGTTGAGATTTATATTGGTGCATCAACATTTTCAATACATGAACTCAGAACAATTTATTCGCATTTCTTTATAGCACAACGCCAGTTTACCAATCGTAGTGAACGTCTGAGCTCGATTTATACATTTCGGAACGTTACGTATGTCTTGTGGAGGTTACACAATATTAAGGTAAATGATGTGATAATATTATCCGAATAACTTTAGTTGACCCGGTATTCACGTTTGTTTTCTAAGATACTCAGTGTGTGTTGGTTATAACTATTTAGAGAAATATTTACGTGAATATGGAATTAATTTAGGCATTCCTCCCTCATTACGTTTTTGAAACAAGGATGAATTAACGTATGTCTGTGAAGTTATGGTTGAATCATTTTCTGACTATGATGAACTGTTGTTTTTATTTATGGCAATAGTGTCATATTATTGATATGAGATATGTTTTATTATCTATATACTCTTTTAGAGAATCAAGTAACGTTTGAGGTACAGAAGGGTCTGATCAAGAATTGGATTATTCCCTGAATTGGTGAGGCTTCTAAGTGGTTTTATTTTTTCGTTTCTTTTGGCTTTATGGTGTAACATTGTAGTTTTGTCTGTTCGTTAAATTCGTCAGACAATCTGCAAGTGCGGTGAGATGGTTTAACTTACTGAATTTACATAACAGTTTTGCTTTGGAAGCTTGGTGTTTCTTGTCTTGATGTATATATCGGGATTTTCTGTGGAATTTTCGGACACTCACTGGGTGTTTTCATCTTGTCTTTTTTTTCTTTTTCGTTTTTTGCTTCCTTTATTCCCTTGACCATTTGTAAAAAAAACTCTTCATTCGGGTGTTCATTGGTTGCTTTCCTCCCTTTCTCTTTTTTTCTGCTGGTTTTTCCAGTGGAAAATTAATCGAATTGTTTGTCAGTAATGAGATGATAATTAATTTATAATTGTCAAAATCTGGTTGAAAGTTTTTGTCTTGTATGACATTTCGATATGTCTCTTGATACACTTATGTTGCCTTTCACAGCCCTGAGGAAGCCCTCTATTGGGCGAAACACGTAGGCTGTATCGTGGCTGCTGTTTTCGATCATCTTGCAACATTAAAGACATGAAGAATTAAGAATTTGGACTGAAATGTCTATTGTATAGTTTTTGTAACTCTGAATGTTGCCTCTCTGTGTGCTTTTCTTCTGGGGTGCTGATATACGCATTCTAGGGTCTCTCTTTTTTGGGCTTCCATATTCGGTCCCAAATTGTCCTCCCCACAATGGCTCTTTCCATATGGAGCCAGTGTTTCTCCGACTCCCTTTTAAACCCCTCCGTCACTATTCACAACTGAGCGGCTTAATAATACAGGCTGAGATCTGGTAGTCCCACTCCACCCTCTGCTCTGGGACGCCACAATATTGAAAACGATAATCATGCCCTTCCTCCTTGCCATATGAACCGTGTAAGCATGGACTTAATTTTAGGTAGGAATTTCGTGTCCAGCTCAATAGGCAGAGCCTGAAAGAGATATAACAGTTTGGGAAGAACCGTCATTTTGATCGCATGTATTTGGCCAAGCCAGGAAATGAACAAGGGCTTCCAACGCTTACTTGAATCCCCAGGTACTGAAGAGAGTGGTCAGTCCATTGTAGTGGGGAGTGAGACTGTAGGTCGCCAGCATCATCATCTGGGACCGTGAGGTTGAGTATAAGTAGCCTGTCCGGAATTCGGTTTAAACCGATTGTGCTCGAGAATACCCTACCGGACGAAAATCAGCTGACCTGGTTTAAACCGAGTGTCACTGATTTTCATTGTTGTTGCGCGTTTTGGCCACTTGATGGAGCCAAAGCATTAGAAACTAGGCCTGCCTGTGGCGGCCTGGCGCTGAGGTGTCAGGGGAAAACCCTGCTTCTGCACATGAGGAGCCGAGGTGTGAATGGCCCAAGGGCCAGAGCAACACCAGGCCCCCTGCCTGGCTCACGTGGGGGGTGGGGGTGGGGGAAAGAGGAGCTGTTGTGGTCTGCCGTCTGTTTTACTGCGGGCCGCAATCAAGTACTTCACAGGTCTTTAAAAAGACCATTTACTTAACGAGTAGATAGATTGTTTTCTTTCTAAAGCTAAGAAAACATGCAGGGAATGATGACGTGCCCGCCAAACCACAGCTGGGGCATGGTGAAGGACTTTTCATTTGCACAACTAAAAGAAAGACACTACTATCCAGCCCGTCAGCCGAAGTACCGTCATACCCGGAATTATGTACATTCATAAAATGTGTTGCTCTTCAAGCGACCTCAGAACCCCACGAGGTGGAAGACGGGCTTTATTTTTTCCGGCAATATCTCGGTGCAGGACTCTCTGAGGAGGCACGCAGCAATCTGTAACACACATCGTAAAGTGGATGAATGTTGATTCCTTTAAATTAAATGGGGATACAACAGAATTCCTCTGCTGTTCTGCGAGTAAGGTTCCGATGCCACTACCCCTATCCTCTGGCCATTACCCACAGAGATAGAGTTGCGCCCCCCTGAGGCTGTTCGTAATTTGGGCGTCAATTTTGCCGAGCCTCGCACGTTAATAGAGAGGCTGAGGTCTGTCTTCACTGCTCCGTGGCCTCAGAGAGCTGTTCTCGGTGCTACCCGTGCAGGTCACATCTCCGACTGCACGGAACGTTACACGGAGTCGGCTTGAGTATTGTAAGCAGGCGCGCAACACCCATTGGGCTCACCGGGCTTCAGCCCCCCCCCCGTCATGTGCGTCAGCCCGGCTGAGATAGCCTCGCGGGCTGGCGTCCGTCTGATTGCAGCCGCACCCGAGTACTTAACAGGTCTTTAAAAGACCATTTACTCGTTAATGAGGCTTTTGTTGTGTGTTCACCCCTTCTTACAGCCACTCTCCCTATGGCTGGAAGACTTAGCCCTCCGAAATCTTTTTCAGCCCCCCCCGAAATCTTTTTCAGCCCCCCCCGAAATTTTGCTCTAGTTGCCCGCCTGATTGTAAGGCTCTTCTCCGTGGATCCCCTGAGTGTGGGGTTCGGAGACCGCAAAGAGTGCAGACAGCTGCTGCTAAGCTAACATCAAATAGACCCGGACGACCTTCTGCATGGACAGCCCTTAGAGAGCGTCACTGGCTTCAAGACTGTAGGACCCGTGTTCAGGGCCCCTCGGAACAAGGGCCCTGTGCTGTATATGTTCCTAGGGGGCCACTGAAAATCTCATTCGGGTACAAAGATTCTGAAAGGCACGACAAGGTGGACGAGCATTTTCAATCAAAGCTGCTCAGTTGTGGAACAAGCTTCCGGCCAAATTAAAAACACACACGGACCTGCTGAGATACAGGAGCGCCTTGAAGACTTGGTTATTCCCAAAGCAGGAGAGGCCCGTAGCAGAATGTTATTCTCTGCCCCCCCCCCACAAACAACTTTAGGCTTCAGTGCCAGGATACCAATCCGGTCACAGTGTGATTTACAAATGCTAAAAATAAATAAATAATAAAATAAATAGGGCTCTCATACACAAGGGGGGCGATCAGATTTTACAGCCTTTGTTAGACACCACAGCTACAAAACTGGCCATGACATTGCATAGATAGTAATGCCATGTAAATGAACATTTAGTTTAATAGCGCCACCCTAATCACTAGCATTCCCATGCCCAGGGGGAGGCTCAGTGAGAAGACATGTATCTTCCGACCCATCCCCGTGCACCCTCCCTGTGCCCCACGCCCCTCCAGTTCTGCTTCGCAGGCACAGAGGTCCCTGGGTTGCCTGTCACAGGCCTAGAATTGCCAGCAGCTGCCCTGGAAGCCTCCCCGCCGTTTTCCTTCTGCTAAAAAATATAATAACTGGGGAAGCAGAGACGCAGGGTTAAGTCTGAGGGTGTGTGTCTGCCGAGGCGTGCCAACTGATGCCTCCACGATGCTCTCCTGCCATCCTGTTACTGCCTCCTGCAACCCCCACAGGGCTTTGAAAGTTTTATTTTTATTTTAATGCATGCAGCATGATTGTCATAAGAATCGGCATTCTGTGGTCTGGTCGACCTTGGATTCCTCTCCTAGAAGCTGGGAAAGAGCTCAGTGCGAGGGCAATTTCCACCAACTCGAAGGAGAAGAGTCTGAAACTCAGAATGCCTACTGTCTCTCTAAATGTAGAGCAGAAAGCAAACATATAAAGAATTGCTTGTCACACATGAACCATTACTGCTCACCACTCCCTGGCAACCTCAATCTACAGAAGCATTTAGTTTATCCTAGCATGCGTGTACTAGTTTAGCATGCACAGTGGAACCTGTGGGGCACATAAAGACGGGGACCTTCAGCAAAGATGGAACACGACGTGTTGACTTACATTTGGGGGCTCACTGACACTATTTATCACTGTACCCAGAAGGTGTAGGGAGCTTGCCAGCTTCCAGGGAACAGTACAGTAATTCACAGCAGAGCACATCAGTGTTCCATTCCATAACGGAGGTCTTATCTGTAAATCAACAGAGCTGGCCAGCGCACGTCTGGCTATATTTACCTGCTGCAATAGCCATGTCAAATGCCTCACATTTGCATTTCCATTTCTGCTTTCCGCCACCTCTCTCTCCTCCAATATCATCTACACCCCTTCTTTTTTATCTCTTTCCCTCTCTCCCTCTCTCCTCCTTTTGTTTACCACCGCCCCTCTCACCCCTCTTCCTACTCCCATTGTCTCCCTCCTTCTCTCTCTCCTCTCCCTCCCTCAGTTTTTTCTCTTCTTCCTTCTCTTTTTCCTTCTCATCCCTTTACCTCCACCTTTTAGAAATGTTTACATACAAAGTCTGCAGTGAATTTCATGTGGCGTCTTAATGAACAGCCTGTATTCCAAAGCATGTTGAAAATCAGACATGTTCAAAACAGCATGTATGCAGTATGCAATATGGTATGCACTTCCACTGTCACTTTAGTGCTAAAAGAATGATAATAGCTGTGACCAAGTGTGTGTTTCTGTGCCTTCCTTTAAGTTTGCGGTTTATTTCTCAAAACTGCTGGGGATAATACGCTATCATCTATGTTGTATGGGAGATTATTGAACAACGCAGAAAATGCAATATATGCGCAGTCAGCCATTCCTTTGAAAGACACAAAATGAAGTGCCAAACAGTGCTTCGTACACACAACACGTGTGAGGGCACTATATCGATGATACAAGGCAATGCAACACACTCTGAGCAGGAGAGGGGCAGCGACTCTGGAACACAGACTGTAACTTCCAACTTGCTGAGTGACCAATTCACGCTTTCATTTAAAACAAGCATTTGTAATGCAATAGGTCTCACATTTACGCGAGTTTGAGCTATTGACATTGCAAATAACAATGCCTTGTATTCTTGTTTTCGTTTTTAAAACATAAATAAAAGGCATTGTCATTTACAATGCGAATAGCTTAAACTCGCATAAATGCGAGACCTATTGCATTGCAAATGCTTGTTAAATCTGAGCTGCAGAATCAAAGGACAATGGAAAGTATTTCATGAATGTATTAAGCTTCTGAAATGTAGAGCAGTATACATTTTCTGAAGAAAAATGGCAAAAGCAGTAATAAAAGCAAAGCGTTCCATAAAAACCGGTAAAACACTGTTTCAGTTGTTGTTTATGGCGCGAAAAGGAGTAACCACTGAAAAGCACTGTTTTTTTGAGGTATTGAAATCACTGGAAAACACTGAAAAAACACCACCAGAATTTCCCAAAAATAGAAACTGAAAACAGGAAAGCCTAAGTATAAGTGATTTATCAAGGTTAATCTTGAAGCCTGCTACTGCCTCAAACTTGGCCAGCTCGGATTGCAGTGCGGAAAGTGATAGTGAGGGTTCTGCGAGGGACAGGAGTACATCATCTGCAAAAAGTGAGATTTTATGTTTGTCGCCACCGTAGGGTATCCCTTTAATCGCCTGTGTCTCTCGAATGGTCATTGCCAGTGGTTCAATACCAAGAGCAAATAGTAAAGTCGACAATGGGCAACCTTGTCTAGTGCCTCTCGTAAGGCAAAAAGAGGGCAGAGAGCACTCCATTGACCTGCACCCTACAGCGGGGGGATGTGTGTAGTTGGCCTTGATCATTTGAATACATTTATCTGCGACGGCAAAGTGCATTAGCGTGCAGAAGAGAAAGGTCTAATCCACACAATCAAAGGCCTCCTCGGCATCCAATCCAACCAGCACGGCTGGAATCTTGAGTTTGGTAACTTTTTCAATGAGATGTATTGTGTATCTGATATTATCATGTGTCTGGCGTTCATTGATGAAGCTGGATTGATCAGGGTGGATTAGGCCTGGCATTAGATCACTCAGCCGAGTCGCTAAAATAGCAGAGTAAAGTTTTTATCTAAATTTGAGAGCACGATTGGGCGGTAGGAGGCTCACAGATGCACATCTTTCCCGGGTTTAGGGATGACCGTCACAACAGCCTCTGCCATTGAGGGGGTCACGTCTCCGGCCTCCGCCATGTGGTTAAAAAGACCCATGAGGTGTGGAATGAGGTCGGGTGCAAAGGTTTTATAGAAGTGGGCCGTCAATCCGTCAGGGCCGGGGGCCTTGTGTATTTTAAGGGCAGTGATGGATGCAGTCACTTCCTCTGCTGTTATGGGGGCTGTGAGTCTGTCAATCAAGTATTGTGATACCTGGGGAAATAGCAAGGCCTGCAGATAATAATCCTGCAGCTCTTCATCTCTTGGATCCCCAGTGGAAAGGGCTCTGTAAAAGGATCCGAAAATGTCTGCCTTATCTTTATCCGTATGTATTAGCGCGTTGTTCCCGTCCCGTATACCTCCAATGTATTCCCTTTCGCGTTTCTCTTTCAATTGCCTAGCTAAATGTTTGCCTATTTTGTTCCCCTGGGTATATGAGATGTGACGCACCGTCAAAAGTGTGTGCTCTGCCCTATTATTATAGATAGCCTTCAATTTACCCCGTAGTGCAGTAAGGGTGCGTGGATAAGTTCTAGTAGGATTTGATTTGTGTGCCCTTTCGGCCAATTCCAATTCCGTCTCTAGGTTTTCCCTCTCTTTAGTTCATTTTCTATTTAGTGTGGAGTTGACCTCTATGCATTTTCCTCTTATGACTGCTTTAAAAGCGTCCCATGTATTGACCACGGAGGTGTCCTCCGCTCTATTTAATTTTAAAAAGTCTGTGATCGCTTCTCGCAGTTCAGTGCGCAGCACCCTGTCTTGTGTAACGGAGATCGGGAAATACCATGTAGGCGTGGTCGCCGAGGCCGCCCCCCATTGTAAACAAATCGAAACGGGACAGTGATCCGAAAGGGAGAGGGGGAAAATCTTAGCCTTCTTGAGGGTGTCCATTACGTTTTGACTAAGAAAAATATAATCCATTCTGGAGTAGGTGTGGTGTACATGGGAGTAAAACGTATAGTCTCTAGACTGAGGGTACATAGTACGCCAGGCATCGCGAAGTCCAGATTCATATATTCTCTGCTTAATGTCTGCAGTGAATGAGCTAGATTCAGCTCAGTGTGAGTGTGTGCTGTCTAAATCTGCCTGCCAGGTGAGGTTAAAATCCCCCATTTGAATCGTAGGCCATTCCGCAAAATCATCTATTTTGTCTAGTAGGGTAGCTAAAAAGCTCGTTTGGCAGGTGTTGGGCGCGTAAGCCATGATAAAAGTGCTAAGTTTACCCTGCAGTGTACCCTTGACCATAACTATCCTACCCTCCTTGTCTGATTGGATGGCCAGTGGTTGAAATTTTGTTGAGGTATGGAAAAGGAGTGCAACCCCACGGTGCTTAGTGAGTGCTGAGGATCTGTAAATAAGGAGGTTTTGTTTGTGTTTAAGCCTCAATTCTTCAGTCCTCTGAAGGTGTGCCTCCTGAAGCGCTACTTTGTCAAAGTGGTGGTCAGTGAGATATTTCCAGATTTTTGTCTCTTTTGTGGCAAATTTTGTCCCTTGATGTTCCATGATCCTATAGTAATTACCATCTTCCCATAGTAACCTCCTCCCCCTTCTCACATCCCTCGTGTGTAAAACGACATTATCAGTTTCACAAGCAAACACACATATGCTCCCCAGGTGAGCCTGTCTTGTTGGGTGTTCCCTGACCAGAAGTTCGGTGTGTTGCCTATCTGAGTGAAGCTGCCACCACTCTTTTTACCTTCCCCCTCCCATAAAACTAAGAAAGCCAAGGAAAATCCCAACCCCCCAACTTTACGAACAGTAACATGTATCGGATCAATGGTGAGTCTCCGACCGTAGATGTAACCATTTATCCGGACGCATTGGTGAATGGCGTGACCGATGTCCCCATGCACGCCCGTCCTGCGAGATTGAAAGTAGCAAAGTTCACCTTGAATGACGGCTCTCCAGAGTTGAGCAGCTCTGTTACCTCTGGCCTGGTCAGACCATGCGGGAGTCCGCTTTAATCTCAGACCCACACCCCACACAGCCAATGGCCAGTACCAAACAGAGCGGAAAGAAATCAGAGCCTGGAACAGGTTGGAAGCTGAGACTCTATCTAAAGTACTTATCACCTCTTCCATACCCATTGCCAGCAACATGGAGGAGGCTGCATTGTCCTACACAAAATGGCTTATGCAGGCCTGTGTAGACCTCGCTCCTCCCAAACAAGCCATTTTAAAAAGAATGGTGCCCTCAGCCCCTGGTACTCGAGGGATCTTAAATTGCAAAAATGTACATGTAAGAGATTGGAACGAAACTGGAGGAAGGGTTATACTGAGGAGGAAAAAGTGATATATCTGGCAAGCTTGGCCACATATAAACGCATGTTACGTGAGGCCAAACAAAAGCATTACGCCGCTCAGATATCAGCAGCTAAAAACTCAACGAAAGAGCTTTTTTCCACCATTACTAAATTAACCTCAGTCAAATCTGCCTCCGTCCCGTCTAGTACAGAGCTTTGTGAAAAAATTGCTTCATTTTTTTCAACCAAAGTTAATAACATTTTTACCAGTCTCAGCGACTCAATTAGGATTGAGCGGGAGTCCGAGCAGGCGGCCAAAGAGGGGGTCACGACGTCGATCATCCTGGAGGCGTTTAGGCCTCTCACTTTACAAGACACTTTGGACCTACTTGCCAAAGCCAATTCTGGATCCCCTCTGGACCCTTGCCCATTGAAAATCATTAAACTGGCTCCGGTGCCTATAGCCATCCACCTTACTCCTATTTTTAATGGCATGTTTGAAGGAGGAACATTTCCAAAAGTTTGGAAGGAGGCCTCTATTCTCCCTCTGCTGAAAAAACCCAGTCTGGATCCGTCTGATCCGAACAACTTCTGGCCCATCTCCCGTCTCCCCCTTCCAGCTAAACTAGTGGAGAAGGCAATGAACCAACAACTCACTGCGTTTGTGAAGAAAACTTCTATGCTGGATGCTTCCCAGCACGGATTTAGGGAGGGACACAGCACCGAATCCGCTCTGATCACGGCCACAGAACAGATCAGGTCAGCGGTGGATCAGGAAGGCAGAGCGGCCTTGATCCTTTTGAATCTATCGGCCGCGTTTGATACGGTCCATCACGGTAAATTAATTAATAAATTAATTATCATCTCATTATTGACAAACAATTCGATCAATGTTCCACTGGAAAAAACAGCAGAAAAAAGAGAAAGGGAGGAAAGCAACCAATGAACACCCGAATGAAGAGTTTTTTTACAAATGGTCAAGGGAATAAAGAAAGCAAAAAACAAAAAAGAAAAAAAAACTCTCTATATAGTCTAAAGAATGATTCCTCTCTTGTCATCCGTGAGGCTGACAAGGAGGGAAATGTGGTCGTCATGAAAAAGATTGACAATGATGGCGAAGTATTGAGACAACTAAATAATTCAGACTGTTATAGAAAGGTAAGTGTTAATCCATGTCCAGAAGCAATGAGGTTGATTAATATTCGCTTATCTCACTGGAGAGAAATTGGACTTCTGTCAGATGCCGAATATCAATATCTTAAAATCACTTTTCCCAGATCAGCATGTTTATACCTTCTGCCAAAAGTACATAAAAAAGAAAAGTTTCCACCTGGAAGACCTATAATTTCTGGCAATGGTTCACTTACTGAACACCTGTCAGAATTTGTAGACTTATTTCCTAAACCCTTTGTGGTTAATTTGCCATGGTATATTCAAGATACCAAAGAATTTTTGAATAAGATAGATGATGTACAGTGGGTTGACAGCATGTGGTTGGTTACCATGGATGTCGAATCCTTATATACATGCATCAAAAAAAAGTTTAGGAGGAAGGCAATAGATCTCTTTTTGGCCACGAGGAGTGCCAGTTTACTTGAACACAATGGCATGATCTTAGAAATGGTTGATTTGATTCTAAGTAACAATTGGTACCATCAACAATAGAGCACGGCGATGGGATCGAAATTTGCACCATCGTATGCAAATTTATTTATGGGATGGTTTGAAAAATCTTACGTCTGGTCCCATCAGGCAAAAAATTGCACAAAGGATGTATATTTTTGGGGTCGGTACATAGATGATATTTTTTTGATTTGGACGGGCCCAGAAATAAACCTGTTACAATGTTTTTACTATTTGAATGACAATCCCTTTAATGTACGTCTGACATTGAATAAATCCAAGACCATCATTCAATTTTTGGATGTTGAGGTCTATGCAGAACTGGGAAAGTTACATACCACACTGCACAGAAAGCAAACAGCTGTCAACAGTACATTACATTTCCAAAGTGCCCATTCAGCTAGTACTAAACGTGCAATTCCGTTTGGTGAATTGATTTGTTTTCGACGCAATTGCAGTAATGACACACACTTTGAAAGACATGCTCAGGCAACCCTACAACGTCTTAAAAACAGGCGATATAAAGACCATGTCCTTAAGTAGGCGTTGGAAAAAGTCAAACATATTAATAGGGCTGACCTCTTAAAACCTAAAGCAAGAGGAATCCTTCCCAAACAGGAACGCTTGGCTTTCATTACTACACACTCACAACTCAACCAGGACGTGTACAAGATTTTACACAAACATTGGAAGATTTTAATAGGCACACCTGGTGTTGGCTTACTTCTAAATGACAAACCATCGATCACGTACAAAAGATCGGGAACCTTAAGAGAAGCTTTATGTCCTAGTTATACGGCATTAAGACAAAACAGGACTGAAATGTGGCTTAAACGCCCTAAGGGTTTTCATGTTTGTGGGAATTGCAATGTATGCCATACGGGTTTGAATAAGATCACTCGTTTTACATACAACAGTGAATATCTACATGAGATTAAACATTTTTTGAACTGTCAATCAACATATGTGATCTATGTGATTATATGTAAGTGCTCCAAAATTTATGTTGGTAGCACAGTGAGACAACTACGGGTACAAATTCAGGAACATCGAAGAGCATGTTTGAACAATGATGGCACAAGTGCACTTGGGGCTCATATCTGTACATCTGATATACCCAAATCTAAATTTAAATTTCATGCAATTGACCATGTCCTTCCGGATAGACGAGGAGGAAATAGGGAGTTGCGTCTTAGACAACTTAAAGGCTTTCTGGATATGTAAATTAAGAGCTGTTATATTAGGTTTGAACTGTGGTAATGAGATGCATTATTTACTATAATGAATATTTATGATTTTGCCTTATATCATGTGCTGTGAGTAATACATGATGATATTCTTACTGTGGCTAATCATTAATTCACATTTCCCCTCATATAATATGATCTGTATTTGGGGCTGCTTATTGACACTATATCGTGATGGTATTCCCATTTCCATTTTGTCTTCTCTCTGTGTATATATATTTTTTAGATACTTCTGTAAAAATGTAAACGATTGATTTTTCATTGTGTTCGAAACAACACTGGTTTGAGTGATGCCCTGATAATATGGGGCTATTTCTCATTCATGTACATTGAGATTTGGATTATTATTGGTTGCTGTCCTGACCAATACACCGATGAATAAGATTTGTTATATGAAAAATTTAATTAATTGGCAATTTGTTAGACTTCAACAATGTCCTCAATAATGAACTATCTTTATTATCTGTCCTTATTGATAACTTACATTATATATACATCTTTCCGTTTCTTTTTCCTATTCTTGGTTTCTCATAGTAACGGCTCTCTAAAAACTGGCAGCTAGTGTGTGCATGCACTATACTCACTTGTAACTCACATGTACAGATCAGGTGAGTTTGTGATATGCAGATATGGGTGTTGTTGGTGTTTTCACATGTTAGTGTTGGCCCGAATATATGACTGTGAAAATATATTGGTTGACATGTTACTATTTTATGAAAGATAAGACTCGTGAAACATATGGTGAGTTTTTAATACATAATTGTTTATATAAAATAATGTACAATATTTAATGGGTATTGAATGTGATATCATACTCAGTATATTGCATTCTAAGCTATGTTTTTCGGTTTTATAAAGTTTTTGTTGAAATTGAGTTGTTAATAAGTATCGGATTAGTTAGAATACGCACTAGCATTTCTTTCGACATACCACGTGAGAGGAAGTGAGGGCTTATGTCCAACATTTGAACCATAAAGTTTTGTTGAAATTGAGTTTGCAATTAACTCAAAGCGAACAGAATAGCGCACTAGTTGTTTTTTACTCATAGCACGTGAGAGGAAGTGGGGGTTGTTGTCCAATCAGACTACCTTATAACAAGTCACATGGATTATGACTCGTTTCCGCTATATGGAAGTAGGCTGTCGGTGGGTCGCAGGACTCAGCGTCTCACGTGGTGCCAACAATGAAGTGACTTTGAAGTAAGTATTTTTGAAAGACAATTAGTTGTCTCGAATGCAGTTGTATTGGTTTGACAGCATTTTGGCATCTTTAATGCTGAAATACTTTATATGTGTATATGTCTCCGGTTTTTGCTCTGCCGACATCGATAATTTTAGGTGAACTCTCAGCATAATGAATGCGACGCTGCTAACTGTTCGTTTAAGCATTATTAATACGATGCTTCTAGCTTTGCGTTTAACTTTTTGGGTATTTCTATTTATTTCTCATTGCATCTACCCATGAAGTTTAACGTATCTAATTTTGGCTTTACACAATAGACGCGATCGTGTCAAGGTCATAATTGTCGTCATCGCCATTTAAATATGTTTGCTTTTTTATGGAATGTGGCATTGTTGAGATTTATATTGGTGCATCAACATTTTCAATACATGAACTCAGAACAATTTATTCGCATTTCTTTATAGCACAACGCCAGTTTACCAATCGTAGTGAACGTCTGAGCTCGATTTATACATTTCGGAACGTTACGTATGTCTTGTGGAGGTTACACAATATTAAGGTAAATGATGTGATAATATTATCCGAATAACTTTAGTTGACCCGGTATTCACGTTTGTTTTCTAAGATACTCAGTGTGTGTTGGTTATAACTATTTAGAGAAATATTTACGTGAATATGGAATTAATTTAGGCATTCCTCCCTCATTACGTTTTTGAAACAAGGATGAATTAACGTATGTCTGTGAAGTTATGGTTGAATCATTTTCTGACTATGATGAACTGTTGTTTTTATTTATGGCAATAGTGTCATATTATTGATATGAGATATGTTTTATTATCTATATACTCTTTGAGAGAATCAAGTAACGTTTGAGGTACAGAAGGGTCTGATCAAGAATTGGATTATTCCCTGAATTGGTGAGGCTTCTAAGTGGTTTTATTTTTTCGTTTCTTTTGGCTTTATGGTGTAACATTGTAGTTTTGTCTGTTCGTTAAATTCGTCAGACAATCTGCAAGTGCGGTGAGATGGTTTAACTTACTGAATTTACCTAACAGTTTTGCTTTGGAAGCTTGGTGTTTCTTGTCTTGATGTATATATCGGGATTTTCTGTGGAATTTTCGGACACTCACTGGGTGTTTTCATCTTGTCTTTTTTTTCTTTTTCGTTTTTTGCTTCCTTTATTCCCTTGACCATTTGTAAAAAAAACTCTTCATTCGGGTGTTCATTGGTTGCTTTCCTCCCTTTCTCTTTTTTCTGCTGGTTTTTCCAGTGGAAAATTAATCGAATTGTTTGTCAGTAATGAGATGATAATTAATTTATAATTGTCAAAATCTGGTTGAAAGTTTTTGTCTTGTATGACATTTCGATATGTCTCTTGATACACTTATGTTGCCTTTCACAGCCCTGAGGAAGCCCTCTATTGGGCGAAACACGTAGGCTGTATCGTGGCTGCTGTTTTCGATCATCTTGCAACATTAAAGACATGAAGAATTAAGAATTTGGACTGAAATGTCTATTGTATAGTTTTTGTAACTCTGAATGTTGCCTCTCTGTGTGCTTTTCTTCTGGGGTGCTGATATACGCATTCTAGGGTCTCTCTTTTTTGGGCTTCCATATTCGGTCCCAAATTGTCCTCCCCACAATGGCTCTTTCCATATGGAGCCAGTGTTTCTCCGACTCCCTTTTAAACCCCTCCGTCACTATTCACAACTGAGCGGCTTAATAATACAGGCTGAGATCTGGTAGTCCCACTCCACCCTCTGCTCTGGGACGCCACAATATTGAAAACGATAATCATGCCCTTCCTCCTTGCCTGATGTTCTGGGACAGTGGCTTAGTGTATTACTTAGCGCTGGGACGCTCAAGGGCAGCCATGCGCTTTAGAAATCCGTTTTCATTTCATTTCATTCATATGAACCGTGTAAGCATGGACTTAATTTTAGGTAGGAATTTCGTGTCCAGCTCAATAGGCAGAGCCTGAAAGAGATATAACAGTTTGGGAAGAACCGTCATTTTGATCGCATGTATTTGGCCAAGCCAGGAAATGAACAAGGGCTTCCAACGCTTACTTGAATCCCCAGGTACTGAAGAGAGTGGTCAGTCCATTGTAGTGGGGAGTGAGACTGTAGGTCGCCAGCATCATCATCTGGGACCGTGAGGTTGAGTATAAGTGATTTATCAAGGTTAATCTTGAAGCCTGCTACTGCCTCAAACTTGGCCA
Organism: Triturus cristatus; assembly: GCF_964204655.1. Classification (NCBI taxonomy): domain Eukaryota; kingdom Metazoa; phylum Chordata; class Amphibia; order Caudata; family Salamandridae; genus Triturus; species Triturus cristatus. Next base: position 895,350,433 of record NC_140580.1, on the reverse strand, counting down.
GCTCGGATTGCAGTGCGGAAAGTGATAGTGAGGGTTCTGCGAGGGACAGGAGTACATCATCTGCAAAAAGTGAGATTTTATGTTTGTCGCCACCGTAGGGTATCCCTTTAATCGCCTGTGTCTCTCGAATGGTCATTGCCAGTGGTTCAATACCAAGAGCAAATAGTAAAGTCGACAATGGGCAACCTTGTCTAGTGCCTCTCGTAAGGCAAAAAGAGGGCCGAGAGCACTCCATTGACCTGCACCCTACAGCGGGGGGATGTGTGTAGTTGGCCTTGATCATTTGAATACATTTATCTGCGACGGCAAAGTGCATTAGCGTGCAGAAGAGAAAGGTCTAATCCACACAATCAAAGGCCTCCTCGGCGTCCAATCCAACCAGCACGGCTGGAATCTTGAGTTTGGTAACTTTTTCAATGAGATGTATTGTGTATCTGATATTATCATGTGTCTGGCGTTCATTGATGAAGCTGGATTGATCAGGGTGGATTAGGCCTGGCATTAGATCACTCAGCCGAGTCGCTAAAATAGCAGAGTAAAGTTTTTATCTAAATTTGAGAGCACGATTGGGCGGTAGGAGGCTCACAGATGCACATCTTTCCCGGGTTTAGGGATGACCGTCACAACAGCCTCTGCCATTGAGGGGGTCACGTCTCCGGCCTCCGACATGTGGTTAAAAAGACCCATGAGGTGTGGAATGAGGTCGGGTGCAAAGGTTTTATAGAAGTGGGCCGTCAATCCGTCAGGGCCGGGGGCCTTGTGTATTTTAAGGGCAGTGATGGATGCAGTCACTTCCTCTGCTGTTATGGGGGCTGTGAGTCTGTCAATCAAGTATTGTGATACCTGGGGAAATAGCAAGGCCTGCAGATAATAATCCTGCAGCTCTTCATCTCTTGGATCCCCAGTGGAAAGGGCTCTGTAAAAGGATCCGAAAATGTCTGCCTTATCTTTATCCGTATGTATTAGCGCGTTGTTCCCGTCCCGTATACCTCCAATGTATTCCCTTTCGCGTTTCTTTTTCAATTGCCTAGCTAAATGTTTGCCTATTTTGTTCCCCTGGGTATAAGAGATGTGACGCACCGTCAAAAGTGTGTGCTCTGCCCTATTATTATAGATAGCCTTCAATTTACCCCGTAGTGCAGTAAGGGTGCGTGGATAGGTTCTAGTAGGATTTGATTTGTGTGCCCTTTCGGCCAATTCCAATTCCGTCTCTAGGTTTTCCCTCTCTTTAGTTCATTTTCTATTTAGTGTGGAGTTGACCTCTATGCATTTTCCTCTTATGACTGCTTTAAAAGCGTCCCATGTATTGACCACGGAGGTGTCCTCCGCTCTATTTAATTTAAAAAAGTCTGTGATCGCTTCTCGCAGTTCAGTGCGCAGCACCCTGTCTTGTGTAACGGAGATCGGGAAATACCATGTAGGCGTGGTCGCCGAGGCCGCCCCCCATTGTAAACAAATCGAAACGGGACAGTGATCCGAAAGGGAGAGGGGGAAAATCTTAGCCTTCTTGAGGGTGTCCATTACGTTTTGACTAAGAAAAATATAATCCATTCTGGAGTAGGTGTGGTGTACATGGGAGTAAAACGTATAGTCTCTAGACTGAGGGTACATAGTACGCCAGGCATCGCGAAGTCCAGATTCATATATTCTCTGCTTAATGTCTGCAGTGAATGAGCTAGATTCAGCTCAGTGTGAGTGTGTGCTGTCTAAATCTGCCTGCCAGGTGAGGTTAAAATCCCCCATTTGAATCGTAGGCCATTCCGTAAAATCATCTATTTTGTCTAGTAGGGTAGCTAAAAAGCTCGTTTGGCAGGTGTTGGGCGCGTAAGCCATGATAAAAGTGCTAAGTTTACCCTGCAGTGTACCCTTGACCATAACTATCCTACCCTCCTTGTCTGATTGGATGGCCAGTGGTTGAAATTTTGTTGAGGTATGGAAAAGGAGTGCAACCCCACGGTGCTTAGTGAGTGCTGAGGATCTGTAAATAAGGAGGTTTTGTTTGTGTTTAAGCCTCAATTCTTCAGTCCTCTGAAGGTGTGCCTCCTGAAGCGCTACTTTGTCAAAGTGGTGGTCAGTGAGATATTTCCAGATTTTTGTCTCTTTTGTGGCAAATTTTGTCCCTTGATGTTCCATGATCCTATAGTAATTACCATCTTCCCATAGTAACCTCCTCCCCCTTCTCACATCCCTCGTGTGTAAAACGACATTATCAGTTTCACAAGCAAACACACATATGCTCCCCAGGTGAGCCTGTCTTGTTGGGTGTTCCCTGACCAGAAGTTCGGTGTGTTGCCTATCTGAGTGAAGCTGCCACCACTCTTTTTACCTTCCCCCTCCCATAAAACTAAGAAAGACAAGGAAAATCCCAACCCCCCAACTTTACGAACAGTAACATGTATCGGATCAATGGTGAGTCTCCGACCGTAGATGTAACCATTTATCCAGACGCATTGGTGAATGGCGTGACCGATGTCCCCATGCACGCCCGTCCTGCGAGATTGAAAGTAGCAAAGTTCACCTTGAATGACGGCTCTCCAGAGTTGAGCAGCTCTGTTACCTCTGGCCTGGTCAGACCATGCGGGAGTCCGCTTTAATCTCAGACCCACACCCCACACAGCCAATGGCCAGTACCAAACAGAGCGGAAAGAAATCAGAGCCTGGAACAGGTTGGAAGCTGAGACTCTATCTAAAGTACTTATCACCTCTTCCTTACCCATTGCCAGCAACATGGAGGAGGCTGCATTGTCCTACACAAAATGGCTTATGCAGGCCTGTGTAGACCTCGCTCCTCCCAAACAAGCCATTTTAAAAAGAATGGTGCCCTCAGCCCCTGGTACTCGAGGGATCTTAAATTGCAAAAATGTACATGTAAGAGATTGGAACGAAACTGGAGGAAGGGTTATACTGAGGAGGAAAAAGTGCTATATCTGGCAAGCTTGGCCACATATAAACGCATGTTACGTGAGGCCAAACAAAAGCATTACGCCGCTCAGATATCAGCAGCTAAAAACTCAACGAAAGAGCTTTTTTCCACCATTACTAAATTAACCTCAGTCAAATCTGCCTCCGTCCCGTCTAGTACAGAGCTTTGTGAAAAAATTGCTTCATTTTTTTCAACCAAAGTTAATAACATTTTTACCAGTCTCAGCGACTCAATTAGGATTGAGCGGGAGTCCGAGCAGGCGGCCAAAGAGGGGGTCACGACGTCGATCATCCTGGAGGCGTTTAGGCCTCTCACTTTACAAGACACTTTGGACCTACTTGCCAAAGCCAATTCTGGATCCCCTCTGGACCCTTGCCCATTGAAAATCATTAAACTGGCTCCGGTGCCTATAGCCATCCACCTTACTCCTATTTTTAATGGCATGTTTGAAGGAGGAACATTTCCAAAAGTTTGGAAGGAGGCCTCTATTCTCCCTCTGCTGAAAAAACCCAGTCTGGATCCGTCTGATCCGAACAACTTCTGGCCCATCTCCCGTCTCCCCCTTCCAGCTAAACTAGTGGAGAAGGCAATGAACCAACAACTCACTGCGTTTGTGAAGAAAACTTCTATGCTGGATGCTTCCCAGCACGGATTTAGGGAGGGACACAGCACCGAATCCGCTCTGATCACGGCCACAGAACAGATCAGGTCAGCGGTGCATCAGGAAGGCAGAGCGGCCTTGATCCTTTTCAATCTATCGGCCGCGTTTGATACGGTCCATCACGGTAAATTAATTAATAAATTAATTATCATCTCATTATTGACAAACAATTCGATCAATGTTCCACTGGAAAAAACAGCAGAAAAAAGAGAAAGGGAGGAAAGCAACCAATGAACACCCGAATGAAGAGTTTTTTTACAAATGGTCAAGGGAATAAAGAAAGCAAAAAAGAAAAAAGAAAAAAAAACTCTCTATATAGTCTAAAGAATGATTCCTCTCTTGTCATCCGTGAGGCTGACAAGGAGGGAAATGTGGTCGTCATGAAAAAGATTGACAATGATGGCGAAGCATTGAGACAACTAAATAATTCAGACTGTTATAGAAAGGTAAGTGTTAATCCATGTCCAGAAGCAATTAGGTTGATTAATATTCGCTTATCTCACTGGAGAGAAATTGGACTTCTGTCAGATGCCGAATATCAATATCTTAAAATCACTTTTCCCAGATCAGTATGTTTATACCTTCTGCCAAAAGTACATAAAAAAGAAAAGTTTCCACCTGGAAGACCTATAATTTCTGGTAATGGTTCACTTACTGAACACCTGTCAGAATTTGTAGACTTATTTCTTAAACCCTTTGTGGTTAATTTGCCATGGTATATTCAAGATACCAAAGAATTTTTGAATAAGATAGATGATGTACAGTGGGTTGACAGCATGTGGTTGGTTACCATGGATGTCGAATCCTTATATACATGCATCAAAAAAAAGTTTGGGAGGAAGGCAATAGATCTCTTTTTGGCTACGAGGAGTGCCAGTTTACTTGAACACAATGGCATGATCTCAGAAATGGTTGATTTGATTCTAAGTAACAATTGGTACCATCAACAACAGAGCACGGCGATGGGATCGAAATTTGCACCATCGTATGCAAATTTATTTATGGGATGGTTTGAAAAATCTTACGTCTGGTCCCATCAGGCAAAAAATTGCACAAAGGATGTATATTTTTGGGGTCGGTACATAGATGATATTTTTTTGATTTGGACGGGCCCAGAAATAAACCTGTTACAATGTTTTTACTATTTGAATGACAATCCCTTTAATGTACGTCTGACATTGAATAAATCCAAGACCATCATTCAATTTTTGGATGTTGAGGTCTATGCAGAACTGGGAAAGTTACATACCACACTGCACAGAAAGCAAACAGCTGTCAACAGTACATTACATTTCCAAAGTGCCCATTTAGCTAGTACTAAACGTGCAATTCCGTTTGGTGAATTGATTTGTTTTCGACGCAATTGCAGTAATGACACACACTTTGAAAGACATGCTCAGGCAACCCTACAACGTCTTAAAAACAGGCGATATAAAGACCATGTCCTTAAGTAGGCGTTGAAAAAAGTCAAACATATTAATAGGGCTGACCTCTTAAAACCTAAAGCAAGAGGAATCCTTCCCAAACAGGAACGCTTGGCTTTCATTACTACACACTCACAACTCAACCAGGACGTGTACAAGATTTTACACAAACATTGGAAGATTTTAATAGGCACACCTGGTGTTGGCTTACTTCTAAATGACAAACCATCGATCACGTACAAAAGATCGGGAACCTTAAGAGAAGCTTTATGTCCTAGTTATACGGCATTAAGACAAAACAGGACTGAAATGTGGCTTAAACGCCCTAAGGGTTTTCATGTTTGTGGGAATTGCAATGTATGCCATATGGGTTTGAATAAGATCACTCGTTTTACATACAACAGTGAATATCTACATGAGATTAAACATTTTTTGAACTGTCAATCAACATATGTGATCTATGTGATTATATGTAAGTGCTCCAAAATTTATGTTGGTAGCACAGTGAGACAACTACGGGTACAAATTCAGGAACATCGAAGAGCATGTTTGAACAATGATGGCACAAGTGCACTTGGGGCTCATATCTGTACATCTGATATACCCAAATCTAAATTTAAATTTCATGCAATTGACCATGTCCTTCCGGATAGACGAGGAGGAAATAGGGAGTTGCGTCTTAGACAACTTAAAGGCTTTCTGGATATGTAAATTAAGAGCTGTTATATTAGGTTTGAACTGTGGTAATGAGATGCATTATTTACTATAATGAATATTTATGATTTTGCCTTATATCATGTGCTGTGAGTAATACATGATGATATTCTTACTGTTGCTAATCATTAATTCACATTTCCCCTCATATAATATGATCTGTATTTGGGGCTGCTTATTGACACTATATCGTGATGGTATTCCCATTTCCATTTTGTCTTCTCTCTTTGTATATATATTTTTTAGATACTTCTGTGAAAATGTAAACGATTGATTTTTCATTGTGTTCGAAACAACACTGGTTTGAGTGATGCCCTGATAATATGGGGCTATTTCTCATTCATGTACATTGAGATTTGGATTATTATTGGTTGCTGTCCTGACCAATACACCGATGAATAAGATTTGTTATATGAAAAATTTAATTAATTGGCAATTTGTTAGACTTCAACAATGTCCTCAATAATAAACTATCTTTATTATCTGTCCTTATTGATAACTTACATTATATATACATCTTTCCGTTTCTTTTTCCTATTCTTGGTTTCTCATAGTAACGGCTCTCTAAAAACTGGCAGCTGGTGTGTGCATGCACTATACTCACTTGTAACTCACATGTACAGATCAGGTGAGTTTGTGATATGCAGATATGGGTGTTGTTGGTGTTTTCACATGTTAGTGTTGGCCCGAATATATGACTGTGAAAATATATTGGTTGACATGTTACTATTTTATGAAAGATAAGACTCGTGAAACATATGGTGAGTTTTTAAAACATAATTGTTTATATAAAATAATGTACAATATTTAATGGGTATTGAATGTGATATCATACTCAGTATATTGCATTCTAAGCTATGTTTTTCGGTTTTATAAAGTTTTTGTTGAAATTGAGTTGTTAATAAGTATCGGATTAGTTAGAATACGCACTAGCATTTCTTTCGACATACCACGTGAGAGGAAGTGAGGGCTTATGTCCAACATTTGAACCATAAAGTTTTGTTGAAATTGAGTTTGCAATTAACTCAAAGCGAACGGAATAGCGCACTAGTTGTTTTTGACTCATAGCACGTGAGAGGAAGTGGGGGTTGTTGTCCAATCAGACTACCTTACAACAAGTCACATGGATTATGACTCGTTTCCGCTATATGGAAGTAGGCTGTCGGCGGGTCGCAGGACTCAGCGTCTCACGTGGTGCCAACAATGAAGTGACTTTGAAGTAAGTATTTTTGAAAGACAATTAGTTGTCTCGAATGCAGTTGTATTGGTTTGACAGCATTTTGGCATCTTTAATGCTGAAATACTTTATATGTGTATATGTCTCCGGTTTTTGCTCTGCCGACATCGATAATTTTAGGTGAACTCTCAGCATAATGAATGCGACGCTGCTAACTGTTCGTTTAAGCATTATTAATACGATGCTTCTAGCATTGCGTTTAACTTTTTGGGTATTTCTATTTATTTCTCATTGCATCTACCCATGAAGTTTAACGTATCTAATTTTGGCTTTATACAATAGACGCAATCGTGTCGAGGTCATAATTGTCGTCATCGCCATTTAAATATGTTTGCTTTTTTATGGAATGTGGCATTGTTGAGATTTATATTGGTGCATCAACATTTTCAATACATGAACTCAGAACAATTTATTCGCATTTCTTTATAGCACAACGCCAGTTTACCAATCGTAGTGAACGTCTGAGCTCGATTTATACATTTCGGAACGTTACGTATGTCTTGTGGAGGTTACACAATATTAAGGTAAATGATGTGATAATATTATCCAAATAACTTTAGTTGACCCGGTATTCACGTTTGTTTTCTAAGATACTCAGTGTGTGTTGGTTATAACTATTTAGAGAAATATTTACGTGAATATGGAATTAATTTAGGCATTCCTCCCTCATTACGTTTTTGAAACAAGGATGAATTAACGTATGTCTGTGAAGTTATGGTTGAATCATTTTCTGACTATGATGAACTGTTGTTTTTATTTATGGCAATAGTGTCATATTATTGATATGAGATATGTTTTATTATCTATATACTCTTTTAGAGAATCAAGTAACGTTTGAGGTACAGAAGGGTCTGATCAAGAATTGGATTATTCCCTGAATTGGTGAGGCTTCTAAGTGGTTTTAATATTTCGTTTCTTTTGGCTTTATGGTGTAACATTGTAGTTTTGTCTGTTCGTTAAATTCGTCCGACAATCTGCAAGTGCGGTGAGATGGTTTAACTTACTGAATTTACCTAACAGTTTTTCTTTGGAAGCTTGGTGTTTCTTGTCTTGATGTATATATCGGGATTTTCTGTGGAATTTTCGGACACTCACTGGGTGTTTTCATCTTGTCTTTTTTTTCTTTTTCGTTTTTTGCTTCCTTTATTCCCTTGACCATTTGTAAATAAACTCTTCATTCGGGTGTTCATTGGTTGCTTTCCTCCCTTTCTCTTTTTTTGCTGGTTTTTCCAGTGGAAAATTAATCGAAATGTTTGTCAGTAATGAGATGATAATTAATTTATAATTGTCAAAATCTGGTTGAAAGTTTTTGTCTTGTATGACATTTCGATATGTCTCTTGATACACTTATGTTGCCTTTCACAGCCCTGAGGAAGCCCTCTATTGGGCGAAACGCGTAGGCTGTATCGCGGCTGCTGTTTTCGATCATCTTGCAACATTAAAGACATGAAGAATTAAGAATTTGGACTGAAATGTCTATTGTACAGTTTTTGTAACTCTGAATGTTGCCTCTCTGTGTGCTTTTCTTCTGGGGTGCTGATATACGCATTCTAGGGTCTCTCTTTTTTGGGCTTCCATATTCGGTCCCAAATTGTCCTCCCCACAATGGCTCTTTCCATATGGAGCCAGTGTTTCTCCGACTCCCTTTTAAACCCCTCCGTCACTACTCACAACTGAGCGGCTTAATAATACAGGCTGAGATCTGATAGTCCCACTCCACCCTCTGCTCTGGGACGCCACAATATTGAAAACGATAATCATGCCCTTCCTCCTTGCCATATGAACCGTGTAAGCATGGACTTAATTTTAGGTAGGAATTTCGTGTCCAGCTCAAGAGGCAGAGCCTGAAAGAGATATAACAGTTTGGGAAGAACCGTCATTTTGATTGCATGTATTTGGCCAAGCCAGGAAATGAACAAGGGCTTTCAACGCTTAATTGAATCCCCAGGTACTGAAGAGAGTGGTCAGTCCATTGTAGTGGGGAGTGAGACTGTAGGTCGCCAGCATCATCATCTGGGACCGTGAGGTTGAGTATAAGTGATTTATCAAGGTTAATCTTGAAGCCTGCTACTGCCTCAAACTTGGCCAGCTCGGATTGCAGTGCGGAAAGTGATAGTGAGGGTTCTGCGAGGGACAGGAGTACATCATCTGCAAAAAGTGAGATTTTATGTTTGTCGCCACCGTAGGGTATCCCTTTAATCGCCTGTGTCTCTCGAATGGTCATTGCCAGTGGTTCAATACCAAGAGCAAATAGTAAAGGCGACAATGGGCAACCTTGTCTAGTGCCTCTCGTAAGGCAAAAAGAGGTCCGAGAGCACTCCATTGACCTGCACCCTACAGCGGGGGGATGTGTGTAGTTGGCCTTGATCATTTGACTACATTTATCTGCGACGCCAAAGTGCGTTAGCGTGCAGAAGAGAAAGGTCTAATCCACACAATCAAAGGCCTCCTCGGCGTCCAATCCAACCAGCACGGCTGGAATCTTGAGTTTGGTAACTTTTTCAATGAGATGTATTGTGTGTCTGATATTATCATGTGTCTGGCGTTCATTGATGAAGCTGGATTGATCAGGGTGGATTAGGTCTAGCATTAGATCACTCAGCCGAGTCGCTAAAATAGCAGAGTAAAGCTTTGCATCTAAACTTGAGAGCACGATTGGCCGGAAGGAGGCTCACAGATGCACATCTTTCCCGGGTTTAGGGATGACCGTCACAACAGCCTCTGCCATTGAGGGGGTCACGTCTCCGGCCTCCGCCATGTGGTTAAAAAGACCCATGAGGTGTGGAATGAGGTCGGGTGCAAAGGTTTTATAGAAGTGGGCCGTCAATCCGTCAGGGCCGGGGGCCTTGTGTATTTTAAGGGCAGTGATGGATGCAGTCACTTCCTCTGCTGTTATGGGGGCTGTGAGTCTGTCAATCAAGTATTGTGATACCTGGGGAAATAGCAAGGCCTGCAGATAATAATCCTGCAGCTCTTCATCTCTTGGATCCCCAGTGGAAAGGGCTCTGTAAAAGGATCCGAAAATGTCTGCCTTATCTTTATCCGTATGTATTAGCGCGTTGTTCCCGTCCCGTATACCTCCAATGTATTCCCTTTCGCGTTTCTCTTTCAATTGCCTAGCTAAATGTTTGCCTATTTTGTTCCCCTGGGTATATGAGATGTGACGCACCGTCAAAAGTGTGTGCTCTGCCCTATTATTATAGATAGCCTTCAATTTACCCCGTAGTGCAGTAAGGGTGCGTGGATAAGTTCTAGTAGGATTTGATTTGTGTGCCCTTTCGGCCAATTCCAATTCCGTCTCTAGGTTTTCCCTCTCTTTAGTTCATTTTCTATTTAGTGTGGAGTTGACCTCTATGCATTTTCCTCTTATGACTGCTTTAAAAGCGTCCCATGTATTGACCACGGAGGTGTCCTCCGCTCTATTTAATTTTAAAAAGTCTGTGATCGCTTCTCGCAGTTCAGTGCGCAGCACCCTGTCTTGTGTAACGGAGATAGGGAAATACCATGTAGGCGTGGTCGCCGAGGCCGCCCCCCATTGTAAACAAATCGAAACGGGACAGTGATCCGAAAGGGAGAGGGGGAAAATCTTAGCCTTCTTGAGGGTGTCCATTACGTTTTGACTAAGAAAAATATAATCCATTCTGGAGTAGGTGTGGTGTACATGGGAGTAAAACGTATAGTCTCTAGACTGAGGGTACATAGTACGCCAGGCATCGCGAAGTCCAGATTCATATATTCTCTGCTTAATGTCTGCAGTGAATGAGCTAGATTCAGCTCAGTGTGAGTGTGTGCTGTCTAAATCTGCCTGCCAGGTGAGGTTAAAATCCCCCATTTGAATCGTAGGCCATTCCGCAAAATCAGCTATTTTGTCTAGTAGGGTAGCTAAAAAGCTCGTTTGGCAGGTGTTGGGCGCGTAAGCCATGATAAAAGTGCTAAGTTTACCCTGCAGTGTACCCTTGACCATAACTATCCTACCCTCCTTGTCTGATTGGATGGCCAGTGGTTGAAATTTTGTTGAGGTATGGAAAAGGAGTGCAACCCCACGGTGCTTAGTGAGTGCTGAGGATCTGTAAATAAGGAGGTTTTGTTTGTGTTTAAGCCTCAATTCTTCAGTCCTCTGAAGGTGTGCCTCCTGAAGCGCTACTTTGTCAAAGTGGTGGTCAGTGAGATATTTCCAGATTTTTGTCTCTTTTGTGGCAAATTTTGTCCCTTGATGTTCCATGATCCTATAGTAATTACCATCTTCCCATAGTAACCTCCTCCCCCTTCTCACATCCCTCGTGTGTAAAACGACATTATCAGTTTCACAAGCAAACACACATATGCTCCCCAGGTGAGCCTGTCTTGTTGGGTGTTCCCTGACCAGAAGTTCGGTGTGTTGCCTATCTGAGTGAAGCTGCCACCACTCTTTTTACCTTCCCCCTCCCATAAAACTAAGAAAGACAAGGAAAATCCCAACCCCCCAACTTTACGAACAGTAACATGTATCGGATCAATGGTGAGTCTCCGACCGTAGATGTAACCATTTATCCGGACGCATTGGTGAATGGCGTGACCGATGTCCCCATGCACGCCCGTCCTGCGAGATTGAAAGTAGCAAAGTTCACCTTGAATGACGGCTCTCCAGAGTTGAGCAGCTCTGTTACCTCTGGCCTGGTCAGACCATGCGGGAGTCCGCTTTAATCTCAGACCCACACCCCACACAGCCAATGGCCAGTACCAAACAGAGCGGAAAGAAATCAGAGCCTGGAACAGGTTGGAAGCTGAGACTCTATCTAAAGTACTTATCACCTCTTCCATACCCATTGCCAGCAACATGGAGGAGGCTGCATTGTCCTACACAAAATGGCTTATGCAGGCCTGTGTAGACCTCGCTCCTCCCAAACAAGCCATTTTAAAAAGAATGGTGCCCTCAGCCCCTGGTACTCGAGGGATCTTAAATTGCAAAAATGTACATGTAAGAGATTGGAACGAAACTGGAGGAAGGGTTATACTGAGGAGGAAAAAGTGATATATCTGGCAAGCTTGGCCACATATAAACGCATGTTACGTGAGGCCAAACAAAAGCATTACGCCGCTCAGATATCAGCAGCTAAAAACTCAACGAAAGAGCTTTTTTCCACCATTACTAAATTAACCTCAGTCAAATCTGCCTCCGTCCCGTCTAGTACAGAGCTTTGTGAAAAAATTGCTTCATTTTTTTCAACCAAAGTTAATAACATTTTTACCAGTCTCAGCGACTCAATTAGGATTGAGCGGGAGTCCGAGCAGGCGGCCAAAGAGGGGGTCACGACGTCGATCATCCTGGAGGCGTTTAGGCCTCTCACTTTACAAGACACTTTGAACCTACTTGCCAAAGCCAATTCTGGATCCCCTCTGGACCCTTGCCCATTGAAAATCATTAAACTGGCTCCGGTGCCTATAGCCATCCACCTTACTCCTATTTTTAATGGCATGTTTGAAGGAGGAACATTTCCAAAAGTTTGGAAGGAGGCCTCTATTCTCCCTCTGCTGAAAAAACCCAGTCTGGATCCGTCTGATCCGAACAACTTCTGGCCCATCTCCCGTCTCCCCCTTCCAGCTAAACTAGTGGAGAAGGCAATGAACCAACAACTCACTGCGTTTGTGAAGAAAACTTCTATGCTGGATGCTTCCCAGCACGGATTTAGGGAGGGACACAGCACCGAATCCGCTCTGATCACGGCCACAGAACAGATCAGGTCAGCGGTGGATCAGGAAGGCAGAGCGGCCTTGATCCTTTTGAATCTATCGGCCGCGTTTGATACGGTCCATCACGGTAAATTAATTAATAAATTAATTATCATCTCATTATTGACAAACAATTCGATCAATGTTCCACTGGAAAAAACAGCTGAAAAAAGAGAAAGGGAGGAAAGCAACCAATGAACACCCGAATGAAGAGTTTTTTTTACAAATGGTCAAGGGAATAAAGAAAGCAAAAAAGAAAAAAGAAAAAAAAACTCTCTATATAGTCTAAAGAATGATTCCTCTCTTGTCATCCGTGAGGCTGACAAGGAGGGAAATGTGGTCGTCATGAAAAAGATTGACAATGATGGCGAAGTATTGAGACAACTAAATAATTCAGACTGTTATAGAAAGGTAAGTGTTAATCCATGTCCAGAAGCAATGAGGTTGATTAATATTCGCTTATCTCACTGGAGAGAAATTGGACTTCTGTCAGATGCCGAATATCAATATATTAAAATCACTTTTCCCAGATCAGCATGTTTATACCTTCTGCCAAAAGTACATAAAAAAGAAAAGTTTCCACCTGGAAGACCTATAATTTCTGGCAATGGTTCACTTACTGAACACCTGTCAGAATTTGTAGACTTATTTCCTAAACCCTTTGTGGTTAATTTGCCATGGTATATTCAAGATACCAAAGAATTTTTGAATAAGATAGATGATGTACAGTGGGTTGACAGCATGTGGTTGGTTACCATGGATGTCGAATCCTTATATACATGCATCAAAAAAAAGTTTAGGAGGAAGGCAATAGATCTCTTTTTGGCTACGAGGAGTGCCAGTTTACTTGAACACAATGGCATGATCTTAGAAATGGTTGATTTGATTCTAAGTAACAATTGGTACCATCAACAACAGAGCACGGCGATGGGATCGAAATTTGCACCATCGTATGCAAATTTATTTATGGGATGGTTTGAAAAATCTTACGTCTGGTCCCATCAGGCAAAAAATTGCACAAAGGATGTATATTTTTGGGGTCGGTACATAGATGATATTTTTTTGATTTGGACGGGCCCAGAAATAAACCTGTTACAATGTTTTTACTATTTGAATGACAATCCCTTTAATGTACGTCTGACATTGAATAAATCCAAGACCATCATTCAATTTTTGGATGTTGAGGTCTATGCAGAACTGGGAAAGTTACATACCACACTGCACAGAAAGCAAACAGCTGTCAACAGTACATTACATTTCCAAAGTGCCCATTCAGCTAGTACTAAACGTGCAATTCCGTTTGGTGAATTGATTTGTTTTCGACGCAATTGCAGTAATGACACACACTTTGAAAGACATGCTCAGGCAACCCTACAACGTCTTAAAAACAGGCGATATAAAGACCATGTCCTTAAGTAGGCGTTGGAAAAAGTCAAACATATTAATAGGGCTGACCTCTTAAAACCTAAAGCAAGAGGAATCCTTCCCAAACAGGAACGCTTGGCTTTCATTACTACACACTCACAACTCAACCAGGACGTGTACAAGATTTTACACAAACATTGGAAGATTTTAATAGGCACACCTGGTGTTGGCTTACTTCTAAATGACAAACCATCGATCACGTACAAAAGATCGGGAACCTTAAGAGAAGCTTTATGTCCTAGTTATACGGCATTAAGACAAAACAGGACTGAAATGTGGCTTAAACGCCCTAAGGGTTTTCATGTTTGTGGGAATTGCAATGTATGCCATACGGGTTTGAATAAGATCACTCGTTTTACATACAACAGTGAATATCTACATGAGATTAAACATTTTTTGAACTGTCAATCAACATATGTGATCTATGTGATTATATGTAAGTGCTCCAAAATTTATGTTGGTAGCACAGTGAGACAACTACGGGTACAAATTCAGGAACATCGAAGAGCATGTTTGAACAATGATGGCACAAGTGCACTTGGGGCTCATATCTGTACATCTGATATACCCAAATCTAAATTTAAATTTCATGCAATTGACCATGTCCTTCCGGATAGACGAGGAGGAAATAGGGAGTTGCGTCTTAGACAACTTAAAGGCTTTCTGGATATGTAAATTAAGAGCTGTTATATTAGGTTTGAACTGTGGTAATGAGATGCATTATTTACTATAATGAATATTTATGATTTTGCCTTATATCATGTGCTGTGAGTAATACATGATGATATTCTTACTGTGGCTAATCATTAATTCACATTTCCCCTCATATAATATGATCTGTATTTGGGGCTGCTTATTGACACTATATCGTGATGGTATTCCCATTTCCATTTTGTCTTCTCTCTGTGTATATATATTTTTTAGATACTTCTGTAAAAATGTAAACGATTGATTTTTCATTGTGTTCGAAACAACACTGGTTTGAGTGATGCCCTGATAATATGGGGCTATTTCTCATTCATGTACATTGAGATTTGGATTATTATTGGTTGCTGTCCTGACCAATACACCGATGAATAAGATTTGTTATATGAAAAATGTAATTAATTGGCAATTTGTTAGACTTCAACAATGTCCTCAATAATGAACTATCTTTATTATCTGTCCTTATTGATAACTTACATTATATATACATCTTTCCGTTTCTTTTTCCTATTCTTGGTTTCTCATAGTAACGGCTCTCTAAAAACTGGCAGCTAGTGTGTGCATGCACTATACTCACTTGTAACTCACATGTACAGATCAGGTGAGTTTGTGATATGCAGATATGGGTGTTGTTGGTGTTTTCACATGTTAGTGTTGGCCCGAATATATGACTGTGAAAATATATTGGTTGACATGTTACTATTTTATGAAAGATAAGACTCGTGAAACATATGGTGAGTTTTTAATACATAATTGTTTATATAAACTAATGTACAATATTTAATGGGTATTGAATGTGATATCATACTCAGTATATTGCATTCTAAGCTATGTTTTTCGGTTTTATAAAGTTTTTGTTGAAATTGAGTTGTTAATAAGTATCGGATTAGTTAGAATACGCACTAGCATTTCTTTCGACATACCACGTGAGAGGAAGTGAGGGCTTATGTCCAACATTTGAACCATAAAGTTTTGTTGAAATTGAGTTTGCAATTAACTCAAAGCGAACAGAATAGCGCACTAGTTGTTTTTTACTCATAGTACGTGAGAGGAAGTGGGGGTTGTTGTCCAATCAGACTACCTTATAACAAGTCACATGGATTATGACTCGTTTCCGCTATATGGAAGTAGGCTGTCGGTGGGTCGCAGGACTCAGCGTCTCACGTGGTGCCAACAATGAAGTGACTTTGAAGTAAGTATTTTTGAAAGACAATTAGTTGTCTCGAATGCAGTTGTATTGGTTTGACAGCATTTTGGCATCTTTAATGCTGAAATACTTTATATGTGTATATGTCTCCGGTTTTTGCTCTGCCGACATCGATAATTTTAGGTGAACTCTCAGCATAATGAATGCGACGCTGCTAACTGTTCGTTTAAGCATTATTAATACGATGCTTCTAGCTTTGCGTTTAACTTTTTGGGTATTTCTATTTATTTCTCATTGCATCTACCCATGAAGTTTAACGTATCTAATTTTGGCTTTACACAATAGACGCGATCGTGTCAAGGTCATAATTGTCGTCATCGCCATTTAAATATGTTTGCTTTTTTATGGAATGTGGCATTGTTGAGATTTATATTGGTGCATCAACATTTTCAATACATGAACTCAGAACAATTTATTCGCATTTCTTTATAGCACAACGCCAGTTTACCAATCGTAGTGAACGTCTGAGCTCGATTTATACATTTCGGAACGTTACGTATGTCTTGTGGAGGTTACACAATATTAAGGTAAATGATGTGATAATATTATCCGAATAACTTTAGTTGACCCGGTATTCACGTTTGTTTTCTAAGATACTCAGTGTGTGTTGGTTATAACTATTTAGAGAAATATTTACGTGAATATGGAATTAATTTAGGCATTCCTCCCTCATTACGTTTTTGAAACAAGGATGAATTAACGTATGTCTGTGAAGTTATGGTTGAATCATTTTCTGACTATGATGAACTGTTGTTTTTATTTATGGCAATAGTGTCATATTATTGATATGAGATATGTTTTATTATCTATATACTCTTTTAGAGAATCAAGTAACGTTTGAGGTACAGAAGGGTCTGATCAAGAATTGGATTATTCCCTGAATTGGTGAGGCTTCTAAGTGGTTTTATTTTTTCGTTTCTTTTGGCTTTATGGTGTAACATTGTAGTTTTGTCTGTTCGTTAAATTCGTCAGACAATCTGCAAGTGCGGTGAGATGGTTTAACTTACTGAATTTACCTAACAGTTTTGCTTTGGAAGCTTGGTGTTTCTTGTCTTGATGTATATATCGGGATTTTCTGTGGAATTTTCGGACACTCACTGGGTGTTTTCATCTTGTCTTTTTTTTCTTTTTCGTTTTTTGCTTCCTTTATTCCCTTGACCATTTGTAAAAAAAACTCTTCATTCGGGTGTTCATTGGTTGCTTTCCTCCCTTTCTCTTTTTTCTGCTGGTTTTTCCAGTGGAAAATTAATCGAATTGTTTGTCAGTAATGAGATGATAATTAATTTATAATTGTCAAAATCTGGTTGAAAGTTTTTGTCTTGTATGACATTTCGATATGTCTCTTGATACACTTATGTTGCCTTTCACAGCCCTGAGGAAGCCCTCTATTGGGCGAAACACGTAGGCTGTATCGTGGCTGCTGTTTTCGATCATCTTGCAACATTAAAGACATGAAGAATTAAGAATTTGGACTGAAATGTCTATTGTATAGTTTTTGTAACTCTGAATGTTGCCTCTCTGTGTGCTTTTCTTCTGGGGTGCTGATATACGCATTCTAGGGTCTCTCTTTTTTGGGCTTCCATATTCGGTCCCAAATTGTCCTCCCCACAATGGCTCTTTCCATATGGAGCCAGTGTTTCTCCGACTCCCTTTTAAACCCCTCCGTCACTATTCACAACTGAGCGGCTTAATAATACAGGCTGAGATCTGGTAGTCCCACTCCACCCTCTGCTCTGGGACGCCACAATATTGAAAACGATAATCATGCCCTTCCTCCTTGCCATATGAACCGTGTAAGCATGGACTTAATTTTAGGTAGGAATTTCGTGTCCAGCTCAATAGGCAGAGCCTGAAAGAGATATAACAGTTTGGGAAGAACCGTCATTTTGATCGCATGTATTTGGCCAAGCCAGGAAATGAACAAGGGCTTCCAACGCTTACTTGAATCCCCAGGTACTGAAGAGAGTGGTCAGTCCATTGTAGTGGGGAGTGAGACTGTAGGTCGCCAGCATCATCATCTGGGACCGTGAGGTTGAGTATAAGTGATTTATCAAGGTTAATCTTGAAGCCTGCTACTGCCTCAAACTTGGCCAGCTCGGATTGCAGTGTGGAAAGTGATAGTGAGGGTTCTGCGAGGGACAGGAGTACATCATCTGCAAAAAGTGAGATTTTATGTTTGTCGCCACCGTAGGGTATCCCTTTAATCGCCTGTGTCTCTCGAATGGTCATTGCCAGTGGTTCAATACCAAGAGCAAATAGTAAAGTCGACAATGGGCAACCTTGTCTAGTGCCTCTCGTAAGGCAAAAAGAGGGCCGAGAGCACTCCATTGACCTGCACACTACAGCGGGGGGATGTGTGTAGTTGGCCTTGATCATTTGAATACATTTATCTGCGACGGCAAAGTGCATTAGCGTGCAGAAGAGAAAGGTCTAATCCACACAATCAAAGGCCTCCTCGGCGTCCAATCCAACCAGCACGGCTGGAATCTTGAGTTTGGTAACTTTTTCAATGAGATGTATTGTGTATCTGATATTATCATGTGTCTGGCGTTCATTGATGAAGCTGGATTGATCAGGGTGGATTAGGCCTGGCATTAGATCACTCAGCCGAGTCGCTAAAATAGCAGAGTAAAGTTTTTATCTAAATTTGAGAGCACGATTGGGCGGTAGGAGGCTCACAGATGCACATCTTTCCCGGGTTTAGGGATGACCGTCACAACAGCCTCTGCCATTGAGGGGGTCACGTCTCCGGCCTCCGCCATGTGGTTAAAAAGACCCATGAGGTGTGGAATGAGGTCGGGTGCAAAGGTTTTATAGAAGTGGGCCGTCAATCCGTCAGGGCCGGGGGCCTTGTGTATTTTAAGGGCAGTGATGGATGCAGTCACTTCCTCTGCTGTTATGGGGGCTGTGAGTCTGTCAATCAAGTATTGTGATACCTGGGGAAATAGCAAGGCCTGCAGATAATAATCCTGCAGCTCTTCATCTCTTGGATCCCCAGTGGAAAGGGCTCTGTAAAAGGATCCGAAAATGTCTGCCTTATCTTTATCCGTATGTATTAGCGCGTTGTTCCCGTCCCGTATACCTCCAATGTATTCCCTTTCGCGTTTCTTTTTCAATTGCCTAGCTAAATGTTTGCCTATTTTGTTCCCCTGGGTATATGAGATGTGACGCACCGTCAAAAGTGTGTGCTCTGCCCTATTATTATAGATAGCCTTCAATTTACCCCGTAGTGCAGTAAGGGTGCGTGGATAGGTTCTAGTAGGATTTGATTTGTGTGCCCTTTCGGCCAATTCCAATTCCGTCTCTAGGTTTTCCCTCTCTTTAGTTCATTTTCTATTTAGTGTGGAGTTGACCTCTATGCATTTTCCTCTTATGACTGATTTAAAAGCGTCCCATGTATTGACCACGGAGGTGTCCTCCGCTCTATTTAATTTTAAAAAGTCTGTGATCGCTTCTCGCAGTTCAGTGCGCAGCACCCTGTCTTGTGTAACGGAGATCGGGAAATACCATGTAGGCGTGGTCGCCGAGGCCGCCCCCCATTGTAAACAAATCGAAACGGGACAGTGATCCGAAAGGGAGAGGGGGAAAATCTTAGCCTTCTTGAGGGTGTCCATTACGTTTTGACTAAGAAAAATATAATCCATTCTGGAGTAGGTGTGGTGTACATGGGAGTAAAACGTATAGTCTCTAGACTGAGGGTACATAGTACGCCAGGCATCGCGAAGTCCAGATTCATATATTCTCTGCTTAATGTCTGCAGTGAATGAGCTAGATTCAGCTCAGTGTGAGTGTGTGCTGTCTAAATCTGCCTGCCAGGTGAGGTTAAAATCCCCCATTTGAATCGTAGGCCATTCCGTAAAATCATCTATTTTGTCTAGTAGGGTAGCTAAAAAGCTCGTTTGGCAGGTGTTGGGCGCGTAAGCCATGATAAAAGTGCTAAGTTTACCCTGCAGTGTACCCTTGACCATAACTATCCTACCCTCCTTGTCTGATTGGATGGCCAGTGGTTGAAATTTTGTTGAGGTATGGAAAAGGAGTGCAACCCCACGGTGCTTAGTGAGTGCTGAGGATCTGTAAATAAGGAGGTTTTGTTTGTGTTTAAGCCTCAATTCTTCAGTCCTCTGAAGGTGTGCCTCCTGAAGCGCTACTTTGTCAAAGTGGTGGTCAGTGAGATATTTCCAGATTTTTGTCTCTTTTGTGGCAAATTTTGTCCCTTGATGTTCCATGATCCTATAGTAATTACCATCTTCCCATAGTAACCTCCTCCCCCTTCTCACATCCCTCGTGTGTAAAACGACATTATCAGTTTCACAAGCAAACACACATATGCTCCCCAGGTGAGCCTGTCTTGTTGGGTGTTCCCTGACCAGAAGTTCGGTGTGTTGCCTATCTGAGTGAAGCTGCCACCACTCTATTAACCTTCCCGCTCCCATAAAACTAAGAAAGACAAGGAAAATCCCAACCCCCCAACTTTACGAACAGTAACATGTATCGGATCAATGGTGAGTCTCCGACCGTAGATGTAACCATTTATCCAGACGCATTGGTGAATGGCGTGACCGATGTCCCCATGCACGCCCGTCCTGCGAGATTGAAAGTAGCAAAGTTCACCTTGAATGACGGCTCTCCAGAGTTGAGCAGCTCTGTTACCTCTGGCCTGGTCAGACCATGCGGGAGTCCGCTTTAATCTCAGACCCACACCCCACACAGCCAATGGCCAGTACCAAACAGAGCGGAAAGAAATCAGAGCCTGGAACAGGTTGGAAGCTGAGACTCTATCTAAAGTACTTATCACCTCTTCCTTACCCATTGCCAGCAACATGGAGGAGGCTGCATTGTCCTACACAAAATGGCTTATGCAGGCCTGTGTAGACCTCGCTCCTCCCAAACAAGCCATTTTAAAAAGAATGGTGCCCTCAGCCCCCTGGTACTCGAGGGATCTTAAATTGCAAAAATTCATTTGTAAGAGATTGGAACGAAACTGGAGGAAGGGTTATACTGAGGAGGAAAAAGTGCTATATCTGGCAAGCTTGGCCACATATAAACGCATGTTACGTGAGGCCAAACAAAAGCATTACGCCGCTCAGATATCAGCAGCTAAAAACTCAACGAAAGAGCTTTTTTCCACCATTACTAAATTAACCTCAGTCAATCTGCCTCCGTCCCGTCTAGTACAGAGCTTTGTGAAAAAATTGCTTCATTTTTTTCAACCAAAGTTAATAACATTTTTACCAGTCTCAGCGACTCAATTAGGATTGAGCGGGAGTCCGAGCAGGCGGCCAAAGAGGGGGTCACGACGTCGATCATCCTGGAGGCGTTTAGGCCTCTCACTTTACAAGACACTTTGGACCTACTTGCCAAAGCCAATTCTGGATCCCCTCTGGACCCTTGCCCATTGAAAATCATTAAACTGGCTCCGGTGCCTATAGCCATCCACCTTACTCCTATTTTTAATGGCATGTTTGAAGGAGGAACATTTCCAAAAGTTTGGAAGGAGGCCTCTATTCTCCCTCTGCTGAAAAAACCCAGTCTGGATCCGTCTGATCCGAACAACTTCTGGCCCATCTCCCGTCTCCCCCTTCCAGCTAAACTAGTGGAGAAGGCAATGAACCAACAACTCACTGCGTTTGTGAAGAAAACTTCTATGCTGGATGCTTCCCAGCACGGATTTAGGGAGGGACACAGCACCGAATCCGCTCTGATCACGGCCACAGAACAGATCAGGTCAGCGGTGCATCAGGAAGGCAGAGCGGCCTTGATCCTTTTCAATCTATCGGCCGCGTTTGATACGGTCCATCACGGTAAATTAATTAATAAATTAATTATCATCTCATTTTTGACAAACAATTCGATCAATGTTCCACTGGAAAAAACAGCAGAAAAAAGAGAAAGGGAGGAAAGCAACCAATGAACACCCGAATGAAGAGTTTTTTTACAAATGGTCAAGGGAATAAAGAAAGCAAAAAAGAAAAAAGAAAAAAAAACTCTCTATATAGTCTAAAGAATGATTCCTCTCTTGTCATCCGTGAGGCTGACAAGGAGGGAAATGTGGTCGTCATGAAAAAGATTGACAATGATGGCGAAGCATTGAGACAACTAAATAATTCAGACTGTTATAGAAAGGTAAGTGTTAATCCATGTCCAGAAGCAATTAGGTTGATTAATATTCGCTTATCTCACTGGAGAGAAATTGGACTTCTGTCAGATGCCGAATATCAATATCTTAAAATCACTTTTCCCAGATCAGTATGTTTATACCTTCTGCCAAAAGTACATAAAAAAGAAAAGTTTCCACCTGGAAGACCTATAATTTCTGGTAATGGTTCACTTACTGAACACCTGTCAGAATTTGTAGACTTATTTCTTAAACCCTTTGTGGTTAATTTGCCATGGTATATTCAAGATACCAAAGAATTTTTGAATAAGATAGATGATGTACAGTGGGTTGACAGCATGTGGTTGGTTACCATGGATGTCGAATCCTTATATACATGCATCAAAAAAAAGTTTGGGAGGAAGGCAATAGATCTCTTTTTGGCTACGAGGAGTGCCAGTTTACTTGAACACAATGGCATGATCTCAGAAATGGTTGATTTGATTCTAAGTAACAATTGGTACCATCAACAACAGAGCACGGCGATGGGATCGAAATTTGCACCATCGTATGCAAATATATTTATGGGATGGTTTGAAAAATCTTACGTCTGGTCCCATCAGGCAAAAAATTGCACAAAGGATGTATATTTTTGGGGTCGGTACATAGATGATATTTTTTTGATTTGGACGGGCCCAGAAATAAACCTGTTACAATGTTTTTACTATTTGAATGACAATCCCTTTAATGTACGTCTGACATTGAATAAATCCAAGACCATCATTCAATTTTTGGATGTTGAGGTCTATGCAGAACTGGGAAAGTTACATACCACACTGCACAGAAAGCAAACAGCTGTCAACAGTACATTACATTTCCAAAGTGCCCATTCAGCTAGTACTAAACGTGCAATTCCGTTTGGTGAATTGATTTGTTTTCGACGCAATTGCAGTAATGACACACACTTTGAAAGACATGCTCAGGCAACCCTACAACGTCTTAAAAACAGGCGATATAAAGACCATGTCCTTAAGTAGGCGTTGGAAAAAGTCAAACATATTAATAGGGCTGACCTCTTAAAACCTAAAGCAAGAGGAATCCTTCCCAAACAGGAACGCTTGGCTTTCATTACTACACACTCACAACTCAACCAGGACGTGTACAAGATTTTACACAAACATTGGAAGATTTTAATAGGCACACCTGGTGTTGGCTTACTTCTAAATGACAAACCATCGATCACGTACAAAAGATCGGGAACCTTAAGAGAAGCTTTATGTCCTAGTTATACGGCATTAAGACAAAACAGGACTGAAATGTGGCTTAAACGCCCTAAGGGTTTTCATGTTTGTGGGAATTGCAATGTATGCCATATGGGTTTGAATAAGATCACTCGTTTTACATACAACAGTGAATATCTACATGAGATTAAACATTTTTTGAACTGTCAATCAACATATGTGATCTATGTGATTATATGTAAGTGCTCCAAAATTTATGTTGGTAGCACAGTGAGACAACTACGGGTACAAATTCAGGAACATCGAAGAGCATGTTTGAACAATGATGGCACAAGTGCACTTGGGGCTCATATCTGTACATCTGATATACCCAAATCTAAATTTAAATTTCATGCAATTGACCATGTCCTTTCGGATAGACGAGGAGGAAATAGGGAGTTGCGTCTTAGACAACTTAAAGGCTTTCTGGATATGTAAATTAAGAGCTGTTATATTAGGTTTGAACTGTGGTAATGAGATGCATTATTTACTATAATGAATATTTATGATTTTGCCTTATATCATGTGCTGTGAGTAAAACATGATGATATTCTTACTGTGGCTAATCATTAATTCACATTTCCCCTCATATAATATGATCTGTATTTGGGGCTGCTTATTGACACTATATATTTTTTAGATACTTCTGTGAAAATGTAAACGATTGATTTTTCATTGTGTTCGAAACAACACTGGTTTGAGTGATGCCCTGATAATATGGGGCTATTTCTCATTCATGTACATTGAGATTTGGATTATTATTGGTTGCTGTCCTGACCAATACACCGATGAATAAGATTTGTTATATGAAAAATTTAATTAATTGGCAATTTGTTAGACTTCAACAATGTCCTCAATAATGAACTATCTTTATTATCTGTCCTTATTGATAACTTACATTATATATACATCTTTCCGTTTCTTTTTCCTATTCTTGGTTTCTCATAGTAACAGCTCTCTAAAAACTGGCAGCTGGTGTGTGCATGCACTATACTCACTTGTAACTCACATGTACAGATCAGGTGAGTTTGTGATATGCAGATATGGGTGTTGTTGGTGTTTTCACATGTTAGTGTTGGCCCGAATATATGACTGTGAAAATATATTGGTTGACATGTTACTATTTTATGAAAGATAAGACTCGTGAAACATATGGTGAGTTTTTAAAACATAATTGTTTATATAAAATAATGTACAATATTTAATGGGTATTGAATGTGATATCATACTCAGTATATTGCATTCTAAGCTATGTTTTTCGGTTTTATAAAGTTTTTGTTGAAATTGAGTTGTTAATAAGTATCGGATTAGTTAGAATACGCACTAGCATTTCTTTCGACATACCACGTGAGAGGAAGTGAGGGCTTATGTCCAACATTTGAACCATAAAGTTTTGTTGAAATTGAGTTTGCAATTAACTCAAAGCGAACGGAATAGCGCACTAGTTGTTTTTGACTCATAGCACGTGAGAGGAAGTGGGGGTTGTTGTCCAATCAGACTACCTTACAACAAGTCACATGGATTATGACTCGTTTCCGCTATATGGAAGTAGGCTGTCGGCGGGTCGCAGGACTCAGCGTCTCACGTGGTGCCAACAATGAAGTGACTTTGAAGTAAGTATTTTTGAAAGACAATTAGTTGTCTCGAATGCAGTTGTATTGGTTTGACAGCATTTTGGCATCTTTAATGCTGAAATACTTTATATGTGTATATGTCTCCGGTTTTTGCTCTGCCGACATCGATAATTTTAGGTGAACTCTCAGCATAATGAATGCGACGCTGCTAACTGTTCGTTTAAGCATTATTAATATGATGCTTCTAGCATTGCGTTTAACTTTTTGGGTATTTCTATTTATTTCTCATTGCATCTACCCATGAAGTTTAACGTATCTAATTTTGGCTTTATACAATAGACGCAATCGTGTCGAGGTCATAATTGTCGTCATCGCCATTTAAATATGTTTGCTTTTTTATGGAATGTGGCATTGTTGAGATTTATATTGGTGCATCAACATTTTCAATACATGAACTCAGAACAATTTATTCGCATTTCTTTATAGCACAACGCCAGTTTACCAATCGTAGTGAACGTCTGAGCTCGATTTATACATTTCGGAACGTTACGTATGTCTTGTGGAGGTTACACAATATTAAGGTAAATGATGTGATAATATTATCCAAATAACTTTAGTTGACCCGGTATTCACGTTTGTTTTCTAAGATACTCAGTGTGTGTTGGTTATAACTATTTAGAGAAATATTTACGTGAATATGGAATTAATTTAGGCATTCCTCCCTCATTACGTTTTTGAAACAAGGATGAATTAACGTATGTCTGTGAAGTTATGGTTGAATCATTTTCTGACTATGATGAACTGTTGTTTTTATTTATGGCAATAGTGTCATATTATTGATATGAGATATGTTTTATTATCTATATACTCTTTTAGAGAATCAAGTAACGTTTGAGGTACAGAAGGGTCTGATCAAGAATTGGATTATTCCCTGAATTGGTGAGGCTTCTAAGTGGTTTTAATATTTCGTTTCTTTTGGCTTTATGGTGTAACATTGTAGTTTTGTCTGTTCGTTAAATTCGTCCGACAATCTGCAAGTGCGGTGAGATGGTTTAACTTACTGAATTTACCTAACAGTTTTTCTTTGGAAGCTTGGTGTTTCTTGTCTTGATGTATATATCGGGATTTTCTGTGGAATTTTCGGACACTCACTGGGTGTTTTCATCTTGTCTTTTTTTTCTTTTTCGTTTTTTGCTTCCTTTATTCCCTTGACCATTTGTAAAAAAACTCTTCATTCGGGTGTTCATTGGTTGCTTTCCTCCCTTTCTCTTTTTTCTGCTGGTTTTTCCAGTGGAAAATTAATCGAAATGTTTGTCAGTAATGAGATGATAATTAATTTATAATTGTCAAAATCTGGTTGAAAGTTTTTGTCTTGTATGACATTTCGATATGTCTCTTGATACACTTATGTTGCCTTTCACAGCCCTGAGGAAGCCCTCTATTGGGCGAAACGCGTAGGCTGTATCGCGGCTGCTGTTTTCGATCATCTTGCAACATTAAAGACATGAAGAATTAAGAATTTGGACTGAAATGTCTATTGTACAGTTTTTGTAACTCTGAATGTTGCCTCTCTGTGTGCTTTTCTTCTGGGGTGCTGATATACGCATTCTAGGGTCTCTCTTTTTTGGGCTTCCATATTCGGTCCCAAATTGTCCTCCCCACAATGGCTCTTTCCATATGGAGCCAGTGTTTCTCCGACTCCCTTTTAAACCCCTCCGTCACTACTCACAACTGAGCGGCTTAATAATACAGGCTGAGATCTGATAGTCCCACTCCACCCTCTGCTCTGGGACGCCACAATATTGAAAACGATAATCATGCCCTTCCTCCTTGCCATATGAACCGTGTAAGCATGGACTTAATTTTAGGTAGGAATTTCGTGTCCAGCTCAAGAGGCAGAGCCTGAAAGAGATATAACAGTTTGGGAAGAACCGTCATTTTGATTGCATGTATTTGGCCAAGCCAGGAAATGAACAAGGGCTTTCAACGCTTAATTGAATCCCCAGGTACTGAAGAGAGTGGTCAGTCCATTGTAGTGGGGAGTGAGACTGTAGGTCGCCAGCATCATCATCTGGGACCGTGAGGTTGAGTATAAGTGATTTATCAAGGTTAATCTTGAAGCCTGCTACTGCCTCAAACTTGGCCAGCTCGGATTGCAGTGCGGAAAGTGATAGTGAGGGTTCTGCGAGGGACAGGAGTACATCATCTGCAAAAAGTGAGATTTTATGTTTGTCGCCACCGTAGGGTATCCCTTTAATCGCCTGTGTCTCTCGAATGGTCATTGCCAGTGGTTCAATACCAAGAGCAAATAGTAAAGGCGACAATGGGCAACCTTGTCTAGTGCCTCTCGTAAGGCAAAAAGAGGTCCGAGAGCACTCCATTGACCTGCACCCTACAGCGGGGGGATGTGTGTAGTTGGCCTTGATCATTTGACTACATTTATCTGCGACGCCAAAGTGCGTTAGCGTGCAGAAGAGAAAGGTCTAATCCACACAATCAAAGGCCTCCTCGGCGTCCAATCCAACCAGCACGGCTGGAATCTTGAGTTTGGTAACTTTTTCAATGAGATGTATTGTGTGTCTGATATTATCATGTGTCTGGCGTTCATTGATGAAGCTGGATTGATCAGGGTGGATTAGGTCTAGCATTAGATCACTCAGCCGAGTCGCTAAAATAGCAGAGTAAAGCTTTGCATCTAAACTTGAGAGCACGATTGGCCGGAAGGAGGCTCACAGATGCACATCTTTCCCGGGTTTAGGGATGACCGTCACAACAGCCTCTGCCATTGAGGGGGTCACGTCTCCGGCCTCCGCCATGTGGTTAAAAAGACCCATGAGGTGTGGAATGAGGTCGGGTGCAAAGGTTTTATAGAAGTGGGCCGTCAATCCGTCAGGGCCGGGGGCCTTGTGTATTTTAAGGGCAGTGATGGATGCAGTCACTTCCTCTGCTGTTATGGGGGCTGTGAGTCTGTCAATCAAGTATTGTGATACCTGGGGAAATAGCAAGGCCTGCAGATAATAATCCTGCAGCTCTTCATCTCTTGGATCCCCAGTGGAAAGGGCTCTGTAAAAGGATCCGAAAATGTCTGCCTTATCTTTATCCGTATGTATTAGCGCGTTGTTCCCGTCCCGTATACCTCCAATGTATTCCCTTTCGCGTTTCTCTTTCAATTGCCTAGCTAAATGTTTGCCTATTTTGTTCCCCTGGGTATATGAGATGTGACGCACCGTCAAAAGTGTGTGCTCTGCCCTATTATTATAGATAGCCTTCAATTTACCCCGTAGTGCAGTAAGGGTGCGTGGATAAGTTCTAGTAGGATTTGATTTGTGTGCCTTTTCGGCCAATTCCAATTCCGTCTCTAGGTTTTCCTTCTCTTTAGTTCGTTTTCTATTTAGTGTGGAGTTGACCTCTATGCATTTTCCTCTTATGACTGCTTTAAAAGCGTCCCATGTATTGACCACGGAGGTGTCCTCCGCTCTATTTAATTTTAAAAAGTCTGTGATCGCTTCTCGCAGTTCAGTGCGCAGCACCCTGTCTTGTGTAACGGAGATCGGGAAATACCATGTAGGCGTGGTCGCCGAGGCCGCCCCCCATTGTAAACAAATCGAAACGGGACAGTGATCCGAAAGGGAGAGGGGGGAAATCTTAGCCTTCTTGAGGGTGTCCATTACGTTTTGACTAAGAAAAATATAATCCATTCTGGAGTAGGTGTGGTGTACATGGGAGTAAAACGTATAGTCTCTTGACTGAGGGTACATAGTACGCCAGGCATCGCGAAGTCCAGATTCATATATTCTCTGCTTAATGTCTGCAGTGAATGAGCTAGATTCAGCTCAGTGTGAGTGTGTGCGGTCTAAATCTGCCTGCCAGGTGAGGTTAAAATCCCCCATTTGAACCGTTGGCCATTCCGCAAAATCATCTATTTTGTCTAGTAGGGTAGCTAAAAAGCCCGTTTGGCAGGTGTTGGCCGCGTAAGCCATGATAAAAGTGCTAAGTTTACCCTGCAGTGTACCCTTGACCATAACTATCCTACCCTCCTTGTCTGATTGGATGGCCAGTGGTTGAAATTTTGTTGAGGTATGGAATAGGAGTGCAACCCCACGGTGCTTAGTGAGTGCTGAGGATCTGTTAATAAGGAGGTTTTGTTTGTGTTTAAGCCTCAATTCTTCAGTCCTCTGAAGGTGTGCCTCCTGAAGCGCTACTATGTCAAAGTGGTGGTCAGTGAGATATTTCCAGATTTTTGTCTCTTTTGTGGCAAATGTTGTCCCTTGATGTTCCATGATCCTATAGTAATTACCATCTTCCCATAGTAACCTCCTCCCCCTTCTCACATCCCTCGTGTGTAAGACGACATTATCAGTTTCACAAGCAAACACACATATGCTCCCCAGATGAGCCTGTCTTGTTGGGTGTTCCCTGACCAGAAGTTCGGTGTGTTGCCTATCTGAGTGAAGCTGCCACCACTCTTTTTACCTTCCCCCTCCCATAAAACTAAGAAAGACAAGGAAAATCCCAACCCCCCAACTTTACGAACAGTAACATGTATCGGATCAATGGTGAGTCTCCGACCGTAGATGTAACCATTTATCCGGACGCATTGGTGAATGGCGTGACCGATGTCCCCATGCACGCCCGTCCTGGGAGATTGAAAGTAGCAAAGTTCGCCTTGAATGACGGCTCTCCAGAGTTGAGCAGCTCTATTTTAGCCGCAGCTCTGAGGCTGTCGTCAGGATTTGAAGTTACCATGGCCTTCGACTGTGCACAAATGTCTGACTTGGGAAAGAGCATAGCTCTTTAATCCTTGTGGAGTCACATCCTGTAGTCTCTTGTCTCCAGCATCACTTGTGATTCCCCCTTGAGCTCGTGGACCATTGTGATGGAGATGAGCCAGTTCGATTTGTCCCTTGTACTTTACTTTGTGAAGGTTCAAGATCGATTGCAGAGAGTCCCACCCTTACCTCAATTCTGTTATGTGACGTTGCTTGTTTTTATGCTCAAAACTCAGGCCAAACCGGTATGTCCAACGGCATCTGACTTAGTCAGCGCGTAATTTTGAAATAACGGGTCAAAACTGCTGCCGCCTCGCTAAGGCTGCAGGTGCCAAGTCTTGGTAGATTCCGCAGGTATGACCCTGGAAGGGGACCGCATTGTTTTTCCTGGCTGCCAGCAGGACTGCTTCTTTCACCTTATAAGAGTGAAATTTCGCCAGTACGTCTCGTGTTCGCCTCCGTTCTCCAGTCGGCGGTCCTCCGACTCGATGCACCAGATCCAACTTGATTTTAAGAGTTTGTGGGCTTAGGATCTCTGCAAATAGGCCTTTGAGAAAAGCTTCAAGATCCGGGCCTTCAGCCCCCTCCTCTAGGTCACGAATCCGTAGGTTGTCTCTCCGAGCCCTATTTTCTAGATCTTCAGCTTTCAATTGGGTTTGGAGTAGTTGGTCTTGGAGGGCGTGCTTTTTGTCTTGCATGTCATGCATGTTTGTCGACTTCCTGAGTCTGCGTCTCCAAATCCATCACTCTTTGACTCCCACAGAGTCTATGTCCTGTTGGAGAGTGGCCAGTCTCTCATTGAGGCCGGTCTTTAGTTGGTCAGTGGAGGCCTTAATGTCCTGGCTAAGCTCCTTCCGGAGTTCCGTTTTGAAATACCGTAGGGAAGCCATGAGATCATCTTTCGTGAGGGCCATGATTTCTGTGCTGTCGTCGCGTTCTGATGGCAAATGTTTGTCTGCTGGAGGGAAGAAGTTGGAAACTTTATTCGTGGCTTTGGTCAGCGCCTTCTTTGGCGGCATAGAGGCGGGCTCAGTGATATCCCCACTTCTACCTTACAGGAGGACCTCTACCGCCCCCTCTTATCTCTGCAGTCGGCTGCCGCTACGGATTGCTAGAGGTTTTCGGTTGGGGATCTGTTCCCTCCCTTCCAGTAGGCCACTGGTGTCTCGTAACGTATGTATCAGCCCCTTAGGGGACAGGCCGCAATGTGGGTGCCATTATCATTATCAACAACAGTGGCAGCCCTGTAAACCTGAACCAGGGGCAATCAATATTTTAATCCTAACAGCGGTTCAAGGTATGATGAAAATATCAGTTTCACAAACAATCAAATAACAATAAATTAAGCTTTTTAGAGAAAGAGAAAACTATACAATAAACGTAAATAGAAGAAGAACCCATATGAGAAATATTTAGAAAAGTATACAAAATGTATTTAATATATAATTAAAAACAATTTTAAGACAATGCGCTCTGAAATATAAACTGGTACATGTAATATTTGTTGTGCAATACAAAACCAGACAAGTGGCAAACAGAAGGGATTATATAGCAAGGGAGGTTCAGGACAACACTGAAGCAACAACAAGCA
This sequence comes from Triturus cristatus, assembly GCF_964204655.1. Taxonomy (NCBI): domain Eukaryota; kingdom Metazoa; phylum Chordata; class Amphibia; order Caudata; family Salamandridae; genus Triturus; species Triturus cristatus. The sequence continues at coordinate 895,319,120 of NC_140580.1, read as the reverse complement.
AGACGATGCGTCCTTGTTAGTTACGGCCACATGTGCGTCGACGGCGTTTCGACCTTTGTATAATTACATGGTCATCATCAGAACACGAATTTTAACTGAGCATCCAAGAAAATCTATTTCATTGATATACTGCGACCCCAGATGATTTCACAGGTTTGAGTGGAGTACAAAAAATGTTACAGAACACTGGAAAACAGAATTCTAAATACACGATGCAAAGTTGTGGCATGCACAGCTTATGTTATTAAACATAAGGCTAGTGGAATTTGAAATTATAGATACATTGATGCAGAGTTGTGACATGCACAACTTATATTGATAAAGGCATCTCCCCAGTGGCTGCATGAATTAATATGGCAGAGCAAACCGGGGATTGGGAGAGCAAATCTCCTATATGCTTCAAACGTTAGGGCGAAACGTCCCTCACGCAGCATTAAAGACGATGTGGGTGCCAGCTTGTCGGAGGCTCCCATCGACCTCACACCGTAAGGGGTCCCGCGTCACTATGCAGATGCTTGCCTGTTCTTCCCGCTAAAGCTAATTGCCACTATTTGCTCCTGCTGCGATGGAGAGGATCTTCACAGTTCAAGGCCCAGTTGTGCAGCCGTCTCCATCTTATCCGCCGGTTCAACCCCTGAAAAAAGTGTGGCGACCGGGCCCTTCTCGCGCTATGGACGTATTTCTTCCCAGGCACGCAGGTTCTTAGTGTCTCTCGGTGGAGCGCAGTAGCCAGGAGCGATTGCGGTGCCCCAGAGCGCCCAGGCCCCATGCCGTGACACTGTTGCAGTGCTTCACCCCCGCCGCGGGAAATCAGAGGATGTTTGCGAGCCCTACGCAGCGCTGAGTGCAGCTTCCATAACGCTGCTCGTTCGTGTCTTGTCTGCCATTTTGAAGTCAGGCACAGGTTGTATGGAGCTCCCAGGAGTCAACCGTCTTCCCACTCCGCCCAGCCCAGGTAGGATACTTCAAGCCCGTATCTCTCTGCTTGTGTAGCACATCCTTATCTCTGTATATATGGGGCCCCCAACGCACCTGATTGCACCGGCAATGTAACGCATAACGTCCGGGCCTGCTGCAGCTGAAAGCCTCCCCACGAACTTCTCCGCTTCGGCAGGGGCGGCAATAGTGCTCATCAACGTGTTTTATTCATTGAGGGGAGCGGAGATCCCAAGCCACTTTATCTTTGTGGTCTCCACCGTGTCAGGCAGGCACCTTGTCAGCTCAGAGAGTGGCGGTCGCCATTTTGAGAAGTTCCGCAGCCGGACTGTCGAGGCTCCGATATGGTCTTCCTCGGCAAGCATGCCGCAGATTCCTGGATTCCCTAGACGCACCAGCCTTAGGGCTCTCGCTCGGTACTCACGGCAGCAGTGGCAGCGTCGTGCTTCAACCGGTATACTCCCGAGACTCAAGCGTGGACCGGGAGCCGAGATGAATTATGTCCGCTCTGCCATCTTGCCCGGCCATGCCCCGCCCGATTATCCCTTTTGTTGGTAGAATCTGATATCATTCTATGGTCACTAGACTCTTACATTCGCCTTTGCTCAGCTGTACTGTGGTTGGTAAAGACTCATCTCTTCCTAATTCTTCAACATGCAGTGTTTTGAGAGACAGTCTTGCTGCATCTTCTCAGAGTGGTCACTCTTAGAATTGCGACAATGGGTTCCAGTCTAGCCTTGAGATGTTCTCTATTGTTCGACTCATCATATTTCCAGCGAAAACCGAGTGTTCCGGGCAGAATTTTCCATGTCTGTTCTCATCAGAGGATTTTCTTCAGTTTTGTTCCCAGGAGTGAAGCAATAAGCCCTGAAAGAAGTAAGCCCTGAAAGAAATAGAAAATATTGCTAGGAAATAAACTGAAATGCATTGAACTGAAAAACAATAACACCACAAATACAAAGTAAATTCCCTGAAGCAAACTAATCAGAATATGGTTACCTAGCGAACAATACCATTTGATCCTATATCTTTGTAGTTCTACCCTGCAGACATCACAGCGCTCATGTATGTCTGTCTGTGCCGTCTGACCTTAATAGATGTCGTAAACAAGGGGAATAATGGTGCTAAAATCTATGTCAAACATAGTCACCAAAAATGGCTAAATTGGCATGCAGGAAATGGGCTATATTGATGGACCCGGTGGGCCTCCTCTTCCAGTACGAACTGTGCTTCTATCTAAAGAAACACATAGCAAGTTTAAGGAAGAAGCTAGGTTACGTTATAGATCTGGTATTGTGGTACATTAGCACTATAAGGTTTACATTATTATGATGGTTTTGCAAGTAAACAAGTGACAACATCCATGATTTGTCCTTCTTTGCAAGCCTGCTTCTGCTGCTGAGCCTCGGGCCACGGTGCACATTGGTGAAAGCAAGCCCCACTGATCATCTTTGACGCAAATCGGCCTTTAAATAAATTTAAATCCTTCATCTGGCATCCTTCAGCAACTGAGCAAAATGCATATGTTGATGTGATGTGTAAAATAGGAAAACCAGCTCAAAGAGTAAGAGCAAACAGTTGCCTGGCAATAGAAGAATGTGCATGCTGAATGGCTGGGAACTAAAATACATACACAAAACTAACGTGAAAACCCCAAGCGCTTTGTGTTCTTGCTTAATTGGTTGCCCACTAATATCCTAATTTACAACGTTCCCAAATACACACACTTCATATGCTTCTCATCATGACATCAAATTATTATCTCATCTTCTGTACGAGTCACAATGAACTGATCTCTACTACAACATATGTACTATGTCTTCAGCCAGCTGATATGTTTCGTGAGCTACAGCACAATATTAATAATTTTGGACAAATGTAGAATTGCTAATTGGTCCTTCATTGTTTCCTTCGTTAATTGGATCCTACAGACCAGGTTATAACAATCTACCGCCCGTGAGATGGTAGGTAGGTGGATAGATTGCTTTACCGCATCAGCATTATCTTCCAGATTTGGTAGATAACCTCTTTCTTATTTTCTCTGTTACCTTGGGGGTAGGAGGCCTACTTCAAAGTGGGCTTGAGCTGAAGCAGCTAAGAGTCTACCAAAGGCTTGCCAAACATTCTAAATATCCACACTTCCACCACCCAAAAGTGAACTGGGATTCTCGTCCAAAAGAAAATGAATGTTAGGGTGGCAAAGAAGATATCCAAAGTCAAACCTTTTAAGGTCGTGAGGGATGTGGTTGTTGGTGGCAGTGGCCACCATACACTCTACAAAGGGAGACGAGTTACAGTTTCAACTGGTGCCCAAACTCCCAATTCAAACAAGGAGGCTACTGGTGCTGGAAATGGGACAGCATCTTCATTTGGTCCACGGGGTTGAAAACTTAAGGATCCTGTTTCTTTTTCATTACTGGATGTAGTCAGTGTGAACTCATTCAACCCATTGTTTCTCACTTGCAGCAGGGGAAGGTGGATTTCGGTTTTTGGTCCAACAACGCATTTGGAGCACAAAACAGGTTTACGGAAATGGGGCAAATGAGATCTAGAATCATGGCAGCCAGATTTAACCAATGGAATAGTACTCCAAGGTGGAGTGTAAAAGAGAAAATCTCTTGCACACCTCTCTAATTGTAATTGGAAAGATACTGGATCCCACAAAATCCGGGGAATGGGGCCAGTGAGAGTGAGGAATCATAGCAGGTTCCCTCCTTCAATGTCTGCTCTCCGTGAATGCTCTTCTGTCTTGTTCCGGAAGCCCAGCTTGGCTGAACAAGTTTAAAACAAATAAAGTTTTTGTTGTACCCAGAGGCTACCCAAGTATTAATAACGTTTTCCCCAATTACTCGAGAAGCCTCAATACTGCAGAGTAATAAACTACCAAAAGACGTGATATTGGTAGTGCAGTATTTACCGAGTGGGGACTTATATTACACTGATAGTACTTTCAATTAATTTCTGCCACTCAGTTCATACACAAATGATAGAATTATGATTCTTCAGTACGAGTAGATTTCCCCATGCTCCAGCACTCTACCTCTCTTATGGTATGTAGAACAACCACACCATGGACTGTAACATTGTCTATAAAATATTAAAGTTAGCCCACATCACCCACAAAGAAAAGTTAAAACTTAACAGCCACGTGCATCCAATTGATGGACAACAGTACACCCCAGCGGAAAAAGTCAAATGGAGTTGTCCTTTTGCACTCAACATCCATGCTTGTAAACTCCACACACCGAGCCACATGGGGTCCAGCCAGTATTAACCTAAAATATCCCATCGCACAACAATATAGTAGATCATTCCAACCTCCCTGGCCACTGACCAATATAGGAACACAATCAACTACTCTCTCAACAGAAAAGTGTGTCTCCAGTCAACATGTACCCCAGAACCATAAAGGGTACCTAGACTGGAAAACCGCTACAGGACACCACAAATGGTAGGAAAACACTATACAAAAGTGTATAACATAACTTAACTGGGTAGGAACTCTTATGAGAGGTCAGACAAACAAGTAGGATTCAACTAGAAACCGATGGGCGAAGGGGGGTTAGCTATTGGTCGCATATTTAACACTGAAACATTAGTATGGTCAAACATGTTACAAAGACAGGGCAGCATAAAATATACATATTAACTATGATGCATCACAGATTACACTCTGCTCCAGATTGCTGTCCCATGTGCAAAGAAGGCACTGCGGACCACATCCTTACATTTTATCACTACCAAATCATAAAGTCGTGGAATGATTAAGTTGTACAGTGAACAAGGATTCTGCAGGCAGACTTTGCATGTTAAGCTTGTCCTTTTTGGAGCACGTGACATACCCTTTCAATGTGTAGATGGGGTGTAAGCTATTATCAGTGCTTCAGTCTGTGTAGCTGGTCTTCAGCTAGCTAGAGGATGGAGGGATATAATTCCTCTAACCCTTTTTAAACACTCATGGAGATGTGCGACATGGCAACATGGGAAAGAGTGAGTGCATCTGGGGATTGACATCTTGGGCATACAAATTGTGTGCCTGGGTAAAAGTGTTGGAGCCGCACTGGGGTAAGGTAGGCGCAATGTAGTATGGAGAACTGTATATTTTTAAACTGGGTGTTCCGGGACACCTTCTTTGGGTATGCCAGGGCGCCATCCCACTCCTTCTCATGCAATGGGCATCCTATCTCCTCCTTCCATTTCTGTAGCAGCGGGGCAAGTGTGGTGGCAGTGAGGTCTCGGATTGCTTTGTAAATCCATGTAATTAAGTGTCGCCCCAGGCCCATGTGAAGAATTGTTTGGAGTACTCAGTGTGTTGCTGGGTTCCCCTCAGAGTGTTTCCAAATGCAGTGGCTGCTGAGGACTATTTGTCTGTGTAGCAAGATCTGCCCTGGCGGGAGGCCTGTCTCGTCTGAGAACTGATCAAATGGTAGCAGTTGACCCTCCGCAATCAGGGATCCCACCTCCAGGATTGAGTGACTTGTCCAAACCTGCATTGCTCGAGTGGAGTAGAATCCTTCGTTTCGGGGCAGGCTGGCAAGCAGGAATAAGGGGGTATGTAGGGACGTCCCACCAGAAATGCGGTGAAGTCATAACATACATGTTCGTACCACCCTCACCTGTACGGAATGTGTCGACGTAGGGCGAGTGCCTGGGAGGAGCAGGCGGAACAGGGCTTGTACTGGCACAGATCCTCCCTCTGAGGCGGTCTCTGCCTGATGTCGCCCTGCGTCCAGCAGGACAGCCATTGGAGTTGTGCCGCAAGAAAATAGGCCTCAAAGGATGGCGCTCCCAGTCCACCTTGATCTATCGGGAGTTGCAACTCTGTAAGGGCTACTCTCTGGCATCCACCGCCCCATATAAGGGAGCTTAATGAGGTGTCCAGTTCTTGAAAGAAGGGGCGTGGAGGAATAACAGGAGTGTTGGCAAAGTAGTAGAGGAATTGCTGCACTAAGATCATTTTGGCTAAGGCTATTCTGCCTATAGGAGCTCGAGTTTTGGCTCCCGTCAGAGTTCTACGATGATTTCCCTCAAATAGGTCCGCGGGGGGAGTTGGTGCCACTTAATGGTTAAAAGGGCAAACAGAAGTTAACTGTCTAGTTTAAGAATCTGCTTGTTGATGAGGCGTCGCTGGTGCAACATTTTTGCAGCGGAATTTAGGCCCTTGTTCTCTACTCTCATCAATGGTTTTAATTTTTCTGACACTCAACTTGATCCTCCAATGGATCTTGTATTGCGCCACTGAGGGGTTGAATATGAGAGATCTAGCATCCAGATATCCAATGAGGATCAGGAATTGGATAACCGCTTCACAAATTAATAATTAGATTAATGTATATGACTCTCAATGTCAAACTATATAAAGGAAGAATTATCACTTCTAGTCCCAGCCTTCTAAAGAAATTTAGCTGGACTAAAATCATTCAAACAAATAGTTCTGTTAAAGCAATACAAAACAATAACATTAGCACCCGATTATTAGAGATCTCTCCATACTGAACTTACCTTGTGAGTAAACAATCAATTGGAATGCACAATTGACTTAAGGAGACAAGTAATGACAAACCATAGACTCTGTTAATTATAGGTAAAATTTATCAAAAATATTCAAAGGGTAGTACATCATTAATAAACATTTAGAATCTAAAGAGTGCTGGTCAATTTAAGTTCAGCAAAGACATGAGCTATGAGAGTTTATGGACAGTGTCCCATCGAGAAAGAGTCTAAGAATGGTACACACAGCATATGCGTCAGTCCAAAAGAAAGCATGTAGTGTCCTCAAAAGTTCGTAAAGGCAGCTCTGGGATCAGGTCTGGTTCGGATCTGAAAAATCTGAGTGAACCAGCCAGTCATTTCATCACCTATACAATCCAAAAATATATCTACCATCACTTCTTCAAATCAATGTATATTATAATCCTCTAGTTCTGGGGTTGACACCTCCTTGGTCAGCTCATCGTTTCAGAGCACTCAGTCCATTGGTCCCGAGAAAGATCCTATCTGCATGCCGGCACCCAATGTGTCAGCACTGGTCAAAGACTCTCAGTGCTGAGAACAGACCCATCTCCCCCTCACCCCGCAATTGACCCCAGAGCTCTACCAGGGACCGCAGACATTTGGAGAAAGAGGCCAGGCCTGAGGTGCCCACAGCCCCCCTCCCTCCTGGGTCCAGCCACGTCCATTCAGACCAAAGGGGCCCACCTCCGGGCTGCATACAGAGGCAATCTCTGAGGCAGTGCCAAACTGACCAGGAATTGCACCTGCCAGAGCTTGCAGTTCGCGTCGAGGTGCCCCCCCCTTTTCACCTGCTAATATGGGAGAAGACAGCTCAACAGACTAAAAAAGACAATTATGCTATAACAATGAAAAAACCACCATGATGAAGGATGAGACCCCGCTGGTTACCACAGACATGATTCCTGCAAGCCATCTGCGACATGGTCACAACTGTGAAAACACAGATAAGGGGAGGTGGGCTGGGGCTGCTCTTTGAAGACTTTTTTATTTTTATTTATTTATTTTTTGGGTGAACAGTAACGCAGGCATACACCAGTACTCGCCTACAACCCGGAGGCCGGCTGTTTCAATTCCAATAAACACTTCACAACACAGCTTATCCCACATCCCGGGGGCTGGGCATCACTGTCTTTTCCTGCAGTAAGTTGGCAACTCTATCAAGAAGCGTAGCCCATCTCGCCAGTCCTTGTATTCTGGACAATTCAGAGACTTCAAAGTTTTCTACATAAATCATCAAAAAAAAACTAAACATCAAAACCCCCCCACCCAACCATTCCTGTCGAAGAATCCCGTCAGTCGTTCCCAAGGTCCCACCCACACATTCAATGCCTGTACCCGTCACAAACTCTAACCAGCCTACTGAGCCCCACCAGTACGGTCACAGTTGAATTTCGCCGGATGGTCTCTTATGTGCACTAGTTCTGAAATTGTACCTTGGAGCGCACGCCCCCCTCTCATACCTCAATTGATTGAGCTCCACCAGCTGCATTAGTACTCGACTCAGTTCGCACCGGCACCCTCCGCGTCCAGAGTCGGCAATTCTTCCTCCCCAGCCCCAGACTTCTCCCCCGTGCCACCCCTCCTGAGGTACTCAACATACAATCCCCAAAAATTATTTGGTCTGCTTCGCGGGGGGGCAGTTCACTATACGTCTCCGACTGTGTACAGCAATAGAGCACGTCCCTTTTCCACTGCGCCAACATAGGCAAGGGGCCCCGCATCCAACACATGGCTACCCTGCGCTTAGCGATCAGCATGCCCATGTCAACTAGTCTGCGCGCTGCCTTAGGGAGCCCCCTCGAGTGTCCCAGCAGTGCCACTGCCGGATCCAAAGTTAGTTCCAGGTCAGCAATCTCTCCAATCTGACGGAATATCGCCTCCCAAAATTTGCCCACGCCGGGGCAGTGCCATGCCAATTGCATGAAGTCTGCAGCTCGGTGTGCACATCTCTCACATGTCGACCCCTCGTGCAGGCCGTATCTATGCAGTCTTTCTGGCGTGTAGTATGTTCTATTTATGAATTTGAAGTGTATAAGTCTATGCCTGCCATGCAGTGATATCCGACGAGTACCGGCACAGCAGTACGACCACATGGCATCGTCTATCACTGTGTCGAGGTCCCTTTGCCAGGCCAAGCGAGTGTTAGTATAGTTCTGGGATCTCTGCGACATAGCTATGCTGTATAGCCTAGACAGCAGTCCGCGAGGGCTTTTGTGCTTAAGTAAGTACGATAATTCCAGAACCTCAGGGGCTTCAACCATATCCTCACCTAGGTGTTGTCGCCATGCGCCTCTGACCCTATGAAATTGGAATCGTTGTAACGGGGTGTAGGTCTCCGATGCCACATCGTCCCATGTTTTGGCGACACCATCCTTAAACAAGTCTCCCATCAAGCGTATGCCTAATCCCCACAGGGACCGCACGACGCTACCGTGGAGAAGTGTGGCTCAATGATTAGAGCGGCAGACCCTGATGCAGAGGTCTAGCCCGGGACCAGGGTTCAATTCCCTGCCTCGGCGGGTCTTGGGCTCAAAAATTCCACGGACCTGATAATTCTCACCTCGGTGCCATTCCAATCATGGAGTCCCACTCTGCAACTCTGGGCAATAGCTTGCTTAATCTCCACAACGGCCCCCACAATGCTAAGGATGCCTGGCCTCCACCTTGGGGGTGCCCAGGAGTGGACGCCTCACAGGGAAAGCCAGGATGGGTTCCACAGCGGTATTCGTACAAGCGCCTTGAGACCCTTGCGGGTGAGTAGTGCGCTATACAAGTATCAATTTACCATCCCTGCAAGGGGACAGCCACACCGCCCACTCGAGGGGCATGGCCGGAGAGTATAACAATGCTCCCGCAGTCTTCCTAAGCAGCCAATTACAAGCAGGCCGAGTAGCGTTTAGTGAATCTAAGAAGCCAGTTCTGCGATCGGCTGTCTCAAACATGACCGCGGGCAACGGGAGAGGCGTCGCAAACAATCTCTTGAGTTTTAGGCATGGGATCGTATCATCGCCGTGTACCCAGGCATGCGCCTGCGCTCCCTGTGCGATCCTGTAGTATAGTTCCATGTCAGGTGCCCCTAGGCCCCCCATGTGGTATGGCAGCGTTAGGACGCTCCAACGTACCCTGGCTTGCTTACCTGCCCATGCTAACCGCAACAGAGACCTGTTCAACCTGGCAAAGAAGGTACGTGGCAAAACTATTGGGATATTGGAGAACAAAAATAAAAAACGTGGCAACACTACCATTTTGGCGATGGAGATACGACCCATAAGCGATAGGGGGAGGCCAATCCATGTCTCCACATCTTCCTCCTGTTTATTAATGGCCCTCCCATAGTTCTCAGTGAAGACCACTTCAGAATCCCTGTGCAGTTGTATCCTAAGGTATCTGACCGAATCGTCCGACCACTGCAGTGGATACTCCATTTCAAACGGGGCAGTGGACGACGTCAACGGTAATGCGATGGACTTGTTCCAGTTGACCTATAACCCGGACAGCGCCCCGAACTGCACCACCTCCCGCAACACTGGCGCTAAGTTACTCTCCGGCTCCCTGACATAGAGCAGAGTGTCGTCAGCATACGTGGAGACCACTATACGATACGAGGGAAAGCTAACGCCTCTCAGACAGTGGTACTCACGCAGGGCCCACGCCAGTGGCTCCGCCACTAGGGCGTAAAGTATGGGGGAAAGGGGGCAGCCCTGGCGCATCCCTCTGGAAATTGGTATAGCGTCCGTAACCAGATTTCCCAATCTAATCCGCGCTGTGGGGCCCGCATATAGCACTCCAATCATTTGCAGAAAGACCGGGCACAGTCCCATTTTGGTCAGGACCTGTCGCATAAAGGGCCATTCCACCGAGTCGAAGGCTTTCTCCATCTCTAGGAAAACTGCAAGAGCCCTCGAGTCTTGTCTAACATGCTGCATTACACCAAACACCGTCCGCAGGTTATACGTAAGGTTTCTGCCCGGTACAAACCCTGCCTGCTCCGGAGCAACCAGCTCCGCAGTGAGCAGCGCAAGCCGCGTGGCTAACACTTTCGCAAATAGTTTAGTATCGACGTTCAGCAACGATAGTGGACGATACGAACTGCACTCCTCCGGATCTTTACCCGGCTTGGGGATAGCTACCAGAATCGCCTCCCTCATAGAGGGCGGCATACGGCCGGTGACGCACAGGTCGGCGAAAAGCGTAGAGAGATGCGGGAGCAGTAGATCAATAAAGGAGCGGTAGAAAGCCACCGTGAGGCCGTCCGCGCCAGGGGCACTATTTGCCTTCATACCAGCCAGTGCCTCAAGGATTTCGTCCCTCTCAATAGGTAGGGCCAAAAACTCCCTGTGCTCATTAGAGAGGAAGGGTAACTGGATATGATCCAAATAGTCCTGTATGCTTTCGTCCATATTAGCCTGTTTAGCTGCATAGAGGTTAGCGTAGTATGACTGAAAGCGCGCGGCGATGGCTGCCTCTTCAGTCAGTATGGCCCCATCGTCCGATCGGATTTTAGTGATCGCCGCCCTGCATCTGCACGCTTTTAATATATTGGCCAGCACTGAGCTAGGCCTCTCACCTTCCCCATATACTCTGGCAGTAGCATACTTCCCTAGATGCAGTAATTCGGTATCGGCAGCCTCCTGGTATTCTGCAAGCTGCTCTTTGAAGACTTACCTAAGATTGTGGACAGGTTCAATGAGATAGAAAAGCGGATCTCCACTGCAGAAGACTCGGCACAAAGGTTGACCACGAATGTAGCCCGCCTACAAGAAAAAGTGAGCTACCTAGAATGAACGGTTGAGGACCCAGAGGGGTGCTCATGACAAAACCACATACACTTCATTTGGATGCCAGATGGAGCAGAGGGAACCCATGCCAACCCATTCCTCAGTTCCTGGTTGAAAAGGTGGCTGCCCTAAGATGCATTCCCACCCGCTTCATTATGTAGAGAGCCCACAGATCGCTTGCTGCATGACCACTTCCTGGTATTCCCCTCCAAGATCGATGATTGCTCGATTCTTAAACTATGCCGATCAAGACACAATTCTGAGACAGGCTTGACTCCAGGACATCCCCCTGTTGGAATCCTCAAACATTAGCATATACCCACACTATACCTTGCAGGTTCCGAGACAACAGAAGTCATACACTAATCTAGGACTGGCTGGATGTTTGGATGCATGGGGGTGGGGGTAGAGGTATGGAGGGCCGGGGGCCAAAAGTCATGCTACAGGAGTAAGGCACCACAACAATGGCATCCACATGTGAGTTGCCGGAGTAGATCGAGAGGCTCCAATGTCAATAGCATCGTCCTGGGAAAGGGGATGAAGAGACGCGACCCAGTCGAACATATGGCTCGTATGAGGTAGACGACAGAATGGAGGAGTCCCTGCGGAATGCCCCAATGAAGGGCCTCTGAAGATCCTTCAGCCATGAAGTCACTAGATGAGCCCTCCCTATCCCCTGCAGTAAAGGGTAAATTCAGTGGTCTTGTGCCATAATGTGAGAGGGAGGGTCTGGAAAATGGATTGATATGCTGCACATTTACGCACCAATGGACACTGGATTGGTGGTGTTGGTCACATGCACATACCGCACTGCACGCAGCAAAGCTATTTTGTGTACCGTCAGAGCCACACCCTATGCCTTAGTTCACATGTTCGAGATGGGGTGACGGATGTTTCATGTTGAGAAGTATAAGGGGGGCGGGGGTCTGGAGTTAAGATTGGTGTAGTTCAATTCTCATGAGTTGGGGTTCACTTCATGCAGACAGGTACAGAGGCACCTCACGCATAATATGACCCGCCATAGAACTACCCATAATGATGCCACAAGACTGATTCAGAGCCCTTTGCTGGAATGTTAAGAGCGTCCACAAGATTAAAAGGGGAGCAGTATTCAGTACCTCAGGAGGCATCAACCACCTACAGTATTACTCCAAGAAACACACCTATGGAGGAACAGATGCCCATTTTCCTGTGGTACCTACACCATATTATTCCACGCCAGATATACAAACACATCCAGAGGGACGGCCATTCTTCATTAGCAGTTCCTCCTGCGATACTAAATAGCACTACAACGACCTAGGCAGATTAACGGTAATTGAGGGACAAATAAGAGAGACATACTGGACTGGAGCCCCGGTCTATGCCTCGTCTACGCTGATGGATGGAAAACTCCCTGCACTTACAAACATCTTGCTGCAATGTACCTCAGGGCACACCATTGTCAGGGAGGAGTCCTTAATGCAGTCATGGACCCTGAAGCTCATACCTACTCCGCACACACCTGCAAATAAACAGTACTAAATACATGGATAGCATCACTGGGTCTCGCCGAAACTTGGTGATTACCACAACCCCATGCCACGGAATACACATTTTATTCCCACTTATACAGCTCACCGTCCAGGATTGAAAACTTCTTCATGCCCTCTGCCTACACAACCACACTGGCAACTGCCCACATCTTCCCATGAGTTCTTTCCTACCATGCCCCAATTCCGATAATACGCTTAATGGACGACAAGCTCGACAATGGAGGGTAAATGCCTGTTGGCTATAGGATGCCCTCTTCGCTGAATTCCTCTGACATCTGACAGCACATTGAAGACTACCTGGATATAAGGGCAAAGCCACTAGCCGGATGACCTGGAAGGCAATGACGGCGGTTTTGAGGGGACATACCATATCCTTTCAGACAGAGTCTAAACGCAGGCAACTTAACAACATAGGTGAACTAGAAAACAACCTAGCTAAAGCCGAAGGGGAACTGATGGCTTCACACACAAACTCACCAGACATAGAACAGATGCTGAGACTAATGCCATGGCGCAAACTAGTAGATACAGCCACCTGGGACTGCACAACGTCCCAAAAGGAAATATACTAAGTCGGAGATGACAGGAAAACTTCTGCATTGGCTGGCAACCAGAGAGCCTGTTCCTAATATTCGCCCCCACCCCATCAAACGGCACCATACAGACCCACAATTGATTGCCCAAGAACATGCATCTTAGTAGGCCCGTCTGTATGTGGAGCAAAATGCACCCGCACAGGAGTGACTTTATCGTATATTGGAAGGCCTAATCTTGTCCAACCCCTCCAACTTCAATTGTCTTAATGAACCGCTGACATTCACTGAAATACTGGAGTCCATTCAATCATTATCCACAGGAAAAAGTCCTGTGTGTTTGCAGATACATCTCATTACTATACTCTAAACCCTGGGCACAGGTTAGGAGGAATGGTGAGTTGTCCTGAGTCTTTTACATTGAACGGAAGATAAAACAGAGTTGCTCACTGCCGCCCCCTTTTGCCCTGATAATTGAATCATTGATGGAGTGGATTAGGCGCAATACATTGTGCAGTGGCTTTAGCTGGCCAAACCGCCCTGCAAATAGGATATTGCTCTATGGAGATGACATCCTAGTCTACGTCAGTGATCCAGAAATCTCCCTGTCCTAATTGTTACACATGCTTCAGGCATATGCAGACGCCTCTTGTCTCACTTTTAATTGTACTAAATCGATTTATATCCCCCTTGACTGGAGTGCACAATGCATATGGCCAAGCACCCACCTGCAATGGGCGGATCAGCATTTTAAATATTTGGCCATGCACATATCTCTGCAAGAGCAACAGGCATGAGGCTTGAGCATAACTCCCTTGTCCACCAGGCTACTGCTCGACATGGATGCAAGGGAAAGCCTCCAGTTACCCATAGCGGGTAGATGAGCGCTGTTTAGGATGATCTTCCTACCGCAACTGTTATACATAATACAAAATTTACCCCACGACATACCACTCCAATTTTGTCGAACACGGCAGTGATAGTGAAGTTTCTCTGGGTTGGAGCCCAGCCCTGTATCTCCTACCGCAAGTTCATTCTCAACCCTGTAATGGAGGCTTGGGCATCGCAGACAATGCTCTATTACTGCCTCAGCTAGATAGTACTTATTAATGACAGTCTACTCGCATACTTGCTATTCAATTTTTGGTGCCCCACACCTTCGTTTGGAAGAACACCTTTAGGATGCTGGCAGAGGAACTCACCACCATTCATGCTGGGAATTTGATGGTATCATTGGATTTGCAGGTCTACTTTTATGTAACCTCCTGCATTCCCACATGCATTTCCTACATTACATTGTGGGACCGGAACACTTTCAGTTCACCATCTGCCCTTCACCCTCATCTTGGTGCGACGAGTATTTACCACGTTGATGGCTATTCACAGTCCATGTTCGCAGGTCAGGAGTGCACGTTTTCCTGTACTGTACCTTGACAATTAGCTGATGAAGACAGGCTCCTCAGCCGTTTTTCTGCCCCCAGAGCAAGGGTATGATCTTGATGTTTTCAACTCAGCCCTGTATTTTGACCCTGACAATTCTGAGGCTTATTGATCCTTTAGCCTCATATATACTGTTTATGCGTCATGGCTGTGAGCACATGTGAGTCCTGCTGTGGAACTTGTGCCTTCAATCGCTAATTTCTGTTTGTTCTTCTTGGACTACATCTGTGTTTCACAGAAGGTTGTCCAGCACCTTCAGTGGTCTGGCTTGGGAGAATGACTTGTCAAAGTTCAGGTTGGAGTCCTTCACAGTGGCGACAGATGCATCAACGTTGAGCTGGAAAGGCCACTTGGACAACATGGAGAATGCAGAAACTCTTGAGTGCAAATATCTCAACACAGGTGTCAAAGATCTACCCAGAAGCATGCCCCTATAGTAAAAATTGCCTTGAACTACCTCCAGGTGTACTTGCCGTTAGTGGTAGAGTGGAATGCGCCTGCTGATTTTGTCTACCTTCTAGTTGAGATAAGCTGCCATATGGTTGACAGTCAAGGAAATTCCCTGATGGTCCAACCTGCTCCACAGCCTCAGAGTCTGCTGGCATAGCGTGCGACTCCACTCCGTTTGTTGCAGTAGCACCTGGCAGTCGTGTTGTCCTTTAGAACTCACAAGAGGCTGCTTCTGATGAAAGCCAGAAAGGCCTGGATGGCATACAGCACCAGACGAGTGACATGGTGCTTCTTACTCATTGCAGTTACTTCAGTGCGCCATGTCAGTAAGATACACCACAACCGTATGCCACCTTGTTTCTTTGGACGGAGATGGTTTCTGCCTAAAAGTGATGTCTCCTTTGCAAGTAGGACAGTGTATCATGCTGCCTGCTTTCTTCTCTCTGTAACACCCCTCTATGGAGGATAAGGGACTGCACGGTTGACCAATTTTTGAAGGATTCCCTGGTGTTAACAAAGGAAGGGTTGTCCAGAAATAAACTTTATCCAAATGCATCATACTTTGGTTAAACATGTGCTATGCCTTGGCCAAAAAGGAGCCTCCTGAGGGCCTTATAGTTTATTCCGTCAGAGCTAAGGATGCCACTACATCCTTGCTTCATGGTGGTCTGGTGCTGGGTATCTGCCAGGCGGCTAATTGGACATTCATCTACTCCTTTAACAGGCATTACTTCCCCGGCTCTCCGGTCTGCAATCGAAGCCATTTTGCCCTCTTGGTTCTCCAGAATTTCCTGTTGCAAAGTCGTCCCTCAGACCTTTTGACCTTTATAAGGAGTACCACTTAGATATCTATTCAAAGATGATTACTCCGCAGTCAGAAGCGTCACTCAAAAGAAAGAGGGGCAGATTTACAAGCCCCTTGCGCCTCATTTACGCCGCCGTTGTGTCACTTTTGTGACGCAGCGGCGGCGCAAATCCTGCGCCATGGTGCGGGGTACTTACAACGTGACGCATCTGTGAGATGCGTCACGTTGTAAAGCCCTGCGCCACATGTAGGCATTCCTGCGCAGGGGGGGCGTTCCGGCGCAGGAACGCCTCCTAAAAGTGGCTGAGTGAAATCTACAAGATTTCACTCAGTCACTTTTAGGCCCATGCTGCGTCAAAACCCTGCGCCTGCCTGAAGCAGGCATAAGGATTGACGCTGCATTAGCAAGATAGGACCCCCCAGGGCATTGCTGGAGCTGCGTCGCGCTTGCGACGCAACTCCACCAATGCGCCACGTTTTTGCTCCATGGTGCGCCACATTGTAAATGCGGCGCATCCATGGCGGCGGAGCTGTGGCGCACAATAACTGGCGCATCCCTGCTGATATGCAGGGATGCGCCAGTTATTGTAAATATGCCCCCAAGTTCCTTACCTTCAGCATTGTTCTTTCCGGTAGATACTCTGCGTAACTGCAGATTTCTCACTGCCTGCCCTCCCCCTATACTTTAGTGGACGTCTGACATCTGTGTTATGAAAGGTTCCGTGTTAGAGGGTGCACACTGGCATGGTTCTGCATGAAATGTTTTGTTGTAAACTGTCATCAGTGCGCCTTGGTGGTACCTATATACAGTTCCACACAGTCTCTTTTGAAGGTGGGATGCATCCACTACGGAGTCTGATGACACTGCTTAATTGCTGTAAAAGTTCCTGGATCCAGTGTGGTTCCTGGGAATAATTCAGAAGGTAAGGAATTTGTTGTTAAAGTATCTACCAGAAACCGTTACACCAAAGGGAAGTAACTTGTTCCATTCTGCAATCAATCTGGCGGGTGCGGATACAGGAGTGAGGATAAAATCACTGCCATAAGCTCTTTCCTAGCTACCCCATTCCCATAATCCAGTATTTCTGTAAGAAGAGACATGGGGTAAAGGTAGAGGGAGGAAGTGAAAAACTCCCGCCGTCCCTTCCTCCTTCCTTTCCCCACTACCAGAAAACAGAAATGAACTATTAGATGGGATTTGTAATGAGGGAGTAAATTTGTCCCCAGTCCCACCCCTTTCAGTCTCCACCACCTGGGTAATTTTTTCTGTAGTGGGCAGTCCTTTCCCTCAAAATATTTTTCTGACTATGAGAAGCATTGTGAGAGGAAGGAGCTGCAAGTCTTTGCTCCAGAAAGGATCCAGATACTGTTTGCATTTTGTCTTTGTCTAAGAAAAAAAGTTATTCTCTATATTTGTGCTTAGTCTTACTTGTAGTTTGTTGGGGGAACAGGTGTGAAAACCATGTGCGCTCTTTGAAACCTATCGATTACTGGAAAGAACAAATTCTGATTTCAGGAAACGGGGTACTATGCTCAAGGATTTCCTAAAGCCTGATGCCCCCTATGCCTGCTCCTCCACATCCTCCTCCTTGTACTCCTCCACCTGCTCCTCTACCTTTCTCTCCTCCCCCTCCACAATCAAAGAGGCCCATCTCCTTCCCTTATAGGGTTGTCCCTCTAGGTGACAACAACCGGCTTCTACGCTGCCAAACCTTCCCCCTCCTGACGATACCACCTTGTATCAAGAGGTAATTCACACAGCGGCCACTTTTCACAAGGTGGTCCTACAGACCATTCCAGAAGAGGTGGACTTCTAGGTGAAAACGTTCTCCCCTACCCATCATCTCACCCAGTTTATGCTCATGCTTAAGGGAACACAAGAGGTCTTCAAAGATCCAGTTAAGGCCAGAGTTATTACCCCAGGGTAGACAAGATATACAGGCCCTTATGCTCTGACATATTAGAAAACAGCTCCCGCCAGACCTTTTGGTGGTGCACGCTGCCCATAAATTGGTAAATGCTCAAGGTACTTGGATGCCCCCCCCAACTGACAAAGATCAATGCGGTGGGCAAAAGAGTTGCCTCACAATTGGAAACTTATTGGTTTATCATCAAGTCTTCAGGGTTATTGTCGAGGTATGTCCGTATCCAATCGGACAAAATGGGCACTGAATCAAAAATCTCCACGACCCCCACAAGTAATGGGCACAAGTGATTGTAAAGGAAGGTCAAATTTTCTCCATCACCTCTATCAGGTGTGCTCTCAATGCAGCAGGCTCCGCCGCCAGAGGCATCAATTCCAGCTTCTTAATCCACAACATGATCAGCTTTGTATCGCTGGATTTTAGCAAGGAGTCCAGCAGCATGTGACCAACATGCCCTTGGATATGGACCACTTCTTTTGGCCTTCAGTTGATCTGATGCTGATGAAAATGAACAAAGACACGGATACAACCATTATTGAGGGCTCTCAAGTCTTCAAGGCCCTATAAGACCTTTTGCCGATCACAGTATTATGGCGGTGCAAATACTGCCTCCACAGATGCCTCTTCCTCCTCCTATTAGAGGCAATAGCAACAACCACAAGCCTCCCGGGGATATTCCAGGGGTGCCTATAGGGGAAACAATGCAAGGGCAAAGGAAGGGATGGAGCGGCTATGGGAGCTGCATCTACTAAGCAGTGACTTCCTGTCCCCCTGATCACATAACACCTGTCGTGGGACGTTGTGCAAGGGTTCTATCCACAATGGTTAAATATCACCTGAGAGCACGGTTAATGCCTGCAACTTACTGCCCCACTACCAAACATAGCCCCCTGCAACACTCCCTTTCACCACACCTGAGGCTCCACCATGAGGAGGTAGACACACTTTTCCTAAAGGGAGCCACAAAAGCCAGTGCTGCCCCAACAACATAGCAAGGAGGTGTACTCCCTGTACTTTATAATCCCAAAAGGAAAGACGGGATCTGAGGTTCATACTAGACCTCGGACCCCTCAGCAAGTCCATATTGTTGGAGCATTTCAAAATGGTCATGCTCCAGGACTTCATACCACTATTGCAGCAAGGCGACCTCATGACTGCCCTTGACTTAAAGGACTCCTGTTTCGACTTCCCAATCTACCCTGCACATCCCCGCAACGGCAGGTTCATGGTAAGTGAACTGCACTTTCATTTCAAAGTTCTGCCCTTCAGCATAACCACCGCTCCAAGAGTTTTCACCAAATGCCTTGCAGTGGGAGCCGCTCATCTCCAGCGGCGCGGCATCCACGTCTTCCTGTGTCTCAATGACTGGCTGATAAAGAGTGCAAGCAAGCGGCAGTGTCTGGCTCACAAGCTTATCACCTTAGACATCCTCCACTCTTTGTGTTTAACCATCAACATGGGCAAATCCCACGTCCAACCCTCACAGATACAATCCTTCATTGGGGCAACAGTGAACTCAGTCACCGGGAAAGCTTATCCCAGTCCCACAAAAGTACGAGCCTTTCAGTTACTGCTGCCTCTTTTTCAGTCAAAACATTATCAAACAGTGAGAAAAGTAATGCGCCTCCTCTGCATGATGGACTCCTGCATCACCATCATTCCCCATGCTCGCTAACGCGTGTGCCTGCTCCAAAAGTCCCTATCGGCACAGTGACCACAAGCGGAGGGTCTATGGAAAGATCTAGTGCTGATTTGGGCCACACCCATTGCTCTCTGCAGTGGTGGAACAACAACAATCTGTTGCGTGGAAGGGCCTTTTTAGATCCAGTCCCTCAAGTGACCACTACAGATGCTTCTCTCACACGCTCGGGCACATCTACAAGACATGGCTGTTCAGGGTCACTGGAAACCCCTTCAGCAGACCTTCCAAGTCAACTACCTGGAATGATTGACAGTTCAATTGGCTCTGAAGGCCTTCCTCTGCCATGTACATTACAATACAGTCCTAATCAAAACAGATAACATGACTGCCATGTATTTCCTGCAAAAGCAGTAGGGCACACATTCCCTCCACAAACGGGAGCTCCATCTTCAAGGTCCTGCTCCCCTGTTTCCAACGTTAGGGGTTTCCCGAAATAGATCTGTTTGCAACAGCTGAAAACGGCAAATGCCCAAGCTTCACCTCCAGGTTTCCACACCCACAGTCCTTTGGTAATACACTATAGATGAACAGGTGAGAGATATTTTCCTATGCTTATCCACCTCCCCACTCATACCATATGTAATTCAGAAGCTTTGGCAGACGTCCCTCACCCTCGTTCTATTGGCCCCCATGTGGGCCAAACAACCATAGGTCACAACCCTCCTAGACTTGTCCGTAGTCCTACAATGGAAGCTCCCCAACAGGCTGGACCTTCTTACTCAACACCAGGGTACACTCAGGCATCCCAATCCCAGGCAGCTCAATCTGCGATCATGCTCCTGAGGTCCTAGAGTTTGGTTATCTCATTTTGCCTTCTGAATGTATGTCCATTCTCAAAGAGGCTCGCCATGCCACTACTCAAGCCTGTTCTGCAGCAAAGTGGTGCAGATTTGTGCATTACTAGCTACCCAAACATATTGATCCACTAAAGCCAACAGTGCAGGACATTGTCTGTTCCCTGTTGCACTTGCAATGTTCTGGCCTGGTTTACACTTCCCTTTGTTTACATTTTTCTGCAGTGGCGACATAGTTGTAAAACAGGGAACACTTCACTGCACAGGGTCCCAGTCATTAAAGCATTTATGGAAGGTCTTAAGAGGGTTATCAGTCAGGATTATCTAAAAAGGAAATGTGTAAGGTATTTGTGCTACACACACACACACACACACAGTAGCACAATGAATACACCACAAAAAGACTCCACACAGTATAAAAATTCATTATAATATTATAAACAAAACAGGCCCTAAGGACAAAAAATCCAATGTATAGAAGTTGAGATATTGGATATATAAGAATAAATGCAATAAAAGTGCTTAAAAGCAAGTAATGCTATACAGATTACTTTAGGTCATGCTGGAACAAGGCAAAGTCAAAGTTCGGGCCGACCTTGTGGAAGCGCAAGCCGACTACAGGATGCACGCAGGCCTCAGTGAACAAATAATTAACTTCCCTGGTTGCAAACAGCAAGATGCATTGATCTTCTCTACGCAGTGTAGGCGATGCATTAATTCTGAAGACAGGTGCTGGAGTTCAGAGGCGTTGAGCGATGTTTTGGATTCTGCTACACAATTGAGGAGATGTGCCGATCTCACCAAGCTGCAGTGGTGGCGAGATGCTTTTCGATGCATCGATCTCGGAAGGCTAAGGGCTGGTTCAGATGCAGTGCACCGATTGTACTCCAGCAACTGGGTCGATGCATCGGTTCTGCTACACGAAGACAGGAGATGGGTAGAAATCCTTTTTTTTTTTTTTTTTTAATTTGTTTTTATTGTTTTAGTTAACAAATAACATCTTTACATCCATATATCAAAGCACGAATAATTCCCAAATCCGTCAAGCTCCCCAACAGCCTAGCTAGTGGTGCCTTCCCACCCCTGCTACCACCCCCCTCCCCTTCCAGTGTGCTCCGCTCCGTATACCATGTTGCAGTCCGCCCAATTCTTATGGGTAGCAGAAAGGTGCCTTCTCTATCTTACGGCCTCCCTCCCCAATTTACCTGACGCTTCCCTGTCTAGTGCTCTTCCTGGTCTCGCGCTCCCCCCCCTGCTCCCTGTGATCCGCCATCTAAAAGAGCTGGGTCATCCTGCAAGTCTCTGGCAGGCCTCCGTAGCGCCTCTACCAACGCCTCCCAAGCCCTTGCTCCTTCCAGCATTACCTCATTCTGCGACCTCTGCGCCAGCCTCAGTTTTGTTGCACTTTCGCTCACCGCCCACTTAAGAAAGAGATGGGTAGAAATCCTTGTTGCAAGTATCGGGCAACTGTCAGTGAGCTAGGCACAGGAGCAGGGTTAGAGACCTTGATTTCTCTGAGCTTCAAGCAACAGGAGGCAATCCAACAAACCCTTGGAGATCATTTGGAGTGAAGGTAGAGTCCAGTTCTCTTTCAGCAGAGTCTGACAGCAGCAGGCAGCAGGACGACAAGATAAACGCAGGCCTTTTAAGTCTTCAGTGCAAAGTTGAGTCCTATATGGCGCACAGCAGTCCTTCTGACAGAGGTTCAATTCAAGATCCAGAGGTGTCTGATTTTAGGGGGTCAGAGACGCAGCACTTATACCTAAAAGTGCCTTTGATGTGGGGGTTACTTCAAAGCAATTCTCTGAAGTGCACACATATCCCTTTCCACCCAGTCCTGTCTGTTAGGCTACCTGTGGGGGTAATTAGTCCTTTGTGTGGGTACAGGCCACTTCCTATTCAAGTGAAGTGTTACCTCCTCCCTTCCATCCTGCCCAGGCAAGGCCATCAGAGTGCAGATGTATGTAGATGGGTACTCAGACACAGCTATCCTTCCTGTGGTGTGGCTGTCTAGAGAGAATGCACAACGTTTAGCTGTCACCCACCCCAAGAGACAGGCAGTCAGGCACACAGAGCAGTAAGTGCAGAATAATGTCCACTTCCTAGTAATGTTAAATCTAACTTCACCTGTAAGTAGGATTTATCAAAACCATTCCATACATATGAAACATGAAAAGATACTCCTCTCTGATCAGGAATTATAACTTTAAAGTGTATTAAGGAATTCCCAATGCTAACCTATGAGCGAAGTAGGCTTCAAAGTAGTGACAAATAAAAAAGGCTGTTTGTCACTACCAGGACACACAAAACACAAAAGTACATGTCCTGCATTATTTACTTAATAACACCCTGCACTTAGGGCTATCTAATCCTAATTAAGGGTGACATAATTGTAATAAAAGGGGAGTTTAAGGCTTGGCAAGTAATTTTAAATGCCAAATCAAAGTAACGGTAAACTGCCCACACAGGCATTGCAGTGGCAGGACAGAGACAGGTTGGAAAGGCTACTTATGTGGGTGGCACAATCAGTGCTGCAGCCCACTAGTGGCATGTAACTTACAGACCGTGGCTATATGGTACACCACTTTACGAGGGATTTACAAGTACATTAAATACCTCACCCGGGTATACACCAATTACACACATGTTTAGGGAAGAAGCACATGCACCTTAGCATTGATTAGCAGTGGTAAAGTAGTAAGAGTCCTAAGGCCATTTCAAGAATTCAGCAAAAAGAGGAGGGGAAAGGCAAAAGGTTTGGGTTGACCCTTCAGAGAGGGCCATTTTCCAACACATGGTGATCCTTAGAACTAATCCAAAGTTTCCATCCAAGGTCATCTCTCCTTTCCATCTCACCCAGACAATTGCACTCCCAGTGTTCTTCCAAAACCAGATTCACTGGCAGATAAAGCCTGTTAGAAATGGGATTTCTGGTTGGCTAAGGCTTGCGCCAAAGTCAGGCAGAAACCACCACTCTAGTCAGGGCAAGGAAGTTACACGCCAAAGATAACCCCTGCTCACCCCCTTGGTAGCTTGGCACGAGCAGTCAGGCTTATCTCTGAGGCGATGTGTAAAGCGTTTGCGCGCGCACCCAGCAACAACACCCAAGGCCCACCACAAAAGAAACTCCACACAAGGTATTATATAAAAATAGCCTTTGTATTACCAAAACACATTAGATAAAAACACACACTTTACAATGTGCCAACAGGCACGGGCAGAGTTTACAAGGGATTATATATACAGGGGACAGGGCCACATGGACCACTGTCAGGAATTAGCACTTGGTAGAAATTAGCACTTAGAACATAGGAATAATACTGTAGCACAAAAATAGAACATGTAGCACACAACCAGTAACTACTGGTATCTGGTAAGTACCACCTACGCAACCCTAACCACCTTAGGAAAATATCACGCAGGGAACCAGGACCTCACTAGCACCACCTGTGCTAGGGAGAAAACAACCACCTAAGTATCACAATACCTGTAGGGGTCTAAGCACATTACACATGATGCATCACATTCAGAGGTGTACGGAAGGAAAACACATGATGCATAAAATACATTCAGCGGTGTAAAACAAGGCACATGACGCATAAACACACAGAAGCCACCACCTGTGGCAGTCCCTAGGCCAACTGGCCTTGAAGGGGCTAGGACGCCCTATGCCCAGCAGAGTCAGGGCGCGCCTGCGCAGGCTGCGCAAACCAGGGCGCACAAGGCACAACCTACACGTTGCAGCTGCCCACTAAGTGCTGGGCAGCTGGAGAAATGCGCCTGGGCACCACTGTGCCTTTAAAACCAATCTGTCACCCTTGGAGCCTCTCTGGGCTCTAAAACAATGAAATGCCCCCTAGAGCCTGTCAGGGCTCTATTAAACTATTGCCCCCGACGTTGGAGCCTCACGGGCTCTAGAACAAAGGTGGGGGCGACGTTGGAGCGACCCACTGCCTTCCGGGGCCGCTCCGCTGGTCAGGAAATGCCCCCGTATGGTGGAGCCACACTGGCTCTACACACCTATGCAACGTTGGAGCCTCTCGGGGCTCAAGGACATCGACCGGCACCCTCACTCACCGGACTTCGACGGGCTGCTCCGGTCCGGCGATGGGGACAGCTGCAAGGGAGCACGCAGCGCTCCAACCTCGTCTGTGCCTGCGGGGCTCTCCTGGCACACGGGAGCCCCGCTTACTCGCGGACTTCCTGGTTCCCGTCACAGGAGCGCGGCGTAGGCTCCCGTCCGCTTCCTGTTCAGACTCCGCCCCCGTCCTCACTCGGCGCCTGACTTCCTGGGAGCCCGGCCGCGGTGGTGATTTCGGAAATAGTTTTAAGTCGCAGGGTGGGCACCCGCGACGTGAGGGAAATAAACGGGGTGGGCACCCGCAACGCAAATTCACCAATAAAAATGCGGCACCAAAGCGGGGTGGGCACCCGCTAATTAAATAATTAACTAAGCGGGGTGGGCACCCGCCAACGAGCACAGCAATGTCCCTGGCAGGGTGGGCACCTGCCAGGGGACCTCAGGATCAGTAAAGACGGGGCAAACGCCGGGTGGGCACCGGCTTGCAGAAATAACGCGTTCCAAGCGCTACAGGACAAAAAGTGAAAGCGCTCTCAGCGCTAAAGGACAATAAAAGCTCCCAGACGCTTTAGGGATCCAAATAAAGCGCTCCCAGCGCTTAGGGGAGATTTCAACAAAGTCCAGCAAAGTTCTCCCCTGCACACAGCAAGGCAGGGGTGGGGGGGGCAAGGCTGGACCCAGAGCCAGCTCACTGGGCCTCCAGGCAGGGAGGTAGTCCAAGTGGCGGTCCTCTGGTCCAGCAGCAGCAGCAGCAGCCCCCCTCAGGTAGGATCCTGGAAGAGAACAGTTTCTGTGGGGACACAGCCCCATTTTTATACAGTAAAACCCTTTGCTCTGGGTTCAAGGTGAGGGGGAAAACCAGTCGCAGCTGGTTGGGGAGCACCCTTGATGTGCTCAGCCCCTCACTCTATTCACTGGCAGGGCTAGGGTCGTCAGTCGCACCCCAGGGGGTGGAGCCAGCATTGTGTGGGGAAAGTCCTGCCCTATTCAGGTCCAAGGTGCACTCCTCCCCAGCCATCAGCATGCTAATCTCACACTCACCACTGGGGCAGACCCAACCAGACTCCTGGAGCCAGGCTCACCAGCCAGCTCCAGCCAATCACACGCCAGACACCTTTTACACTAATATGCCAACTCCTAAAAGTGGCACTTCCGCACATGACATAATCACGCATCATACATCATTGCGAAGCATTCGATCACACGAGTCCGCACATACCAAACTCGAGCCTGCACACCCCACGCATCAGGAACTACCAGGGACACATACATTCCCCATGCATTCCTATGGGAGGGCAGGCCTATCTCACCACATGCACTCAGAGGGCGCACGCACTTTACCCTGGGACACAGGGAAAGTGCGCAGAAACCAAAAACCACTACCACCAAGTCACCAATAAAAGCAAAAAAGTTCAGGGGTGAACCTGCCAGAAGGGCCAAGTCCAACACAACCCCCTTCCAGCCAAAACGCAGGGCAGACCAATCACCACCGTGATGGACTTCCCTGCTTGGGGCGATAGAACACGGACGCGGGCCCGCAACTGCAGGGACACCCTCCGGTTCTATGCCACGGTGAACCCATGGAATTCCTTCTAACACCACTGTCCGGACCAACTGGGCTACCCCACTGGTACTCCCAAGCTGTCCGCGGCCAAGACCAGACCCTAGGCCACCCAGGTGCCACTGGTCTTTGCCTAATCACAGAGTGGGGGGTAGTAACCCCTGGCACATAGCGGCCATTCTCCACTCTTCCTGTCTGCCAGACAGGACTAGACTGCCACAGGTTCTCCAGCCTATGGTCTACAACCTCAGGCGGACCAGGAGTCTCAGGGAAGGCTCTCCTCCCCCTACCTCTTCTCCTAGGGTTCCTCCTCCTCTGGCGAGGGGTACACCTAGAACGCCATTCCAACCCAGGGTTTAACCCCTTAGGTTGCACCGGGGTCAGAGGTGGGCTCTCCCACCCTCTGCACCCCCTTCCAGAGCCCTGCTCCCTACCAACTGGGGCGGTACCTCTGGAAGAAGAACCGGTCGGGACGCTGGTTACAGACGTCCCACCCTTCAGGTCAGGCTGACCCTTAACCTGGCCTTCCAACCTCCGGCCTAGAACCTTTGGTGGAATAATTGCCTGGCACTCCAGGACTTCTGGGGATTTACACTCCATCCCCCTGAGGCGGACACATGCCCCATGTGTCGTGTGACTGTCTGTCTGGCGCAGATCTCCCGTCCCCTGTCCACCTGACAGTGCGCAGAGATCCCCCAGAACAGAAGTGGTGTCCCCATGGTCACTACACGGGATCCTAGCCCAACTGGGTAGTCCCTGACCCACTTGCTCTTGCACTGGGAAACTCATCCCCCAATCACTCCTCACACTGGACTCCTGTACTCTCCCTACCGGAGCGGTACTGCCAGACTCTAGAACCACAGGAGCCCTGTTTACAGGCGCTCCAGGTCCTCTACTCACTAGGTGATCTTCCTCAAATGGACTAACAGGACAGCCTAGGTCCCCAACTTGGTGTTCCCTCATGAAACCATCCAAGTCTTGAGGCAGGGTTTCGTGCATCTGGGGACCCTCGGTCACCCACTTACTCCCGCCCCACTGAGCCAGGCCGTAAGCCCCTACACCCTCCTCGCTATCCTGGGACCTAGCTGGGCTACACTGAGCCTCTTCCACCACGCTGGGCTGGAAGATACCTGAACCACTACTTTTGGATTCACTCCCTAATGACTCCAGAGAACCTCTAGCACTTTCCCAGCGCTCTGCTTCATCCGCAAGCTCAAATGGCGCAGACAATCCACACCCCAACAGGTGTTGGCGCAACCCCGGCACACAACAACTGAGCAGGTGTTCTTTGAGAACCAGATCAAACAGTTTATCAAAATCTGGAACTTTTATCCAATCCAACAGTGCATCCTCACATTCACCTACAAACTCCTCCCAAGACTGGTGAGACAGTTTCCTACTGCCCCTGAATTTCAACCTTAACTCCTCCTCTTGGGAAACAGGTACCAGACTGGGGGAACTGGGACTGGGATTTCCTACACTGAAATCTATATAACTACCACCACTGGACTCAACCCTCCCTGGGGAGCCCAGAAAATTAAAACTGCGCACAAGGGATAGTCTACCCTCCAGAGCTACTTTGCCTCTGGTGGAGGCCCTCTCAGCCTCCTCTATCCTCTCCTGCGCCAAGACCCTCTCAGTCTCTAGCTGTTGCTTCTTGACCTCCAGCTGCGCCATAGCCTGCGCATGCTCTAACCTGAGCTTTTCTAACGCCAGCTGGTGCTCCCTTTCTTTCCTCCTATCTTCCCACTCCTCTGGGGACAGGGAAAGGGATGAGGCGCTGCCTCCTACGCTGGACCCAGCAAGGGACTCTCTATCTATGGGGTCTCCACTATCTACTGGCGTCCCCGTCAGGTGACTTTCTTCCTCCTCTTCTGAATCTTCAGGGCTCCCCACAGACCCACCACCCTCCTGGTGTGAGGCCCGGGCCCTTATCCTACTGCGCTCAAGACCCCATTGACCCTTTTGCCATAGGATCAGGCTGCTTCTAAGTTCGGACTGAGTGTCTGACTCATCCACCCCTATGTCTCTCTCTTCACAGAACCTTACCAACTCCAACATACTGTACCCAAACAGATCACCGAAATCAAAAGCTGGCTCCATTTTGGCGGACGTTCTTGAGAAAAGATTACACAGGGAACCTAGGGGTCTGAGCTTAACAGGAGCACACAATTCACAAAAAGGGTTCAGCAAGCTCTCTATCCCAGAGAACTCACACTCACTTGCCTAGTGCCACACACCATTCAGCCACACACAACCCTCCCCTCGGACTGGTAAGGCAGTTTCTACCACCCCTGATTCCTCAACCTGACCACACGTGACACAGGTACCAAACTCTGGGCGCAGGGCGGGGAACAAATGTACTGGACACTATTATGCTGCCACCACTGGATCCCACCCTCTGGAGAATCCAGAAAACACAATGCACTTAGGGGGATGATCTACCCTCCCGAGCTAGGGACACCTAACTCACAGTGCACAAGAAACACATTTCCAAAGAAATGACAAAATCAAATTTAGCACAATAATCCCTATACCATGTGACTATCTAAATGCAGAGTTTTGTGGTGCAGCCAGCTGCTGCTGCGGTACAGCGCAAACGCAAGTCCAAATCCCACCGCTGATCACCAATGTTAGAAATGGGATTTCTGGTTGGCTAAGGCTTGCGCCAAAGTCAGGCAGAAACCACCACTCTAGTCAGGGCAAGGAAGTTACACGCCAAAGATAACCCCTGCTCACCCCCTTGGTAGCTTGGCACGAGCAGTCAGGCTTATCTCTGAGGCGATGTGTAAAGCGTTTGCGCGCGCACCCAGCAACAACACCCAAGGCCCACCACAAAAGAAACTCCACACAAGGTATTATATAAAAATAGCCTTTGTATTACCAAAACACATTAGATAAAAACACAAACTTTACAATGTGCCAACAGGCACGGGCAGAGTTTACAAGGGATTATATATACAGGGGACAGGGCCACATGGACCACTGTCAGTAATTAGCACTTGGTAGAAATTAGCACTTAGAACATAGGAATAATACTGTAGCACAAAAATAGAACATGTAGCACACAACCAGTAACTACTGGTATCTGGTAAGTACCACCTACGCAACCCTAACCACCTTAGGAAAATATCGCGCAGGGAACCAGGACCTCACTAGCACCACCTGTGCTAGGGAGAAAACAACCACCTAAGTATCACAATACCTGTAGGGGTCTAAGCACATTACACATGATGCATCACATTCAGAGGTGTAGGGAAGGAAAACACATGATGCCTAAAATACATTCAGTGAGGTAAAACAAGGCACATGTCGCATAAACACACAGAAGCCACCACCTGTGGCAGTCCCTAGGCCAACTGGCCTTGAAGGGGCTAGGACGCCCTGTGCCCAGCAGAGTAAGGGCGCGCCTGCGCAGGCTGAGCAAACCAGGGCGCACAAGGCACAACCTACACGTTGCAGCTGCCCACTAAGTGCTGGGCAGCTGGAGAAATGCGCCTGGGCACCACTGTGCCTTTAAAACCAATCTGTCGCCCTTGGAGCCTCTCTGGGCTCTAAAACAATGAAATGCCCCCTAGAGCCTGTCAGGGCTCTATTAAACTATTGCCCCCGACGTTGGAGCCTCACGGGCTCTAGAACAAAGGTGGGGGCGACGTTGGAGCGAGCCGCTGCCTTCCGGGGCCGCTCTGCTGACTAGAAAATGCCCCCGTATACGTGGGAGCGGCCCGCTGCCTTCCGGGGCCGCACCGCTGGTCAGGAAATGCCCCCGTATGGTGGAGCCACACTGGCTCTACACACCTATGCAACGTTGGAGCCTCTCAGGGCTCAAGGACATCGACCGGCACCCTCACTCACCGGACTTCGACGGGCTGCTCCGGTCCGGCGATGGGGACAGCTGCAAGGGAGCACGCAGCGCTCCAACCTCGTCTGTGCCTGCGGGGCTCTCCTGGCACACGGGAGCCCCGCTTACTCGCGGACTTCCTGGTTCCCGTCAAAGGAGCGCGGGGTAGGCTCCCGTCCGCTTCCTGTTCAGACTCCGCCCCCATCCTCACTCGGCGCCTGACTTCCTGGGAGCCCGGCCGCGGCGGTGATTTCGGAAATAGTTTTAAGTCACGGGGTGGGCACCCGCGACATGAGGGAAATAAACGGGGTGGGCACCCACAATGTAAATTCACCAATAAAAATGCGGCACCAAAGCGGGGTGGGCACCCGCTAATTAAATAATTAAATAAGCGGGGTGGGCACCCGCCAACGAGCACAGCAATGTCCCTGGCAGGGTGGGCACCTGCCAGGGGACCTCAGGATCAGTAAAGACGGGGCAAACGCCTGGTGGGCACCGGCTTGCAGAAATAACGCGTTCCAAGCGCTACAGGACAAAAAGTGAAAGCGCTCTCAGCGCTAAAGGACAATAAAAGCTCCCAGACGCTTTAGGGATCCAAATAAAGCGCTCCCAGCGCTTAGGGGAGATATCAACAAAGTCCAGCAAAGTTCTCCCCTGCACACAGCAAGGCAGGGGTGGGAGGGGCAAGGCTGGACCCAGAGCCAGCTCACTGGGCCTCCAGGCAGGGAGGTAGTCCAAGTGGCGGTCCTCTGGTCCAGCAGCAGCAGCAGCCCCCCTCAGGTAGGATCCTGGAAGAGAACAGTTTCTGTGGGGACAGCCCCATTTTTATACAGTAAAACCCTTTGTTCTGGGTTCAGGATGAGGGGGAAAACCAGTCGCAGCTGGTTGGGGAGCACCCTTGATGTGCTCAGCCCCTCACTCTATTCACTGGCAGGGCTAGGGTCGTCAGTCGCACCACAGGGGGCGGAGCCAGCATTGTGTGGGAAAAGCCCTGCCCTATTCAGGTCCAAGGTGCACTCCTCCCCAGCCATCAGCATGCTAATCTCACACTCACCACTGGGGCAGACCCAACCAGACTCCTGGAGCCAGGCTCACCAGCCAGCTCCAGCCAATCACACGCCAGACACCTTTTACACTAATATGCCAACTCCTAAAAGTGGCACTTCCGCACATGACATAATCACGCATCATACATCATTGCAAAGCATTCGATCACACGAGTCCGCACATACCAAACTCGAGCCTGCACACCCCACGCATCAGGAACTACCAGGGACACATACATTCCCCATGCATTCCTATGGGAGGGCAGGCCTATCTCACCACATGCACTCAGAGGGCGCACGCACTTTACCCTGGGACACAGGGAAAGTGCGCAGAAACCAAAAACCACTACCACCAAGTCACCAATAAAAGCAAAAAAGTTCAGGGGTGAACCTGCCAGAAGGGCCAAGTCCAACAAAGCCATTCACACACTAGATGTTAAGATGGCCCTCATGTACTACAGTGATAGGATTACATTTTTCCACAAAACGCAATATTTATTTGTCGCCTACTCTAAAACCACACAACAGCAGTGCCATTTCAAAAAAAGTAGTAGCTCACTGGCTAGTCAAGGGCATTCAAACCTGCTTCTCTAAGGATAAAAGAAGGCTTTGTACTCCATCAAGGCCTTATTCTCCACGTAAGAAAGCAGCTTCTATGCCCTTTCTAGGTAACATTTTAATAGCTGATATCTGTAAGGCAGCTATCAGGACCGCACCATACACATTCACCAAACTCTACTCTGTGGGCTTCCTAGCACAACAACAGGCTCAAATGGGACAGGCTATACTACGTACACTTTTCCCATCCTCTACTAGCCACTGCTTGCGGGGGGGGACTGCTACACAGTCTTTGCCGATCATGTTCATCTACAGCTACTCGTGCCACAAATGGTAATGTTACTTACCTTATAAACATCTGTTCAAGGTATTTAGTGCTGTAGATTCACATTCACCCAGCCTCCTCCCCAAAGCCTTCGATTGTTGCAGATACCTTTTTCCTTTAACTTTATTTCTTTAATGCCTTTTATCCTTGCATGGTCATCACATTTTCATGCTCCATCTCTGTCCTGACCCACAGTGCGGGAAAACAGTCTAACTGTGGAGTTGATGCCCATGTGCATTGCCAGACATAGGAGGAGTCACTATACCGCGTGACTTGAAACTTCAAGGAAAAACAAGTTGTACACGTCTAAGCCTAACACTAGATGGCAGGAGAACACAGAGCATCTGAATCTACTGCATTACCTGCCGCAAACAGATGCCTACAAAGATAATATGCCATTATGTCTATCAGACTCCTCCAGTCACCAAGATGTATGTTGTTAGTAGAATGTTCAAAAATCCACATAATATATATTTTTTTACATTGTACTATGCATCACTTGATGATGGAACATCTATGCATAGAAATTGAGGGTGTATGAAAATTCTGCATTTTGTTTTTAATTTACTAAAGAAACTCGAGCTTAGGCACCTCTCTTGATTACTCCCAATTCAAAGTTATTTTGAGGAAATGTGTTCTATTGTTTTTTTTTAGATACTGATTTTGTAGGAAGTGAAAATATAGCAAAACTCAATAGAAAATAGCAAGTGCCCTCTTCTTCTTGGGGCTCGGGGGAGTCCTGGGCGGTGTGGCATATTTGGATGCCACCTCTTTATCTTGTCGTGAATGCCCTGCAAAAGTTAAAATTTGGCTCGCAAAGCAGAATATTCTCACATTCCTTTGACAATGCTCCAGAACATGGGGGTGGTTAGGGTTGCAGGATTCTCTAAAGTCAGTCCAGGAGGGCTGGACCCGTGGCAGATTTTTGATTTTATCTTAAAAATCTGTCATGGATCCAGCCCTCTAGGACTGACTTTGGAGAACCATGAGCTAATGTAGGAGTCACAAGGTGTCTTGTAAGAAAAACAACTTGCAGATGTCTGTACTGAACTCTAGGGGCAGGAGTATGCAATGCAGAGCATGTGAATCTATAGCTCTAAAAGCTACAGACATATGTTTACAGGGCAACATTTTTGTCCTTGCGCAACATTTTCTTGGTACTTTAGAAGAACAGTGATGGTATCTGCAATATCCCTTCCTAGATTAAAGAAGCGGTCTTGTATATCCTAATTAGTAAATACAGACACTTTTGCCTAAAATCTCAGAAGAATTTGCTCTGCATTAATTTTCCGGGGGTTATAATTCCAAAGCTGATGCAATGTCATGGTATTGCCAGTCAGTGTAAAATCTGGCCGAAATGTTTGTGATGGCACAACATTTGTACTGTGAGTAGATACATGTTCAGTAGATACATGTTTACCCAGACTTAAAAGACTGGGTAGTGATGTGTAGGGGTGGGCGGATTTTGCGTAGTCGCGCTACGCAAAGCTCTGCGAAACGGTAAAAAAGCTCTGCGAAGATGCAGAAATTCCGCGAACACGTGGACTTGCTTGTTCGCGATGCTTTTTTCCTGTTCACGAATGCTGCTTGCGTGCTCGGGGGGAAATATCTTGCGAACATGCATTTTGAGAACGCGAACAAGCAAAAAATTCCGCGTAGCCGTGGAACGCAGAATTTTGGGCAATTCCGTGTTTTCCGGTGAAATGCGAAATTACCCAAATTTCGCAAATTCCGCGAACGGAACGAAATTTACTGCCCAGGACTAGTGATGAGTACAGCTTAATAAGATGCCATGACAATATTATGTTGATTAGTATGGCACAGCTAATCACCTATGAGTGTATCCAGGTGCCAGAGCATGAACGTTGGCCTGGTGGTGATCCTAGTTGAACAGCCAGATCTTCAGTTTCTTGCGGAAATTGAGAAGTAAAGTAGAAGTCCTGATGTGTTCAGGAAGTTCATTCCAGTTCTTGACGGTGATGAAAGAGAATGTGTGCCTTCCTGACTTGCTTCTGCGGGGCACCCATGCGAGGGAGAGAGAGGTGGAGCATATTTTTCAGGAAGGTTGGTAGAGTTCAAGTCGGTCGTTGAGGTATGCTGGTACGATGTTGTAGAGGGCTTTGTAGGCTTGGATGAACAGCTTTAATTGGCAACGTTTCTGGATTGGTACTCACTGTAGTTCATTAAGGTAGGGAGTGAAATAAGCACTTCTGGGAATGTCTAGGATGTGTATGGCAGCAGTGTTTTGGATGGTCTGGAGTAGGCGTGAGCTGGTTGGAGATGCTGGTATAGAGTGTGTTGCCGTAGTCAAGTCTAACGGTTATGAGGGCCTGGATGAGCATGCATTTTGTATGCATGGGGGCCATGTGAAGATCTTGCAAAGTATTCTGAGGATGAGGCAGCAGGATGCGATCACAGCCCTGACCTGCTTTTTCATCCTGAGTTTGGCGTCTAGTGTGACATTGAGGATTCTGGCGTGGTCTGTGGGGGTGGCAGTGAGACCATATTAGGGTGCCACCAGGACAAGTCCCAAGGGGAGATCTTGTTTCAGAATTCAGGATCTCCCTATTGTTGGTGCTGAGTTTAAGGCAGTTCTTCTGTGTCCAGTTGACCACGTTGCACATGCTGAAGTGAAATTGGTCCTGGTGGTGCTGTTTTTCTTGGTGAGGGAGAGGATGAGCCGAGTGCCATTGGCATAGGAGACAATGTCGATGCCATGGGCTCTTTTGATGTGAGCGAGGGATGTACAAGTTGAACAGGGTTGGACTGAGGGAGGATACCTGGGGTGTAAATTGAGAGTCTGACTCTTTGAGCTTAGCTTGAGAGGAAGGATGTGATCCAGCTCAGGGCAGGCCCTTGATATCCTGAATCCTGGAGTCTGGTGATAAGGGTGCAATGGGAGATGGTGCTGAAGGCCAGCAAGAGGTTGATCAGGATAAGAGCGGCGGTTTTCGCTCTGTTCATGATGGACCAGATGTCAGCTGTTGCTGCCTGCAGGGTTATTATTGCACAGTGGTTGCTTTGGATCCCTGAATGGGTAGAGTCCAGAACATTGTACTATTCTAGATGGGTGGAGAGTGGCCTGTTGATCTCTTTCTCCAGCACTTTGGTGTGGAAAGAAAGGAGCGAGATGAGTCTGTAGTTGTGGAGTTCTTTTATTTAGCCAAGGGTTTCTGCAGAAGCGCTGTCTAGGAAGGTTGTGCTAAGGATGGAGGAGTTGATGATGATGGTGGTGAGGTTGACACGTATCAGTGTTCGTCCCAGGTTGTATATGGGATGGGGGCAGCGGTCTGTGGGGGACCCAGAATGGATAGTCTTCAAAATGATGGCGGCGTCTTCTGTGGTGCGGAGGCTTCAATTCTTTAGAAGGTGGGTGCTCCTGTTGGTGGTGGGAGGTTTAGACCACAAAAAGTTCTCCTCTGGTATGTAAATTGTATCCACGATTTACCTCAGGTGGACCCTGACACAATAATGATAGGAAGTCCCTATGTGAAGCTAAGGTAGTGGCCCACTAGTGAGTGGGGAGGAAACAAATCCTTTTGGTTTAATTACCCTCACACACCCTAGTGGTGTCATGCTTCATCATTGGGTCACCCTGACGCTTAAAAGTCAGGGTGGGCTCAACCATATTCCTTTATTAGCTATCGGAGCTGGTTCACTTCAGGATTGCTGTTTGGTAGATACTCGTTACCCTTACAAGGGCCTTCAAAAAGGAGAGTACCACTGACTCCTACGGAGATATCTGCAACGCTGTGGCCCACGAAGAAAAAAAGGAGATAAAAAAAAAACATAGGGAAGAGTGGGAAGGATACGTACAGGACCAAATACGATATGACAACATGAAGGTTGGGGTCTCTAACTGCGCATTTTTGAGAAAAGATCCAGAACATCCACCACGTGATGAATAAATGTCTCTGAATTCGAGGATTTAGATTCACTTCTATCAAGTACTAGGCAGGCCAGGACAATAGCAGTGACCATATGAAAATAACCATAGAAAGCAATTAATACAACCAGAATACCGATATACAACAGAAAACCAGTTTCCCCATCCTTGCCCGTGATAAAATCACGTAGTAACAGGTCTTGAGGAAGATGGCATTTAAAGAAGACTAAGCCATCGAAACGTGCGTGGACCAGTTTGCATGACACACCCCAGCATTCAGCACAGCATCAGAGGGTTGAGCGGCTCACCCCTGTTTGGCTTGTTCTGTGCATGCTGGTTGGTTCTGGGGTGGGTAGTACGTATGGTATGTATGAGAGTGATATGGATGTGGTATGTTCAGAGGTGTAAACGGTGTGGGGATTTCTTTTGAATTAATGTCAAGAATTGTATGTTTTTGGGAAAAATTTTCTTCTTTCTATTCTGTATCAATTTTGGTTTTCTAATGTCAATGCATATGTAAAAATTTGTTATACATTTTTGTACAGTGGAAATAGTTTTGTACATATACAAAGGAGACATAATCTTTTTTGTATGTTTCTTTTATAAAAAAAAGAGATGAACTTTACCTATACGTGAGAATAATGAAAAAAGAAATCAAAAATAAATAAAATAGAAAAATAAATACACATAAAAGGTTGTTGTATTCTTTCCATGCGAACCCACAAATAACTAAAAGTAATCTAGGTCTAGAGGGATACTGTATATTATAGTTTGTTGTTCTTTGTTCCCCCTGTTCCCTGACCTGAAATTAACTCAGTAGGGGATCACCTCATTTTCATTTGAGTTCTTTTATTTAGCCAAGGGTTTCTGCAGAAGCGCTGTCTAGGAAGGTTGTGCTAAGGATGGAGGATTTGATGATGATGGTGGTGAGGTTGGCACATATCAGTATTCGTCCCAGGTTGTATATGGGATGGGGGCAGCGGTCTGTGGGGGACCCAGAATGGATAGTCTGCAAAATGATGGCAGCGTCTTCTGTGGTGCGGAGGCTTCAATTCTTTAGAAGGTGGGTGCTCCTGTTGGTGGTGGGAGGTTTAGACCACAAAAATTTGTCCTCTGGTATGTAAATTGTATCCACGATTTACCTCAGGTGGATCCTGATACAATAATGATAGGAAGTCCCTATGTGAAGCTAAGGTAGTGGCCCACTAGGGAGTGGGGAGGAAACAAATCCTTTTGGTTTAATTACCCTCACACACCCTAGTGGTGTCATGCTTCATCATCGGGTCACCCTGACGCTTAAAAGTCAGGGTGGGCTCAACCATATTCCAGGGAGCTCTCATTGATATTATTGGCCATGGGGAATTAAAGATTAAAAATCCACAGGCAGATCCCAGTTTCCCTTTATTATTGGATCTGTCAGGGATATTAAAAATAGAAATGAAAGGGTCCTAAGACCCTAGTGCCAAAATGTTTCAGTCTGCTTATGCCCCTATAGGGTGCTGGACTTTCTTCAGGGCAGTGAAAAAGTCTTCCCTTAAATGAAAAACAAAAATAAAGAAATTTCTCTATACTGTTATTAATAAAGGGCAGATAGCAGCTTCTTTTCGTGACAAGAGTATTTTATCTTTTCTGGTACTCCATCTGTGAAAATAAAGAACACATTGAAACCAAACATAGTGTATCA
This sequence comes from Triturus cristatus, assembly GCF_964204655.1. Lineage (NCBI taxonomy): Eukaryota > Metazoa > Chordata > Amphibia > Caudata > Salamandridae > Triturus > Triturus cristatus. The sequence continues at coordinate 895,281,726 of NC_140580.1, read as the reverse complement.
TAGATGGATAAACTGCGGCTTCCCATGTGAGATGTGCTTTTCAATACACCTGTGTAGTCCTAACAGACAGGTGACACAGCACATCATCCAACATACCTATTTGGTGTGAGTAGGATACTACTGTTTAATTGTTACCACACTCAGCTAGGTGGCCAAAGATAGTGTGATGGCAACATGTGTTGCATACTGTCAATATCCACATACTTGTGGGTGTGAAATCACTGTGAAAACAAGCGTGCCACTCACTCCAAACTGCAAAATGCTGCTATCAATCGCCGTGTTTTGCATACATTCAGTACATTCATCCTGCACTCCTTACCTCGATGTGGGAGGAGATGTGTTTCTCAAGGAAGCTCACGTGGTAAAAGGGGGTAGCCCTGTAGTCACACACTATTGTAAGATATTTAAACATAGCCCAGCAGGTTGAGTAAGTATATGTAACGAGAAACAAAACAAAAAAAAAAGGGAAGAAAAGCCATATTACTGTAAATGAAAACTTGGCCCCAGCATGTTGGATTTGAGGCGTAGCGTTGTATGGGTGTTGTCTTCCTCAGGTTTCTCTATATCCATAAAGAAGGTTTTAATCCGAATCTTTTGGAAGAACTCACTCAGTTCACAGCGCTTACTGGAATTTATCCAGGTACGCTGTGGGGACAAATCCGAGTCCTTTGTCAAGGATAGAAATTTCCTCAGTGCTCAAAGTGCAATCAGTGAGGTTCACCACTAGTCCCGAGTCGCACTGGTGCTGGAGTATTGGTCTCTGGTTTGGCTCCGGGTACTCACAGGTGTCCTCTCGTCTTCCCATTGGACTTTTTTGTTCATATTGCTCCTTCTCCCCCTTCTTCCTCTTCTCCCGACCTGAAAAAACAATTTTGATTGTAGTTGGGTTGGTAGAAGGGCTTACTTGATACAGGGGAGGTCCTTGAAAAGGTTCTGTGCCAAATGGAGCTGGCGAAGGGTATATTTGTGGTGGTGGATAACCTTGATTAAAGTTACCTTTTCTTGATCTTCTTGGTCTGCCTCTCCAGCTTTTATTGGAACCATCACTGGACCACCCATCCTCTTCTGAATCAGAATTACTAGATTCTCCAAGGCATGATTATCCTGAATCTGAGTTGTCTTGGCCCTTATAATCAAATTTGATGTAGGGGTACACTTTTTCATGAGCAAATCTCTTCAGGTCTTTTTGCAATTTGTTGACTTTGCTCTGCATAAGATAGTCCTTGTGTTCCCCAATCTCTTTGTTGACCTCCTCCAATTTTTGTTGAAGAGGATGATTTTAATTTCTGTCATCAATGCGTCTTCACTGGTCTTAATGTTAACCAGTAGGGCTTCAGAGAGATGTTTAGCGGTGTTTGTAATGAGGATTAACCTTTCGCGTGTGCACTGCCACGCGATTAGTGACCACTCTTTTTGTTTTTGAATAATGGGTCATCCAAGAAAATCCTGGGAGCGTTGGTAACTAGGAGACCTGTGGGTGCCGCATTCCCTCGTAAATATTCCACCATAATTGCTCCATGGAGCAAGTTCTGTGCGTGGTTGAGACTCTGACTTATGTTTGTGTCCGGTAATAATGACGGACGGCCAGAATAGCAGATGCAATATCATCTGAATATCCTATGTCCAGAGTCTCAGTCATTGCGAGTGGTGTTGGTGTTGTACTCATAGTGAAAGTCAGGAGGCAATGATAGTAGAAAATGCAGTGGGTGAGTGATCGTGGGTGATCACAGGTGATCTGACATTTTTACACAGGTTCTGAATTTTTGGAGAAAAAAAATGGGGGATACGCCCCACAGCTGTACGCTGCTCAAAACGTGATAAACAAACAGGTGCCCACTTACGCGCCAGGAGACAAAATACATTTATATATATGCCTCAATAGTGATGTGCTTGCATGATATATGCAGTGATGCTGGAGTTCTTTATAAGCTGGGCAAGACGTTTTGCAACATGCAGCAGTGATGGGAAAAGAACACTTGAAGCAGGATCGGTGAGGCTTGGTGTTCTTGTGTGACAAGAAGAGAAGTACAATAGGTGCGTCTGACGGACCCTTGCTCCTGGACTCTTGGCCTTGGGCTGTTGTACTGTTTTTGAGCCCACTGTTCGCCGGACCCGCTTCGCGGGTCCCGCTTCATTGGAATTGCCGCTGGGGAATCGGTGGAGAGGCTGTGCAGTCTGTGTTGTGCTGGGGCTCTTGGGCAGGGCTGCGAGCGTTTCTGCAGGGACTCCGTCTCCCAGGAGTCCCTGCCTGGCCGATTGAGAACACCTGGCCCGCTCTCCCTGTCAGCCCCGCCCCCTGCGCACAGAGTGTGTTAAAGAGCCTGCCTGCCTCTTACCTGCGGGATCCCTTGCTGATTTGAAGGTGCGTCTGACGGACCCTTGCTCCTGGACTCTTGGCCTTGGGCTGTTGTACTGTTTTTGAGCCCACTGTTCGCCGGACCCGCTTTGCGGGTCCCGCTTCATTGGAATTGCCGCTGGGGAATCTGTGGAGAGGCTGTGGAGAGGCTGTGCAGTCTGTGTTGTGCTGGGGCTCTTGGGCAGGGCTGCGAGCGTTTCTGCAGGGACTCCGTCTCCCAGGAGTCCCTGCAACGCCGATTGAGAACACCTGGCCCGCTCTCCCTGTCAGCCCCGCCCCCTGCGCACAGAGTGTGTTAAAGAGCCTGCCTGCCTCTTACCTGCGGGATCCCTTGCTGATTTGAAGGTGCGTCTGACGGACCCTTGCTCCTGGACTCTTGGCCTTGGGCTGTTGTACTGTTTTTGAGCCCACTGTTCGCCGGACCCGCTTCGCGGGTCCCGCTTCATTGGAATTGCCGCTGGGGAATCTGTGGAGAGGCTGTGCAGTCTGTGTTGTGCTGGGGCTCTTGGGCAGGACTGCGAGCGTTTCTGCAGGGACTCTGTCTCCCAGGAGTCCCTGCCTGGCCGATTGAGAACACCTGGCCCACTCTCCCTGTCAGCCCCGCCCCCTGCGCACAGAGTGTATTAAAGAGCCTGCCTGCCTCTCACCTGCGGGATCCCTTGCTGATTTGAAGGTGCGTCTGACGGACCCTTGCTCCTGGACTCTTGGCCTTGGGCTGTTGTACTGTTTTTGAGCCCACTGTTCGCCGGACCTGCTTCGCGGGTCCCGCTTCATTGGAATTGCCGCTGGGGAATCTGTGGAGAGGCTGTGCCGTCTGTGTTGTGCTGGGGCTCTTGGGCAGGGCTGCGAGCGTTTCTGCAGGGACTCCGTCTCCCAGGAGTCCCTGCCTGGCTGATTGAGAACACCTGGCCCGCTCTCCCTGTCAGCCCCGCCCCCTGCGCGTCACGTCTGATCTATAACAGTGGAGCTTACTTCCGCTGCGCGGGAGCGTCCCGGGAGAAGCCCGGGACAAGGGCGGGACCGTCTGTGGCCGTCAGGGGCTGAAGGAGGCTGGGCTGGGCCCGCTCTCTGACATTGCGCCCTCTGACCACTTGTTACAGTACGTTACCTGTATCTAGAGACCTCTGGTGTTTGTTTAAATAGTATTGTTCTTTTTAAAGCTCGTTGGCTGCAAAGTATGTCTTCTCCTTCAAATACCACTGCCCAGATCTCTACTCAGGCCGAGGTGGGGTCAGCCACTTTGGGTCCTCTAGACAAATACTTTAGTCGGGTAACCCTAGATATTGACAAAGAGATCGCTTTGGCGGAGAGGCGTGCCGAGCGTAGGTTATCTATTGAACTCCTTAAAATTCCTTTGGAGAAACGGCCACCTCAGGGTTTCCAGGCATTGGTTCCTCCCCTGTCATCCCTAACCCTGCCAGCTGTACTGGAAACGCCTTACGCCTTTCCCCCTTCACCAGAGTTGTTGGCTGGCTCGTCTGTGGGGCACGATGTGCCCATTTTGCCTTCTACCTCGTCCATTATACTAACTGGTTTACCTACAGGGCAGGTGACCACTGCCCAACCGAGTCTGTCAACTCATGTGGCTAAAACTAAACCAAGTAATAAAAGAAGTGCTGCCCCGAAGAAGTGCTATCTTCCTAAACATCCGAAAAAAATAAGGAAGGTTGAAATATGTCTACGCCCTTCCTGCGAGTCTATTAGGGCTGGCTCTGGTGGGGTTAAGATTGTCAAAGACGGAGTTGTTCCGGCTAGTCCTGTATCTAACACGAATGACCCCTCAGCAATGGTGTTGACTGAGACCTTATCTTCTGCTCCACCCCTGCTCCACGAGTTGGAGAGGCTGATGAGGTCTCTCTTGACTCCTATTGAGGAACGAGTTAAAAAATTGGCTGATCGGTTAGATCATTTCGAGCAGGCTACTCTAGATAACTTTTTTTCCACCAAATCCCTAATCAAGTCCCACCCTAGGATGGGGGATAGTATCAATCTTCCGAAACCAAAGGGTCAGGCAAATGGTGTGTCCATCGCTGAGCCTCCTCCCCCGGTAGTCAGCATTGCAAGTAGGCCTCAGTCGAAGGGACATATCCCCAAGACTAATTTAGATTTGTCGGACCGTCCAAGTAGTAATACCACTAAAAAAAACAAGCTGCCTGATACTGTGGCTATAGGTAATAAAGAAAGCTCCCAAAGTGGCAATCCTGTATCTAATGGTTCCCAACCCTCACCAAGCATTTCAACACCTCGTCTTGGTGTTCCTGCTAGGGGTAACAATGACAGTTCCAAAACTAATAACACTGTATTGAATAGTTCCCAACTACCACCAAGTATTCAAACATCCGGTCCTGCTGCTCCTGCCATTATCCTGCCTAACACCCTCCCGATGAAGGCACCCCGTAGGATACCTCCTATGAATCTCACTCCAGATTCTTATCCTTTCGTGGCTGTCCTTACTAATGTACCACCTTTGTTGGCCGGGCAAAGAGAATCCTTCCAGATGCTAACAAACAAGGTAATGCACTGGCTAAAGGTAAATAGACCACTGCCCGGGGAAGTGGACGGGCTGATTATTGGAGTGAGAAGGACAGACTGGATAGGTTGTACTCCTAAGCACTTGGGGGGGGGGAGTGTATAGTTGTTAATTTTCAAGATCCTAGGGTGGCACGTCTGATCACGAAGCAAAATTGGGGCACAAGCAGTGGTGGAATTGGTGTTGTTGATCTTACATTCTTTTATCCAAGACCAACAGGTGTTCAATTTGGTATGATCAGTGAACTAGGTTGCTATAACAATCTCCCCTCCCCAGGGTTTGTTCCTTTCACTGTACCCATACAACGGGGTAACTTTTATAATGGACCAACGTACAATCGTTTTGAAGTGATGAAAGATCCGGGGTGGGTTTATTGACCAAATTCCGATTATTCCACGAACAGTAGGGAAGGTATGACCCGTTGGGATATATGTGGGAAGCCTGTGTTAACTGTTTTGTCTAAAAACGTGGAACCAAATGAAATGAGAACTGGTTGGGAGACTGTGATTTTGGAGGAAATATGTGGGGAGTGTATTTCAATTTCTGGGGACTCTGAAAATGAGGAACTAATTACACTTAGCACTGTTGGCACCCAGGAGGTTGATCACAACACTGAGGATACCACCCGAGAGAGGGAGGGATATGACGGAATCTTAACAAACGACTTTGGGATGTCCTGTGTAGGAGCAGTACCCATAGACGGCCCCAGTCTAGGGAAGTTTTTTTCATGGAACATCGCGGGGCTGAGTAGCAAGTTGATGTCCCAAAACTGGATGGATTTCGTCAATGGCTTTGAAGTTTGTTTATTCCAGGAGACATGGGATTGTGACCCTATATTTCTTCCTGGTTACTTAAATTTTTCAATCCCGGCCAGTAGAGGCGCTAGGGGTCGACCGATGGGAGGCCTTACAATCTGGATAAGGCAATGTCTTCAAATAACAATCAAAGTGGTGGATTTGGGTTGTAAGGACATCCAAATGCTAAGAATAGCCTCAGAAAAGTGGGGAGGGATAGATATATACAACAGCTATGCCAGGGGCAGTACCACTGGGAGTTCACCCATTCTAGAGGCTTTGTCCACTTTTTTGGAATCGCAGTCCCTGGGTAACAAAGTTGTAGTAGCTGGTGACCTAAATAGGTCTTTCGAACCATTGGATAGTTCGGATGATCCCCTAGGGCAAGAGGAGGATACGCAATGGGGTGTTCCGACTTTAAATCTGGCTCCTGTTAAGCGGTGGACGAAAGATATATTACAACTGAATGCCATTTGCCTGGAACATGGGTTGAGAGCCCTAAATGGGAGGACGAAGGGCGATAGGGAAGGTGCCTGTACATTCGACAATGGTCATAACCAAAGTCGGATAGACTATGTCCTTTGCAGCCTCAATTTGTGGCAGTTGGTATGTGACATGAAAATCGAGGGTAGACTGGAAAGTGACCACAATCCCCTCTGTGTGACCCATAACTGGTGGATGGCCATATCAGGGAACCCTCAATTAAGTGACGGCCCAATGCCTATCATGGCTAATGACATGCGCAGACTTAACTGGCCGAGTGTATTGGCGAATGCAGAATCTATGGACTTTATAAGTTCCGAGGTGGATACTGCAATCGCTGCTATGGAGGCTGCAAACCCCGTAATCCCAGGTTCTAGGGAAATAACGGACATACACAATAAACTCTTTTCCCTTTTAAAACCGCATTTCTTGAGGTCCCGCAAGATAAATTGGAAACAACCACCCAAACCAGCTAGGTGGTTCAATCATCAGTGCAGGGAAGCCAGGCTAAGCTTGGGAAGAGCAATCAGGAATAGGGACAGGGCAGCGATTAGCGAGGCTAGGAAGCACTACAAGGTTAGCGTATCGCTAGCAAAAAAAACATGGGACGAAAAGTATTGGGTAGAACTAAAGGAGGCCTCGGGGGCTAAGGAGTCCAGGTTATTTTGGAATATTGTCAAGTGGGGTAGAGGTGGAACTCCAAATAAACCCGACAATAATGTCGCTGAGGGTGCCTGGGTGGATTATTTCAAACCCCAATATGCTGAGATTACAGAGTTTAAGGATGTGGAACTAATTTCAGCTGTATTCCCCACTGGGAATTTATTTTCCCTTAAAGAAACTGAAGTTGCAATATGCTCTGCCCAAGGGGGAAGGGCCCCGGGTCTAGATGGGATACCCTCTGATGTTTTTATAAACGATAAGGCGAGGTGGGCTAGGTATGTATTCCTTTTGGGAAATGCTATTGCGAAGGGAACGGCAGTCCCAGAGTTATGGAAGGGAGAAAATATTATACCTAGGCTGTGTGGTTTTAGGTTTAAACCTATAATAACTGATAAAACCCCACCGAAAGAAAAATAGCCATCACCGGTGTAGACAAATAAACACTGAAAAAACACCTTTACAACCACAAACTAAGTGCCATTCAAAGAAAGGAAAAGATGAGTGAAAGAGACATTTTTATTTCTTCCTGAAGGGCCAATACAATGTAACTTTGTTAAACAAGGTAGCATTAATAAAGACTGGGCTAACAATATTCTGCTTGAGTTTTGTTGTTTAAGTATGTCACTAAAACATTGTCTCTTCTCCCTTCTGCTTTTTTTCAGTTTTGTGGTCATTGGTCTAAAGATGCAGTGTTTAGAAGCATGTTTTATGTCTTATTTCTTTATTTTATAAACTGTAGAGAATCTGGAAATATCAAAATCATATTTGATATTTTGGCTACATTTGATTTCACTGATAGGTAAAAAGGCTGGTTTCATAAGAATCTTTCCTAATATGTACCATCACATTTACCCACAGACAGAGAATGGGTGAAATCCTTTGAAACATCAGCCCACTTTTCTAGTGAGTCAGTGTTGATTGCAAGTGAATTGCCAAACACCCCAAGCTTTAAACATTCAGTGCAAGATGTAGTGACAGGTGTATGTGAAAAGAATGTTGTCACCAAGCATCTGAGATAGTGGTGAAAATATGACACCAGACGTTTGGTAAAAATGGAACGCAGTGTCGCTTGGAATGCTGCTGTAAAAAGTTCCTACCAAGTTCAATAAAGATTGGAGAGATATTGTTTGTATTTGCAGTAATTCAGCTATGTGTTTGAAAAAAGTTGTATGATGGTCTGTCAAAATTGATACCTGAGCTGAAGTGCTTCCCTGTAAGAGATCCTTGTCACTTGCTAGACGGTATGCTGAAAGCATCTTTACAATGATACAATCTTCAGAGTTAATGAAGAATGCTATCGACTTTGTAGTCCATTCTGGTGCAGTAAAAATTTATTTGGACCTCATATACCTCATCAGTGCAGAAAGCAAGCAATAATTAAAATTAAATTAAAATTCCATAAACACCGGAAAAACACTGTTTCTGTTGTTTTTAATGGCACGGAAATGTGTAACCACTGATAACCACTGTTTTTTTACGGTATTGAAAAAACTGAAAAAACCCCACCAGAATTTACCAAAAATAGAAACTGAAAACAGGAAAGCCTAATTATACCCATATATAAAAAAGGGGATCGGTCCCTCCCGGCCAATTATAGGCCGATAAGTTTGATTGCCACTATCCAAAAAGTGGTAGGGAGAATGGTGGTAAATCGACTAATGGACTGGGTAGATGAGAACAACGCCCTGTCCCCTTATCAGGCTGGTTTTCGGCGGGCTACAAGCACAGTCGACCAGGTGTTTCGCTTTGCTCTGCTGCAGTGGGGGACGGTGGTGCTCGGCGAGGGCAGCCTGTATGTTGCCTTTGTCGACTTGCGGGCTGCCTTCGACCTGGTACCGAGGAGAAAGCTCTGGGCAGTTCTGAGCGAAATAGGCCTTCCGGCTGAGTTACTCACTCTGATAATGAGGCTGCATGAGTGTAATTTCACCAAAGTTCAGTGGGGTATGCATGGTGAATCATCTGCCGACTTTCCGATTGAACGCGGAGTACGACAGGGGTGTGCTATGGCCCCCCCCTGCTTTTTTCCCTATTTATTAACGGAATTGTGGCTCGGATGCTGGATGCCAGTGTCGATGCACCCTCGTTGGCGGGCCTCAGGGTTCCGATCCTGATGTTCGCCGACGATACGCTGATTTTGTCTAAAACACCGGCTGGCTTGCAGCGAGCTTTAAACATCTTCGATCTTTTCTGTGGGGAACATGGCCTGGAAGTTAACGTGGGCAAGACCAAGCTGATGGCCTTCTCACCAAAATGTAGACCCCGGCCTAAAATACTTCTGAACAACTGTGAGCTTGAGGTGGTTACTGTATTTACCTACCTTGGGGTGCAGATAGCAAACAATCTAAAATGGTCTCAACATATAGAAAAGGCAGTCCTGAGGGATCAACAGATTTCGGGGGCACTTCGGGTGGAACACAAAAAGTCTAAATCAAAGCCTATAAAACCAGTCCTGGCAGTATATGATGCCAAGGCTATTGGGTCTGCCCTATATGGGGCTGAGCTGTGGGGTTTCGAGAGGCTTCTCCCCTTGCAAATATCGGAGAATAGGTTCCTTAGGGGAATCACGGGTCTCCCTCAGAGTACACCATTAATCCCGCTTGGTCTTGATTTAGGGAGAAGATCAGTTAGTGACCGAGCGCGATTGCGCCCGATTCTCTATTGGAGACGCCTCTGGACTATCCCAGAGATACGGCATTATGCAGAGGGGTTCCTTGCCATAATTAAAGCTGACACCTTTCATAAAATAGTCTGGTTAAAAAATCTTAGGACTGCTCTAGGTGACCTCGGCCTCTCCAATCTATGGTATAATCCATCTGGGGAACCCTTTCCAAGTAAAAACATAATTAAAAGCTTATATTGGGACTGGATAGATGGCAGACTCTGGAGTAGAACGAGATCAGACACAATGGCGGGGCGTTTCTTAGAAATCAAACTGTGTCCTGTATTGGAACTATACTGGGACAGTATTACTAACCCAGGGGATAGGAAGCTTTTCTTCCAGTTAAGATCAGGTGCCCTTCCTCTGAGATCACTGACGGGTAGGTGGAGGAGTTCAACCACCTCGTGCTGCCCGGTTTGTGGTGCAACTGAGGAAAATATAGGTCACTTTCTATTCCTGTGTAAAGCTTATGCCACCCCGAGATGAGTTTGGTTAGCTCCTGTTTGTAGAAATCTAGGGACAACCAGGGGTGTTGAGGCGCTACGAATTATTTGCACCACCACTGATATGCCTATTGTTCTGGGTACAGCAAAGTATCTGGGGTGGGCATGGTCCATTAGACGGAGGGCAATTTCTATTAATGTAATATAACTGGGGTAACAAGTATTCTCTGTGTAAATGTACACCAAAGATTTTTATTGTTTATGTATGCACAACTGTTTTAACAGTATGTATAAATAGGAACATTTTTAATGTGATGTATTTTAAATGTATGTTTGTGCTTTTATGAGTATATTCCTCGAATAAAGCTTTGAATACGATACGATAAACAAAATGGTAAATAGAGAAAGGAACCTTCCTTTATACCATGAGGGCCGAGAGGAACTCTCAAGAGGGAGTACACCCTCCCATGTAATAACACTTAGACCACAAAAAGTACTCCTCTGCTATGTAAATCGTATCCGCGATTTACCTCAGGCGGATCCTGATACAATAATGATAGGAAGTCCCTATGTGAAGCTACAGTAGTGGCCCACTAGGGAGTGGGAAGGAAACAAATCCTTTTGTTTTAATTACCCTCACACACACTAGTGGTGTCATGCTTCATCATTGGGTCACCCTGACGCCTGAAAGTCAGGGTGGGCTCAACCATATTCCAGGGAGCTCTTACTGATATTATTGGCCAGGGGGAATTAAAGATTAAAAATCCACAGGCAGATCCCGGTTTCCCTTTATTCTTGGATCTGTCAGGGATATTAGAAATAGAGATGAAAGGGTCAATTAGGGTATTATGGTCCTAACACCCTAGTGCCAACATGTCTCAGTCTGCTTATGCCCCTATAGGGTGCTGGACTTTCTTTAGGACAGTGAAAAAGTCCTCCCTGGAATGAAAAACAAAAATAAAGGAATTTCCCTATACTGTTATTTATAAAGGGCAGATAGCTGCTCTTTTTCTTGACAAGAGCATTTTATCTTTTCTGGGTCTCGATCTGTGAAAATAAAGAACACAATGAAACCAAACATAGTGTATCATAGATGGATAAACTGATGCTTCCAATGTGAGATGTGCTTTTCAATACACCTGTGTAGTCCTAACAGGCAGGTGACACAGCGTATCATCCAACATACCTATTTGGTGTGTGTAGGATACTACTGTTTAATTTTTACCACACTCAGCTAGTTGGCCAAATATACTGTGGTGGCGACGTGTGTCGCATACTGTCAATATCCACATACTTGTGCGTGTGAAATCACTGTGAAAACAACTGTGTCACTCACTCCAAACTGCAAAATGCTGCTATCAATCGCCGTGTTTCACATACATTCAGTACATTCATCCTGCACTCCTTACCCCGATGTGGGAGAAGATGTGTTTCTCAAGGAACCTCACGTGGTAAAAAGGGGTAGCCCTGTAGTCACACACTACACACAGAACAGCCTGTATGAATCTTTTGGCTGACACCAAGTATTACAAGAAAATTAACAGAGACCCAACAGCACAGCTTATAAAGACCATCAGTACACTGACTACCAATGAACTAGACCGCAAATAGATCACAATAAAAGAACATGAATTCCTCAACCCTGAAGACCCCAGGACACCACTGTTTTATACTGTACCTAAAATACACAAACGCAAACTACCACCTCCTGGCAGGCCCATCGTGTCTGGTATAGGGTCACTATTAGAACCCTTATCCAAGTAAACCGATTGGTTTTCACATCCTTTAGTCACACCATTAGGTTGTATGTACAAGATACGAAACATTTGTTAAACCTGCTGACAGATGTAACATATGACCCGGCACAGAACACCATGGCGTGTCTAGATGTGGAAGCGCTATCTACAAGCATTCCACAGGAGGAAAGTATCTGTGTGGTAGAGGACCTCCTTAGACAGGAAGATTGGATTTGGGATGCCCCTGTCAGCTAGGTGATCTCATTGATGTGCTTATCATTGACTGAAAACCTCTTTAGCTTCGAGGACCAGCTGTATCTTCAAGTCCATGGAACTTCGATGGGTAGCACCTTTGCGCCAAGCATAGCTTGTTTGTACGTGGGCCAGTTTGAAGACCAACACATCTGGTCCACCAACCCTTACTCCAATAACATCTGTAAGTGGTTCAGATACATCAATGATATCCTTGTTATCTGAAAAGGAGATCAAACCAATCAGATTAACTTTCTCAGATGGATGAATCAGCTGAACGCACATCTGCGGTTCACTATGAGTTCCAACAGGAAACAGGTTTTGTTTTTGGATGTGAAACTCAGTGCTAAAGGTGGTAGACTTGTTAGTTCTCTTTACACTAAATCAACTGACAGGAACAGTTTGTTACACTTTGACAGCACACATCCCTGCGCCCTTGGAGAGAACTTACCTATCGGTCAATTTCTCCGGGTACGCAGGAATTGCGCTGATTTAAAAGACAATAAAGATGAAGCAGAAACACTGTCCAAAACTTTAGAACAGAAGGCCTACCCTAAAAGGATTATTGAGAAAGCCAAGAAACGATCACAAAATACACCACGAGAGGCACTGCTGGAATCTCATCATAAAGAAGAAAAGGATACACTCATATGTGTTGCATCATATAATTCCTCGTCAAATGACATCAAATAAATCATCGATAAAAAGTGGTCCATGCTGACATCAAACAAATTATCTTTTGAAAAGCCTATGTTCTCATTCAGGAGAAATAAGAGCCTACGGGATACACTTATACATACCAACTTACTGAGATCCAAAACCACTCAGCAACTTACACTTTGAAATAACCCACCGGTTACGGGTCACTACCGTGAAGGTCCTGCCTGATATGCCCCCTCACCGAGCACACTAAAGAGATCAATTTAGATATTCATCACGCATGGGAACAACGATCGCATACTAATTGTAATAGCGACAATGTGATATACCTGATCAAATGTCTGTGCCAGCTTATGTATATTGGCATGACTGGAAGGAAGGTCAAGGTGCACATAAGTGAGCACAGGAGCACAGTTAGAAGAGCAATTTTGGCCACCAAACTTACGGCTCACTATCTGGAGAAGAAACAGACTGACAATGACATAACATGGACAGTCATTGAAAAGATAGAGGATAGTGGGTAGCTTACCAAAAGACTCCTTGAACAAAAACAACAGTGGGTTCACCGACTGAAGACCCACGTGACTGGACTAAATGACTCCATACCATGGAATCAATTAAACAGAAAATGATCAAAGCCGAATTGAATAGGACAATGCTGCCCTCCTTTTGTTCAGCTACCTTTTTTCAGCTAAGTTTTTTCAAATTTTTTCAGCTGTTTGTCCAAAAACGACTCTATTTACGACTGGGTTTCCTGGCCTTCTGTGACAGACGCCCAGTGTTTCATAAAGCCGAATTTCAAAAAATGTTTACACCAGTGATATACATTTGGAACCTCCCACACAAGACCGGGTTCCCATAGTCCTCACACACCAATTTTTACTGGCTCATATTCCAACCATACTTTGATTGCATAATACATTAAAATGTTTCTGAATCAATTTGCATTCACTCCTAGTATGTTTGTTTAAAGAGTGTATCTTCCCCACACTCCCCGGTTGTTCAAACTAAATACCACACTTGCAGCTGGGTAATGTGTAACACTGAGTAACACATGTCTCAGCGCACCTAATCCATTATTGATGGGCTCTACAGAGTCCACATCACATTTATAAAAATAAAATTAAAATGATTATCATTTCTTGCTCCATTTATGTAGGGTAGTTTTGTTTTAAGGTCGTACCTTGCCACACCCTCAGTTCCATTAACTCAGCACATCACCTTCAGCCAGCTGAAGCGTGATGCTGGAAACTACATTTCCCAGCACACCTAGTCCGCTGATGACGCGCTCTATGGGGACCGCACATCACGGCTGCGACGAGATCAGCAATGAGGCGGGTCCCTAACCAGCACTCCAGCGGTCTCGCGGGTCTTTTTAAGTGTTTCTCCCCGGCTCCGTATTGCGCAAAGCCCAGGGACCCACACCGATTAGGTCACGGAGCAGGGCAGGACCCTTGATAGTGTAAGTAGATCTGGTAGTTCTGCCCGACTACAGGTACGTGCTTGCTTCGCTCCAACATCAGGCCAAGTTTTCATTGACAGTAATCTGGCTTTTCTTCCCTTTTTTTCTTGTTTTGTTTCTCTTTACATATACTTACTCAACGTGCTGGGCTATGTTTAAATATCTTACAATAGTGTGTAAGTACAGGGCTACCCCTTTTTACCACGTGAGGTTCTTTGAGAAACACATCTTCTCCCAGGAGTGCAGGATAAATGTACTGAATGTACGGCGATTGATAGCAGCATTTTGCAGTTTGGAGTGAGTGACACAGTTGTTTTCACAGTGATTTCACTCACACAAGTATGTGGATATTGACAGTATGCGACACATGTCGCCACCACACTATATTTTTCCACCTAGCTGAGTGTGGTAATAATTAAACAGTAGTATCCTACACACACCAAATAGGTATGTTGGATGATGTGCTGTGTCACCTGCCTCTTAGAACTACACAGGTGTATTGAAAAGCACATCTCACATTGGAAGCAGCAGTTTATCCAGCTATGATACACTATGTTTGGTTTTATTGTGTTCTTTATTTTCACAGATGGAGACCCAGAAAAGATAAAATACTCTTGTCAAGAAAAAGAGCAGCTATCTGCCCTTTATAAATAACAGTATAGGGAAATTCCTTTATTTTTGTTTTTCATTCCAGGGAGGACTTTTTCACTGCCCTGAAGAAAGTCCAGCACCTTATAGGGGCATAAGCAGACTGAAACATGTTGGCACTAGGGTCTTAGGACCATAATACCCTAATTGACCTTTTCATCTCTATTTCTAATATCCCTGACAGATCCAAGAATAAAGAGAAACCGGGATCTGCCTCTGGATTTTTAATCTTTAATTCCCCCTGGCCAATAATATCAGTAAGAGCTCCCTGGAATATGGTTGAGCCCACCCTGACTTTCAGGCGTCAGGGTGACCCGATGATGAAGCATGACACCACTAGTGTGTGTGGGGGTAATTAAAACAAAAGGATTTGTTTCCTTCCCACTCCCCAGTGGGCCACTACCTTAGCTTCACATAGGGACTTCCTATCATTATTGTATCAGGATCCGCCTGAGGTAAATCGCGGATACGATTTACATAGCAGAGGAGTACTTTTTGTGGTTTAAGTGTTATTTCATGGGAGGGAGTACTCCCTCTTGAGAGTTCTGCTCGGCCCTCATTGTATAGAGGAAGGTTCCTTTCTCTATTTACCATTTTGTTTATCACGTTTTGAGCAGCGTACAGCTGTGGGGCGTATCCCCTATTTTTTTTCTCCAAAAATTCAGAACCTGTGTAAAAATGTCAGATTACCTGGGATCACCCACGATCACTCACCCACTGCATTTTCCACTATCATTGTCTCCTGACTTTCACTATGAGTACAACACCAACACCACTCGCAATAACTGAGACTCTGGGCATAGGATATTCAGATGATATTGCATCTGCTATTCTGGCCGCCCGTCATTATTACCGGACACAAACATAAGTCAGAGTCTCAACCACGCACAGAACTGGCTCCATGGAGCAATTGTGATGGAATATTTACGAGGGAATGCGGCACCTACAGGTCTCCTAGTTACCAACGCTCCCAGGATTTTCTTGGATGACCCATTATTCAAAAAAGAGTGGTCACTAATCGCGTGGTAGTGCACACGCGAATGGTTAATCCTCATTACAAACACCGCTAAACGTCTCTCTGAAGCCCTACTGGTTAACATTAAGACCAGTGAAGATGCATTGATGACAGAAATTAAAATCACCCTCTTCAACAAAAATTGGAGGAGGTCAACAAAGAGATTGGGGAACACAAGGACTATCTTATGCAGAGCAAAGTCAACAAATTGCAAAAAGACCTGAAGAGATTTGCTCATGAAAAAGTGTACCCCTACATCAAATTTGATTATAAGGGCCAAGACAACTCAGATTCAGCATAATCATACCTTGGAGAATCTAGTAATTCCGCTTCAGAAGAAGATGGGTGGTCCAGTGATGGTTCCAATAAAAGCTGGAGAGGCAGACCAAGAAGATCAAGAAGAGGTAACTTTAATCAAGGTTATCCACCACCACAAATATACCCTTGGCCAGCTTCATTTGGCCCAGTACCTTTTCAAGGAACTCCCCAGCATCAAGCAAGCCCTTCTTCCAACCCAACTACAATCAAAATCGTTTTGTAGGATAGGCCGGGAGAAGAGGAAGAAGGGGGAGAAAGAGCAATGTGAACAAAAAAGTCCAATGGGAAGACGAGAGGACACCTGTGAGTACCCGGAGCCAAACCAGAGACCAACACCCCAGCACCAGTGCGACGCGGGACTAGTGGTGAACCTCACTGATTGCACTTTGAGCACCGAGGACATTTCTATCCTTGACAAAGGACTTGGATTTGTCCCCACAGCGTAGCTGGATAAATGCCAGTTACGCTGTGAACTGAGTGAGTTCTTCCAAAATATCCGGATTAAAACCTTCTTTATGGATAAAGAGAAACCTGAGGAAGACAACACTCATACAACGCTACGCCTCAAATCCAACATGGGGGGCCAAGTTTTCATTTACAGTAATCTGGCTTTTCTTCCCTTTTTTTTGTGCTTTCTTTCTCGTTACATATACATACTCAACGTGCTGGGCTATGTTTAAATATCTTACAATAGTGTATGATTACAGGGCAACCCCCTTTTACCACGTGAGGTTCCTTGAGAAACACATCTCCTCCCACATCGAGGTAAGGAACGCAGGATGAATGTACTGAATGTATGCAAAACAAGGCGATTGATAGCAGCATTTTGCAGTTTGGAGTGAGTGGCATGCTTGTTTTCACAGTGATTTCACACGCACAAGTATGTGGATATTGACAGTATGCAACACATGTCGAAACCACACTATCTTTGGCCACCTAGCTGAGTGTGGTAAAAATTAAACAGTAGTATCCTACTCACACCAAATATGTATGTTGGATGATGTGCTGTGTCACCTGTCTGTTAGGACTACACAGGTGTATTGAAAAGCACATCTCACATGGGAAGCCACAGTTTATCCATCTATGATACACTATGTTTGGTTTCATTGTGTTCTTTATTTTCACAGATGGAGTACCAGAAAAGATAAAATACTCTTGTCAAGAAAAGGAGCAGCTATCTGCCCTTTATAAATAACAGTATAGGGAAATTCCTTTATTTTTGTTTTTCATTCCAGGGAAGACTTTTTCACTGCCCTGAAGAAAGTCCAGCACCCTATAGGGGCATACGTGAACTGAAACATGTTGGCACTATAGGTCTTAGGACCCTTTCATCTCTATTTTTAATATCCAAGAATAAAGGGCATAAAGGGAAACTGGGATCTGCCTGTGGATTTTTAATCTTTAATTCCCCATGGCCAATAATATCAATAAGAGCTCCCTGGAATATGGTCCTAACACCCTAGTGCCAACATGTCTCAGTCCGCTTATGCCCCTATAGGGTGCTGGACTTTCTTTAGGACAGTGAAAAAGTCCTCCCTGGAATGAAAACCAAAAATAAAGGAATTTCCCTCTACTGTTATTTATAAAGGGCAGATAGCTGCTCTTTTTCTTGACAAGAGCATTTTATCTTTTCTAGGTCTCGATCTGTGAAAATAAAGAACACAATGAAACCAAACATAGTGTATCATAGATGGATAAACTGATGCTTCCAATGTGAGATGTGCTTTTCAATACACCTGTGTAGTCCTAACAGGCAGGTGACACAGCGTATCATCCAACATACCTATTTGGCGTGTGTAGGATACTACTGTTTAATTTTTACCACACTCAGCTAGGTGGCCAAATATAGTGTGGTGGCGACATGTGTCGCATACTGTCAATATCCACATACTTGTGCGTGTGAAATCACTGTGAAAACAACTGTGTCACTCACTCCAAACTGCAAAATGCTGCTATCAATCGCCGTGTTTCACATACATTCAGCCCACCCTGACTTTTAAGCGTCAGGGTGACCCAATGATGAAGCATGACACCACTAGGGTGTGTGAGGGTAATTAAACCAAAAGGATTTGTTTCCTCCCCACTCCCTAGTGGGCCACTACCTTAGCTTCACATAGGGACTTCCTATCATTATTGTATCAGGATCCACCTGAGGTAAATCGTGGATACAATTTACATACCAGAGGAGCACTTTTTGTGGTCTAAACCTCCCACCACCAACAGGAGCACCCACGTTCTAAAGAATTGAAGCCTTCTCACCACAGAAGACGCCGCCATCATTTTGCAAACTACCCATTCTGGGTCCCCCACAGACCGCTGCCCCCATCCCATATACAACCTGGGACGAACACTGATACGTGCCAACCTCACCACCATCATCATCAACTCCTCCATCCTTAGCACAACCTTCCTGGACAGCGCTTCTGCAGAAACCCTTGGCTAAATAAAAGAACTCCACAACTACAGACCCATCTTGCTCCTTTCTTTCCCACCCAAAGTGCTGGAGAAAGAGATCAACAGGCCACTCTCCACCCATCTAGAATAGCACAATATTCTGGACTCTACCCATTCAGGGATCCAAAGCAACCACTGTACAATAATAACCCTGCTGGCAGCAACAGCTGACATCTGGTCCATCATGAACAGAGCAGAAACCGTCGCTCTTATCCTGCTCAACCTCTTGCTGGCCTTCAGCACCATCTCCCATTGCACCCTTATCACCAGACTCCAGGATTCAGGATATCAAGGGCCTGCCCTGAGCTGGATCACATCCTTCCTCTCAAGCTAAGCTCAACGACTCAGACTCTCAAGTTACACCCCAGGGGGCAGATTTATAATAACTGGCGCATCCCTGCGTATCAGCAGGGATGCGCCAGTTATTTTGCGCCCCAGCTCCGCCATCATGAATGCTCCGCATTTATAATGCGGCGCACCATGGGGCAAAAACGGCACAGATGCGTCACGCATCTGTGCCGTAAAAGTGGTGCATTGCTGGAGTTGCGTCGCAAGCGCGACGCAGCTCCAGCAATGCTCTGGGAGGCCCTATCTGCACAATGCTGCGTCAATCCTTACGCCTGCTTCAAGCAGGCGCAGGGTTTTGACGCAGCATGGGCTCAAAAGTGACTGAGTGAAATCTTGTAGATTTCACTCAGCCACTTTTAGGAGGCGTTCCTGCGCCGGAACGCCCCCACCTGCCCTGGAACGCCTACATGTGGCGCAGGGCTTTACAACGTGACGCATCTCCCAGATGCGTCACGTTGTAAATACCCCACACCATGGCGCAGGATTTGCGCCGCTGCTGCGTCACAAAAGTGACGCAACGGCGGCGCAAAAGTGGCGCAAGTGCAACATAAATCTGCCCCCAGGTATCCTCCCTCAGTCCAACCCTGTTCAACTTGTACATGGCTTCCCTCGCTCACATCAAAAGAGCCCATGGCATCGACATTGTCTCCTATGCCAATGACACTCGGCTCATCCTCTCCCTCACCATGAAAAACAGCACAACCAAGACCAATTTCACTTCAGCATGTGCAACGTGGTCAACTGGACACGGGAGAACTGCCTTAAACTCAGCACGAACAATAGGGAGAACCTGAATTCCGAAACAAGATCTCCCCTTGGGACTTGTCCTGGTGGCACCCGAATATGGTCCCACTGCCACCCCCACAGACCATGCCAGAATCCTCAATGTCACACTTGACGCCAAACTCAGGATGAAAAAGCAGGTCAGGGCTGTGATCGCATCCTGCTGCCTCATCCTCAGAATGCTTTGCAAGATCTTCAAATGGGCCCCATGCATACAAAATGCATGGTCATCCAGGCCCTCATAACCGTTAGACTTGACTACGGCAACACACTCTATGCCAGCATCTCCAACCAGCAACCAGCTCACGCAGACTCCAGACCATCCAAAACACTTCTGCCATACACATCCTAGACATACCCAGAAGTGCTTATTTCACTTCCTACCTTACTGAACTACAGTGAGTACCAATCCAGAAACGTTGCCAATTAAAGCTGTTCATCCAAGCCCACAAAGCCCTCTGCAACACCGTACCAGCATACCTTAACGACCGACTTCAACTCTACCAACCTTCCTGAAAAATATGCTCCACCTCTCTCTCCCTCGCATGGGTGCCCCGCAGAAGTAAGTCAGGAAGGCACACATTCTCTTTCATCTCCGTCAAGAACTGGAATGAACTTCCTGAACACATCAGGACTTCTACTTTACTTCTCAATTTCCACAAGAAACTGAAGATGTGGCTGTTCAACTAGGGTCACCACCAGGCCAACGTTCCTGTTCTGGCACCTGGATACTCTCATAGGTGATTACCTGCGCCATACTAATCAACATAACATTGTCATGGCATCTTTTTAAGCTGAACTCATCATTAGTCCTGGGCAGTAAATTCCGTTCCGCTCACGGAATTTGCGGAATTTGGGTAAATTCGCATTCCGCGGAGAACACGTAATCGCCCAAAATTCTGCGTTCCGCGGCTACGCAGAATTTTTTAGATGTTTGCGTTCGCAAAATGCATGTTCGCAAGATATTTCCCCCCGAGCACGCAAACAGCGTTCGAGGACAGGAAAAAAGCATCGCAGAGCAAGTCCAAGTGTTCGCGTAATTTCTGCGTGTTCGCTGAGATTTTTTACTGTTTCGCAGAGCTTTGTGGAGCGCGACTACGCAAATTCCACCCACCCCTACTTATTACTACCCAGTCTTTTAAGTCTGGGTAAACATGTATCTACTGAACATGTATCTACTGACAGCACAAATGTTGTGCCATCACAAACATTTCGGCCAGATTTTACACTGACTGGCAACACCATGACATTGCATCAGGTTTGGAATTATAACCCCCGGAAAATTAATGCAGAGCAAATTCTTCTGAGATTTTAGGCAAAAGTGTCTGTATTTACTAATTAGGATATACAAGACCGCTTCTTAAATCTAGGAAGGGATATTGCAGACACCATCACTGTTCTTCTAAAGTACCAAGAAAATGTTGCGCAAGGACAAAAATGTTGCCCTGTAAACATCTGTCTGTAGCTTTTAGTGCTATAGATTCACATGCTCTGCATTGCATACTCCTGCCCCTAGAGTTCAGTACAGACATCTGCAAGTTGCTTTTGTTACAAGACACCTTGTGAGTCTTACATTAGCTCATGGTTCTCCAAAGTCAGTCCTAGAGGGCTGGATCCATGACAGATGTTTAAGATAAATAAAAAAATCTGGCACGGGTCCAGCCCTCCAGGACCGACTTTAGAGAATCCTGCAACCCTAACCACCCCCATGTTCTGGAGCATTGTCACAGGAACGTGAGAATATTCTGCTTTCTGAACCAAATTTTGACTTTTGCTGGGTATTCACGACAAGAAAAAGAGGTGGCATCCAAATATGCCACACCGCCCAGGACTCCCCTGAGCCCCATGAAGAAGAGGGTACTTGCTATTTTCTATTGAGTTTCGCTATATTTTTACTTCCTACAAAATCAGTATCTAAAAAAAAAATAGAACACATTTCCTCAAAATAACTTTGAATTGGGAGTAATCAAGAGAGGTGCCTAAGCTCGAGTTTCTTTAGTAAATTAAAAACAAAATGCAGAATTTTCATACACCCTCATTTCTATGCATAGATGTTCCATCATCAAGTGATGCATAGTACAATGTAAAAAAATATATATTATGTGGATTTTTGAACATTCTACTAACAACATACATCTTGGTGACTGGAGGAGTCTGATAGACATAATGGCATATTATCTTTGTAAGCATCTGTTTGCGGCATGTAATGCAGTAGATTCAGACGCTCTGTGTTCTCCTGCCATCTAGTGTTAGGCTTAGACGTGTACAACTTGTTTTTCCTGGAAGTTTCAAGTCACGCGGTACAGTGACTCCTCCTATGTCTGGCAATGCACATGGGCATCAACTCCACAGTTAGACTGTTTTCCCGGACGGTGGGTCAGGACAGAGATTGAGCATGAAAATGTGATGACCATGCAAGGATAAAAGGCAATAAAGAAATAAAGTTAAAGGAAAAAGCTATCTGCAACAATCGAAGGCTTTGGGGAGGAGGCTGGGTGAATGTGAATCTACAGCACTAAATACCTTGAACAGATGTTTACAAGGTAAGTAACATTACCATGTGTGGCACGGGTAGCTGTAGATGAACATGATCGGCAAAGACTGTGTAGCAGTCCCCCCCTCCCCGCAAGCAGTGGCTAGTAGAGGATGGGAAAAGTGTATGTAATATAGCCTGTCCCATTTGAGCCTGTTGTTGTGCTAGGACGCCCACAGAGTAGAGTTTGGTGAATGTGTGTGGTGCGGTCCTGATAGCTGCCTTACAGATATCCACTATTAAAATGTTACCTAGAAAGGGAATAGAAGCTGCTTTCTTACGTGGAGAATAAGGCCTTGATGGAGTACAAAGCCATTTTTTATCCTTAGAGAAGCAGGGTTGAATGCCCTTGACTAGCCAGTGAGCTACTACTGTTTTTGAAATGGCACTGCTGTTGTTTGGTTTAGAGTAGGCGACAAATAAATATTGCGTTTTGTGGAAAGATGTAGTCCTTTCAATGTAGTACATGAGGGCCATCTTAACATCTAGTGTGTGAATGGCTTTATCTGCCACTGAATCTGGTTTTGGAAGAACATTGGGAGTTCAATTGTCTGGGTGAGATGGAAAGGAGAGATGACCTTGGGTGGAAATTTTGGGTTAGTTCTAAGGATCACCATGTGTTGGGAAATGGCCCTCTCTGAAGGGTCAACCCAAACATTTTGCCTTCCCCCTCCTCTTTTTGCTGAATTCTTGAAGTGGCCTTAGGACTCTTACTACTTTACCACTGCAAATCAATGCTAAGGTGCATGTGCTTCTTCCCTAAACATGTGTGTAATTGGTGTATAACAGGTTGATGCATTTAATGTACTTGTAAGTCCCTCGTAAAGTGGTGTACCATATAGCCAGGGTCTGTAAGTTACATGCCACTAGTGGGCTGCAGCACTGATTGTGCCACCCACATAAGTAGCCTTTCCAACCTGTCTCTGGTCTGCCACTGCAATGCCTGTGTGGGCAGTTTACCGCTATTTTGATTTGGCATTTAAAATTACTTGCCAAGCCTTAAACTCCCCTTTTATTACATTTATGTCACCCTTAATTAGGATCAGATAGCCCTAAGTGCAGGGTGTTATGTAAGTAAATAATGCAGGACATGTACTTTTGTGTTTTGTGTGTCCTGGTAGTGACAAACAGCCTATTTTATTTCTCACTACTTTGAGGCCTACTTCGCTCATAGGTTAGCATTGGGAATTCCTTAATACACTTTTAAGTTATAATTCCTGATCAGAGAGGAGTATCTTTTTCATGTTTCATATGTATGGAACGGTTTTGATAAATCCTACTTACAGGTGAAGTTAGATTTAACATTACTAGAAAGTGGATATTATTCTGCACTTACTGCTCTGTGTGCCTGACTGCCTGTCTCTTGGGGTGGGTGACAGCTAAACGTTGTGCATTCCCTCTAGACAGCCACACCACAGGAAGGATAGCTGTGTCTGAGTACCCATCTACATACATCTGCACTCTGATGGCCTTGCCTGGGCAGGATGGAAGGGAGGAGGTAACACTTCACTTGAATAGGAAGTGGCCTGTACCCACACAAAGGACTAATTACCCCCCACAGGTAGCCTGACAGACAGGACTGGGTGGAAAGGGATACTTGTGCACTTCAGAGAATTGCTTTGAAGTCCCCCCACATCAAAGGCACTTTTAGGTATAAGTGCTGCGTCTCTGACCCCCTAAAATCAGACACATCTGGATCTTGAATTGAACCTCTGTCAGAAGGACTGCTGTGCTCCATAAAGGACTCAACTTTGCACAGAAGACTTAAACGGCCTGCGTTTATCTTGTAGTCCTGCTGCCTGCTGCTGTCAGACTCTGCTGAAAGAGAACTGGACTCTAACTTCACTCCAAATGATCTCTAAGGGTTTGTTGGATTGCCTCCTGTTGCTTGAAGCTCAGAGAAATCAAGGTCTCTAACCCCGCTCCTGTGCCTGGCTCACTGACAGTTGCCCGATACTTGCAACAAGGATTTCTACTCATCTCCTGTCTTCGTGTAGCAGAACCGATGCATCGACCCGGTTGCGGGAGTGCAATCGGTGCACTGCATCCGAACCAGCCCTTAGCCTCCCGAGATCGATGCATCGAACAGCCTCTCGCCACCACTGCAGCTTGGTGAGATCGTCACATCTCCTCGACTGTGTAGCAGAATCCAAAACATTGCTCAACGCCTCTGTACTCCGGCACCTGTCTTCAGAATTAATGCATCGCCTACACTGCGTAGAGAAGATCAATGCATCTTGCTGTTTGCGATCAGGGAAGTTAATTATTTGTTCACTGAGGCCTGCGTGCGTCATGTAGTCGGCCTGCGCTTCCACAAGGTTGGCCCGAACTTTGACTTTGCCCTGTTCCAGCATGACCTAAAGTAATCTGTGTAGCACTACTTGCTTTTAAGCACTTCTATTGCATTTATTCTTATATATCCAATATCTCAACTTCTATACATTGGATTTTTTGTCCTTAGGGCCTGTTTTGTTTATAATATTATAATTAATTCTTATACTGTGTGGAGTCTTTTTGTGATGTATTTATTGTGTTACTGTGTGTGTGTGTGTGTGTGTAGCACAAATACCTTACACATTTCCTCTTTAGATAATCCTGACTGATAACCCTCTTAAGACCTTCCATAAATGCTTTAATGACTGGGGACCCTGTGCAGTGAAATGTTCCCTGTTTTACAACTATGCCGCCACTGCAGAAAAATGTAAACAAAGGGAAGTATAAACCAGGCCGGAACATTGCAAGTGCAACAGAGAACAGACAATGTCCTGCACTGTTGGCTTTAGTGGATCAATGTATTTGGGTAGCTAGTGATGGACGAATCTGTACAACTTTGCGGCAGAACATGCTTGAGTAGTGGCATGGTGAGCCTCTTTGAGAATGGACATACATTCAGAAGGCAAAATGAGATAACCAAACTCTAGGACCTCAGGAGCATGATCGTAGATTGAGCTGCCTGGGATTGGGATGCCTGAGTGTACACTGGTGTTGAGTAAGAAGGTCCAGCCTGTTGGGGAGCTTCCCTTGTAGGACTACAGACAAGTCTAGGAGGGTTGTGACCTATGGTTGTTTGGCCCACATGGGGGCCACTAGGACGAGGGTGAGGGACGTCTGCCAAAGCTTCTGAATTACATATGGTATGAGTGGGGAGGTGGAAAAGCATAGGAAAATATCCCTCACCTGTTCATCTATAGTGCATTACCAAAGGACTGTGGGTGTGGAAACCTGGAGGTGAAGCTTGGGCATTTGCCGTTTTCAGCTGTTGCAAACAGATCTATTTCGGGAAACCCCTAAAGTTGGAAACAGGGGAGCAGGATCTTGTCGATGGAGCTCCCGTTCGTGGAGGCAATGTGTGCCCTACTGCTTTTGCAGGAAATACATGGCAGTCATGTTGTCTGTTTTGATTAGGACTGTATTGTAATGTACATGGCAGAGGAAGGCCTTCAGAGCCAATTGAACTGTCAATCATTCCAGGTAGTTGACTTGGAAGGTCTGCTGAAGGGGTGTCCAGTGACCCTGAACAGCCATGTCTTGTAGATGTGCCCGAGCGTGTGAGAGAAGCATCTGTGGTGGTCACTTCAGGGACTGGATCTAAAAAGGGCCTTCCACGCAACAGATTGTTGTTGTTCCACCACTGCAGAGAGCAATGGGTGTGGCCCAAATTAGCACTAGATCTTTCCATAGACCCTCCGCTTGTGGTCACTGTGCCGATAGGGACTTTTGGAGCAGGCACACGTGTTAGTGAGCATGGGGAATGATGGTGATGCAGGAGGCCATCATGCAGAGGAGGCGCATTACTTTTATCACTGTTTGATGATTTTTTGACTGAAAAAGAGGCAGCAGTAACTGAAAGGCTCGTACTCTTGTGGGACTGGGATAAGCTTTCCCGGTGACTGAGTTCACTGTTGCCCCAAGGAAGTGTTGTATCTATGAGGGTTGGACGTGGGATTTGCCCATGTTGATGGTTAAACACAAAGAGTGGAGGAGATCTAAGGTGATAAGCGTGTGAGACAGACACTGCCGCTTGCTTGCACTCTTTATCAGCCAGTCATTGAGACACGGGAAGACATGGATGCCGCTCCGCTGGAGATGAGCGGCTCCCACTGCAAGGCATTTGGTGAAAACTCTTAGAGCGGTGGTTATGCTAAAGGGCAGAACTTTGAAATGAAAGTGCAGTTCACTTACCATGAACCTGCCGTTGCGGGGATGTGCAGGGTAGATTGGGAAGTCGAAACAGGAGTCCTTTAAGTCGAGGGCAGTCATGAGGTCGCCTTGCTGAAATAGTGGTATGAAGTCCTGGAGCATGACCATTTTTAAATGCTCCAACAATATGGACTTGCTGAGGGGTCCGAGGTCTAGTATGAACCTCAGGGACCCGTCTTTCCTTTTGGGATTATAAAGTACAGGGAGTACACCTCCTTGCTATGTTGTTGGGGCAGCACTGGCTTTTATGGCTCCCTTTAGGAAAAGTGTGTCTACCTCCTCATGGTGGAGCCTCAGGTGTGGGGAAAGGGAGTGTTGCAGGGGGCTATGTTTGGTAGTGGGGCAGTAAGTTCCAGGCATTAACCGTGCTCTCAGGTGATATTTAACCATTGTGGATAGAACCCTTGCAGAACGTCCCACGACAGGTGTTATGTGATCAGGGGGACAGGAAGTCACTGTTTGTAGATGCAGCTCCCATAGCCGCTCCATCTCTTCCTTTGCCCTTTGCATTGTTTCCCCTAAAGGCACCCCTGGAATATCCCCGGGAGGCTTGTGGTTGTTGCTATTGCCTCTTGTAGGAGGAGGAAGAGGCATCTGTGGAGGCAGTATTTGGACCGCCATAATACTGTGATCGGCAAAAGGTCTTATAGGGCCTTGAAGATTTGAGAGCCCTCAATAAATGGTTGTATCCGTGTCTTTGGTCATTTTCATCAGCATCAGATCAACTGAAGGCCAAAAGAAGTGTTCCTTATCCAAGGGCATGTTGGTCACATGCTGCTGGACTTCTAGCTTAAATACAGCGATACAAAGCTGATCATGTTGTGGATTAAGAAGCTGGAATTGATGCCTCTGGCAGCGGAGCCTGCTGCATTGAGAGCACACCTGATAGAGGTGATGGAGAAAATTTGACCTTCCGTTACAATCACTTGTGCCCATTGCTTGTGGGGGTCATGGAGATTTTTGATTCAGTCCCTATTTTGTCCCATTGGATACGGTCATACCTCGACAATAACCCTGAAGACTTGATGATAAACCAATACGTTTCCAATTGTGAGGCAACTCTTTTGCCCACCGCATTGATCTTTGTCAGTTGGGGGGGGGGGGGCATCCAAGTAGCTTGAGCTTTTGCCAATTTACTGGCAGCGTGCACCACCAAAAGGTCTGGCGGGAGCTGTTTTCTAATATGTCAGAGCATAAGGGCCTGTATATCTTGTCTACTCTGGGGTAATAACTCTGGCCTTAACTGGATCTTTGGAGACCTCTTGTGTTCCCTTAAGCATGAGCATAAACTGGGTGACATGATGGGTAGGGGAGAACGTTTTCACCTAGAAGTCCACCTCTTCTGGAATGCTCTTTAGGTTCACCTTGTGAAAAGTGGCCGCTGTGTGAATTACCTCTTGATACAAGGTGGTATCGTCAGGAGGGGGAAGGTTTGGCAGCGTAGAGGCCGGTTGTTGTCACCTAGAGGGACAACCCTATAAGGGAAGGAGATGGGCCTCTTTGATTGTGGAGGGGGAGGAGAGAAAGGTAGAGGAGCAGGTGAAGGAGTACAAGGAGGAGGATGTGGAGGAGCAGGCCTAGGGGGCATCAGGCTTTAGGACATCCTTGAGCATAGTACCCCGTTTCCTGAATTCAGAATTTTTTCTTTCCAGTAATCGATAGCTTTCAAAGAGCGCACATGGGTTTCACACCTGTTCCCCCAACAAACTACAAGTAAGACTAAGCACAAATATAGAGAATAACTTTTTTTCTTAGACAAAGACAAAATGCAAACAGTGTCTGGATCCTTTCTGGAGCAAAGACTTGCAGCTCCTTCCTCTCACAATGCTTTTCATAGTCAAAAAAATATTTTGAGGGAAAGGACTGCCCACTACAGAAACAATTACCCAGGTGGTGGAGCCTGAAAAGGGTGGGACTGGGGACAAATTTACTCCCTCATTACAAATCCCATCTAATAGTTAATTTCTTTTTTTGGTAGTGGGGAAAGGAAGGAGGAAGGGACGGCGGGAGTTTTTCACTTCCTCCCTCTACCTTTACCCCATGTCTCTTCTTACAGAAATACTGGATTATGGGAATGGGGTAGCTAGGAAAGAGCTTATGGCAGTGATTAATGTCCTCACTCCTGTATCCACACCCGCCAGATTGATTGCGGAATGGAACAAGTTACTTCCCTTTGGTGTAACGGTTTCTGGTAGATACTTTAACAACAAATTCCTAACCTTCTGAATTATTCCCAGGCACCACACTGGATCCAGGAACGTTTACAGCAATTAAGCAGTGTCATCAGACTCCGCAGTGGATGCATCCCAACTTCAAAAGAGACTGTGTGGAACTGTATATAGGTACCACCAAGGCGCACTGAGTTTACAACAAAGCATTTCATGCTCTTAGATTTGGAGTATCAAAACCAGACAGAACCATGCCAGTGTGCACCCTCTAACACGGAACCTTTCATAACACAGATGTCAGACGTCCACTAAAGTATAGGGGGAGGGCAGGCAGTGAGAAATCTACCAGAAAGAACAATGCTGAAGGTAAGGGACTTGTTCTTTTGAGTGACGCTTCTAACTGCGGAGTAATCACCTTTGAATAGATATCTAAGTGGTACTCCTTATAAAGGTCAAAAGGTCTGAGGGACGATTTTGCAACAGGAGATTCTGGAGAACCAAGAGAGCAAAATGGCCTTGATTGCATACCGGAGAGCCGGGGAAGTAATGCCTGTTAAAGGAGTAGATGAATGCCCAATTAGCCGCCTGGCAGATACCCAGCACCAGACCACCCTGAAGCAAGGATGTAGTGGCATCCTTAGCTCTGACGGAATAAACTATAAGGCCCTCAGGAGGCTCCTTTTTGGCCAAGGCATAGCACATGTTTATCCATAGCATGATGCATTTGGATAAAGTTTATTTCTGGACAACACTTCCTTTGTTAACACCAGGGAATCCTTCAAAAATTGGTCAACCGTGCAGCCTCTTATCCTCCATAGAGGGGTGTTACAGAGAGAAGAAAGCAGGCAGCATGATACACTGTCCTACTTGCAAAGGAGACATCACTTTTAGGCAGAAACCATCTCCGTCCAAAGAATCAAGGTGGCATACGGTTGTGGTATATTTTACTGACATGGCGCACTGAAGTAACTGCAATGAGTAAGATGGAGTAGTTTCTTTTCTGTAACTCCAGTTCTGTAGTAGGGGTATCTCTGTTATAGTCATAATCTAGTGAATAGTCCCGCCCATGTGCGCGGACCCCGGAGCAATAAAAAATAATCTCTAAAAGGTGACAAATCATGCAGACCTGCATACACCTTTAAGAGAGAATTTAATTTAAAGACAGATAATGCAGCCTATACCCACAGGCTACACTGTCCAGTACTTCAACTAGAATTCCACCAATATCCACAAACAGCACTGCCTGTCCAGTTTTTCTCCACATAGGAAAAAACCCTGCCTCTACCAGCAACAGCCTCTGGAATGATAGAGAGGAAGGAGTGGACAGACAAGCCCCATAGGCTGCCATTATGTGGCTTGGAACAGGATACTGTGCCTTTAAGAAAACTTTCCAGTTTTCCAGAACTTTCCCCAGTATCCCAGAATGCCCAGCAGGTCCCATTTACTTTCAGTTCTTTTTGAAGGCGTAGCACGCCAGACCTGTAGCATTCTTCATATGAATAATTATCTCTCCACCGGGGAGGAGGGCGGGCGCTTATGACTATAACAGAGATACCCCTACTACAGAACTGGAGTTACAGAAAAGAAACTACTCCTTCTGTAGTAGGGGATCTCTGTGTATAGTCATAATCTAGTGAATAGAATGGCAAGCCCATCCCCACACAACAAAAGCGGTGGAGAACACACAAGACACTACCACTACTGTGCGAACAAATTTCGCAGCGAAGCCTGCCCAACCTGAGCATCTGCCCTGGCATCCGTGTCCAGACAGTAATGCGCAGCAAAAGTATGGACCGACTTCCAAGTGGCCGCCTTACAGATTTCCGCAATCGGAACATTACGCAGCAAAGCCGTCGTGGCAGCTTTGCCCCTGGTGGAATGAGCCTTAGGTTTACCCCCTAAGGTCTTATTAGCCTTTTGATAACACAACTGTATGCAGGACACAATCCACCGAGAGATGGACTGCTTAGAGGTCGCAAGACCAGTCCTGACAGCCATAATTAACAAACAATTGGTCAGACCTACGAATATCCTTGGTCTTATCCAGATAAAATTTCAACACCCTTCGGACATCCAGGGAATGGAGAGCCCTTTCCGCTGGTGAAGAGGGATTCTGAAAGAACGTAGGTAAAGTTATGGTTTGATTGACATGAAAGTCAGAGATAACCTTAGGAAGGAACTTAGGGTGAGTACGCATCACAACCTTAGCAGCATGAAACACAGTATAAGGTTCTTGACAACATAATGCCTGAAGTTCACTCACCCTGCGGGCCGATGTAATGGCCACCAGGAACGCCGCCTTCCAGGATAGGTGCTGCAATGAAGCCTTGTGAATAGGTTCAAAAGGCTCTCTCATCAGTCTGGACAGCACCACATTCAAGTCCCAAGAAGGCGAGGGAAGTCTGACAGGAGGGAACACCTTCTTCAAGCCTTCCAAAAAATCCTTGACCACAGGAATCTGAAAGAAGGACGTCTGTGAAGGGCACTTCCTGTAAGCAGTCAAAGCAGCCAGATGAACCTTAATGGAATGGAAATTAAGGCCAGACTGCGCCAGATGCAAAAGGTATGGAAGGATGACATCTTCCTTACATGTTGTCGGATCAAAGTTCTTGGACTTACACCAGATACAGAACCTCTTCCACTTGTAAGCATAGGATGTCCTAGTGGAAGGTCGCTTAGACTCCTTCAGAATGTCCATACAATCGTCTGGTAGATTCAGATGACCATATTGCACTATTTCAGGAGCCATGCCGCCAAACTCAAAGACGAGAGGTTGGGGTGCACCATCCGCCCCCCGAACTTCGTGAGAAGGTCCGGCCTGCACGGCAATCGCAGGTGAGGAAGGAGAGACCGGTGAAGAAGGTCCGTGAACCACCACTGCCTGGGCCACTCCGGGGCGATCAGGATCATCCGCGCCCTGGACTGGGACAGCTTGATGAGCACCGCCGGAATCAGGGGAATGGGTGGAAAAGCGTACAGAAAGCTGTTCGACCAATCGATCCATAGTGCATTCCCCAGCGTCCCCCGCTGGTAGTACCTGGATGCGAAGTCTCGGCATTTGCTGTTTTCGGCGGTGGCGAACAGATCTACGTCTGGAGTCCCCCACCTTGCGAAGACTTCTCCTAGTAATTCGTCGTTTATGACCCATTCGTGGTTTTCCTGAATCAGCCTGCTCAAGGCGTCCGCCTGAGCATTCTGCACCCCTGGCAGATGCGTGGCCGTAATCGTCAGTCCTCGGGCCAGCAGCCAGCGCCAGATCGCCTGCGCCTCCTGCGACAGAGTGCGCGATCTCGACCCCCCCCTGCTTGTTGAGGTAATACATCGTGGTTGTATTGTCCGTCTGTATCAGCAGCGAGTTGGTCTGGAAGGACGGAAGGAAAGCCTTCAGTGCCAGGAAGACAGCTCTGAGTTCCAGGAAATTGATGTGGTACGTCGATTCCAAGGGAGACCACTTCCCTTGAATCTGCAGGTCCCCGGAATGCGCACCCCAGCCCTGGAGAGAAGCATCCATCACCACATTCGTCGTGGGAATGTCCTTGTGGAAGGGAACCCCCTGGAGGAGGTTTTCCGCCGAACACCACCACTTCAGAGACTGACGAGCATGTAGAGACAGTCGGATCTTGTCGTCCCAAGAGCCTGTCCTCCGATCCCACTGATCCTCCAAGCACTCCTGCAGTGGTCGCATGTGTAGGCGTGCGTGCGGAGTGAGGAAGATACAGGAGGCCATCGATCCCAGTAGAGACGACACCTTCCTCACAGTCGTCGATGGAGCAGTCCTGAGGTCCTGAGCCTTCCGAAGGAGTGATAACCGTCTCTCCTCCGAAGGAGACACGCTTGCTGACCTCGTATCTATGGAGGCCCCCAGGTACTGTATGCACTGTACCGGAGACGGGACCGATTTGGACATGTTGACGTGTAACCCCAGCTTGTTCAAGAGCTCGCACGTCCATCGGAAGTGTTCTTGCGCTTCCTCGAAGGATGACGCCTTGATCAGCCAATCGTCCAGATACGGGTAGACAAACACCTTGTTCCTCCGCAGGTGTGCCGCCACCACCGCCATGCACTTCGAAAAAGTCCTGGGAGCAGACTTCAGCCCGAATGGCAGTACTGTGTATTGATAGTGATTGGCGCCGACTTGGAATCGCAGGAACTTCCTGTGCTTCCGTGCTATGGGCACATGAAAGTACGCATCCTGTAGATCTATGGCACAGAGCCAGTCTCCCCGTTGCAGCTGAGGGTAAATCTGGTGCAACGATAGCATGCGAAACTTCTCTCTGCGAATCCACTTGTTTGCTTGTCGCAAATCCAGAATGGGCCTGAACTCGTTCTTGTCCTTCTTGCGAACGAGGAAGAACCGAGAGTACAGACCTCTTCCCCTTTGAGACAAAGGTACTTCTTCTACCGCCTTTTTTCTCAACAAGATGTCTGCCTCCGCCTGGAGCTCCCTCAGCTGGAAGCGAGAGCTGACCGGCGGAATCGCTGGAGGCGGGCTGATGAACCGAAGACTGTATCCATTGCAAACAATATTCAGCACCCACTTGTCCTGAGTAATTTTTCTCCACTCTGCCGGAAAAAATTGGATGCTTCCCCCCACTGGAGTGGGTAACGGTTGAGGGGGAAGTAAAAGCTCAGGGCCGAGACCCGGCCGGGCCCTTGTTTGTGGTAGTAGCCTGCTGGCCTCCTCTACCCCTCTGGCGCTTCTGGAAGGGCTTGCGGAACTGCTGCTGTTGTGGCTGCTGCTGTCCCGAGCCCTGCCCACGCCCTCGGCCCGACGACCCGAACCTCCTCTGGAACGGTCGTTTCTTTTTCTCGGCCTTCTCTAACCCGACGGCCGTCAGGGTTTCCGCTTCAGCCTTCATGCGGGCCATTTCATCGTCCGCATGCTTCCCGAACAGGGTTTCCCCCGAGAAGGGCAGGTTGGCCACTC
The DNA here is from genome assembly GCF_964204655.1 of Triturus cristatus. Lineage (NCBI taxonomy): Eukaryota > Metazoa > Chordata > Amphibia > Caudata > Salamandridae > Triturus > Triturus cristatus. Next base: position 895,248,294 of record NC_140580.1, on the reverse strand, counting down.
TCTGCTGTGCCTCCGGCTTGAGGGACGTCAGGCGCAACCAGGAATGGCGCCGCTGGTGGATGCCATGACAGTAGGCGTGGGCGGCCAATAGCGATACATCCGCCGCTGCGCTGATCGTTTGGTTAGAAACCAGCATGCCTTCGCGCACCGTCTCCAAGAAGTCCTCCTTCTTGTCTCGTGGCAGGAGGTCCGCATATTGCTGCAGGGATTCCCACAGGGCCCAGTCGTAACGGCCCAATAACGCCCCTGCACTCGCCGCTTTCATCGTGGTAGCGGCGGTACCACACACCTTCCTGCCCGCAGAGTCCAGCCAGCGGCTTTCCTTGTCCGGTGGCACCGTGGAGGCCGGGGCGGTCGCATGTTGTTTTCTCGCCGCTGTCACGATAACCGAATCCGGCTTCGGGTCCCCTCTCAAAAAGGACGGATCCGACTCCGGGGCCCTATATTTCTTCATGAGCCTGGACGGAGCGGCCTTCGCTGTTGCAGGAGTGAGGAACAGTTCCAAGGCTGGTTCCACCAGTCCAGGCACGAGAGGCAGGAGGGGGCGAGACAAGTGTCTTTTATGAAGTGTCTCAAATATCACGGACGTCGTGGGTGTTGGAACCGTCACCGTGATATTCAGCTTCGCAGCCCCTCGCAACAGCACCTCCTGGAACGAGACCAAGTCATCCACCGGCGACACCCTAGTCCCCGGGGAGTCCGACAGCGTCGGGGAAAGGTCCCTGTCCGAGGAGCGCGACCTGGACCTATACCTCCTGCGGCGTCGTCTAGAGTCTGACGAGGATCGCCCTCGGCTCCGCGATCGTCGCCTCCTGTGAGAGCGGGAGCGCGACCTCTTCGGCTTAGGCCTGTCCGCCGGTCTCGCTGGTCCAGGCGACCGTGGGCGTCGTGGCTTCGGGGTCCCCTGCGGCGGAGTCGGGTACCGTGGAAGGGAAACCGACCTCGGGGGGACCGGCGGCGGTCCCGCAGGAGTGTGTGGCAGCAACAGAGGCTGGGGTGGCGGAGACAGAGTCCGCGGCCGCGGAGGAGGCGGTGGCGGAGGTGGAGACGGTGGTGGAGGAGGTGGCGGCGGTGGAGGAGGCGGTGGCAGAGGTGGGAGAGGAGGAGGCGACGGAGGCATCCGAGGCGGGGTATACACCACCGAGTACACCGATCCCGGCGACTCTCTCTTCCTCGACGTCGATCTTCTCCTCGACGTCGACCTGTGCCTCGACGGCGATCTTCTCGGCGTCGATCTCTTCTTCGGCGTCGACTTTTGTCTCGACGGCGACCTTCGCCTCGACGGCGACCTTCGCCTCGACGGCGACCTTTGCCTCGACGGCGATCTTCGCCTCGACGGCGATCTTCGCCTCGACGGCGACCCTCGCCTCGACGGCGACCCTCGCCTCGACGGCAACCTTCGCCTCGACGGCGACCTTCGCCTCGACGGCGACCTCCTTCTCTTCATCGACGGCGAGCTGCGATCCCTCGACGCCGAACGCCGACGCCGGGTCTTCACTCGACGTCGACCGCTGGACGAAGCCGAAGATGGCGTCGTCGCCGACGACGCCGATGTAGTCGACGGCGGCCTATTCAGGTCCCTCGACGGCGATCGTCGACGCCGCTTCTCCCCAGAGCCCTGGGGAGACGGCGAACAGACGGTGGTCATCCTCCTCGTCGACGCCCTCGACGTCGACGGGGAGCGGGAGCGCTTACTGGTCTTCCTGCCCCTGGGGAGCCCCCCAGAGGCCTCAGTATGGGCCAAATCAGCCCCTCCAGACCCACCTGGTGCCTTCAGTCTTCGCTCCTCCAGAGCTTGAAGTCTGCTCTTCATCCTGTCCCTCAGGGTCCTGGCTTAAAACGAGTGGCAGATGGTACAGCTTTCAGGCACGTGGGACTGGGGAAGGCAAGCTATGCACACCTCGTGTGGGTCAGTTTTAGCCTTCTTTCGACCACACTCCGGGCACTTGTCGAACAAGCCAGGCATGTTGACAGTACCAGCTACTAAACACAAGAAAAAGTGACAAAAATTGCCAAAATCTCAATGAAAACCTTGAAAAAGGGAGAGCTCAATGCTCCAGGGTCCTGCTAGCAGGAGCCGGAAAAAAGAACTGAAAGTAAATGGGACCTGCTGGGCATTCTGGGATACTGGGGAAAGTTCTGGAAAACTGGAAAGTTTTCTTAAAGGCACAGTATCCTGTTCCAAGCCACATAATGGCAGCCTATGGGGCTTGTCTGTCCACTCCTTCCTCTCTATCATTCCAGAGGCTGTTGCTGGTAGAGGCAGGGTTTTTTCCTATGTGGAGAAAAACTGGACAGGCAGTGCTGTTTGTGGATATTGGTGGAATTCTAGTTGAAGTACTGGACAGTGTAGCCTGTGGGTATAGGCTGCATTATCTGTCTTTAAATTAAATTCTCTCTTAAAGGTGTATGCAGGTCTGCATGATTTGTCACCTTTTAGAGATTATTTTTTATTGCTCCGGGGTCCGCGCACATGGGCGGGACTATTCACTAGATTATGACTATACACAGAGATCCCCTACTACAGAAGCACCATGTCACTCGTCTGGTGCTGTATGCCATCCAGGCCTTTCTGGCTTTCATCAGAAGCAGCCTCTTGCGAGTTCTAAAGGACAACACGACTGCCAGGTACTACTGCAACAAACGGAGTGGAGTCACACGCTATGCCAGCAGACTCTGAGGCTGTGGAGCAGGTTGGACCATCAGGGAATTTCCTTGACTGTCAACCATATGGCAGCTTATCTCAACTAGAAGGTAGACAAAATCAGCAGGCGCATTCCACTCTACCACTAATGGCAAGTACACCTGGAGGTAGTTCAAGGCAAATTTTACTATAGGGGCATGCTTCTGGGTAGATCTTTCACACCTGTGTTGAGATATTTGCACTCAAGAGTTTCTGCATTCTCCATGTTGTCCAAGTGGCCTTCCCAGCTCAACGTTGATGCATCTGTCACCACTGTGAAGGACTCCAACCTGAACTTTGGCAAGTCATTCTCCCAGGCCAGACCACTGAAGGTCCTGGACAACCTTCTGTGACAAACATATGTAGTCCAAGAAGAACATACAGAAATTAGCGATTGAAGGCACAAGTTCCACAGCAGGACTCACATGTGCTCACAGCCATGACTCATAAACAGTATATATGAGTCTAAAGGATCAATAAGCCTCAGAATTGTCAGGGTCAATATACAGGGCTGAGTTGAAAGCATCAAGATCATACCCTTGCTCTGGGGGCCGAAAAACGGCTGAGGAGCCTGTCTTCATCAGCTAATTGTCAAGGTACAGTACAGGAAAACGTGCACTCCTGACCTGCGAACATGGACTGTGAATAGCCATCAACGTGGTAAATACTCGTCGCACCAAGATGAGGGTGAAGGGCAGATGGTGAACTGAAAGTGTTCCGGTCCCATAATGAAATGTAGGAAATGCATGTGGGACTGCAGGAGGGTACATAAAAGTAGACCTGCAAATCCAATGATACCATCAAATTCCCAGCATGAATGGTGGGGAGTTCCTGTGCCAGCATCCTAAAGGTGTTCTTCCAAACGAAGGTGTGGGGCACCAAAAATTGAATAGCAAGTGTAGGAGAGTAGGATCTGCACTTATGTTGCCCCCACCTTTTTTCTGATGTTAACACTGGTTTCTGGCTATAGTCTGGCTGGGACCCTGCTAATCAGGGCCCCAGCCTCTCTGTTCTCTCTAAACAACTTGGAGTGCATATTAGATTCACTAATGATTGGATACTGTGGTACCTTATGAGCCCCTAGTATATGGTACCTTAGGTACCAAGGGCATAGGTACTTCACAGGCCTACCAGGGGTTGAAGCATGTATTATGCCACCCCTGGGAAGCAGACTAAATCTGACACCAAAGGCCTGCTACTGCGGCCTGGGTGAGGTAGTGTTAGCACTCCTCACTGAGATAAAGGTTCCCTATATCTCATCTTACACACACATATACAACTATCAGTCACCCCTAAGGCAGGCCCTATCAATCCTGAGGGCAGGGTGCTTGGTTTCCATGTGAGGGGGTGCCTCAGCCTGAGCAGGGTCCCTCTGCAGCTCTCAGAGTCTATTCTCTGTAGCTGTTTGTGGATGCGGTTAAACCATATACTCTTAAGTGCATTATAACCTCGCGGTAAATGCTAACTCTGGGATGACTGCATCAAAACATGTTGTGTTTGGTGTGAAACGCTTTGGAATCATACCCCCACACCAGTAACTGGTGTGGGAGTATGATCCCGCCCTTCTAGAGGGATAGACATGTACCCACTGTGGAAACACGGTAGATTCCGGAAAGAGCCCTGGCATCACAAAATGGATGCCACCAGCCCTCCTGCTGCTGACCGAAACTCACAGTGGAGGAGGGCCAACAATAGGCTTCCTGTCACAGGAAGGTGTAACCACCTTCCAGACAGGATTTAGTGTATTGGGGCTGGGTGGCTGCACTCCTAGAGTGCTTTGAAGTCCTGCACTGGGGGAGCAGTAGGCTCCTCTGTGCATATGTCAGCTCAAACCGGTTCAGGGGCTACCTGCCCCTGCTCTGGCGCGAAACTGGACAAAGGGAAGTGAGTGTAGCCACCCACTCCCCTGACCCTCCCATCGGTGGGGTCATAGAGCTAGTCCCTCCCTTTCTTCTAGTATAAGTTATGGAACCATTGCCATTGCAAACTAGATATCCCTGGACGACGCTCTGAAGAAGAATCCTGGACCTTCGATGTTCCACTACCTTTGGAAGACTGAAGAATCTCCCTTGGAGTCAAGGAGCGACTCCCCTGCTTGGCAGGCACCACAACTTTGAATCAATGGTCGCAAACTTTCCCGCTCCCGCCGGAGTCCGAAGTCCCTGCAGCCCGGAAGTGAATTTCCTGACTTCTCTACAGCCATCGTGAGTCCCCAGTGACGCTGAGGCAAGTGGACCCCACGAGTGACGAGGAACAGCAATACCCGGGTACGGTGCACTATTGTCGAGTGCAATCCCTCTACGAACTTGTGCATTGGACCACGTATGGTCCAAGCCTCCAGCAGGATTTCCACCGAAGATCAGAGGCCTACCTTGTCCCGAGTGACCGTGGGCTCCTGTGAAGTGTATCCTCCCGAGGCGTCTTTGCGATCCCTTGGCAGCTGGCTTGTGGGTCCCCTGAAGACTTTTCTACAGAACCAAAGAACTCCTCTGGTTGTGCTGGAGCAGAGTTTTCTGTTGAAAATTCATCGGGTTTTGAAGCTTCAGTTATCTATACGTGGTAAAATTAAAATTATTAATTTTTAATAACTAATTATTTTGTCTTGTGTAAATGTAGTTTTATACTGATCAACATGTGTGTGTTAACAAAAGAGAATTACACGTGGGAATGCTTATGTGTGCTAACTAATAATAACGTGCATGTTTACATGTTTAAATGTTGCTGAGTGCTGTTTATTTTAAAGCACAAAACGCTTTCGAATTGATGCTTTTCTGTGTTGCAAAGGCTAGATAATTACAGACACATAAGGGTATTAGTGGGGTTAACACTGTTTAATCACTATGCTGTAGTAACGTTGTTTTGTTTCTTTCAATTAAGATGGTCTATTGTGGCCTATTGAGGCCTAACAAAACATGGCCGCCGTTTGCAGCCTGGCTTCGAGTGAATAATTTGTGATGAGAGGGCCTTGCTGAATATGGTCACGAGTCATTTGACCACAGTCCTTGCCTGGTTAAAACTTTCCGTGAGGACAGCAGCAGTTCTAGGCAAGTTTCCAGATGCATCGGAACAGCCTTGACAGCCTTGGAAAACAAAGGAGCCTTAAAGAAAGACTCTGAACTCTGAGCTCATTGCCGAGGAAATGTGGAAGTTGAAGGATACATTTTATTTTTTGGTTCCTGTTCTGTTTTTTTATTTTTGTGATTTCCCTGAGCGGAGATTTTCCAAATGTAGCGATGCTACATCCTTTCCTTCTCGCTTTGCTCAGAGGTTCAACGGACGCGATGAATACTTTATGTTTCTTTCCTTTGTTCAAAATGCTATAAAAATTGTTAGCCTAGAGAGGGTCTTTGCCACTTTGCCATTTTCCTTCCCGAACCTGCGTTGGTGAGGATCTACGCTGTGAGGACGGCGACTCGAGAGACTTTACCGAGAGACTTGTCCTGACCCGTTCTGACATTTAGCTAGAATAGGTAATTATGAGAAACCCGATTCATTCTGATTGATTTCCTTTGACTAATTTTAGATAAAGCATTATAATTTTGAATATGGTGTTAGTTATTATTTCTTGTCAATTATTAAGTACTATATTTTGATTATTGTTGTATAGATTGTTTATATCATGTTTCAGGGCAGTTACAATAACCAGGTCTTATCGACCTCGATATAGATGCGGGGTGTTTAGGAGTTTTTCTTTCCACAGGTTTAGTGCTGGTAGAGTATTTGAGCGAATGTTAGTGAAATGGGCCCTAGTGTATGATGAGTGTATGTGCGTGTAACTGTGAAATTACTCTATCCGTGGAAGTAGGGATATTGTATACACCCCGATCTCTATCAATTTCCTGGTAGCAGAGTAGGATGGTTATTGATGATTGTCTTGATCTGATTAGATTGCTTGTACATTAGCTTATTGATTATTGATTATTGATTAATGTTGGAATATGTACTAATACTATATGTTGGAGTCGTCATGTTGAGTTATATGTAGTGCTTCTGGAACTTGGGAGCTAGTAGCAGTTCCGTAGTAGGGCAGAGGGAAGTATATGCTGCTCTCGGGAAAGACGGGATTGTAGGAAAAAACGTGTGACAATTGAAGTTGCGCGTCAAATTGTCTGGGTTCGGAATCAGTGACATTGTCGTATGTTACTATTAGAAATATATTTCTGGTATAAAAGGAGTGCGTATGGTAGCAAAGGTTATCTGTGAAACTCTGGTCTTAAGTCCCAGGGATCCGTAAGGTTCACCGTTAAAGCTTATCGCGGGAGAAGTAATAGGTATTCTCTGAGCTTGTTTGAGGAACTGGGCAGAGGTAAGCTGCTTTGTTGATGTGTGTTATAATTCTGTAGTGGGACAGATTGTTCGCTGTTCTCGGGAAGCAGGATTCTGTGTGTATGTACTATATTTTCCTTGTATGAATGTGCGTGAATGCATATACATTTGATTGATTGTAAGACTCTTTGGACGAGTCCTAGAGGAAACAGTTAAGGGATGTATGAAAGTTCGTTGATTCTTGTGAAATAGATTTTCTTTTACTATTCTTTGGTTAGCGAAGCAGACAATGGAGATGTTTATATGTTGTAACTAATAGATTTTGTAGAAATTTTGACACGAAGTCTACTGAGGAGTTTTTGTAAAGGAGGGGTAGACGAGTGACAGGAGACAGGAGACAGGCGACTGCAGCGACTGCTGACGTCAAGACAGACCGCGCTCTGATTGGATAGTAGATCGGAATAGTGTTCGCGCTGGGATTGGTGTGTTGGTGTGAGCCGCGCAAGGATTGGAAGAGCTATTTTAGTGACGTAGACGCTCCAGGATTGGTGCGTTAGTGTGAGTCGCGCTGTTATTGGTTGAAAAAATCGTATTGTATATTTATAATACGGAAGGGATTAGAAAGTTTTGGTAAACGCTAAAATGTATTACCAAGAAGAGAAAAAGAAGAAAACATTCTTTGGAAAAATCAAAAAGTGGTTTGACAAGGATAAAGATGTTAAGACGAGAGAGGGTGAATTGTTACCTCCAGCGAAAACACCTGCATCCTTCATGGCTGCGAGATATGGATATCATACTTGTATATGGTTGGAGAATTGGGTTAGGTATACCAAAGAGGATGGTGTAATAGCATTTCCAGAACATGGTTCATTTAATCTGGCCGTGTTGAGAAATTTACGGGAAAAGATGTTATGTCTTGACCCAAAACCAAGGCCGACACAGTTTGAGGCTTTAGTGGAATGGGAAGAGGAAGTACATGAACGAGAAAAGCAGAGGAGTGGAGGCAATTACAGATACATGTTTGGGAGGAGACATGATCGTGAAACTCATCATGATCGAATGAAAAGATGGCGAGATGCTAGTATGTCAGAGGGATTATATCCGATGAGAACAGTTGAAGGGGGAGCAGAGAGGGTTCCTGAGTCAGAAGTGAGAAGATATGGAGTTAATGAATATGAGGATGAGGTCTTGAATGACATGATTTACAAGAGACCACCTCCATATAGACCAGAACCAGACGAGAGCACACCAGTTGTTTCTCCGATAAGAGATACAGTGTGTCTCATTGAGACAGAAAATGTGACACCTGAGTTAAGAAGTGGTAATCCTTTCAGGGAGAGAGGGAATCGAGGTGGTGACGAAAATACAAGAGAACTAGCCAGAACTACAACAGAGCTGACTGAAAAGATTAGGGAGTTAACAAAGAATCTGGAAGCTGTTACGGTGCCTGTAACCATAGGTCCGGATATGCCTGTGTTTGACAAGCAGAGGACAGGTGAAAACGGATTGGTGATTCCTTATGTTGGGAATAAGTTAACAAGTGCAGTTGGTCCCTCAGGAGATTCAGGAAGAAGGACAGAAAGTAGTGATCTGAGACAATCCAGACATGACACATGTAGTGAAGGACTGGATGCTAGTGAAGCTAGTTGTTCAGGGATGCCGATTTTAGAACCGCAGAAGAAAGTGGTTCCAGAGAGAAAAACTACTGAAATAACAGCTGAAGATTTGAATGATTGGATGAAAGTTCTTCAAAAGAGGGATAAAGATTCACAAGCAATTGATGTGGCTAGGTTACGTGTAGAATTAGAAGAGCTTGTTGCAGGGACAGTTCCAACAGAAATTCTTAAAAATCATCATCATGGTGAGCTGTTGTTTATGTGTAAAAACATTACCTGGAGAGCGAGAAATACACATGACAGGTTAAGAGCTATAGCAAATGAACAGGGAGTTGACATTGATAAGGTGAAAGCTTTACAAAAAACCTACAGGATGGATTTTACAGACAAGGATATTGAGAATATGAATGGTACTGGTAGAACAGGACAGATTAAAGAAATGGTCGCATTATTGCGAAGATGGGGAGATGTAGAAAAGTGGAAGGATAGGTGGTACAAGAAAAGAGAAGAATCCGGAGATAGAACTTATTCAGCATTTCCTGTGAGAGAAAAGGAGAAACCAGTGGATAATTATCCTATGAGAGAAATACCTGGAGGAGGATATGTACATGTTCCATGGACCAGACAGGATATTTTATCATTTACGAATGATTTCCCTTGATTGAGAGAAAAGCCCGTCGAGTGGTATAGGCAGGTAGATAGGTTTGTGAAATTGTCAAAAGTGCTGTGGATTGACCTGAATAGTCTGTTTGATATAATTGTTCCAGCAGACTTGTGGACTGAGTGTAAAATAGTTGTGAGTTGGCCTACTGAGGAATATCCAAGAGATCCGAGAACAGGAGCACCAGATCCAGAGGTAATGAGAAAGTATGATCAGGTGATGGTATACCTGAAGAGTAAAGTACCTGCAAAAGAGACAGACTGGGTTAAAATAGATCGAACACAACAGGAAGCAAAAGAATCAGTTCATGCTTTTTACGAGAGGCTGATACTGGCATTTAAACAATTCAGTGGAAATGAACACCTGGGTGACAAAGATTTGAGTCATTTTGTGTACAGATTTGTATATGGCCTGAGACCTGAGATTGGTGAGAGAATTCGTGAGCACACAGTGGATTGGCAGAGTAAGAAAATAGATGAAATTCTGAGACATGCAAAATACTTCAGTGATGAAATTGAAGCAAAGCAAAGAAAGCTGAAAGAGAAAGCAATGTGGGCACAAGTGAAAGTTGCGGAAAGACAGGAAGCACAGTTAGTGGAACAGGCGAATAATGCAGGAAATAATGCAGGGAATAGACCTAGGTATGCAGGAAAAGGAAAGGGGAATCTTGATGAAGCAAAGAAAAAGTTCCCATGTCACAACTGTGGCCAATTGGGACATTGGAGATCTGAGTGTGTTAATCCACCATTAGTGAATAATGAGGGAAAATCCTTAAATCAACAGGTGCAGAACGAAGGAAATAATCAACAGCAGCAACAACAGAAAGCTGTGAGACAGCAGAGTCAAGAGCCAAAACCGCCCTTGCCGCAGAATAGAGGGTCACAAAAGTATACTCAGGATTCGGGATTCTACAATGATGAACAGGTAAACAAACCAAGGCGTTCTAATCAGGAACAACAGTACTTGTTAAAGAATGAAGGGAGTGAGTCTGAGGGTGATTATTGACGGTGCCGAAGAGAGGAGGAAGAGTGCATACTTGGTGCAACTCTAGAAATAGACCAGGCAGGACCATTTGTAGATGGGAAAATAAATGAAGAAAGTGTTACTTTTTTGGTAGACACAGGTGCGACAAGATCAACTGTCAGGTCAACAGATATTAGAAATCTTCCTCTCTCGGATGAAGCAATCCAAGTAGTTGGTGTAGCCAATACACAAATCAGGACACGTCTTACTGAACCAGTAAGAGTACAGATAGGGAAATTTTCAGACATGCACAGATTTATCGTCTGTGACACTAATCCAGTGAACCTGTTAGGTAGGGACCTATTGTGTAAAATGAATTGCACAATTTTCTGTACACCGTATGGAATAGCTTTTGAGACACCAGATGAGGATGTTTTGTACCGAGTGACTCTAGAGAATAGAGAAAGTGAGTTAATTGGTGCATTTGCTGTGTTTGATCCGGAGGATTTGCCTCGAGAGCTGAGAGACACAGTGAAAAGGACAGTTTGGGATTTTACTGGAGAGGATGTGGGATTGATGAATAATGTAGATCCTTTGAAAATTGCAGTGAAAGAGGGAATTACATATCCTAACATTCCTCAGTTCAAAATGACACCAGAAATAATTGAAGGAATAACTCCTATAATTGAGAAAATGATTCAGCAGGGAGTTCTAAGAGAACTATTGAGTAGCCCGTGTAATTCACCGATAATGGGGTTGAAAAAGCCAAATGGGAAGTTTAGGATCGTACAGGATTTGAGAAAAGTTAATCAAATTGTGGTGGCATGTTGTCCTATTGTGCCAAATCCATCAGTGATTTTGTATCAGATTCCACATGATGCTGAGTGGTATACAGTGATTGATTTGTGTCATGCGTTCTTTTCAATTCCATTGCATCATGACAGCCAGCCGATTTTTGCATTTAGGTTTGGCCAGCGTATTTTAGCATGGTGTCGTATCCCACAGGGGTATACAGAGAGTCCTTCGATATTCAATCAGTTATTGAAAAAATCATTGGAGAGCTTGATCATGCCTGAAAACTCAGTACTAGTGCAATATATTGATGACCTACTTGTGGCATCAAAGACACGTGAAGCTTGTGAAGTAGATACTATAGCTTTACTGAATCATCTGGCTGATGGAGGATTAAAAGTATCTCCAGCCAAATTGCAATTTTGCAAGAAAGAGGTGCATTATCTTGGACACAATATTGAAAAAGGTCTGAGAAAAGTGACTGATGACAGGATCAAAATCATCAGGGGAATGAAAGCCCCGAAAACCCAGAGGGAAGTGAGAATGTTCCTGGGTATGGTGGGTTATTGTCGTCAGTGGATAATTAATTTTTCTCTGATAGCAAAGCCACTGATTAAACCGACAAAAAGTGAAATGACAGACCCATTGGAACTAGATGGAGAACAAATGGCAGCATTTGAAGAGCTGAAAAGTAGGATGTGTGAGGCCCCAGCTTTGGGTATGCCTGACTATGAAAAGGAGTTTGAGTTGTACTGCAGTGAGAGAAATGGATGTGCACTTTCAGTGTTAATTCAGAAGCATGGACAGCTGAGGAGGCCTATTGCGTACTTCTCATCGACACTTGACCCTGTAGCTGTAGGTTTACCAGGTTGTTTGAAATCTGTGGCTGCAACATGCAGAAGCCTGGAACAGAGTGAGGGAATCATAATGGGATATCCTGTAAGGGTATTCGTACCTCATAATGTGGCAATTCTTTTGACAAGAAGCAGAACCCAGTACATGTCACATAGTCGGCTGACTAAATATGAGAAAGTGATTCTGGGAGCATCAAATGTGACTCTTGAGAGATGTGTGAATGTGAATCCAGCGACATTGTTGCCGGATATTGAAAATGTGGGAGTGAAAACAGAAGATGATCACAATTGTTTGGATGTGCTTGATTACTGTACGAAACCGAGACCAGACATAAGGGATCTTCCCTTGCATGAGAGTGATCATGTGTTGTTTGTGGATGGATCATGCCTGAGGAATGATGAGGGTGTGCTATGTGCAGCATATGCAGTGTGTAAAGTTTCGGAGGTTATGGAAGCATCACCATTGAAAGGAGTGAAATCTGCGCAAGTTGCTGAATTAGTGGCATTAACAAAAGCTTGTGAAATTGGGAAAGATTTGAGGACGACTGTGATGACTGATAGTCAGTATGGATTTGGAGTTGTGCATGATTTTGGCCAGCTTTGGCTACAAAGAGGTTTTTTGACGTCGAGTGGGACTCCAATAAAGAATGCTGAAGTGATTGGGAAATTACTTGAAGCAATACAGTTGCCTAAAGAGTTAGCAGTTGTGAAGTGTGCTGCTCATGGACAAGGAGATGATTTTGTGACAGTTGGCAATAGATATGCTAATGACATTGCACAATATTGTGCCAAGAGTAACCAATCTATTAATCGGGAACGAGAGGGTGAAATGTCTTTTTGTTCTGTGATGTTTACTAATGTCTTAGAGACATGGGATGAAGTGAAACAGTTGCAGGATGAGGCAGGTAAGGAAGAGAAAAAAGATTGGATTAAGGCAGGTTGTGCCCCAAGAGAAACAGACCAAGTTTGGGTCTATAGAGATGGCAGACCAGTAATGCCGAACTCCATGCTGTCGACAATGGCAAGAATGTATCATGGCCAGGGACATTTGGGGAGGGATGCGATGATCAGGTCATTTAAGCAGACCTGGTACAATGCAAAGTTCAGGACAATTGCAAAGAGCATCTGTCAAAGATGTTTGATTTGCCAACAATTTAACACTGGGAAAAAGACAGTGGTGAGTCTGGGAACAATAGGCAGAGAAGGAGGTCCTTTTACAAGAATGCAGATTGATTTCATTGAAATGCCCCAAGTGAACAGACTGAGGTATGTTCTAGTGGTAGTCTGTTTGTTTTCAAGATGGGTGGAGGCCTATCCGACTAGGAGAAATGATGGAATAACAGTGGCAAAGTTACTGTTAAGAGAGTTGATTCCTAGGTACAGGTTTCCAGTAACGATTGAGTCTGATAGAGGTGGACACTTCTATAATGAGCTCATGAGTTTGATTTGTGAAGCATTAAGCATACAGCAGAAGCTACATTGTGCATACAGACCAGAGGCTTCTGGTGTGGTTGAGCAGATAAATGGCACAATCAAGAACAGGATTGGTAAGATGTGCTTAGCCACTGGCATGAAATGGCCGGATGTCTTGCCTCTAGTGCTAATGACTATCAGATCTACTCCAGATAGAACTACTGGTTTAAGTCCGCACGAAATAATCATGGGACGTGCAATGCGCCATGCATTTGTACCTGTCAATAAGTTGATGACAATAACTGATGACATGATTTTGGATTACTGTAAAGGCCTGGCTGACGCAGTTCATTCTGTGTTTCACCAGATTGGAGAAGAAGCTACCACACTTGAGAAGAAGCAAGCTCATGATCTGAGTCCAGGGGACTGGGTGAGGATTAAGGTGCACAGAAGAAGAAATTGCTTGGTTCCAAGGTGGGGAAGGCCGAGACAAGTCATTCTGACTACGACAACTGCAGTAAAGTGTGCTGGAGTGAAAAACTGGGTACATGCGAGTTATACTCTGAGAGTTCCAAACCCAAAGGATGGGACTGGTAAGGAGTATTTTAAAGAGTCAGATTCCAGTGATGATGAAGATACAGAACCAGTGAGAAAAGAAGCAGAAAAGGCTTCAAGAGAACCATTGAGAGTCTCAGAAAGGAGATCAGATTCTGTAAGAGAGCCTGAAGTTCTGAAAAGTAGTGAAGAAAAAAGAAAAGAAAAGAGCAATTCCACAGAGATTACTCCTGAATTTGAAGAGGAGGAGATTGAAGAACCACTTGAGATTGTATCTGAAGAAGCAGGGTCAGAAGAAGATAGAGAGGGACAGATTGCGGAAGACCCCCGAGGAGGTGTAGGGAACATTCTTGACAAGCTAGGTGAAGGGACAAGTAGACAGCAAGAAGATTGCGTGTCGGAGACCCGAGGAGGGACAGAAGTAGGGAAGTCTCAAACAGTGGTGAAAAAGACTGTGGAGCGAAAGAAAACTGCTGAAGAATCAGAGGCATTTGAAACAGAATCGGATGAAAATGAAAATGGAAAATCAGAGGGTCGAGTTCTGAGAAAGAGAACTTGGATTGGAGAAAGAAATAATAAAGAAATAAGGCCGAAAAAAGTGATAAAAGGAGATCGTTGGCCTAACAACAGAGTAAAGAGGTTGAGATACAGACTGATAAAAGCAAATACATCGAAAGCTGAACAAGTAAATGAAGTGTTGAGTCAAAATGAAGTAAAAAGGAAGGAGCGAAAGGAGTCAAGAGAACCTGAGGAAATAAAAAGAATTAGAAGACCCAACCAAAAGTACAGATCACCGGAATGGTCTTATGTGGCACTGTCTGAAGAAGGAGAAGAAGAAACAGTGACTCGAGATAATCCGGAAGGGATCTTGAGAAAAGTGGTTGAGGAAAAAGAAGGAACTGTTGGAATCTTAAAAGTTATCCTGACTGACATTGGAGAAGAGTCAGATGCACAAGATGTCGTTGATGATCTGATACAATTTGATGTTGCTGAAGAAGAAGGAGTGAAAAGTGATGAATATCCAAATTGAGTGAATTGAAGAAATCACTTGGAGAAAAAGTGAAAGGAGAAAGTCTGAAATTCAGCTGTCTGAAGTAATCCAAAGTTTGAAAAATTACAGTAGTGGAGTAGTAGAGGCTAAGTCAAAAGACAAGGTCAAAGTAGTAAAATGGCTAACATAGAGAATAACCAAACTAGATGTGCCTTCTTAAGAAGATGGTGTAAAATGTGCTGCTGCTGTACTGGATTATTAATGCTACTATGGGGTGTTTTAGCTTTATTAGTTACTTTTAGAGTTACAATAGGTACATTTGAGATGCATACAGAGAATGTGACAAATGCAGAGAAGAGTTCGCAAAAAGTAGTTCCGACTAGAATTAGTAATACTTACATACATAAAGATAGGTCAATTAATGATTTTTCTAGTAATGTTTTTTCAAAATTGTTGTACGAATATGTGAAAACAATGGAAATTAGCGATTGCTACGTTTGTATGCAATTACCTGCATCCTTTTCAGAGGGTGTTACTTATCATCATTTACCAGCTACGTACGGAATTTCTTGTAGTGTATTAAGTAGTGTTTTTTATTTGTTAGGGAAAATAGATTATAAGATGTCTAACAAAGATAGTATTTTTGGGCATTTGCCAATGAACAAAGAGCTGAATCCAGCTAAAGAAGCTAACCTTTTTGGTGAGATTTTTATTGAAAAAGAAGAATTAACATTAGATTACATTTTTAAGAATAATTTAACTTGCAGTCTGAAAGAAGAGGAGAAAGCTTTCCTAAATATGGTGGAGGAAAGGAGATTGAGCATGCATGAGAAAGCAGGGAAATATAAAGTGAGTGAGACAATTTGGGACATTGAGATGGGAAAAGAATTGAGAAATGGGGCTAGTCCAACTTTAGCTCTAGATGCACCACAGAAGGGTAAGCTGTGCATTACAAGAAGAAAATCCCAATATGATACATATTTTGTTGGGACTAGTGAATGTCATGATACATACTTCATTGCAACAGGATGGGGTTTCAGAGGTGGAGAAGATACAATTTTTCCAGGAGTGTACTATGTTTGTGGGAACAAGGCTTATTACAAGTTGCCTGACCATTGGTATGGCACGTGTTATGTGGGCCTGGTCTTTCCAAAGATTTTTCATATAGATAGAATAGAAGATGTAGAACATATTAATTTACTAATGCGTTTCAAGAGAGAAACTTGGTCTGAAATTGTGGGTGACATTTTTGGAGCTTTAATTCCAGCAGTGGGAATTTCTTTGAATGCTTATGGAATTCGGAAACTGTCAACAGTGGTGGATCGCTTATCGACAAATACCGCTGGAGGGTTTCTTTTGGTGAATACGGAATTGATTGCCGTACGTGCCATGTCTATGCAAAATCGACTTGCCCTTGATATTCTATTGGCCAAGGAGGGTGGAGTCTATGGAATGCTGAAAGTTCAACATTGTTGCACTTACATTACAGACGAAAGCAAAGACCTGAAGGTCTATATCAAAAATATTACTGATTTGCATGAAGAATTAGTACCACTTGAAGCTGAAAGTATCTGGACTAAATTAGCTAATAAGGTGATAGCTATTAAGAGTTTTATTGCAAAAATAGGTAGTACTATTATAGGTAAGATATTGTTTCCTTTAACTTGTATAATTGTTGCTTTATTGATACTAAGATTGGTGTGTGTGTGTTGTAAAAACAGGGGAGGGAAAAAGAAATTAATTAAAAGAAATAATGAGAAGAGAAATAAAAGGTTGAAAAGAGAACCACAAGAAATTGAATTAGAAGAATTGAGGGAGAGTGTCTACTTAGAAACAAAGAGGGATGATGAAAGAGTGTCTGGTGTGTAGTGTTGTGAAAGGAGAAAAAGACATTTCAAATTTCTCCTAAAATGGGACTAAAATTCACAAAAAAAAATTTTTTTGTATGTGTTTTTGGGTTATTTGGTGATAAAATCACCAAAGGGGGGATTGCTGGAGCAGAGTTTTCTGTTGAAAATTCATCGGGTTTTGAAGCTTCAGTTATCTATACGTGGTAAAATTAAAATTATTAATTTTTAATAACTAATTATTTTGTCTTGTGTAAATATAGTTTTATACTGATCAACATGTGTGTGTTAACAAAAGAGAATTACACGTGGGAATGCTTATGTGTGCTAACTAATAATAACGTGCATGTTTACATGTTTAAATGTTGCTGAGTGCTGTTTATTTTAAAGCACAAAACGCTTTCGAATTGATGCTTTTCTGTGTTGCAAAGGCTAGATGATTACAGACACATAAGGGTATTAGTGGGGTTAACACTGTTTAATCACTATGCTGTAGTAACGTTGTTTTGTTTCTTTCAATTAAGATGGTCTATTGTGGCCTATTGAGGCCTAACAAAACATGGCCGCCGTTTGCAGCCTGGCTTCGAGTGAATAATTTGTGATGAGAGGGCCTTGCTGAATATGGTCACGAGTCATTTGACCACAGTCCTTGCCTGGTTAAAACTTTCCGTGAGGACAGCAGCAGTTCTAGGCAAGTTTCCAGATGCATCGGAACAGCCTTGACAGCCTTGGAAAACAAAGGAGCCTTAAAGAAAGACTCTGAACTCTGAGCTCATTGCCGAGGAAATGTGGAAGTTGAAGGATACATTTTATTTTTTGGTTCCTGTTCTGTTTTTTTATTTTTGTGATTTCCCTGAGCGGAGATTTTCCAAATGTAGCGATGCTACATCCTTTCCTTCTCGCTTTGCTCAGAGGTTCAACGGACGCGATGAATACTTTATGTTTCTTTCCTTTGTTCAAAATGCTATAAAAATTGTTAGCCTAGAGAGGGTCTTTGCCACTTTGCCATTTTCCTTCCCGAACCTGCGTTGGTGAGGATCTACGCTGTGAGGACGGCGACTCGAGAGACTTTACCGAGAGACTTGTCCTGACCCGTTCTGACATATAGCTAGAATAGGTAATTATGAGAAACCCGATTCATTCTGATTGATTTCCTTTGACTAATTTTAGATAAAGCATTATAATTTTGAATATGGTGTTAGTTATTATTTCTTGTCAATTATTGAGTACTATATTTTGATTATTGTTGTATAGATTGTTTATATCATGTTTCAGGGCAGTTACAATAACCAGGTCTTATCGACCTCGATATAGATGCGGGGTGTTTAGGAGTTTTTCTTTCCACAGGTTTAGTGCTGGTAGAGTATTTGAGCGAATGTTAGTGAAATGGGCCCTAGTGTATGATGAGTGTATGTGCGTGTAACTGTGAAATTACTCTATCCGTGGAAGTAGGGATATTGTATACACCCTGATCTCTATCAGTTGCTCCAGGACTGCCCTTACTTACCCTCGCTGGGTGAGTCCCTCAGACCTTGCTGGTCTGCACCACCGACTTTTTATACTTTCCACGAGACTTGCTGTTACCAAGGCTTGTTGGCTCCAATCCAAGTGCCGACACCGCAGTAAGCTGCAGACTTTGTGGGACACGCTGAATCGAGCTCCTGGTTGTCATCGACGCCTCCTGGACCTCGTGGCTGAAGAGTCAAGACACCTGTGATCACCTGAAATCACCCGATGACTATGGGCATCCATCTTCCTGGGCCCGGGACACTGGCAAGTGATTTTGAACACTGTCTCCTCTGCTTTCAGGTCTTCTTTCTTCTGAATCCAGCCTTGGATTCCACCGGACACTTCTCCTGTCTTAACAAGCAGCAAGTCTTCTTTGGCTCCCATTGAAAACGACGCCGCGACCCAACACCCAAAGACACCTATGCACCCGGCTTCCCTTGGTGAGGTAACTCCAGCACTACGGTGCTCCTGTATGTGTTGGCTCTAGAACTACTAACCCTGTAAGTGACTTGCTTTTAGACTCTCCCGAAGTATCCTAAACCTTTAAAATTCCAACCGCGACTCGCTCCATTTACGTCTATGGGATCCGCGGCTGTGTTCTCACACAGCATGCGTCTCCCGTGGGTCCTTTACTTAGGTACAAAACAACAATTTTTTAGGAGGGTCAGAAGAAAAAAGGGACTTGGTTTAAGGACTGAAACAACTCCGATCCCCAATAGACACTATGAAACCAACAGAAGGAGTACAGTCCATTCAAAACAGAAATAGCAAACTAATAGTTATTGTAAAGGTGTATACGAGATCCTGCGAATAGTTGAGACACCCCCCTCTGCAGGAGATAGGAGTCCATCAGCCCACCCTCACTGGCGGAGCATCGTCATCTGGAACTCCAAGGAATCACTGTCTGAGCCCGAGATAGCAGATCGCCCAGGTGCACAGGCTAGTGAAACCCAGAAGGAAAATAAACTCCTGCCAGGGTGTATACCCAAGTAGTCGAGGGCTCCTGTGAAGTGCAGTGCTGAAAAAGTGATGTGAGGTTAAAAATGAATACTTGATCAAAAATGTGTTTAATATGGATTAATCAAGTTTCATATCTAAAAGAACCTATAGTCTGGTATGAATTTTACAGGCTAATTCTTGGTTCGTGTGAAAAAATGTGGTCGACATGTTTCAGCCGGAACGGTCACTTGACCCGGCTTTCATCAGGACCGTGAGATTGAAAGAAAGCTACTGCCTAAAGAAATCACATAAAGTGAAAAAAATAACAATAAATGAACCCATGCAAACCAATTGTGAATGTGGGAAAAACGGATTATCCTCCCAGATTTAATAAGTAGAGCTTAGTGGACATGTGTAGCCACTACAATTAGCCTTTACTAATTCCCAGCATTCCCCTATTCTATATGGGCAATAACCATGCATAACTTCACCTATTACTGGTTTCTACTATGTAACTGGTTTGCTAAGAGACATTATCCCTGAATAACACTGGTCTGCAGAGATCTATACCATAAATACATCCTGGGAGTCAGGAGGTTTTTGAGGTTTTGGACTTTTTAATTACTGTAGGTTCTTTTTAATATGTTTGAAATACGTGTGTTGAGCTCTAAGCAGATGGGTATCAATCAGCAATCTGTCTGGCTTCTTTCTCCACATTTAAACAGAGCGGTGCCTCCTTCTCCGAGTAGTCAGCCGGGTGAGGTGAGGCTTTACTCCCACATAAAGCTGGGTGAGTTTTTTCTAGTTCTTTCTACTATTTTGACATACAAATCGTATTTCCAAACATCACTAAGAGTTTGTTTGATAATCAAGGCATTGCTAATTCAGCCCTGCCGTTTTTCAACTAATAGTTTTGTTCTGATGTGCATGAGGTTTATGTGTATATTCTATTTCAGGAATGAAGACATTGTCCTCACGCTCAATGTTTGAGCTGTTCTGGTAGGGTGGCAAACGCCACATACATTTCCCACATTCACAATTGGTTTGCATGGGTTCATTTATTGTTATTTTTTTCACTTTATGTGATTACTTTAGGCAGTAGCTTTCTTTCAATCTCACGGTCCTGATGAAAGCCGGGTCAAGTGACCGTTCCGGCTGAAACATGTCGACCACATTTTTTCACACGAACCAAGAATTAGCCTGTAAAATTCATACCAGACTATAGGTTCTTTTAGATATGAAACTTGATTAATCCATATTAAACACATTTTTGATCAAGTATTCATTTTTAACCTCACATCACTTTTTCAGCACTGCACTTCACAGGAGCCCTCGACTATTTGGGTATACACCCTGGCAGGAGTTTATTTTCCTTCTGGGTTTCACTAGCCTGTGCACCTGGGCGATCTGCTATCTCGGGCTCAGACAGTGATTCCTTGGAGTTCCAGATGACGATGCTCCGCCAGTGAGGGTGGGCTGATGGACTCCTATCTCCTGCAGAGGGGGGTGTCTCAACTATTCGCAGGATCTCGTATACACCTTTACAATAACTATTAGTTTGCTATTTCTGTTTTGAATGGACTGTACTCCTTCTGTTGGTTTCATAGTCCTTTACTTAGGTGCCTTGGGTGGATTAGTGAGGCCCCAGCGCTTCTACAGGCCCTAGGCCTTGTCCCTTCGCAAGTCGATATTCTTATACCTCTTTTTTAGTATATGGTATGGTACGCCCCTAGGGCCCCAGCCATATAAGTGCTTAACTTGTTGTGAACTGTTGATTTTTGCATATATTCCTGACTTCTAATCTCATAAAGAGATTAGTAGAGTGTGTTAGAAATAAATACATATATATTTTATATATATACCAGGGTGGTGTCCTTTCATTTGGTAATTCAAGAGATTATAAGGTAAAACAAGCTGCTTTACATTCCTCTAGAGACTTAGCCTGAAGGCTGCTCTCCACAGCTACCACTAGGATAGCTTTCTTTAAAAGGTTGTTTTGAACCTATCTACCATAAGACTCGAATTGGACTGGTGCAAAGAGGCCACTTTAACTAGTGACCAGCATATGCCAGGCCAACTTCTCACAGCAAGTATATGAGTAGACTGTCATTAATAAGTACTATCTAGCTGAGGCAGTAATAGAGCATTGTCTGCGATGCCCAAGCCTCCATTACAGGGTTGAGAATGAACTTGCGGTAGGAGATACAGGACTGGTCTCCAACCCAGAGAAACTTCACTATCACTGATGTGTTCGACAAAATTGGAGTGGTATGTCGTGGGGTAAATTTTGTATTATGTATAACAGCTGCGGTAGGAAGATCATCCTGAACAGCGCTCATCTACCCGCTATGGTTAACTGGAGGCTTTCCCTTGCATCCATGTCGAGCAGTAGCCTGGTGGACAAGGGAGTTATGCTCAAGTCTCAGACCTGTTGCTTTTGCAGAGCTATGTGCATACCCAAATATTTAAAATGCTGATCCGCCCATTGCAGTTGGGTGCTTGGCCATATGCATTGTGCCCTCCAGTCAAGGGGGATATAAATCGATTTAGTACAATTTAAAGTGAGACAAGAGGCGTCTGCATATGCCTGAAGCATGTGTAACAATTAGGACAGGGAGATTTCTGGATCACTGACGTAGACTAGGATATCATCTCCATAGAGCAATATCCTATTTTCAGGGCGGTTTGGCCAGCTAAAGCCACTACACAATGCATTGCGCCTAATCCACTCCGTCAATGATTCAAATATCAGGGCAAAAAGGGGCGGCAGTGAGCAACTCTGTTTTATCTTCCGTTCAATGTAAAAGACTCAGGACAACTCACCATTCCTCCTAACCTGTGCCCAGGGTTTAGAGTATAGTAATGAGATGTATCTGCAAACACACAGGAGTTTTTCCTGTGGATGGTGATTGAATGGTCTCCAGTATTTCAGTGAACGTCAGGGGTTCATTAAGACAATCGAAGTTGGAGGGGTTGGACAAGATTAGGCCTTCCAATATACAATAAAGTCACTCCTGTGCCGGTGCATTTTGCTCCACATACAGACGGGCCTACTAAGATGCATGTTCTTAGGCAATCAATTGTGGGTCTGTATGGTGCCGTTTGATGGGGTGGGGGCGAATATTAGGAACAGGCACTCTGGTTGCCAGCCAATGCAGAGGTTTTCCTGTCATCTCTGACTTTGTATATTTCCTTTTGGGACGTTGTGCAGTCCCAGGTGGCTGTATCTACAAGTTTGCGCCATGGCATTAGTCTCATCGTCTGTTCTATGTCTGGTGAGTTTGTGCGTGAAGCCATCAGTTCCCCTTCGGCTTTAGCTAGGTTGTTTTCTAGTTCACCTATGTTGTTAAGTTGCCTGCGTTTAGACTCTGTCTGATAGGATATGGTATGTCCCCTCAAAACCGCCGTCATTGCCTTCCAGGTCATCCGGCTAGTGGCTTTGCCCTTATATCCAGGTAGTCTTCAATGTGCTGTCAGATGTCAGAGGAATTCAGCGAAGAGGGCATCCTATAGCCAACAGGCATTTACCCTCCATTGTCGAGCTTGTCGTCCATTAAGCGGTTTGAGTATTATCGGAATTGGGGCATGGTAGGAAAGAACTCATGGGAAGATGTGGGCAGTTGCCAGTGTGGTCGTGTAGGCAGAGGGCATGAAGAAGTTTTCAATCCTGGACGGTGAGCTGTATAAGTGGGAATAAAATGTGTATTCCGTGGCATGGGGTTGTGGTAATCACCAAGTTTCGGCGAGACCCAGTGATGCTATCCATGTATTTAGTACTGTTTATTTGCAGGTGTGTGCGGAGTAGGTATGAGCTTCAGGGTCCATGACTGCATTAAGGACTCCTCCCTGACAATGGTGTGCCCTGAGGTACATTGCAGCAAGATGTTTGTAAGTGCAGGGAGTTTTCCATCCATCAGCGTAGACGAGGCATAGACCGGGGCTCCAGTCCAGTATGTCTCTCTTATTTGTCCCTCAATTACCGTTAATCTGCCTAGGTCGTTGTAGTGCTATTTAGTATCGCAGGTGGAACTGCTAATGATGAATGGCCGTCCATGGACTTGAAGATACAGCTGGTCCTCGAAGCGAAAGAAGTTTTCAGTCGATGCTAAGCGCATCAATGTGATCACCCAGCGGACAGGGGCATCCCAACTCCAATCTTCCTGACTGAGGAGGTCCTCTAGCACACGGATACTTTCATCCTGTGGAATGGTTGTATATAGCGCTTCCACATCTAGACACACCATGGTGTTCTGTGTCGGGTCATATATTACATCTGTCAGCAGGTTTAGAAAATGTTTGGAATCTTGTACATACGACCTAATGCGTGTGACTAAGGGACGTAAAAAACAATCGGTGTACTTAGATAAGGGTTCTAACAGTGACCCTATACCAGACATGTTGGGCCTGCCAGGAGGTGGTAGTTTGCCTTTGTGTATTTTAGGTATTGTATAAAACAATGGTGTCCTGGTGTCATCAGGGTTGAGGAATTCATGTCCTTTTTTCGGGATACAATTGTGGTCTAGTGCATTGGTAGTCAGTGTACTGATCATCTTTTTAAGCTATGCTGCTGGGTCTCTGTTGATTTTCTTGTAATACTTGGTGTCAGCCAAAAGAGTCATACAGGCTGTTCTGTATGCCGTAGTGCTCTGGATTACTGTTGCGCCCCCATTTGTCGTCTGGCTTAATAATGATGTCCGTTCTTGTGCTCAAGGTTTTAAGGGCCTCTCTCTCTTTTTTGCTGAGATTGTTGTAAGTGTCCCTTTTAAGTTGTAGTTGGTCTACTTCTTTTGAAACGCCCTCCTCGAAGGCAATGACCTCTGGGGGCATCAGGGAAGCTGGTGGAAAAAAGTTTGATTTGAGGCGTAGCGTGGTATGGGTGTTGTCTTCCTCAGGATTCTCTTTATCCATAAAGTAGGTTTTAATCCGGATCTTTCGGAAGAACTCACTCAGTTCACAGCGTAACTGGAATTTATCCAGGTACGCTGTGGTGACAAATCCAAGTCCTTTGTCAAGGATAGAAATTTCCTCAGTGCTCAAAGTGCAATCAGTGAGGTTCCCCACTACTCCCGCGTCGCACTGGTGCTGGGGTGTTGGCCTCTGGTTTGGCTCCGGGTACTCACAGGTGTCATCTCGTCTTCCCATTGGACTTTTTGTTCATATTGCTCCTTCTCCCCCCTCTTCCTCTTCTCCCGCCCTGTCCTAAAAAACAAATTTGATTGTAGTTGGGTTGAAAGAAGGGCCCTGCTTGATACTGGGGAGGTCCTTGAAAATGTACTGGGCCGAATAGACCTGGCCAAGGGTACATTTGTGGTGGTGGATAACCTTGATTAAAGTTACCTCTTCTTGATCTTCTTGGTCTGCCTCTCCAGCTTTTATTTGAGCCATCACTGGATCACCCATCTTGTTCTGAATCTGAATTACTAGATTCTCCAAGGTATGATGATCCTGAATCTGAGTTGTCTTGGCCCTTATAATCATCTTTGATGTAGGGGTACACTTTTTCATGAGCAAATCTCTTCAGGTCTTCTTGCAATTTGTTGACTTTTCTCTGCATAAGATAGTCCTTGTGTTCCCCAATCTCTTTGTTGACCTCCAATTTTTTCTTGAAGCGGTTGATTTTAATTTCTGTCATCAATGCGTCTTTAGTGGTCTTAATCTTAACCAGGAGGGCTTCAGAGAGACGTTTAGCTGTGTTTATAATGAGGATCAACCAATCGTGTGTTCACCGCCACGTGATTAGTGACCACTCTTTTTTGAATAATGGGTCATTCAAGAAAATCATGGGGACGTTGGTAACTAGGAGACCTGTGGGTGCCGCATTCCCTCGTAAATATTCCGTCATAATTGCTCCATGGAGCAAGATCTTCATCTGGGTATGCTTGAGTTCTTTCAACTCATCCCAGTTCTGTGCTTGGTTGAGACTCTGACTTATGTTTGTGTCCGGTAATAATGACGGGGCGGTCAGAATAGCAGATGCAATATCATCTGAATATCCTATGCCCAGAGTCTCAGTCATTGTGAGTGGTGTTGTGGTTGTACTCATAGTGAAAGTCAGGAGGCAATGATAGTGCAAAGTGCCGTGCGTGAGTGATCGTGAGTGATCACAGGTGATCTGACAGTTTAACACAGGTTCTGAATTTTTGGAGAAAGAAAATTTGGAATACGCCCCACAGCTGTACGCTGCTCAAAACGTGATACACAAAATGGTAAATAGAGAAAGGAACCTTCCTCTATACCATGAGGGCCAAAAGGAACTCTCAAGAGGGAGTACACTCTCCCATGTAATAACACTTAGAACACAAAAAGGGCTTCTCTGGTATGTAAATCGTATCCACAATTTACCTCAGGTGGATCCTGATACAATAATGATAGGAAGTCCCTATGTGAAGCTAAGGTAGTGGCCCACTAGGGAGTGGGGAAGGAAACAAATCCTTTTGTTTTAATTACCCTCACACACCCTAGTGGTGTCATGCTTCATCATCGGGTCACCCTGACGCCTAAAAGTCAGGGTGGGCTCAACCATATTCCAGGGAACTCTTATTGATATTATTGCCCAGGGGGAATTAAAGATTAAAATTCCACAGGCAGATCCCAGTTTCCCTTTATTCTTGGATCTGTCAGGGATATTAAAAATAGAGATGCTAGGGTCATTTATGGTCCTAAGATCCTAGTGCCAACATGTTTTAGTCTACTTATCCCCTATAGGGTGCTGGACTTTCTTCAGGGCAGTGAAAAAGTCCTCCCTGGAATGAAAAACAAAAATAAAGGAATTTCTCTATACTGTTATTTATAAAGGGCAGATAGCTGCTCCTTTTCTTGACAAGAGTATTTTATCTTTTCTGGTACTCCATCTGTGAAAATAAAGAACACAATGAAACCAAACATAGTGTATTATAGATGGATAAACTGCTGCTTCCAATGTGAGATGTGCTTTTCAATACACCTGTGTAGTCCTAACAGGCAGGTGACACAGCACATCATCCAACATACCTATTTGGTGTGAGTAGGATACTACTGTTTAATTGTTACCACACTCAGCTAGGTGGCCAAAGATAGTGTGATGGTGACATGTGTTGCATACTGTCAATATCCACATACTTGTGCATGTGAAATCACTGTGAAAACAAGCGTGTCATTCACTCCAAACTGCAAAATGTTGCTATCAATCGCCGTGTTTCGCATACATTCAGTACATTCATCCTGCACTCCTTATCCCGATGTGGGAGAAGATGTGTTTCTCAAGGAACCTCACGTGGTAAAAAGGGGTAGCCCTGTAGTTACACACTATTGTAAGATATATAAACATAGCCCAGCACGTTGAGTAAGTATATGTAAATAGAAACAAAACAAGAAAAAAAGGGAAGAAAAGCCAGACTACTGTCAATGAAAACTTGGCCTGATGTTGATAGCAAACACGTACCTGTAGCCGGGCAGAAATACCAGATCTACTTACAATATCAAGGGTCCTGCCCTGCTCCGTGACCTAATCGGTGTGTGGGTCCCTGGGCATTGCGCAATACGGAGCCGGGGAGAAACACTTAAAAAGACCCACGAGACCGCGGGAGTGCTGGTTAGGGACCCGCCTCATCGCTAATCTCGTCGCGGCCGTGATGTGTGGTCCCCATAGAGTGCGTCATCAGCGGACTAGGTGTGCTGGGAAATGTAGTTTCCAGCATCACGCTTCACCCGGCTGAAGGTGACGTGCTGAGTTAACGGAACTGAGGGTGTGGCAAGGTACGACCTTAAAACAAAACTACCCTACATAAATGGAGCAAGAAATTATAATCATTTTAATTATATTTTTATAAATGTGATGTGGACTCTGTAGAGCTCATCAATAATGGATTACGTGCGCTGGGACATGTGTTACTCAGCGTTACACATTACCCAGCTGGAAGTGCGGTATTTAGTTTGAACAACCAGAGAGTGTGGGTAAGATACACTCTTTAAACAAACATACTAGGAGTGAATGCAAATTGATTCAGAAACATTTTAATGTATTGTGCAATCAAAGTATGGTTGTAATATGAGCCAGTAAAAATTGGTGTGTAAGGACTATGGGAACCCGGTCTTGTGTGGGAGGTTCCAAATGTACATCACCAGTGTAAACTCGGCTTTATGAAACACTGGGCGTCTGTCACAGAAGGCCAGGAAACCCAGTCGTAAATAGTGTAGTTTTTGGACAAACAGCTGAAAAAATTAGAAAAAACGTAGCTGAAAAAAGGTAGCTGAACAAAAGGAGGGCAGCATTGTCCTATTCAATTTGGCTTTGATCATATTCTGTTTAATTGATTCCATGGTATGGAGTCATTTAGTCCAGTCTGTTTCTTCTCCGGATAGTGAGCCGTAAGTTTGGTGACCGAAATTGCTCTTCTAACCGTGCTCCGGTGCTCACTTATGGGCACCTTGACCTTCCTTCCAGTCATGCCAATATACATAAGCTGGCACGGACATTTGATCAGGTATATCACATTGTCGCTATTACAATTAGTATGCGATCGTTGTTCCCATGCGTGATGCATACCTAAATTGATCTCTTTAGTGTGCTCGGTGAGGGGGCATATCAGGCAGGACCTTCACGGTAGTGACCCGTAACCGGTAGGTTATTCCAAAGTGTAAGTTGCTGAGTGGTTTTGGATCTCAGTAAGTTGGTATGTATAAGTGTATCCCGTAGGCTCTTATTTCTCCTGAATGAGAACATAGGCTTTTAGGAGGTGGTAGTTTGCGTTTGTGTATTTTATTTTTTTAAATTGAAATCACATGATGACATACACTGCAGTGCGCCTACAACCCTGAGGCCGGCCGCATTCACTCTGACAGGCGCGCCCCTTCACAGCTTATCCCACATCCCGGAGGCCGGGCATCGCTGTGTCCGACATTTGTAGCGCCGTACGTTATACAAATAATACTTTATTGTATGTCAAATCCATATGTGTTCCCATATGGGAATGCAAAGTTTTCTCTTTAATTCAAAAAGGCAACCAACACCCTCCCCTCCCCATACCTTTCAAGTTTTTTTTTTTTAAACAATTTTTATTAACATTAATCTTGCACCTTTTGCCATACAGGTTTCATTTTCAAGACACATTTTGTAATCATAGCTGTTAAATTTTAACATTCGTAATAATACTCTTTAGTAGCCATACGTCATCTTTACATACAGCTCAGGTAGCCTCCTGACGGTATTCCCATTCGCGGATCTTGTCCTCTTTAACAATTAAGTGTTTCCCCTTTGTTATTCGCTTAGGTCGGACTCTGAGCCCGACAGCGGGGGTTCGCATATATGACCCCTGAATGTGTTCCATTTTCCCCAAATCCGCTGCCATCTCCGGGGGCAACCCCTATTACTACATACCACCTTTTCCGCAACCATGGCGCCATCTAAGTCACGACACCACCACGCATGTGAGGGTGTTGATTGCGCCCCCCCGTGTCGTGCAATATTCCTCTTTGCCAATACCGGTAGCATCCCATACATTCAATAAACACATCCGAGGCTCTGGGGAACATCATGACCGGTAACCCGGGAGACCATTGCCATAACCTCCCTCCAATATCTAGTGATGTCAGGGCAGTCCCATATAGTATGATAAAAGGTACCCTGGAGGCCGCATCCCCGCAGGCAAAGCGGATCATACTATTTTATGAAGTGTGGATCTAGTGTAGTATATACCTTTCAACTTTGAGGTGTCCGGCTAGTCGCTGTCCTTAGAGCTATCCTCGTACACCCTGCATCTTTGTGAAATCCCAATACAGAGGATACTACACTCCTCCTTCCCCATATAAGACTGGAGACTCTCGATTGGTAGCCATTATGTCCCCTCGTTACCAGTCCCACTCACCTGTACCCCTCCAACCTCTCTGTCTGTGAAGCCCATCCATCCCCAAAAACTGTCCCCCAATCTCCTCAGGGAGCCATCGTGGCAGGATCCGTCCCGTCATTTGTCCCCGTCCCTGTCCTGATACCCTCTCCACCCTCTCTCAGATAATCAGTGTATAGTCCTGTGGTAAATAATTTAATTACCGGGACTTAATTTGATGCGGAAAATCTATAATAATAGCTCAGTAAAATAAGAGGCAGAATCCGTGGTATTAGAGGTTCGGAACGGGCTTTATTCCAAAATCAATTCGAATTGAGGACTCCATATTCCATCACCACGAAGGTTCAGGAAGTGAAGGACCCCCCTTTATTGACAAGTAATCATTTATATACAATAGGCATTACAGTGAAACAGATGCCGGAGGCGTAACAGTTGATAACAAAGATAAGAACATACATGCGTAACTAAAGTGGGTGTAACTGGGCGTAACTAAAGAACGTCATCAGATATGATGTCATAAATGGGTGGTTCCATGAAAGAATTTCGCAATGTCAGCAGAAATACTTGGCAGAGATGCGCGCGCAGCAGCATGACGTGTGATTGACGTGTAACTAGGGGGGTGAAGGGGACTTGACATTTAGCTCTACATGTGGAGACAGAAGTCTGGGGTTATGTCAACCTAATCCCAAATCATATCTAATATCCTATGTTTAAAGAACTATGTTATCCAGAAAGAAAGGTCTCTTAGGATAGAATCATATTCTATACTGACTATACTGTCCGTTAGTGCGTGTACAAGCGTCTAAGTGTCTACACTAGATGCGAGGGCAGAAATCTTCCATAGTAATAGGGCTATTAATTACTTGCATGAAGACAGAGAAGCCGGGCCCTTTGCTCGGTAGCTGGGAGAATGTTTACTTAAACTACTAGACAGGAATGTATTGGATAGGGAGCGGAGCAAAGCAGATAATCTTGAAGGTGAAATACAGTTTTTGGCAGGCAACAGGCTGGAGTCCGGCACCGTTAACCGCGCAGGGAGTAGGACAAAGTTCATGGGTACAGATGCGAGCTCAGACTGGAGCTTTCAGAGGCAGAAGGCAGAAAAGACTTGATGGCAGAATCAGGGCCTACTCGTCTGAACTGTAAAATGGGATAAGTGAACCATATAAAGCCGGTGGCCTTTCATACTTAGGAATAGAATATCCGGCCCATTCATGGCGGATCTGAAAGAGGACATGTTGACGGTGGACGCACATGTGTTTGCGTCTTCAAAACTGGAACTGGAGGGAACATACATGTACTTGTGATTTATACATGAAACCGTTGGGGTCCAAGATAGGGGACATAACTGATCATAAAAATCCATATTTCCACATTCCCTCCTTGTCCCCTACTTGCCCGTTAAGAGATATCAATCTTCATCAATCCGTTGATCTGTTCATATAGCATCATTTGTTCTTCTTTCTTCTTCCGGAATCTTGAATGAAAACTTGGATGTGGGATACACGAGGTGGCACACAGACCACAAATCGCTGGTCCACATTGTAGGCATAAGCAGCAACTGAATAGTATGAGAAAGCCAATACCTAGGAAGGATAGGACCCTCCATCCAAAGGTAGATAATACACTCCAAAACCAACTGGACCAAAACCAGGTGCCTGGATTCTGGTGTATCTGGCTTACAATCTTATGAAGGCGAGTTATGGCTTTATATACAGATGGCGAATTTTCTGGTATGAAAATGCAACAGCTTGATCCGATGACCCTACAAGCTCCGCCCCTATCGGCCAGGATGACGTCAAGGACAAGACGATTTTGAAGCACAACAATCCGCATAGCAGACTGCTCTTCTGTTAAATTGCCTAAGGCGGAAATAGTTTTGTTCACTACTGCTTCAAGGGTTCTGGTTAATCTACGTATCAGCTTACTATTGGTAACTGTACCTATATAGGGAAAGAGACCTTTATTGAAATCTGTGTATTTTTCCCATGCTGTCTCAGTGTAATCGACTATTGGGAGATCTCTCCGTTCTCTATTGTGTACTAAATGAGTATTTCTATGATAATCAGGAGGAGCTAGGAAAACAGGTGGCAAAAGGAATCCAATGTAGCAGGTACCATCCCAATCTAGAGGCAAACGTATATATGCAGTCTGACCACATACAAAGTAGGAATGGCGAGAAGCTCTAAATGTAGACTTGCCTTGATCACTGAATTCTATTACAGTGGTGCATTTACTGTGGCCCATGTGTATAGAGCCATTCTTTTTTATACATAATTTACCTTTAACTGGAAATACTGACATAGCGGGCAAAATTGGTGCAGGTTCGGATTCGACATTCAGGATCATGAGATTAAGCGTGAAATTACCTAATCCATATACTTCATTTTCTAGATCAGTTCCTGTTCTTTTGGGAAGTCCCTTCTTGTCAGGGTAGCAGACTTTAAGTAAAACTAAGTGCAGGTTTCCCCATACCCAGTTGTCTTGATAAACTGCGGAATTCGAATCTTGGGAATTAATTAGACTAAACCATGCTCCACAGGAGCCATTGTGTGTGAACGGATATGGAAAGAGAGGCAGAATTCCTTTATAGTTCTGATAGGGAGGGAGTCGGCCACATATCCAACAATTTGTAGCATTGCTAACCTGATGGGAATGATGTAACATACTAATAAAAGTGTTGTTGCGCAGCGCAAATCTATATGACAACTCATGCGGGGGAAGTTCACTAAAAGAATGTTCAGCAGTAACATTATGAACATGTTTAGAAATAGGATAATATATGTGCAACAATATACTTGCAGCTATTATTAAAAGACATAAGAAAAATAAAATTAATAACGTCACTGTGCAATGACTACGCAGTGATTTATAGTACGCATGTTGTTTCAACTTCATCCTTCTGTTTCTTTCTCTATACAGGTCTAAGGGATACATGTCAGAGACAAATTCGACCGATTCACCTTGGAGAGGACTTAAACAATCAAATTGCCTGACTTGTTAGACCGAAGTTTTAGTTTATATTGTTCATTGTTATTCAGTTCAACCAAAGGAAGTTTTGAGTCAATCGGTGAAGACAC
Source organism: Triturus cristatus (assembly GCF_964204655.1). Classification (NCBI taxonomy): domain Eukaryota; kingdom Metazoa; phylum Chordata; class Amphibia; order Caudata; family Salamandridae; genus Triturus; species Triturus cristatus. The sequence continues at coordinate 895,216,304 of NC_140580.1, read as the reverse complement.
GCGGGGTGTGTCATTTACATCGGACGGTAGTCCATGAAATTTCTTGATATGACTTGAATGTATCCAGCCTTTTCGACCTTTGATCTTCACGGCTGTCCTCGTTGTTAACAGTACGAGTTGAGGCGATCTCCACCTAGGATCCAGCTGAGATTTCCGGTCAAAGTTCCTCACTAACACCAGGTCCCCTGGAATTACGTCATGGGGTTTCACCTCGGTGTTGTCGGGAAAGGCTGCAGCTACCTGTGAACGACAAGATTGTAGTGCAGACATCAAGGAAGCCAAGTAATCTGTCAGCATGTTACAGTCAACATCAGTTATTTTTCGTGGTATAGGCGTCCCCCACATATTTGGTGGTCTACCAAAGACCACCTCATAAGGGGATAGCCCTGTTCGAGAGTGCGCTACCATTCTCATGTAAAAGAGTGCAACTGGTAAGGCTACTACCCAGTCGACACCTTTCTCTCTACATATTTTGGACAATCTAATTTTCAGAGTTTGATTATGTCGTTCCACGAGACCTGCTGCCTCGGGGTGTCGGACACAGTGAAATCTCCACTGATAGCCTAACAAAAGTGAAACGTGTTTCATTAGTTCGGAGGAGAACGGCTGGCCGTTATCTGAGTAGACAACACGTGGTAAACCGTATCGTGGGAAGAATTCTCGAACCAACTGTTTGGCAGTAGTCGGGGCAGTGTAATCTGAAACCGGGTATGCCTCTGTCCAACGGGAAAGAGCACAGACAACTACGAGAACATATTTGAATCCTCGACATCGTTCCATCTGGATATAATCCATCTGGAGGACTTCAAAAGAGTGATCAGGAGGCTGAAATCCACCCTGTTCTACGGGAATGCTTTTACCTGGGTTAAACTGACAGCAGATCATACAGGTACGGACTTTTTGTTTAGCTGCTGCTCGTAAATGCTTGTTGAACCAAATGTGTTGAATGCTGTCTAACATAGCTTTTTCTCCTAGGTGCGCTGGACTATGTACAGTGTTAATGATAACTTGGACCATTGAATCAGGAAGGAACCACACAGATTTTTCCTTCGTCATCCATCCTTGATCCGTTTGGGTCCCTCCTAATTCAGTCCATTTCTTTATTTCATCTGGTGTAGCATGTGTCTGTATGTCAATTACGTCAAGAGCGGGATCCTTAACCGTCATGCAATGTGTTGGTGTCGGAACTATTGTCTTTATCATGTCAGACGTGTGGGTTTGAGCAGTCTGTTTAGCTGTTCTGTCAGCTAAATCATTGCCTTGGGAAATGATATCAGTAACTTTCGTATGAGCTTTACATTTCATAATTGATATTGCAGTGGGTAGATGTATTGCATCTAGTAAGGCATGAATAAGGGGTCCGTGCTGAATGTGGGTACCGTGAGAAGTTAAATAACCTCTCTCTCGCCACAGCCCGCCGAAGTCATGTACAACTCCGAATGCATAACGTGAATCAGTATATATGTTGACTTTTTTATTCGTAGCTTGAATACAGGCTTGTGTCAGAGCGACGAGCTCTGCTACTTGAGCGGACAAGGTATTTATGCGGTTTGTTTCAATAACTTCAGTATCTGTTGTGACTGCATACGCGGCCACTAACTCTCCTGTACTTGTTCTCATACATGACCCATCTACATACAACGTCAGGTCTGGATCTGACAATGGGACGTCTGTCAAGTCTTGTCTGGGTTTCGTCGTGATAGTGATAACTTCAATACAATCATGTGCAAGTGGGTCTGTTCCGTTTACTGGTAACAGTGTGGCAGGATTCAATGTACTACAACGTCTGATTTCTATATGTGGCTGAAACAATGTTAATTCGTAACCAGTGAGTCGTGCTATAGTCAAGTGTTGTGTCTGTGTGCGGTTCAAGAGAACCTCTACTGCATGTGGTACTTGTACTGTCAATTGGTGTCCTAACACTATGGCATCGCTTTATCTAATTGCTAAAGCTGTTGCTGCCACTGATTTCAGGCACGCAGGCAGAGCCTGAGCTACGGGATCTAATGTACTAGAAAAATAAGCACACGGTTTGTGTGATCCTGCTTGTTCCTGTGTGAGTACTGATAAAGCAGTACCTTCGCGTTCTGTAACAAAGAGTGTAAAATGTTTATAGTAACATGGTGTTGCTAAAACGGGTGCTTGACATAAAGCTTTCTTTAGGCTTTCAAAAGCTTGTGTATGTTCCTGTGTCCAAGGGAGGACAGTCGATGTGGCTGCCTCCTGTGTTGTCAACTGAATGAGTGGTTTTGCTAGAAATGCATACTGAGGGATCCACTGCCTACAATATGAAGTGAGGCCTATAAAAGCCCGCACCTCCTTTTGTGTCTTGGGTATTGGCATGTTAGCAATTAACTGGATGCGATCTGGTGTAAGCTGCCTTCCCTCCTTGGACAGCGAGTGACCAAGGTAAACAACTCGCTGGACACAGAATTGCAGCTTAGAAGGGGACACCTTGTGCCCCTTTTCGGCCAAAAAATGTAAAACCGTCAGTGAGGCTCTTTCACATTCAGGTTCGCTTCTAGCGGTGATCAGCAGATCATCGACATATTGAAGCAGGGCAGTGTTGACTGGCATGTGTATACTGTCAAGTTCTCGTTTCAGTGCTTGGCTATAGATGCTGGGGCTTTCTGTGAATCCTTGGGGTGCGCGTGTGAATTTAAAGCTTCGTCCATTTAAACTAAATCCGAACAAGTATTGGCTTTCCGGATCTATTGGGACGCTGAAAAAGGCATTCTTGAGATCAATTACAGTAAAGAAAGTTGCTTCGGAATCAATAGCTGTCAGTAATGAAGAAATGTCTGGAACTACGGGGTATTGTGGTACAATACATTTATTTAATTCGCGCAGATCAATGACCAATCGATATACTGGCGGGGCCTTTGGATCAGTTCGTTTAAGAATCGGAATTATCGGTGAATTACATACATTGGAGTCTGTTTCCACAACCACTCCTTGGGTAATAAGTTCGTCAATGATTTGTAGTAAAGCCACTACAGCATCTGGTGGTAACTTGTATTGTCGCATTCGTGGTAGTACCACTCCTGCCTTTAGTGTGACTCGATATGGTGTAATGTTCATGCAACCAACATCTGTAGGGCCTTGTGCCCATAAATGTGTGGGTAAAGTCTGCAGTCGGTGATCCATGTCTCGGGACACATAGTGCCCTTTGAAATCACGTAAAAACAATCTTACTCCTTCCGGAGAACAACATATTATAGCTCCTAGAGCTTTCAAAGTTTTTATACCTAACAAGTTTTCTGGGCATGATTTAGTAAGCAATAAATCTGTAGTTCGTGTCAATGGACCAATCGTAAGGGGAAGAGGCTGTGATACTTCGTTAACGATAGGTTTTCCTGAAAAGCCAAGGGAAATATTCTGTGAGCCTGAGAGGGGTGCCCCTGGAACTTCACTACGTTTTATTGTTGTTCGGCTTGCCCCTGTATCAAGTAAAAATTTTCTATCTTGGCCTAATAGTTCACTGTGTACATAAGGTCCTTCTTGATCTACAGGGACCTCAATAAGGGGTAAGCCAACTTCCCTCTCTAGGCTGTTTCATGAGTATCGTTGATAATCAGGATAGTCATACTGTGCGGTCTGGTACATCTGTCGTGTCGTTGTTTGTGTGGCAGCAATAGGCTGCGATGGTGGAGCCGGCAGAGACTGTTGCGGAGCTGGCATGGACTGTGCATGCTGCGGAGCTCCTTGTTGGTTCTGATCCTGTCTAGGTGGCCGTGGTCTTTCTTTTGTATTACCTATGGCGATATTATGTTTTAAAACTGGACAATCGTGTACATAATGGCCTGGCTGTTTACAATAGTTGCATGTCCCTTTTACAGGACCTGCTGAAACACTGGACTGTGTCATACCCTTTTTATGACCGTCCGCTGGACCTGTCTGGGAAACTAGCATTTTCATTTTCGTGTCTTTCATGCGTCTTTGTTCATGTTCTTGTTCCTCTCTAATTCTATTGTGATGGTACTGTAGCATCTGTAACATCTGTGACGGAGTGTTACCTTGCCAGGTACTCTCGAATTTCAATACTCTATTCTTAACTTGGGGCAAAGAATTTTCAACTAACTTTGTCACAAACAGATGTGGATACGACTCGCTATTTGCTTTTATTCCACTATTTATACCAAAACATTTTTCGAATCGGGCGTAGAAATCACTAGTGTCCTCGTCTGGTTTTTGTTTACAGGCTAAGATTGCACCCCAGTCTTCCTTTTTCGTAGTTAATAAACGTGGCAGTACCTGTACTAGTAAACCTGGTAGTGTTTTGGTCTTCTCCCCAAGCCCTGCACCTGGACCTCGAGCTTTTTCTTCGTTTTCTAATGCTGTCCAATCTATCTTTTGGTCTCCCACCTCCCAATCCTTTTCCTTGAGTTTTTCATAAATGCCCGCAGGCATTAATACCTTCAATATTGTCATAATGTCGGGGTAGGTATACTCTCCCATGAGCAACATGTCTTTAATTTCTCGGTGGAAACCCGCTGGGTCTTTGTCATGACTGGGTACCACCTTCTTCATTTCCAATAGTTCTATTTTAGATATGGGTGTGTATACAAACACACGTTTAAACTGATTGTCCTCACCTTTTATCGGGTGCACTTCGCGTAAGGGATTCTGTCTATCCATATAGTACGTCGTTCTTTCCTTGATGGGCAATGAAACATGTTCGGGACATACAAAAAGAATGTACTGCTTTCTGGATTCTAGTATTTCTCTAATTAGCTCAGTACCTGAACCTCTCCATTTATTCGTGAGTAATTTAGTCAATATATCAGGTAAGGGACCAGGGTCGGAGTGTTGGCTTTTATATAATATAAGGAGTTGTTGAATCATATAGATACCAGCTAAACGCTGTTCATCTGGGGCGAGGTTCAAAAACGTGTGTGCTAATGTATCATCGCTATATTTTCCGGGACTATCAACCCAATGAACGGCTGACCTGGCTAATTCTTGTTCGTCCATAGAATCGAGTATATGATAACCCCTTCGTTCTCGGAGTAGGTTGTCAGCGGCTTGGAACGAATGTTCGGGGGACCTTATATTTATTATAGGAGTTTGGAAATTTCTGCTATTATCTGGACGTACCGGACGTATCGGATCAGTGAAGCATCTAGTATTATTGCAAGATCTTCCTCTACCTACATAGGCCATGGTTTCTAACTGTCCTGTGGGCAGTTCTAATTCTTCCTCGTCTTCGGTTTGTTCAGGTTCGTCTACTGCTAATCTTTCTTCGTGTATTCGTTCTATTTCTTTGCGGATCTTTCGGCACATAGCTACTATACATGATCGTTTATCATGTCTCCCCTCTGATATATTCTGACTCCATGTGGTAAGAATTTGCATTTCTTTCGGATTTACCCCTGGTTGGTCTTGATTTCTGATCACACAATTTATGAGGAAACGTAACAGTTCCCCCTGTATTTCCACTTTTTGGTACTCCATGGCTCTGTTAATACTCTCAGAATCTCGCCCTGACTGGACAAAGTGATATATATTTTCTAAGTGTGTAGTCATTCCTGGTAGCTTCCCTAAATATATTGCAGCTCGTCGGATACGCAATGATGCTAGCATCATTTCGTCCCCTTTTCCGGGCACAGGGTCATATCTACAATCTATTAGAAGTTCCTTGAGCGTGTTGGGAGTTACTAGTTTGGGCGTACGTTGGTGGGCTAATTCTTGAAAGGAAAGTTTATTTACTCTGGGTGGCGTGGAAAAAATGTTTGATGTACCTCCGGTAGCCCCACCTGGGGTGCTGGATGTGAAAGGATTCGTCGAACGTGATATAGCAACTATAGGTGTGGATACAGATGTCGAAGCAGATGTGCTTGCCTGAACTTGTGTCGGAGTTTGCTGTTGCGGAGGTACAGACGGAAGAGGGTCTTGGCGTTGAACCCCCTCTGCAGGTGGTCTATGTGGCGCAGCATTAGCATACTCGGGAGCTGCGTCGTCTAAATAAGAGGAAAGAAAAACATCTTCTGCGGTTCTGGGATGCCCTTTGGGATGTACCTTTATCGGAAACAATGGGGGTGGCAAGTCTTTTGGTATCTCCGGAGTAGCCTTAGGTAATCCTTCGGCCAGGAGAGGATACATACCATTCATAAGGGCATTTCGTTGTCTGTCTACTTGTTCTGATTTTACTCGAGTACCTTCTTCAATTAATATATTTTCTCGAACTTTATTTAAATTCTCCTTACTCTTCTCTTCCTGTCTACGTGCTTTTTCTGTACGTCTATACGATTCTTTACGCCATAATTCAATGGCGTCCTTCTGTGATTGTCTAGCTTTCTTTTTCCATAATTCTTCCTCTACTTTCACGATGCAATCTGCATCTCAGGTCCCAGCTGCGGGCCACCTCTGACTTTCTGGTAATTCCTTGGTGTAGTCTACCCATAAATCAAGAAATAATATGGCGTCTAGGCCATGTTTATGATACATAAAGTACCCTGGAGTGTCCCTAGGAGGAATGGGAACAGCTTCTTCGAGTACCCCTTTTCTAGTTTTGATCTGTCTTAATTTCGAAAAGAGCGGCATTTTGAGAACTGATCTGATCTGATACCTAATTTTGAACACGTTTAATACAACGAAACACAATAATGAACAGTCATTCACACCACAATATGCAGAACGTATTTAAAACATTTAACATTTTAACATTTAATGAACAACAATGCTGGCCGTTCACTAAGCATAATACTCGATACTAACTAGATAATTCTGACTTCATATACTAGACATACTTGATATACTGCTAAACAGTACAGATACACTGCTGAAACAGTGCAGACCGGATTTGTGTACCCAAACCCGTCTTGACCGGCACAACCTATGTGCACGTCAGAACGCCTCCCCGACAATGGTACTCACCGGGTAGCTCGGAACGGAAGGCCTCGGAACTGAACTGAACTGGACTCGGACCGGACTGGACTCGACTCGATACTTCGGAACTTCGGAACTGGTGGGCCTCTGTATACCTCGGATCTTGCTCTCTCAGCTAGGCTCTGGTCGGGATACTTCGCACTTCTCACCGCCTCGTCTGGGTGTTGATCGCAGCCTCAGTTACCCCCGCTCGGCAGGAGGGAGATACAGGAAATCCTGTGGGTACGCGTTGTTGTCCGTCCAGCTGTGACAGGAGACCGGGCCTGCAACGCACCTCCGGCGCGTGAGATGAGAAAGTGTCCCTATTCGGGCGCCATATATGTGGTAAATAATTTAATTACCGGGACTTAATTTGATGCGGAAAATCTATAATAATAGCTCAGTAAAATAAGAGGCAGAATCCGTGGTATTAGAGGTTCGGAACGGGCTTTATTCCAAAATCAATTCGAATTGAGGACTCCATATTCCATCACCACGAAGGTTCAGGAAGTGAAGGACCCCCCTTTATTGACAAGTAATCATTTATATACAATAGGCATTACAGTGAAACAGATGCCGGAGGCGTAACAGTTGATAACAAAGATAAGAACATACATGCGTAACTAAAGTGGGTGTAACTGGGCGTAACTAAAGAACGTCATCAGATATGATGTCATAAATGGGTGGTTCCATGAAAGAATTTCGCAATGTCAGCAGAAATACTTGGCAGAGATGCGCGCGCAGCAGCATGACGTGTGATTGACGTGTAACTAGGGGGGTGAAGGGGACTTGACATTTAGCTCTACATGTGGAGACAGAAGTCTGGGGTTATGTCAACCTAATCCCAAATCATATCTAATATCCTATGTTTAAAGAACTATGTTATCCAGAAAGAAAGGTCTCTTAGGATAGAATCTTATTCTATACTGACTATACTGTCCGTTAGTGCGTGTACAAGCGTCTAAGTGTCTACACTAGATGCGAGGGCAGAAATCTTCCATAGTAATAGGGCTATTAATTACTTGCATGAAGACAGAGAAGCCGGGCCTTTTGCTCGGTAGCTGGGAGAATGTTTACTTAAACTACTAGACAGGAATGTATTGGATAGGGAGCGGAGCAAAGCAGATAATCTTGAAGGTGAAATACAGTTTTTGGCAGGCAACAGGCTGGAGTCAGGCACCGTTAGCCGCGCAGGGAGTAGGACAAAGTTCATGGGTACAGATGCGAGCTCAGACTGGAGCTTTCAGAGGCAGAAGGCAGAAAAGACTTGATGGCAGAATCAGGGCCTACTCGTCTGAACTGTAAAATGGGATAAGTGAACCATATAAAGCCGGTGGCCTTTCATACTTAGGAATAGAATATCCGGCCCATTCATGGCGGATCTGAAAGAGGACATGTCGACGGTGGACGCACATGTGTTTGCGTCTTCATAACTGGAACTGGAGGGAACATACATGTACTTGTGATTTATACATGAAACCGTTGGGGTCCAAGATAGGGGACATAACTGATCATAAAAATCCATATTTCCACAGTCCCCAGAAGTTCTTTGGCCTGCTTCACGGCGGGAGAAGTTCACTAAAATTCTCAGATTGCGTGCAGCAGTAAAGCACATCGCGAGTCCATTGCGCCACTGTGGGTAAGGGCCCCCGCATCCAGCACAGTGCCACCCTGCGCTTCGCTATCAACAATCCCATATCCACCAGCTTGTGCACCGCCTTTGGAAGTTTTCTGGAGTATCCCAGCAGCGCCACTACTGGGTCTGGGGGCAGATCTAGCTCCACCACCGCTCCTATCTTTTGAAATATGGCTTCCCAGAATTTGTAAACACCAGGGCAATCCCATGCCAAGTGGATAAAATCTGCCGTCCGATAGCCGCATCTATCGCACGTCGACCCTTCCCGCAAGCCATACCTATGCAATCTTTCTGGCGTATAATAGACTCTATTTATATATTTGAAATGAATCAGTCTGTGTTTGCCATGCAGTGATATTCGACGCGTACCAGAACAGCAATATGCCCACATGGCATCATCTATTACAGTGTCCAGATCCATCTGCCAGGCCAACCTGGCCTTAGTGTACTGGTGAACTCTCTGTGACATTGCAATTTTTATAATTTAGATATTAACTTACGGGGAGATTTAGTTTTGATGAGGTACGATAATTTCATAACCTCAGGGGGTTCAGCCATGTCTTCCCCTAGGTGTTGCCTCAATGCCCCACTTACCCTGTAGAATTGAAAACGCTGCAGCAGAGCAGGAGCTTCCACCGCGGTCACAACTTCGTCACATGTTTTAGCGACACCGTTTGAAAACAGCTCCCCCATCGTGTGTATTCCCAATGCTCGGAGGGCTCGCACCACCCCCCGGTCTTTACAAGGGGACAGCCAGACCGCCCAATCTAAGGGCATTCCCGGAGAATATAATAAGCCCCCCCCCATTTGCTGCAATATGTTATGCCATGCGTGCCTAGTTGAGTTGAGGGAGTCCAAAAACCCCGTTCTGCGATCAACTGGCTCAAAGATGACTGCCGGAAGTGGGAGAGGATCAGCAAACAGTCTCTCTAGTTTAAGATATGGAACTGCTTCCGCACCGTGAATCCAACTATGCACCTGTGCTCCCTGCGCCACCCTATAATACAACTCCAAATCAGGTGCCTCCAGGCCCCCCATATGATAAGGCAATGTCAACACTCGCCAGCTGACACGCGCCTGCTTGCCCGCCCATGCCAGTTGCACCAAAGATTTAGTGAGCCTAGCAAAAAAGGCACACGACAACACTATAGGGACATTAGTAAACGAAAATAGAAACCTAGGTAGCACCACCATCTTCATAATTGGTATCCTACCAACCAGCGACAGAGGGAGCGCAATCCAAGTTTCTACATCATCTTCCAGTTTATCCACCGCCCTCCCATAATTCTCTCTAAGCACTGTTTCAGAGTCCATGTGTAACCTTATCCCTAGATATCTGACCGCGTCGTCTGACCACTGCAACGGGTATTCCATCTCGAATGGTGTGGTGGACGGGGTGAGCGGGAAAGCAATGGACTTGGCTCAGTTGACCTGGAGTCCGGAGAGCGCCCCGAAGTGCACCACCTCCCGCAATACCGGAGACAGGTTATTCTCAGGGTCACGGACGTAGAGCAGGGTGTCATCTGCGTATGTGGAGACCACTATCTTGTAGGTAGGGAAACTCACTCCCCTAAGGCTATGATATTCCCGAAGTGCACACGCCAAAGGCTCAGCTATCAGGGTATATAGTATAGGCGATAAGGGGCATCCTTGACGTGTTCCCCTAGTGATAGGGATGGCGTTTGTGACCAGGTCGCCCAATCGTATCCTCGCAGTAGGCGCATGGTATAGCACCCCAATCATTTGCAAAAAGACCGGACCCAGTCCCATTCTAGTCAAAACCTGTCTCATGAAAGACCATTCCACCGAGTCGAACGCCTTCTCCATGTCCAGAAAGAAGCACCTTAGAATCCCGCCGTACATGTTGCATTGTGCCAAACACCGTATGCAAATTATAAGTGAGGTTTCTACCGGGTACAAACCCTGCCTGCTCCGGAGCGACCAGCTCCGGGGTGAGCAAGGCCAGACGCGTGGCCAAGACTTTCGCAAACAGCTTAGCGTCCACGTTGAGCAAGGAGAGTGGGCGGTAAGAGCTACATTCCTCCGGGGGCTTACCCGGTTTGGGGATAGCCACCAGAATAGCCTCACGCATTGACTGTAGCATTTGGCCTGTTACACATATATCATCAAACAGCTCCGATATATATGGAAGCAAGAGGTCTATGAAGGTTTTATAGAACGTCACGGTGAGGCCATCCGAACCCGGTGCACTGTTCGCCCGCATTCCAGCCAGTGCCTCTAAGATCTCATCTCTTTCTATAGGAAGGGCCAGGAATTCCCTATGCGAATTAGTTAGGAAGGGTAACTTAATGTGCTCCAAGTAATTCAGTATTTCCCCATCCATATCAGTCGAATAATACAATTTGAAGCAATTAGCAATGTCCGCCTCCTCCATCAATAACTCCCCACCTTCCGATCTAACCTTTGTGATGGCGGTTTTGCCCCGCCGTGCCTTGAGAATATTAGCTAGCACTGAACCAGGCCTGTCGCCTTCACCATACACTCGTGCTGTGGCATATTTCCCCAGATGTTGCACTTCATTATCTGCCGCCTCATGATATTCTTCTAACAGTTTTTTTTAGCTCTTCTGTAGTGCCTTCTTCCTTCCCTGACTGCTGCCTAACTTCCACTTCCCCCAATTTGCGCTCCAGATTCGACAATCTCTTTCGAATGTCTCGAAGCACCCCGGAGTGTTTGGTAATGGCCATCCCTCTGACATACACCTTGAACGCTTCCCAAACCGTTTGATAACTGTCTACTGAACCAACATTGGTGTCAAAAAACCTCGCTATAGCCTCCGCCATCTCTTCCTTAAAGAGGGGATACAGTAGAGAGTATGGGGGAATCGCCATGTGAATGGAGGTATGGACTTCTTAGGAGTGGACAACTCTAACAATATATGAGAATGATCCGATAGGGTACGCGGCTGAACCTGACACATACGAACCTGTGACATAAGGGACGTTGATACTAGCCAGTAATCAATACGTGTGTGTAGGTTATAGTAAGCGGAGTAGTGCGTGAAACCCCCCTCCGTAGGGTTGGGCGTTCTCCACACATCCGCAAGTGCCATACTGATCATTGCCCTATTTAGCGCTTTAGCCGCCGTTGCCAGCTTTCTGATCGGATCATCTTACAAGCTCCTGGTCACGTTGGAGTGACCCTCCGGATTGAGGCTGCTGGCATCAGCTGGAGACTTATGGCAGGTCAGGGATCACTAGATCTTGGGTTATGATTGCCAGGGACACCTCCTCGTGGTGTTGGGCCACTCAAGATCAGGCCGTGGGCATCGAGTGCAGAGTGGTGCAGGCTCACGGATTTCACCGGAGCTGGAGTATGTGGATGAACAAAGTATTTTCCTTAGAAGGCAGGGCAGCTCCTCGGGGTTCTTGAGGTTGCTGGCTGCAGGACACACCGGAGTTTTGCTTCTGTAGGTTCAAGGTGGGGACAGGCTGGTAGGGCTGGGGACAAAAGACAGTGGGCGTCCTCCTCTTCTTAGCTTTGGCACTGCTGTTCGGTCCTTCTTCTTTTCTTCTTGGTCCATGCTTCTCTGAGGAGGCAAGGTTCAGGAGTGCCCCTAAATACTAGACTTAGGGGCGTTATATGTAAGTAAAAGATTGGGACCAATGGGTCCCTTCCTTGGGGTGGGTACACCCCCTATTATGCCACCCTCCAGTGGGTTGGGAGCATATGCCTCACTCTGGTTGACAGGGTCCCCCATCTGCAAGATGGCATGGACTGAGAGTTGTGCTTCACCTCGCCTCCCCCACCTGAGGTGTGGGGTTTGCAAAGGGGGGCACACCTCTCTTCCTGACTTGTTTTTGCTGCGGATTCTCCCTCCCAAAGTGGGGGCCAGAACCGGTTGGGACCAGTTCCTGAAAGCAGTATCAGGCGTGGTGAAGCTCACAAAGGCGGCAAGCCTTTGAAGCTTCCCCTTTGTGGACCCTTCCCATTCTGGAGGAGGAGGCTTGGCATCTCGACCCAGGATGTGAATTGTTTCAGACCCCCGAGAGCAGCAGGCTCTCGACCCAGGGGTCCAGAAACATGTCTGGTGGTGGCAGCTGGTGAGCAGCCACTCAGCCTGGACACAAGTGGTAGGTCGTTTTTCAGGGGGCATCTCTAAGATGCACTCTGTGTTCATTGTTGATTAAATCCCACACTGGCATCAGTGTGGGTTTAATGTGCTGAAAAGTTTGATACCAAACTTCTCAGTTTTCAGTAGAGCCATTATGGTACTGTGGAGTTTGTAATGACAAACTCAAAGCACCATATACTCTTAATGGCAGTACTGCACTTACAATGTCTAAGAATTGGCATAGACACAGTGGGGGTACAGGGCTCATGCACCTGTACCCTCACCACTGGTATAGTGCACCCAGCTAGAGGGGTGGCTGATCTATGCCAGGGCAGTGGGTTGTAGGCATGGCACCCAGGGATGTGTGCCATGTCGACTCTTCACTTTGTTCTGCACCAAAACACGCAGCCTGCAAAGGCAGTGTGTGAGTGTAGAGGTACAGGGCCTCTAAGTGTGCCACAATAAGTGCTGCAGCCCTTAGAGGCCTTACCTGGTCACAGTGCCCTGGGTACCTGTGGTACCATTTACCAGGGACTGACCTGTGGCCAGAGAGTGCCAATTGGGTTTGGTCTTCAATGCAGTTTTAGGGAAAGAGCATGGTACCTGAATGGCAGGAACCTTGGGCACACTCAGTCAAAGTACATCCGTAGTTCAGCAAAAAGTGGAGGCAACCATGCAGAAAGAGGGCACTTTCTCACAATACCTTTAAGCAATTTGCATACCAATGGAGGCATACCTACCAGTCTACATTCAACCTGGGCGTGTCCTGCAGAAATGGCAGATTGGAAATTATTTACCTACCTGTAAGCGAGATCCTCTGAGGCCTTGTGAGAAATCTTTTTTACCAAATGGGATAACTCTGACTCCACGGGCCACACGGGCCGTTCCAGGAACCAACCCATCCAGCATTGCCATGCTGAAGAGTACCGCTTCCTGGTGAAAGGGGCCCAGGCCTATTGAATGAATGCTGAAGCCGTTTCCGAAATGCCCGGCAACATCCACTGTTTCCTGAAAGCCTCCAGGCCATCAGGGATACCTGCCCCAACAGTATTAGTAGATGTAACTCCCCTTGAGGGTCCTGGAGCATCATCTGAGTCCAGGGAAGGAGGAGAGGATAGTCGCACTTCAGCACCCAACAGCATTGGGAACCAGGGCTGAGTCTACCACAAGGGGTGACCAAGACCACCTTTACTAATTGGCGAGAGATCTGAGTTGCCACGCGTGGTATAGGGACAAACAGAGTAAATGCGTGATTCAGAGTCGCAGACCAGTGCTGCGAAAAAGCATCCGTGGCCCTCTCTAGAGGGTCTCGCCTCTAGCTGAAGAGAATCTCTAGCTGGTGATTCAGTCTGGAGGTGAACATGTCTATTACACAGGGACCCCAGATCGAATAAATCATTTGAAACAGGGAGGGGTGGAGCTACCAATCGCTGTAATCCCTCAGGTGTTTGGAGTTCCGGTTCCAGCTACAGTGTTAGACTGGCCCGGAATGTATTCTGCTATCACTGAAATCTGGTGAGAAGGGCAATAGTGCAGAAATCTTAGGCAATCTCCACCAACAATGGGGACCTTGTACCCCCCAGCGTGTTGATGTATCACACTGCCAAGATGTTGTCCTGACGAAGAATGATGCAACAAGATATTGACTTAGGGGAGAGGGTTGGGATCGCAAAAGACACAGTGCGAAGCTCCAGGCAATCGATGTGAAGGGACAATTCCTGAAGAGACTTTCTGCCTGCTGTGGATACGTATCCCCAACAAGCCCCCGTCCCCAGCCCCAATGGCTGGCATCTGATTCTATTGCTATTTCCGGAAGAGATATGAAGATAGCCCTGCCATTCCAGGCATCCGCGTGTCCTAACCACCAATGGAGCTCGTTCCTCAATTCCTCTGTTAGAGGAACCTGATCTGTATATTCAAACCCTTCTGAAGATGGTGTATCCTTCTTCAAGTTGCGCACCTTTGCTTTGGGGAGTTTCAGCTGTGCTGCTTGCGAGTCAATCACGAACCCCAGAAATTCTATCAACTGAGAGGGACAGAGTACCGATTTGGACTCGATGACGAACCCCCGTTCCTACTGTAGGGAATTCGTCATCTGCAGATGAGGAGAGGCCAGAGATAGAGAAGGAGCCATGATAAGAATGTCATCTAGATATATTTTCAAACGTATTCCCTCCTCCCTTAGATGGGCCATTACTGGCTTCATCAGCATGGAGCCGAAGAAAGCCCGAAAGGAAGGACCAAATATTCCAGCCACCTGCCCTTCCACCGGTGTGGAGGGAAAATAGGAAAGGTAAAGTATGCGTCTTTGAGGTCCAACTGGGCCATTCAGTCCCCTCTCTGCAGTAAATTCATCAACAGATGGATACTCTCCATCTTGAATTGTTTGTACGTAATGAAGTGGTTGAAATCTCTTAAATTCAAGACCAATCTGTGTCCACCTCCCCTCTTCTGAACCAGGAATACGTTGCTGCAGAAACCTGCAGAGCTGTTGTCGCAATATGCCACCACATTTTTCTGCAGCATGTCTCCTATTTCTACATCTATAAAAGAGCTATCTTGTTGTGAAAAATGTAACTGGTGGGGAGGGAACTCCTGATGTGGATTTTGGTAGAAATCTATGAAGAAACCGTGAACTGTTTGCAGGATCCACGCTTCCTGTGTAATAGACATCTACTTGTGTAGAAAACATCGGACCTGACCCCCCAAAGGAATGGAATAAATATTGAGAATCCTTACCCGAGGAATTTTGGAACTGGCAAACCGCTCTATAACTGCTTCGATTGAAGCGATGGCTGGAGAACTTCTGCCTGGTGGGGTAGAAGGTGCCACCTCTGGTAGTGTCCTGACAATCTCCTCTGCCACAACCGTAGCTGCCTCTTGGAGGACCTTGTTAATGATATTGGCCTGATGAGTGGCCCCTGCCTCTCCCGGCCCTGCCGAAAAGGCCAGCCTAAATTACTTTTTTGATGTTGGATTGGGCCTTACTAAGGGACGTAAAGATACCCACATATTTAGACACATCTTTGACAAATGCATTGCCATCAGTAGGGATTTGCGCCTGTCGGTTGGGACTTCAGAATCCACATTGGAACCTGGGTCCTTAGCCCCGAGAGCCATTTCTAGGATTTTTGAATGAGGTTCAGCTAGATCCAATAACTTATCCTGACAACCACGCCATGTGCAGTCGATACCCTTTTTCGTATCCTTAGCAAATTTCTTTAGGAAGGCCGACATGTGAGGATCAATATCTGTAGTCTCAGCCACTTTCTTGGGAATGTCAGGACTGGGGCATTCCACCTGCAAATGGCTGTGAACCTCTTTATCAAAACTATTACGCAGGTTTTCATGGAGATACTCTGCAACTTCAGGGGCAGGAGCCTAATTGGAGGATCGAGATGTCTTGGGGATTGAAATCAAATGGGCTTGTGACCTGCAAGATGATTACTCAGACTTCTTCTTTTTAGATGAAGAATTATGGTCCGAGGAGTCGGTATTTGTGTCCGTATCGGTATCTGTGCGCACTTTGGGCCCGATTCACAGAACAAACTTAAGACTAAATCCTAAACTTAGTACCATTCTGGTATTCACAGAATGCACCTAGTACTTCTGGTATTCACAGAATGAACTTACTACTTTTGCTATTCACAGAATGAACTTAGTACTTTTGCTATTCACAGAATGGATTTACGACTCCTAAACTTACGTCCGCACTCGGGCCGGAAATTCCGGCCCGGAGGCGGAGCTTCCGGCCCGGAGGCGGAGCTTCCGGGCCGGAGGCGGGACTTCCGGGCCGGAGGCGGAGCTTCCGGCCCGGAGGCGGAGCTTCCGGCCCGGAGATGGAGATTTCAGCCATAGCTAAATCGGTCGGAATCCCCACCTCCGGGCCGGAAGCTCCGCCTCTGGCCCGGAAGCTCCGCCTCCGGCCCGGAAGCCCCGCCTCCGGGCCGGAAGCTCCGCCTCCGGGCCGGAAGCTCCGCCTCCGGGCCGGAATTTCCGGCCCGAGTGCGGACGTAAGTTTAGGAGTCGTAAATCCATTCTGTGAATAGCAAAAGTACTAAGTTCATTCTGTGAATAGCAAAAGTAGTAAGTTCATTCTGTGAATACCAGAAGTACTAAGTGCATTCTGTGAATACCAGAATGGTACTAAGTTTAGGATTTAGTCTTAAGTTTGTTCTGTGAATCGGGCCCTTTGCGTTTTTGCTACATACTTGAGGAGGCAGAAGGGGTGGAATATTCATGGTCCACTAAAGGAGCCTTAGGAAGGTTAGCTAAAGCCTGCACGCGATGCCATGCGGATGACTTGGTTTTTGCTTTGGTAGCAATGTCTGTAGAACCTGGCAAAGACCCAGAACCCTCCAGATTCTGGGGACCATGGCACTTGGCGAAGCTCTCCAATTGGACTGTAATCGGTTTTAGCAAAAGACACACAATTGATGGAAGCAATGCAGAACAAATCAAAATATTCAACCCCAGTCACAAGGATCTGGGTTAAATCCATCATTATTTTGCTCACCACACCACCACAGTTCGGACCCAACCATATGCAAATCAGTCTTGATCCTATTCCTTGTGGAAACAGTCCAGCCCGAACTGCCAAGCCAGGTCCTCCCTGGACCGGAAACAAGCATCCTGGGACCAGTGTCAGGCCATCATCCTTCATCAGCCAGGCTAGCTTGAATCCAGTGGTGTAGTGAGCACGGGACACATGTCTGGTCATACCCTTCCCACTTAGGGCGACAAACGCAAAAGAAACAATTGATGGACGGAATGCTGAACAATGCAAACATTCACTCCCCAGTCACAAGGATCTGGGTTAAATCCATCCAACACACTCCTATTCTAACTTTCAAAATGCATTACTTCCTGAACAGAACAAATGGTCATACTCCAATGACTGCTGTCCCTCTTTACGAACCTACCGCTATGGATCCTGCTCACAGTATTCGGTTAATTGCATACAACGTTGACTGATCTGATTTGGTGGTAGGAGTACATAGGATAACATTGGAAAAGTTAAGATACTGATTACAGAAGGAGGACTATCAGCTCCTGATTTTGAAATGTATTTCCTAGCTCACTAAATGGATGTATGAAGTTGACACAGGAAATGGGGGAACTCGTGATGAATGCTGGAGCGGAGAACGTTTGGCCCTATCAGAGGGCATCCATAAAAGTAGCACTGGAAATCTGGAAAAGGTGCAAAAAAGAACCTGTCATCTCCTATGCCCATGCTATACTGCTGGTGGGTTTTCCATAGAGGACACGGTTTCCAGAGAAATAGACTGATGGCCCCCGAACTGAATTTGGACAGCTGGCAATAGGCGATTGTTATTCTTTGGAAGAACTACAGACGTCTGTTAAGCAGATGGCGTGCCAACTGGACTATTTTGAATGTACGTCACTTTAAAGAAGCAGATACAGGACTGATGGGGCAAGTGATAACTGTAACCCAATGCACTCTAGGTCTTGCAGATCCTCTTTACACTAGACCTTTAGCATAAGCATCCTACTTAATTTTACAGGTCCCTGCCGACAGGGTCATTGAACAAATTAACAGCTCTTAAAAATGAATTGGTACTTGACCTAAATGTAGAGCTTGAAGAGGCAGAGTAAACACCCTTTGATTCAATCGGATGGTCTCTAGAAACTCTATCTTTAATTATATCCAGTTCAATTATTTCCATAGAATTTATTTAACACCCAAATTAATAAATAAAATGTGCAAAAATAACACACTTTTGAAAGGAGGCCAGTGATTGCCTAACTATAACATTGCACAGAGAAAACCATCTTTCACAATGCAATTTCCCATGTAGCTCTTCCCCAATCCATGATCTAGCGTAGTGATGGATAGATTCGTAACACTGCTTCTGGCGAAAAGAGCACTAGCTACGATATGGAAATCCCCTCTGGCTCCTCACATAGCTAGGTGGAGTACAGCAATAATAGAATAGGCAACACAGACTCACAAATCAGTTGAGCAATAGACCATTCAGTAAAGGGTAGGTTAAAAAGTTATTCGCTAAAAGATTAACTCAACCACATACCTGAAAACATCAGTAGGACTGAATGTTATAACAAAGGGATGCTGTACAACAATATGTTATGTGAATTTGTAAAGTGCACTATCATCTCCAAGGGTATAGAACACAATACTGAGACACCAATTTCTATTCCACCCTGATTGCAAAGAGACGATGCAAATATGTTGACCTTGTTGACTCAGGAAAACGTAAGTAACATATGTTGTAGATGCATATTCTATGTTTATGGAACATAGTATATCACTGTTAATATATCTGATGCATATATATATATAATGTAAAATATAATAAAATGTAAAGGATATAGCTGGTAACTAGAAATTCAATAATATTATAAAACAGCTATGACAGTTGCGAAGTGTCATAAGGTGTAAGAGGTTGCATTTACATTTGTTACTCTGCCACAAACACATTGATTCATGCCTACTGAAAACACATTGTTGAACATTTAAATGGCTTGCAGCCTTAATATTGTTGCAAAAATATCGCTGGGCACAAATACTGTTTCAAAAATATCCTGATGTAAAAAAGATGGGACAGAATATCGCATGTGAGAATATTGAATATAATTTTTTAAGTATTTTAGCACTGCTTTATTTAATATAGTTGCATATAATATTGTTTTTTGAAATTATTTTGTTGTTTTAGTACTTTTTGTGTTGTAAGTTATTATTTTGTAGTGTTAATTCTATATAATTATTTATAGCAGAGTTTTCTTTTTGTTTTGGAAATATATTAAAAGAATTTTCAGATTGTTTTACTGGTGGGTTATTGGATTTGTAGGAGAGTAGCATGGGAAAAGGTTAAAAATAATTTTTATAAAAAAGATTAATTTGATTGTTTCTTTGGTTAATTTGATTAATATTTATATAAATGATTTGCTTTAATGACATGAATAAATTCACTTATATTATTATTTAGGTTTTATATAACAAGTACATTTATTTAGGTTTTAACTGCGGTAATTGTTATTGTTTTCCAGTATTATTTTGCTTGTTTTTTGGGGGGTTTTCAGGTTTTGTAGGAGGATAGGGTGGGGTTTTATATATAATTTTTTTATTGTGTTCATTAGCCTCAGATGTACTATCCACAGCACTTCTATCCGAAAACCGTTCCCTTGTACCGGGACAGGAACATATGATTCACACTTGTCCAAAACCCTTCCAGTTGCACTTCACCGCATTTTCCCTTATATTCGACTCTCCCAACTGAACACCCAAAATGGGAGGACGATAAAGGAATGGGAATGATATGTGCTTTACTGAGGTTTAGTTTGGGCTTAATCATTGAACCATCCCTTCCTATCCATGTCCTAAACCCGATCTATTCTGTTCCATCCATTCCACCACCTGGAGCCAAAAGGCGTATCTTTTCTTTTATAAAGAGACTGCATCCATCCTAAAAAAGTATTCTAAAGATGCTCTCGACTCCATATATATGGGAGGATTCGAGTTAGTCCAATTTTTGCATATTTCTCTACGTGCCAACTGCACTGCATGAAATATTAACTTTTGCTTATCTTTATCTTGTTCGCTCACTTTCTGGGTCACACCAAAGAAAACAAGTGTTGAAGCTTCATCTTCAAAATATCTGTCAATGCCGAAGAAATCAGTTGCTCTCCCTCTAATAGATCTTTCCAAATCTCTATACCTGCATTCCTTAGAGCTTCCGCCAGTTTATCCTTCGTCCAGTCAGGTGACCTTGGTGAATCCCAAAAAGAGGGCATATTACTGTAGTATGGCATTGTTAGTTTCCTTCTTATCTTATACCAGGTTTCCGCCAAACCCTGAAGAATTTTTAACTTAACCTTTTGAAGTATTTTGTGTCAGAAAACTTCATCATGAAGCCTGAATCCCCTTCCTCTTTTCCTTTTAGCAATCCAGAGAATAACCTTCCAATTTCTGATCCCCAAGTTTTGTCCAAAAGCATCCTGCCATTTTTAAGTTGTAAGGCCCATACATATATTTGCAGATCCGGAAGAGCCAGACCCCCCTTTTCTCTCCTCCTCTGCAGTTTCTTCCACGAGATACGTGAGCCTTTAGCTTCCCTTATGAAAGAACCAATCTTTCCCTGCAATTTCATAAGCCATGCTTCTTTGAAGGGCAAGGGTAAAGCATTAAATAGAAAAGTGAGCTTCGGGAGACTGATCATTTTTACTAAGTTCACTCTCCCAAATATTGTAATTGGTAGGTGTTCCCAACCTGCCATCAAATCATACTTCCTTTTTGATTTTATTAAAATGTGTTTCCGCCATTTTATTTGTGTCCTGAGTAAATCTAATTACCAAATATCTCATCTCAGTTGTGGGTCTGTCATCTCCACTATCCAAATTCCAAATCATGATCTCCGTCTTCCCCCCATTTATCTTGTACCCAGAAACTCTTCCAAAATCCTCTGCTATTCTTACCACCTGCACCATTGTATTTTGCAAGTCTGCCGTATATATCATCAGGTCGTCGGCATTCTTTGCCAGTTTCTTTTCCCAACCTTCACATTGAAACGGAACAATCCTCTGATCTGCCTTCAGCTTCCTTGCAAATGGCTCCATATAAAGGTTGAACACTAGTGGGGACAAAGGGCACCCCTGTCTCGTCCCTCTCATGATGTTAAAAGCTGGTGTTAATGTCTCATTTACTAAAATTGTGCCTTTTAGGGTCCTTTGGGGTCCTAGAATCCTGCTATTGCTCTACAAAATCTATCCCCCAGCTTAGCAGCTTTCATAACGGATAATAACAATTCCCAGTTTACCTGATCAAATGCCTTAGTTGCATCTATTGCATTCACTGCTAAAGGAGCTTTATTTGCTGTAGCCAAATCTATTGCCCCTATAAGGGAATAAGTAAGCTCATGTAATGACCTTCCTTGCATAAACCCCTTCTGTTTGTCATGCACCAAATCCTCCATAACTCCATTTAGCCCATCTGCTAGAATTTTTGAAAACCTTTTATAATCACTAGATTCTGGTTGGAGTGCCCCTTCCATAAAGATCTCATTATGCAACTTGGTTAAAATCAGGGACAGTATATCTGCTAATGCACTATACAGTTCCAATGGTAAACTATCGAGGCCAGGAGCTTTCCCCCGTTTACCCCTTTTCATAGCTCTTTCCACTTCCCCTTCCTGAATTTTCAAGTTCAGAGTCAATATTTTTTTCCTCCTCCAAAACATGCATCAAACCCTGACTCAACCACCTTTCCAAAACTCTCTTCTGATGTCACTAGGCCTTCTTCATACAATCCTCCCAGTACTCTGACACTTTATTTCCTGTATTGAATTATTTACCTGATCCTTCTTAGTCTGCCAAGCTAATAACTTCCCACAATTCTCCCCATACTCAAAATATCTTAGTTTACTTGTTACCCATCTCTCCCTTACCCTTTTTTCGAGGATAGATGCTAGTTTGAGTTTCAGGTCCAACATTTCGAGTTGTCTAGATTCTTTCTGATTATTGCTAACCAGGTCTTCTTCCGCTGCTCTTATCTTCTCCTCCACCACTCTAATTTTCTCACGAAAGACCTTTCGCTTAGCTGCCGCACAACTTATCAAGATCACCCTTAAATAGGCTTTATAGTAGTCCTATACCACTCCTGCAGGAGCCGAACCCCAATTAACCTTGAAAAAATCCACCGTCTCCTCTTTCAATCGCTTACCTACCTCCTGATCCCGCAATAAGGTACGATCCAAAGTCCACCTGGTAGGGTTGCTATCCTCCGTGAGAAAAATTTCTAAAACTACAGCTGAATGGTCTGCCAGACGAATCCCTATATGCTGGATATTTTTTACTTGTTCCCTTAAGCCAAAATCCAACAGAAAACAGTCTATCCTAGACTGATGATGATACTTTCTGTTTGAATATGTGTAACCTCTTTTCACCCCCATTCTCCATCTCCATATATCGCACAACCCCAGTTGATCCATCATTAATTTTACTTGTGTTCTCATTTTATGGTTAACAGTCGCTCTGCTACTAATCGATCTATCAAGGGTACTGTCTATTACTACATTAAAGTCCCCTGATCAAGTTATTGGGTCTGGGAAACAAGCCAACTCCACCAACAAGTCTTGTAGAGGAACTATATCATCCAGATTTGGCCCATAATATCCTACTAAAGTATAAACATGGTCCCAGACTTTTAATTTTGCTAAAATCCACCTTCCTCTACGATCTGAAATACTTTCTATAATTGCAACTTTTGGGTCTTTTTTACTAGTATTGCCACCCCTTTGGTAACAAAAGTTTGTTTAGTACACTCCAACTGCTGCACCCACCTTCTAGACTCAAAAACCTCTTTACACTCTCTCCGTCAGATGCGTCTCCTGTAGAATGCAGACCTGGGTACAATCTTTAATATATTTTATAATTCACTCTCTCCTAGACCTCACCCGTAACCCATTGACATTCCAAGATATAATCTTCAATTCTAGCTTCTGTCCATTTCCCATACCCCTAACTTACTACCCTTCTCTAAAAGTAAATCCGCCGCTTTGGGTGACTTTTTTTTCTTTTCTCCCCATAAACCCTCCACCCGGTGACTCCTACCCCTTCCCTCCCCCCCCCCATGTAAAACCTACCCCCCTTAATGATGGTCTTGGCCTACGGGTTAACCCCAAGTGTGCTTTGTCTCCAACTATGATTCTACAACAGGAGTCCTAACTCTTCAAGCAAACATCGTTTTCTTTTTTTTTTTTTCTTATTTACTAGATTCCATAAAATCATCTACTTCATCCACTCCTCTGAAGGTATGCATCTGGTTATTCATCATGATTTTTAATACATCCGGAAATCGCATTTGCACCGAGTAACTATTTTAATTGGTCCATTCTCTTCCCCAGCTCCCATTGCCTGTTGGAAGCGATATATGAAACATTGGACCTAATTTCACAGGAGAGCCCTCCATCTTCACTGTTTTTAATTTTAGAGCTCTGGATATTTCAGGGAGTAAGTGAGAAAATTCACCAGGATCCTCCTGGGTTTGCTTCTGTTGGGGTTGAGCCCGAAGGGGTCCCTGTGAACTCTCTGTATGTCCTTATCAATTTCCTGATCAGACTTTTCCAGCTGTAACCCCGTTTTGATCAGCCTAACTACAAAACTTTTCAGATCGCACCCTCCGCCCCTTCTGGCATATTGAGGACCCTTAGATTATTTCCCCTCTGATTGTTTTCCATCCTTTCCTCCCAATCCTGGTGCCCCTGTTCTTTCATCCTTAAAACTTTTATCTCTTCCTTGTTTGCTTGTACCTCTCCCTTGAGCTCTTCAACCGTCACCTCTAGGGCTGTTGTTCTCCCGGCCAAATCATTAAACTTTGTCTCTAAAGCCTCACAAGCTAGCTGTATCTCTTTTTGGTTCCCCTCTGATATTCTGAATCTGCTCCTGATCTCGACGTGAATGCTGCTAATAAATCTCCCAGCACTGCTCACCAGTGTTTACTTCCACCTGCTCCCCCTGCATCATGTCCTTCCTCCCCTCAGTACTGCAGCTGTATTCCAGACCAACCTCTTCTACTACCTTGCTTTACTTGCCTCCCCCATTTCTGGGTTTAAAGAGGTAGATTCTCCGTCGGTTAAATCGGTTTGATTTTCCATTTGCCGCAATCCCTCTATATTCTCTACCTGAAGTGGTGAGAACCTACTAGGGCTAAAGACATTCCCCCAGTCAGCTGCTGTTTCGCCAGCTCAATTTTCCCGCAGCTCCTTCGTGGTCTTTCCCTTGTGCACCTCCTTATCTGCCATCGCAGCCTCTCTTAATATTAAAGTCTTTGGCAGTACTTTGAAAAAAGTCCTAGGAGATGGGGTGACCTTTACCTTCCGATCCTTACTCATACATTTCTTAACCAACCCCTCTTGGCCACCTGTTTTCTGTTCTTTCACCAACAGTTTCCTAATTACTAGGGCTCTAGGTGCTGTTTTTTTCCCCTTTACCTCCTTCTTTTGCTCCTCCACCCAGATAGGGTGTTCGCACTGCACACTGATCGAACAGGACTTTTCCTCTTTTAGCACCCCTTAGTGTATATCTCCCCACCCCCTGCAATTTGGGCTCGTTTTTATTGCTGGCTACCTTACTACTGTTCAATCCCTTAAGGTCTTTCTGTCCCTCTCCCGACTTTCCCCCCTCTCCCTTCAATTTAACCCCCTGTTGTAACCCCCGATAACTTGCTGCGTTTTCCTCTGTACCTTCAGGTACCCCTGTTTCGGTCCGAGTTAATCCTCTAAGGCTGCCTCCACCACCTCCTCGGAAGGAGATCCTTGCTGCAGCCTCTCTCTTTACTTCCAGCGCTGCTCTCAACCAGCGCTGCCCGATATCCTCCTCCCCCGCCGTTGCTGCCTCTCCACCACCACCTTCAGCCTTGTATCGTGTTTCTCCCCACAACCAACTCGGTAACTACGGCACCTTCACCCCAGAGTTAGTATCCTCACCGCTCAGTCGGGGACCTCCAAATCTGCATTCTTTCCCCTGTACACGCTGCAGCTCCTTACACCAAATCCAGGACTTCACAAACGACAGAACGACAACCTGGTCACACCGTTTTATTTTCCCCCCAAAACCTACTCCACCGCTCCGTTGTAAAAACTTGCGATGTACGTCTCCGATTTAATAAACATTCACGCTTACAAGTATCCCTTTTACCTACATATCCTTGAAAAAAAGCATCTCCAAGAACGAGGAAAAAACAGACCAGTAGATACATCTGGGTTGCTGTGCATTCCACAAACTAGCGTCGCGGCAGCAGAACTCCAGCGTTTCAAGCTCTGAGCCTCTCAACCAGTACAGCCCGCTCCTCTCCCTCGCTGGGACACGACAACACTCAACGTCAAAAACTCAAAGTAGTCTCCAGGTATGGCCCCAAAATAAATGATCTTCCTGGCCTACTCTCTGTAACTTTCCATTTAATCCGACATTGTCCGTGATTTTCCCTCTGCTTAGCACCTCCGTATGCACACTTGGTGGAGCTCCCGCGACCCGCCTCTAGCCGGTCACCCTGTTCTCCGTGAGAAATGTTTTTATTATATATTTTATGTTTATATACACATTTATTTGATCACTTTCAATATGTTAATGAGATTATTAATTATGTAAAAAGTAGTTGAGAGTAGGTTTACATATATGTTTTAATGTTTTAAATTGATATTTTTATGTATTATTGTAAAAAATATTGATTTATAATGTAATATGTTTGTATTTATATTAATTATATAGGTTGTAAATGATTTTATGTTTTAATATATTTATTCATTTTTAGGTTTATTTTTTATTGTTTTGTTTTTATTAGTATTGTAAATAGTAATTCTGAGTATTGCAAAGTCCAATACATTCCTTACTGTTGCTGAGGTGGGAGTGGGCATAGTAAATCTGACCCTTTCAAAGTCAAACACTTTCCCTACTGTTCCTTAAGTTAGTATGGGAATAGTAAATCGGACCTCTCCACAAAATCGTAACATTTTTTTTCTTTGTATGTTGTAGCAGTAATCAAATTTTGTTTCCTTTTATCTGACTAGAGTTATAGTGGTCTGTTTTTTATATGTATTTTTATTATTTGGAGTTAGGATGTTTTCTCGGTATTGAAGTTCTAGTTATTTATCAATGCTTGTATTGCACTTGTGTCATCTCTATTTGAATTTTTTTGTTTTTTAAATCTATTTTTTAACGTGTGTTTTTGTGATGTCATTTTAAAAGGTATTTTGCAGTTAATGATTTTTATGTTGTGTATGTTAATTCTTTTTAATGTTCCTCTAACGGTACAAGGGAGTCATATTATTTTATTAATGAATTTTTTATTAAAAAAAAGTAATACATTTATTGTACATTTTTATTATGTTCTAATGTGTTGTGTTTTTTATAATAGTTTGTTAACTGTTATATGTTTATTTAATAATTGTATTTCTTTACATATTATGCTTGGGAGAGAATGCCCCTTTTGCTTGGTCAATCTTTTTTTTTCCTGAATGTCATTGCCAGTATTTAGATTCTCCATACTAGGGCCATACTGTCCGGTCCCCACTACATGAGCTCCAACCCATAAAACTTGGTCCAATTGCGTGACTCTTAATTGCCATAGTTGACTTTCCTGTAAAGCCATGGTATATGGTGTAGAAAGTATGCCCATGGCATGGTAAGTTAAATACCACCTGTTGACTGCAGCACTTGCTATACTATCCACTACTGTGCAATGAAACATGATCCAGGCATACCAATGTAAACTGGCTGTTGCAGTTTACATCTTCAACCAGACCTGTCACAATAACCCATTTGACAGGTAAAAACCTTTAAATGTTAATAAGTCTCTACTAAGTAGGCCGAGGTAGTGTGCCTAGCATTTTAAAATGGGACATGTAAACCTGTAATGTTACCATGCCCCTACAGCACAGCATACCAAACTTTTCATGTTGGTGACACACTTTTTAGAAAAGTGGGCAAATGGTGCATTTTGAAGCGAATTTTGAGAAAGCAGGAAGGTTACTATAGCAATTGTGAATCTGTTCTAACAAAGACAGTGACTGGCAAAACTGGGTGTAAGGTTAGGTTTGTGCCTGAAGCAAAAATATAATCATGCACACATTGACACCTGCTCCAGGGATTTAGGGAACAAAAAGGGCTGGTTCACACACTGCCAACCCTTTCAACCATGCACAAAGTCCACCTGCTGCCTTGCTGAATATGAGTTATACAAAAATCCGTTCAGGAAGGGGAAATTGTGAGTGGTAAAGGAATCATGCAACTTATCAGCTGGTCTCTGCGCATTGAACTCAGATGGGACCGCTCTCCGTTTCTAAGTGCTGTAATATACAGGCAATATATTTACCAATGTTTTGGAAGTATGGAAGGGTGAGTCAATCTTGCTGTAATTCTGAATGATGTTTTCAGTCACAGAAAGACTTTAAAGAATGTCCTGAAAACATGACTTCACCCCATTTCCTAGTGAGATTTCTCAGTGAAGCAGGATAAAGTGCTATGAATTTTACTGATTAACCATGGACCATCCTCTTGTGGGAAACCTATAACAATGTCCAGTGAGTGACAGAGTAACACGACTAAACAGCATTATGTACAGTTGAATACCACATTCTTCATAGGTCATAGCGCTTCTTTCCAATAAAAAGTATTATTATAGTTATAATAGCTCCTTCCAGCATGCAGGACCCCCACACAATACCAGCAAGGGTCTACAATAGAAGATACATTGAATGGTTCATTGCATGAGAAAAAGAGAAATGTACAATCTACTAATATCTCCTTAATAAAGGTCTGTACAAGTTTTCTTATTTAAAATGGGAGGAACAATGTTAAACTATTAATGGCTCACAATGAACTATCACATCTGAAGTCATAAAAACTGAATTCCATCCCCTGGCGATGCACGCAAACAAAACAAACTCACCCTAGTGACCTGGCTGTCAACCGAATCCGTCACTTAAGAATACTCCAGAAAACATAGATACCAAACAGAGGGGTATTACAAGACAGCCCCACAAGCTCCACCCTGGCCATCCTCATCCAAATCCAAGAGGAAAAATGCTTCTTTGCTACACAGCTTAAGACCAAAGGATTGACATCACCCAAGCAGGCAAATAACATAAAATGCATTCTGAAAAATGATATGGGCGAAAGCAATAAAACGGATGGCAACATTCAGAACAAACATACGCTAGTAATGCACTTACAGGAGAAGAAAAGTACTCTATGAACCCAAGATGTTCCTTCTAAAAGCACCAACACGTCGAAAGTTACAAAAAAAGGCCACACATTTGTGGGGGAGGGGGGGGGCGCTAGAGCAAAAAACTGTGCCCTCTCTCTGTCTCCCTCAGGTCTCCCTCTGTCTCACTCACTCTGTCTCCCTCTCTCTCTGTCTCCCTCCCTCCCTCTCTCTCTGTCTGTCTACCTCCCTCTGTCTCCCTCTATCTTTCTCGCTCCCTCTGTCGCCCTCCTCCCTCTGCCTGTCTCCCTCCCTCTGTCTGTCTCCCTCCGTCTCCCTCTGTTTCCATCCCTGTCTCCCTCCCTCTGTCTCTGTCCCTCCCTCAGTCTCTGTCCCTCTCCCCCCTCTCTCTCTGTCTGTCTACCGCCCTCTGTCTCGCTCCCTCTGTCGCCCTCCTCCCTCTGTCTCTCTCCCTCCCTCTGTCTGTCTCCCTGTCTGTCGCCATCTGTCTCCCTCTGTCACCCTCCCTCAGTCTCTGTCCGTCTGTCTCCCTCCCTCTCCCTCTGTCTGTCTCCCTCTGCCTCTCTCCCTCTCTGTCTCCCTCTCTCTCTGTCTCCCTCTCTCTCGGTCTCCCTCTTTCTCCCTCCCTCTGTCTGTCTCCTTCTGTCTCCCTCTCCTTCCTTCGGTCTTACCTGACTCCCTCCGCCTCCCTCCCTGTCTCCCTCTCTCTGTGTCTCCCTCCCTCCCTCTCTCTCTCTGTCACCCTCTCTCTCTCCCTCTCCCTGTCACCCTCTGTCTCCCTCTCTCTCTCCCTCTGTCTCCCTCCGTCTCTCTCTCGGTCTCTGTCGGTCTCAGTCTCTGCCTCTGTCTGTTCCTGTCCCTGTCTCTGCCTCGGTCTGTCCCTGTCTCCATCCCTCTGTCTCCCTCTCTGTCTGTCTGTCTCTGCCTCTGTCTGCCCCTGTCTGTCTGTCTCCATTTCTGTCTCTGTCTCCCTCCCTCTCTCTGTCTCCCTCCCTCTCTCTCTCGCCCTCTGTCTCCCTCCCTCTGTCTCCCTCTCTCTCTCACCCTCTGTCTCCCTCCCTCTGTCTCCGTCTGTCTCCCTCCTGTCTGTCTCCCTCCTGTCTGTCTCCCTCCCTGTCTCCATCCCTCTGTCGCCCTCCTCCCTCTGTCTCCCTCTCCGTCTCTGCCTCTATCTGTCTGCCCCTGTCCCTGCCTCTATCTGTCCCTGTCTGTCTGTTTCTGCCTCCATCCCCCCTCTCCGTCTCCCTCCCCCTCTCTCTCCCTCCCTCTATCTCTCTCTCCCTCTCTCTCTGTCTCCCTCTGTCTCACTCACTCCGTCTGTCTCCCTCTCTCTCTCTGTCTCCCTCCCCCTGTCTCCCTCCCTCGCTCTGTCTACCTCAGACTCCATCCCTCTGTTTCCCTCCCTCTGTCTCCCTGTCTCCCACGGTTTCCCTCTCTCTGTCTCCCTTCCTCTGTCTGTCTCCCTATGTCTGTCTCCCTCCCTCTGTCTGTCTCCCTCCCTCTGTCTGTCTCCCTCCCTCTGTCTGTCTCCCTCCCTCTGTTGCCCTCCGCCCTCTGTCTGTCGCCCTCTGCCTTGTCCCTCTGTCTTCCTCCCTCTGTCTCAATCCCTCTCCCTCTGTCTCCCTCTCTCTGTCTGTCTGTTTCATCCCTCTGTTTCCCTCCCTCTGTCTCCCTCCCTCTGTCGCCCTCCTCCCTCTTTCTGTCTCCATCCCTCTGTCGCCCTCCTCCCTCTGTCTGTCTCCCTCTGTCTGTCGCCCTCTGCCTCTCTCTCTGTCTCCCTCTCTCTCTCTCTCTCTCTCTCTCTCTCTGTGTCTCCCTCCCTCTAACTTCCTCCCTCCGTCTCCCTCTGTCTGCCACCCTCTGTCACCTCACCCCAGCTTCCTGGGCACACACACAGCCGCACCCGAGCACAGAGACCATTTACTTGTTAATGATGCTTTGTTGTGAATCGCCCGGCCCCCATAGTGCAGAGTGTCTAGGAATGCCTCTTAATTAGCAGCAGTTATGTGCTAAGTGCCCGCGACACACCCACAGCCACAGTACTGTGTCGGGACACACAGTTTGGAAAGCTCTGCCCTACAGTGTAGATTATTATGTTAATTTTGTTAACCCGGATTTGGGACAGGCTAGAGAAATGAATCAACTAATATTTTTTAAATGTATTCAAAATGCAATGTAAAGGCAAAGTTAGATTTTGGATAAATATTTAGTAAAACCAACTTTTAGAAAATTGCCTTTTCCCTGCCTGAAGCTCCCGGAGGCTAATTTGCATTAGCTTGCCAGCAGCTGCCCTTGCCAGTGTTTGACCTTAATGAGTGGCGAAAAAACTTCCCAGATCAGAGACAATGGTATAGGCCTTGTGACTGGATGGATGGGATTGAAGTATGTTACACCTGTCAGCCCTGGAAGAGCAGCTAGGAGGGTTCAGATTGACACGGGTGAGTCCTGTCCATTCTAAGTCAAGTGTAAGGGGGACATGATGAATGGAAGTCTTTGTTCTTTAGAACCTCTGTAGCCAGTTGGGCACCAGCCCTTTAGGAGGGGAGTTTGTCCCAGAAAAGTTTGGTGTAGCAAGGGAGAAAAAGACTGGTCATTTCACTAAACACACCTCTGGCTGGCCTACAGCCTTCCTTCAGGGACAGAATGCCAGTGCCATCATGGATTCCCTTAAAAAAGTGCTCTCTGTGATAGTTTGCAGGAAAGAAAACAGGATGTGCTGAAAAATTGGGAAGCTTGCTCCATGGAACTTTTTCCTCATTTGTTGGTCACCTCACCACTAGCTAGTGACATTTATAACGCTGGCACCTCATTCACAGCTCAACAGAACACTTTCTGGAACTACAGAAGTGGACTGTACTTGCTATCTCATAGCTGTGAAGAGGCCTGAAGGGCTGGACCTGCTCCTAATGGACCCACAAGAAAGAAGTGCAGTCCGAGGGTCTGTTGGCTGACCTGTGTGGCTACAGTGACATCAAAAGCTTCAAGAGGCATTTTTTGGAGCAAAAAGGTGCATCTGGAAGAGGACTGGACTCTGCAGGTGGCCTCTGCTAGAGTGAGCCCTGACTCAAACGTGCTGCCCCTGGGGTACTGGGAGCTGGGTTGCATCCAAAAGGACTTCTTCTGAAATCTATGAAATGTTCGGACTTCAAAACCTTCAAAGGATTGAGACCAACCACCCAGGTTAATCTGCCCAAAGCACGACCACTCTGGGTAATAAAATCATGCGAGTCTCACTTGGAGATCTTTGTTGCCTGAAATCCCAGTTAACGGGACCCTCGTGGCAGGCCTATCCAACTTTAATGTGACCTTCCTAGAGGCAGCCTGCTGCGTTGTCCCGCTGGAGGAATCGGAGCTCCAAAAAAAGAAGCTAAGTTCAGAGGTAGAAATCTTGAGTGGGTAAAGGCGCCAGAAGTAAGCAGATGAATTCCCTGGGTGTGAAATCAGACTTTTCCTGCTCTGAGCTTTTCCTGACAAAATGGCTTCAGCAGGACCTCAATCCATGCCAATGTGACTGCGAAGGAAATTCTCCAGAGTGCAATCTGCTGCCATGCCCTGCTGGATGATTTTTACTTCCATTTCAGAGACATAGGGCCTTATTAGGAGTTTGGTGGTCCAACCGCTGTAGGTGCGTGCCTATGTCCGCCAGCAGCCCATGGCACTGGTGGTCCAAATACCTATAGACTACGAGTTGACCATAGGGCCATCGGTGTGGCTCATGCATTAGTGGGGAGTATTTTTCACAAATACATTGATGCCTGTGTGTACACTTCGACTGCAGATGTGTCGGATGCACACATGTGCTTGATATATGTGGAAAAATACCACAAACCCATTACCGGGATTCAGCCATATGTGGGCAGTCCTGGAAATGGGTATATGGTTAAAAAAGGACTCACCTGAAGATCGGCGCAAACAGGGTTGTTATCCTCAGGTGAAGATCCTGCTGTGAAGGGGTGACCTGGAGAAATGGATCCTTGTCAAAATCTGCCAGGAAGAAGAAAGGAGTGAGTACACACCCCAAAACGTTCATCACCACCACCTTGAAACAGGCGGTTTGGAATACCACAAGCCACTCGTGGAACAGGTGACTCGTAATACAGACAGCAGTGCAGCTCCCACGTACCGCCCTATGGCGGCTGCCTTTCCCTGACCACAAACCCGGCAGTCTGCTGGTGATCCAGTGGCAGTCTTCACAAAGCCAACCCGCCCAACTACGGCACACGAACCTCCACCGCCGATCCAAGGGACAGCCAAACTTGTAATAATGCCCTAAGTCAGAAGGTAACATTGTTTAACTAGGGCGAACCTGCTTGGCATATCTAACCTGCACTCCATCGCGGTCATCCTGAGATCCCACCTAAGTCACATATGAATATTTCTTTCAATTGACGCTTTACTTTTTCTCTGCGCCTTTCCTCCTAAATTGTTAAACATTAATATTTCTGTTTCCCATGATTTAATTTTTGTTGTTTTGGTGTAATTTTGTTGATTAAATTCCACTCTATTTTTATAAGTTACAGTGGGATTGTTATTGCATTGTGGTTGCAATTATAGTTTTTAACTGTTTTGGTACTTCTAAATGTTTTATGAATTTTTGTAAACCGGTCTTCTCTGTGCCATTGCTCTCAGTAGGCGAACTCGCGTTTAAATTAATGGAATCTTTGTCGAGATCTAACATATTAGTGACTTTAATACTTGTGGTGGACTACCATCTACCCTGATTATTAAAGAACTTGCTAACAATGTTTATTAATTACTAATATTTTTCAATTAGAAAATGTATTTATATAGTTTACATATTATATATATATCATTTTTATTAACTTAATGTATTTGTTAAAGTAATATAACTATTTTGAATTTTATGTATGTACTGACAATATTTTGATCTGCTAGATTTTTGTGGTGGATATTTTTGTAATTTAGACAGTAAGTATGTAGAGTCAATATTTGTGTCCTCAATACTTTTTGGCAATATTTTGGGTGTTGATATTATGTGGAGTAGCATTTAAACAACAATGTTGAAAGAACAGTGCGTCATTTAAAAGTGATCATGGTGCTCTGTGACTTCAATGTTTGTAGAGCCCATTGCAAAGGAGAAATGTCAGTTTGCTGCTGGTGCTCGAATTGTCCCTATCTAGTGTAAGAGCAATGGAAGTGCGTTCAGACACAAAGGGGGTGATTAGGATGATGGGCGAACCTAAATCCGCCCGCTACACTAGCGGTAATGGGACTGCCCGCCAGCCATGCGGTGGTCCCGCCACTCCAATCATGATGCGACCGCCACCGCGGCGGTCAGTCGCATCAGGCATTTTAAGATTGCGGCGGGTGCTGCTGGCTGCAGCACCCGCCGCAATAGTGAAATGCCATGTTGTGCATTGCCATGCACAAAGTGGCAGGCACCGCGCAATGCCTGCAACCTTGTGCATGGCAATGTAGGGGGATACCATAGGTATCCCCCAAGTGCAGCCCCCCACCCGCCCAGGGGCTCGCAACGGGCCCTCAAAGTAAATCCCTGCCAGCCTTCCCATTATGGCATCGCCACCATGGAAAGGCCTTGAATGCCACACATCCTATTATGGATGGCGGTGCCTGCTAGGCAGCGCCACCATATTGTGGCCCAAATCCGCCCGGCCGGCAATCGGAACGATTGCCGACTGGCGGAAAAGCGGCGGACGCATTTTGCGTCCGCCGCGGTACCCCCCACCATTATAATATGGCGTGGTAAATCAGGTTGTGATGGCGGGCGGATCACCACTGCCAGGCCGGCGGTGGCGATCCGCCTGCTATCCTAATCACCCCCTAAATGTATTTTTTAGACAGCATTTGCACTATATCTATACTTTAAGAACAATTTACGTGTTATTGGTCCTGAACTCCCAGATGTGTTTTGTTGCCTCGTAGTGTGAGTAGGCAGATTTGCACAGGAGTGCATCTGTTCAATATACTGTTCCTTCAGAAGCACACGTTATGACACCAGTATGATCATCTTGTGAGGGAGACAATTAGATGAAGATAAATCTCTACCTCAGATCTGGACAAGTTCTTAAACTGCAAGTGGTTCTATCGTGGACCTAATGGTATGTGGAAATCTGTGAGTGATGCGAATATTAGTCATGTAGTCCGCTGGACTGTGTGATTGAGATGCAGGTGTATGCAAAGAATGTTCTTGATCCCTGTTGATGCTCTGCATCCACAAATGAACCCCTTTAAAGTAGACATCACTATACCACAAGTTATAACCATCTTCCTGTGATTTAAGAAATGACGAAGACTACACAGATTGGTGCTGTCCAACTCAGATTTTGTTTTAGATTTCTGTAAATAGGAATAACCTATAGAGTTAAAATGTGCATTTTTATCAAAGTATGGAAACTTTGCAGAAAAAGGTGGTGCATTTTAGCTGCGCGGGCTAGTGCAGTGTCCTCACTCCATATGCCAAGAGATTTTCCTGGTACGATCAGAGAAAAGGAGGTTACAAAGTCGTACAGTTCTTTAGAGTTTCCCCATATTCATGGAGGGATTCCCACCATGGAAGGGTGTTGGCTAGTTGATGCAGTCGATTGGGGCATAATGTTATCCAGATGAAGAATGGAGGTGAGTGGGTCTTTAACAGTCTCTGTTAGGCCCTGACTTTACAGCTTGTTACCGAAGACTCCACTTAGGAGTGGACATGCTGCGGGGTTGACAGGGGAAATGCTCCTGTTAAGAAACAAAAAACTGAAAGCGCAATTCAGCTTCAATTAGTTCAGGTTCCTCGATCAGGCAGGCGAAATCCATGCAACATGTTCATGAGATTCGTGATCTTTTTAAGCCACAGTACAAAGGCTACCACCATGAGCAACATCTGAATGCAAGTCAACGGCAGTCGGGTATACCTCTGAGGTATAGCTTTATTAAATGATTATGTTACTAAAGCACCTTGCTGGAGGTGACCGTGACTATTGTTTGCATAGATTACAATGTGATGATTAACAGCAGATTAGATATTAAAAGGTAGGCTTGCTTAATACTAACATGAGCCTTCCAGCTTTTAAATTGTGTGCACATTGTTCACATACTTTCTGTCGTTTGGGTTATATATGCTTCGCATTTATAAATGGTCTGCGCGTTCTGCATCAGATGAACTGAAAGAGAAATAGCAGCATCCCTATGCTTCCTGGAATGTGAGCACAAACACTTTTTACCTTTCAGTGTAAGATGCTTGAGTCGAATTTGATAAAAGCCCTCCTCACTCCTTAGACTACCATGTAGGAACAGGGAATCAAGGATATTGTTAACTTGGGCGTAAAAAAGTAGATAACACAGTTGCTTGAGAGCGGTTAAGAGGTGGATTTCCTACTTCAACCCTTATGCCATTAATATGTGCAGGGTTGTAGATGAAACAGCACAAATGTTCTAAAGAAAACTATGGGGTATAGCAGCTAGTTAGAATATAGGTAGGACATGGCCTGATTGAAATTTGATTGGGATGTATTTAGGGTTTACCCTTTCAATTTTGGTTACTGAGTTATTAATAATTGTACTCATGTATTTTGTAGGAGAGTAGTTCATAATAAATATTAGTTTATTATAAAATACAAAAATGGTTTGTGTGCATATTTACCTGTAGATGAGAGGATCTCTGACAGATTTGTCCGACTCTAAAGAAGTTGAGATAGAAACTCTGGATATTCCTGAATATGTGCACCCTGTCTTTAATGCAATTTGACAGCAAGGATATTCTGATTAGCAAATGTTGAATTCAAACTAGTGGCTAGAACTGCCTCTAAATATACCACAAATGCATTGCATTAATCTATTGAAATAGAAGCTGTTGATACAACAGAGCTTCCAATAGATATGCTAAATTAGATCCACCAGTGTGATATAATCTGTATAGATCTATATAAATACCCTTGATGTATATTGAGCGTGTGGTGTTGTTTCAGAGGAGATTGTGATATCGCATGTAATACAAACAGCACTTCTAACTTTGCCAGGACAAACATGGGTCCCTAAAGCTACAAACATACCTCATCTGGCTAGGGATGGCCTAGCCATAGATGAAATGGTTTACAGGCAACTAAGAAAATATGTACTACAGTAGCGAGGCACAGAAGTGACTAGACACCAAAACAGACTTGAGGACCTGCCATATATCTACAGACTACTATTGTAATAATAGAGTGTTGTCCAGCAAAGCGGACAGACAATCTGGTCTGGACTGGTAGGAAAACATATCAACGAGATGCAATATATTCTCAACCAACACCTCAAGAAAAGCAAAGTATAGTCATTATGTTCCATCCAATGGGATTGGTACATAATCCTTGACATTATGAACGATGGGGAAAGCAGGTTTGCAACCCTGTATACTGTTATGATAAAAATTTCTTATAGAGGGCACGTACACTGATTGGTTTCTTGGCGCTGTCCCTAGGATGTGCCAGAGCCCAATATGTTTGGTTGTCTGCTTAGGTTTTAGTTATATGCTTGGATAAATAACCAGGGGCCATATGTAGGTAGGCTGTGTTTTGCGATTCTCTAATTGCAATTTTTAGGGAATCGCAATTAGAGAATAGCAAAACGCTATGTAGGTAGGATTAGCAATTTTTTTTGCGAATCCCACCTATTCCTTATTTGCGATTCTCTAATTGAGAATCGCAAATAAGGAATACCTTGCCATTCATTCCTATGGGCTAAAAGGCCCATAGGAATGAATAGGAAGACATTCTCAATTTGCGATTCTCAATTAGAGAATCGCAAATTGAGAATGCAATTTCAAGGTTGCAAGGGTGTCAATAGGACACCCTGTTGCACCCCTGTAATGAGCATGGGTGCACATGTGGCGCACATACATGCCCTAAGGGCATGTATGTGTGCCACATGGCACTTTGAATAATGCAAAAAACTGCATTATTAAAAGAAATCGCAAATTACCATCAACCTGAAGTTGGTGGTAATTTGCGATTCCTTAAGCCAAAATAGCACAACTTGGGTGCTTTCTACATTGCATTTAAGAAATCGCTATTTGGGATTCCTTAAATGTTTTTGCAAAATAAGGAATCGCGAATTTTGCGATTCCTTATTTTGCATGTGGGTTGTTGTTCCCTACATAGCATACTGCCCAAATTGTGATCGCAAACGCCGAAATTCGCCGAATTTCGGCGTTTGCGATCGCAATTTTGCTTTCTACATATGGCCCCAGATCTTAAGAAGCCTTCGTCTGCATATGGTATTCTATCTGTAGTAGTGTTAACAGAGGTCCAGGGCAAATGCAGCAAGTGCTGTGGACTTTTATATGAAACCAATAAAGAATAATAAATATGTGGCATAGATTGTTCTTGGGATTATAAATATGAAAAGCAATACAGCATGCCTGACAATACCCCCAAAGATATGCCTGTACTAGAGAAGATCAAAAAAGTACAATTGCCAAAGACTCAAGTTTATGTCTACTGGAAGGGACACAGTGGGTACGAGATGCACGAAGACCACAGATCTCGTAAAAATAAAGTGTTAGTATTGCAATAGAGATAGGCATGGATGGTGTACATTGAGAGATTGGAAAGGTATTAGGACTCCATAGAAAAAAATATGAATCCTCTAATGACCGTTATTCACATTCTCTGCAGGAATGTGGAGATAAGAGATCGGATCCATATACGTGTCCAAATCTCCTAGGGATCTAAAAGAGGACCTAGCATAGTAAGAATGAAGGAGGGCAGCTTTCCAAAAATTGCCACACTTCGTTAGAGTCCTCATGCAGCTCCAGCCGTTCTGCCTCTGGGAGCTTGTGACAGAATCCCTAGTGAGGGATCGTCTGGGCCAGGAAACTGTCCAGTGTCTCCTGGGAGCCGGAGCCGGAGTTCAACTACACTCCTGATTGGTTAGTACATGGTACAAAAATGTACCCAGTGCTTGTAAGTTAAATGTCATTAGTGGATTGCAGCACCTATTGTGGCGCCACTAAACGCCATGCAAAGCACATCTCCAGGCCTGCCCCAGCAACCTGGGTAGACAGCTGGGTAGATAGCTCGTAAAATGATTCAAGGACTCATTTTAATGCTAGTTTAAAATCCAATTTTAAGGTCAAGTTGGATTTTAGATATTTTTTTTAAAATTACACTTTTAGGAAGTTGCCCTTTCTGCTAGTGTTCAGTGTCACCCTGTGGTGAAATGTGTATTGCTCCCATACGGTGGACAAAGGGCTTGGGTGTGAGGGAGATGTTTTGGCCCTGGCAGGATGGCCATCTGAGCTGTGCCTGTGAAACTAATAACTTCAAAGGGTTCCTACCCTGTCACAGGCAAATGTAGCGCATGCCTGGGCCAGCCATCTCTATTGTCCTACTAGATTGTAAGGCACCAATCCCAGTGGGAGAGGGGCAGTTCCCCGTACCGGTTTTGAGTGACTCCATAGTAGAGTACATCCATTTGCAAAGCCACAGCTCTGGGTGGGCACTGGGAGCTCTGCACAAGTGAAGACATTTTCTGCAATGTTGAATTTAGGTAGAGAGGGTCCCTGTGGAATAGTTTACAGTAAAACTTAAAGGCAGTGGTGCAAAGGTGGCTAGGGGCACCCTTTGGAATATCTACTCTAGTGGTTAGGAAGTGGCTAGCAGTTTCCCACACCCACAGGCTGGCAGTGGAGCTACAGGTGCCACCCCCGTATCCTCTTCAGAACACATCTGGACTCACCCCCGTATCCTCTTAAGAACACATCTGGACCTGTGGAAGTCAGAAGGACTGCACCAGGTGTTGTGACCTGTGAGGAGAACCACGGGGCTGGACCTGCTCCCACTTGTACCCACGGCCAAGAAGTGAACTTCAACAGTTAGTTGGCTGACCTCCTGTTAAGCTACAGGGACAAAAACTGAAAGAAGCCCACTTTCCCGAGAGTGCCCAGCTGAGCAGTTGCCACAGGACCTGACCAGGACCCAAGTGGTGGCTTATACTGGAGTGAGTCCTGACCCCCCGCGTGCTGTTCCTGAGGTCTAGGAACCCTTAGCTGGTGTCGGTGTACTCCTCCAGCCTAACTATAAAACCTTGAAAATGTTTTCAAGGAATTTTGCCTGGAGAACTGGCAAAAGCCCGAGACATACCTGCTGAGTCAATTCACCAAAGGTGCGTTGCAGCTGGGCCAAATATTCAGGTCGTTTCCGCTCAGAGCTTTTCTGCAATCCATTTCAGCGGGACGTCATGGAGTCTTGTTTGGCTACAGCTTGCAGCCTTGCCTCACAGGAAGATTCCGAGCTTAAAAAAAGTGACTGTGGGGCTGATTACAACTTTGACATCGTGGCAGATGGCTGCCACGCCAGCACCCCACTGCCACACCGCCAAAGCCGTACTGAGACCGCCCAGTGCTTTGGCAGTCCCAGGCAGCGAGCCTTAGAAAGGCACCGCAATGGGAACGCCAATGCAAGTTCCTGCACTGCATGGATTTTAAAGTCCACGCCGTGCCGAAACTGGGGGTGCATGCATAGAGGGGAGCACAACATATGCCCCCCTGCATGCATCCCCATGGCCCTGAAGCACCAGGGAGGCATTTCCTCACTGCCACAGTTTTCATTTCTGGCTCATCGCCATGAAAACTGTGGGTGTGAGGAATCTCAGCATATGCTTGCCAGTGCCGCAGCAGCATCGCCAGCATATTGCTGGGCCAGACTGCAGTGCCACACATGCTGTGATCCCTCGGCGGTTGTGGAGATCCTGTGGTGGTCCATAGTCAGCCCCTAAGTTTGAAGGTAGAAATCGTGGAACCAATCTCAACCACAGCCTGCTACCTTGCCCCATTGAGGAAGGTAAAACTTTGGACGGGACGCACCAAATCTCTGTATCTGACCTGCGCTCCATCGCAGTCGACCTTAAAGCTTACCCATGCCACAGTCTAGCGATATGAGTTGGTGCTCTTTTTATTTAAAACTCTCAAAATTAATATCTCTGGGCGGGGCGTGGCTCAGCACGGGCTGAAGATGGCCGTGCTGTGAGGGAGCTCCGTCTTCCCACCCAGCCCACGACTATCTTGATCACAGATCCGACTTAACCGATAAAGAATTCCAGAATCGGAACGTGAGCGGAGCCCATCCCACTGTCTCCGGTGATCATGGGGTGCCCAGTGGAGGAGGAATCGCCGTCGGAAGAATGGACCGCGGCAGGGCCTGCAGCCGCGACCCACAGTACTGGGCCCGGCTGACTGCGGTGCCCCTTCCGGTCCTCTGAGATTCGGCGGTGACCCAGCGACGTGAAAACGGGAGCGGGGGCGTCCGAGGTGGCGGCCGCCTGTGAGGCTGTTGCTCTCGTGCGAGGAGGCTGTGGTGGTGGAGCACTCGGAGCCTTGTCGGAGCTCCAGCAGAGGGGGAGAGATGAGCTGCAGCGGTAATGCGGAGCGCAATGGCGGAGACGCGCAAGAGGGCGGCGGCGCGTCCCTGATCTTCACTGCCTCCCGCGATATTTGCCACCCGTCTGCACCCGGGAGATCGGGGGTCCGACTGCACCTTTTTTGACACACGCCCCCAGCAGCCTGCACCCCCAGGAGTGTTGCTGGGTGGAGTGCTCCTCCACTGCAGGGGCAAAGCGCGGACACAGCGCACACCTGGGTTCTTAGCGCCATGACCATGACCGCAGGGCTGCAGAGCACTAGATCGGCAACGGACTGACCCGGGACACACCCTGCTTGGAGGGTACGCTCCCCCACCCCCTGTGCTGGCCTGTTGGTCCAGGGCCGTGGATATAAGAGGAGCCACGACATTGGTACGGCCGGGCAGGCTCTGGGGAGCTGAACAGGCATTGCCAGCAAGACTAGTGGTGCTGGTCGTACTGGGGTTTCGGAGTGGAGCGGGCTCGGTTGGACTGGGCCCGGTGAAAAGTGTGGGATTTGTGTCGGGGTCTCTCCCCCCCCTCATCCAGAAGGTGTGCACAACAGCCCGGGTTGTGGGGTGCAACTGATAGAATCTACTTCCTTCCGGCCCCGGCAGGGCAGCGGGTCCTGGGCCCGGTGCATGGACAGGGGTGGCCTCTTGTGCCCCTACTGGTGAATACACCATGGAGCAGTGGACTTTGGCATCCGGGATCGGCGGGGCCAGAGGCCGTGAGGGGAACTGAGCCCGACTGGGGCGTGCTGGAGTAGTGGTGGAGCGCGGAGCGGCTTGCCGGGAGGGGGCACAGACCGGGAGGTAGCTATTAGTGGTGGCGCATTCTCAGAGGTGGTGTCTATCCTCGGCTGGTCTCTACACTGCATACCCGTGTTGAACAGCTTTGCTCCATCACCGGTGAGTCCTCGTCGCCCCTCTGGAATTGTCTGGTTGGGGTGAGCTGGGGCAGGCCACAATGGATCGCGAATCGACTACGGGACCGCGTGGATCCAAGAGCACGCAATCAAACAAACTGGATCGCTATACTGTCCCCAAAGATGCACTACAGACACATGAGCCCAGAGATTCAGGCTCCGGAGGACCGGGTGAGGAGTAGCAAGAAATCTCTCTCAAAGATGTTATGGCTGCCATCACTGGGGTCAATACTTCTCTGGACACGGTGGCTAAAGATGTTAACCTCATTAGGGCAGATATGGGTAAACTAAGTGAAAAGGTCAAGCAAGTGGAAGTTACGACAGCTACCTTGGTGGACAATGTCTCACAACTCCAAGGGGCGGTCAAGGAACTTCAGGACTTTCGCCCCTTTGCCACCCTCAAGCTAGACGATTATGAAGGCCGCTTGCGTCGCAATAACATACGCATTCTTGGGGTTCCGGAAAACTCGGAGGGACAAACGCCGGACCTTTTTGTTGAGGACCTTATTCTCAACCACTTGAAACCCAAAGGCCTCGGTAAGTTCTTTGTTTTCGAGCGTGCCCACAGGATCCCGGGCAGCCGTCCCAAGCCGGCCGCTCCCCCGCGGCCCATGTTGGCGCGGGTCCTGAACTTTCGAGATAGAGATGTTATCCTTCAGAACTCCAGAGCCGGAGCCCCCCTGCGATTTGAGAACTCAGACGTATCCTTCTTTCTGGATTTTACACAACGGGTACAACGACAAAGACGATCCTTCAAGTCGATCAAGAGTGTCCTCAGGGAGCGGGGAATGAAGTATTCCATGCTGTTCCCTGCCCGTCTTCGGGTTGAGGCGGAGGGACGAGTGTGGTTTTTTGAACATCCCGAGGCTGCTGCCTACTGGATTGAGAGTAGAGGTGCGAGTTGTCCGACTCACCGAGGGGGGGGGGGAGGGGGGGGAGACATTGTTAATCGCCCAACGGTCTGAGACAAGAACTGTCCAGGGGTTGAGCTCTTGCCTCATGCAGTATGGGGTGGGTGTGGGGTGAGGGGGGACATCTGGTGCTTCTGCCTTTTGGTATGTGGACTCACAAGGGCCGTAATGATCTTAGTAAGATGGGTATACAGTAGATAAGCTGGGATGGGTGGGGGCGGTCCACATCCTCCCCCCGCTGTTTTTTTTTTTTTTCTCTCTCTCTTTTGAACAGTTGTTAGGGCGACATGCACTCTGCAAATTTTTCATGGGCAATTTTAAGCCCAGAAGGCAGGGCAGTGGGGTGGGGGGTAGTTGGGTGGGAGTGTTTTATGTTTTGTTTGAAGTTTTGTTTACGTCAGCAACTGCTAGCAACACAATGTTCCGAAAAGTGGGGGTGACCGCAGTCAGTTTTGATATATATCGATATGGCACCAGCGGAGGACAGAGGACTTAAATTGTGGAGTTGGAATGTCAACGGACTGGGGGACAAAATTAAGCGTAGTGTCGTTCTTCAGAGTATTAAGCGTCACACCCCGGACATTGTACTTCTACAAGAAACACATTTGGACGGCAACAAATGCCAGGCATTGCACAGTGGGGGCTATGTCCTATTGGCCCACGCAGGCTTCACCACGGGTTCCAGGGGGGTTGGCATACTGATGAAAAAGGCCTTTCCCCTTGTGGTGCAGAATACTTAGTCGGACACTAGAGGACGATATGTAGGGGTTTCGGGCATGCGAGAAGGCCATCCGATTACCTTCCTGGCGGTCTATGTACCCCCGGGCATTCAGGCCACCACGTTTAGCGGCTTGGGTGCGCT
The DNA here is from genome assembly GCF_964204655.1 of Triturus cristatus. NCBI lineage: Eukaryota > Metazoa > Chordata > Amphibia > Caudata > Salamandridae > Triturus > Triturus cristatus. The sequence goes on along the minus strand of NC_140580.1, from coordinate 895,172,989 downwards.
GCTGTTGGGGATCCCGGAGGGTCTCTTGGTATTGGGAGGAGACTTGAATTCGGTGGTTTTTGGGGACCTGGATCGGCACCCCCCCGCCCCCGGGCTCTCCCTCGCTCGCACTGTTGGCTGCCGGATTTCCTGGGGTTGGTGGATGCATGGAGGGCCTTTCACCCCGAGGCTTTGCACTATACCTTTCACTCCGGGGCGCATGGGAGTCTCTCTCGAATCGATTACTTTCTGGTACCTGCTTCCCAGGTTGCCCAGGTTCGAGAGGTGGGGCATCTGGCAAGGGGCATTTCGGATCACTCACCGGTCTGGCTCCAGGTGGTGCTAGGCCACCAACAACAGGGTCGTGTCAACCCCATCAATCCATGGTATTTTCGCGATCCCAGTATCCGCCGAGAGCTCTTTCAGTGAGAATGTAGGCTCGGTGGGATCCCCGCAGATGCTCTGGGAGGCATTTAAGACAGTGCTACGGGGTCAGGTCCTTTCCTTAATATCTGGGAAGAACAAGAAACAACGCAAAGAGTTGATGGTGTTGGAGGAAGAGGTGGGAAAACTGGAATCAGATTTAAACGTAGTGGTCACACCGGACAAGCTCCACGTACTCGGCCTCAAGCAGCAGGAATACCGGGCGCTTGCGACGGATCAGGCTAAAGCCATGGGGAGAGCGTTTCAGGGCGTTTGTATGAGGTGGGCGACAAGGCCGGAAACTCTTGGCCTGGTTGGACAAGAAAGAGGGGGCTAGCCGACTGGTGCCTGAGCTTAGAGGACGGGAGGGTACTTCTCTGTCGGACCCGCAAGGAATAGCGGACTGCTTCGCGACCCACTACCAGGCTGTCTATACTTCTACAGCCCCTTACCCTATCGAAGACTCCCGCCAGGTGCTCACTGACATCACCTTGCCCAGGCTGATGGCGGTCGATCATGAGTTTATGGAAAGGGACTTGTCCGACGACTAAATAGCGGCAGCCATACGATCGCTCAAGCCTGGTAAAGCCACCGGCCCAACAAGCTACCGATTGAGCTGTACAAGCTCAAACCAGACAAGTTAGCCCCACACCTGAGGGCCATGTACGAGGATGCGAGGCACGCGGGAATACTGCCATTAGACCAACGTACGGCCACAATCATCACTATTCATAAAGAGGGGAAACCCAAAAATGAATGTGGTTCCTACAGACCGATATCTCTGTTGAACGCTGAACCCAAAATTTTGGCTAAGCTTCTAGCTACCCACCTCTTGACGGCGATTGGATTACTGGTTCACCCTGACCAATCAGGGTTCATACCACATCGTAACACGGCGCTCAACCTGCGCAGGATCCACGGGGTACTGGGCAGGGTGGCCACAATATCGGAGCCGGTTGTGATAGTATCCCTGGACGCAGCCATGGCCTTTGACACCATCGAATGGCCCTACCTATGGGCGGTGTTGGAGAAATTTGGGTTTGGCCCCAATTTCATACGATGGGTGCAGATACTATATTCCCAACCTATGGCCCAAGTGGTGGTCGACTGCCTTCGAAGCTTGGCAGAGGGACCCGTCAGGGCTGCCCCCTGTCCCCGCTGCTGTTTGCCCTGGCTTTGGAACCGTTGGCGGCGTGGATACGTCAGGACCTGTGCGTAAGGGGTATGCGTTGGTCCCTAGACTGGGAGGACCAGATTACTCTCTATGCGGACGACATCCTCCTGTATTTGTCCTCCTCAAGGAACTCTCTGATAGCGGTCTTGGATATTTTCACGACCTTTGGATGGTACTCCGTCTACTCCATAAATTGGAACAAGTCCCTCCTGTTTGTGGTGGCGGGTGAGCCCCCAATTCCACCGTCAGGGTGCCCACTGCGCATCTGCACCTAGGGGTTTACTTACCTAGGTGTCTTTCTCAGCTTAGACCCCTCTCTTCGTTATTCCCGAAACCTTCAACCCCCCTGCTGCAGCTGCGCAAGGACATCGCTAGGTGGAAGGCACTCCCCATCTTTTTGTTAGGTAAAGCTGCTCTTTTTAAGATGATGTCTCTACCCCAATTCCTCTATGCTCTTCAGAACTCCATGAATCAGATACCCCCGTCTTATTTCCGAGAGGGCGAGAGCCTCCAGCGTGATCTGCTCTGGGACGGTAAACCGTGCATCGCTCTCGGTAAACTTTCCCTAAATTGGTAGGACGGTGGCATCTGCCTCCCAGACATACGATTGTATTACTGGGCGTCACATTTGTCCGCCATTAACCACTGCACATATGGTCAGCCATGGGACCCGGGATATAACATGGATTGGTGGATCCTCCCGGGAGGAACCTTTAGTAAAGCCCTTTATTCTAGGCCTCGGCGCTACCCCCTTACAGGCCCCACTAACCATTCAGTACACGTTTGGCATGCGGCTACCAATCGCTTAGGCTGGAGAAGGAAGTTAACGCTCGCAACGCCGCTATGGGATTCCGAGCAACTAGGTGATCTATGGAAGAGTAAGGGTTTTGCCAAATGGGATCTCATAGGTATTGCGAACATAGAGGATCTGTGGGATAAATCTGATATTTAGTCTTTTGCATCGCTACAGCAGCAATATTGCCCGGCCGAATCGGAGCGCTTCCGATACACACAGGTTCGACACGCCCTTCGCACACACTTATTGCCCGGTACCACGCCGCCTGAATCCTCCCCACTGGAAGATAGGGTACTAGATGGCCATCTCCCTGATAGCACTATCTCCCTAATATATAAGAAACTGGTAAATAACGTTCCGGATCCCCTCCTGACTCTCAGAGAGAAGTGAACCAGAGATGGCATAGAAATGGATGATGAGGAATGGCAGGAGGCAGTCTCCTCTCCCAAGGTTGTGGCAATTTCAGCTCGCCACCGTCTCGTTCAATTAAAAATCCTCCACCGTGTCCATGTAACGGGCCCCAGCTGGTACAAATGGGAAGGGTGGAAGAGGACGCCTGCAGGCGCGGTTGTGGCCAGCTGGGCACCTTTTTCCATATAGTTTGGGAATGTAGACAGATCCAATCCTACTGGCATGCCATTCATGACATTATTAACACTGTTCTGTCAGCGCAGCTCCGAGTGGAGGCCCGTAAATGTCTCCTGAACATCTGGGAGCCGACTGCCCTGAATGTTTGTTTGACACAGTGGGTGACTCTGGGGCTAATGTTTGCCAAGAGGAATATTGCTCAGCGGTGGGGGGCTACAGATCCACCCACGGCACGGGAATGGGAGAAAGATATGGACTGGGCAATGTTCAGAGAGAAGACGGTATATGTGTCACGTGGATCTCCCCAGAAATGGTCTCGTGTGTGGGGCATGTGGAACTCCTATCGAGGAGATATCTGTCAGCCCCCCCTAACCCCTACATGTGACGACCCCCCTTCGCCTTAGGCATTCCACCATGCTCAATCGTATTTTGTGTATTGCCTTTTGCACCGCTGATGCCCCCTGGTCTGCCCATCCCATATGAACATGTAACTGCTGATGTTTGTTTCTTGTTTTTTCAAATAATAAAAATATATATATTTTTTTAAAATGTATATCTCTGGTTCCCTAACCGGATGTCCATTTTGGTGTCATTTTGTTAATTTACAATAAATTGGATAGGGATTTTTATAGTGTTGTGTTTTTGACTTGTTAACTATTTTGATGCTACTAAATTCTTTTCACTTTTTCTTAAGTTAAGCGCGCCTGCTCGGTGCCATAGCTATTAGAGGTTGAGCTCAGGTTTAAAATACTGAAACCTTTTTTGGACCTAACAGGAATAGTGACATTGTTAATTGTGGTGGACTACCATCCACCCAACCTATTAACCCACTTTCCCAAACAGGATATTACATTCACAAAAACCTGGTGGTGGATGAACCAGACAGAAATACAGAACTGATGAAATCTGCTGGTGGAAACATTGAAACACTCTGGCCACAAAAGTGACTTGAAGAAGAGCAAGTCCTGGAAAGCCTAGCTGATGATGCAAGTCTTCGTTGTCTAATGGGGCAGGATATAAGTGATAATGTGGTAGGCCTGAAGCTGTGAAATGACTGCACTAACCAAAAGTAAGGGGACAGCTGTGTCTACAATGATTGAAAAAAACAAAAAAGAGGGGGTTCCAGATTAGCTTGTGTTGAGATGGTTGGACGTTAACCAACTCCAAATGGCAGATCAGAGTCTTCTGGTTGATAAGTTTGGCAATGTAGGTTAAGAAGCGACTGTAAAGCATCTTGTGGATGGGCTTTGAAACATGAATAATCCGAGCATGGTGTACAGTCATGTTGCCCTGTCTAGAGTACCTGACAGAGTATTTGGGATACTGTTTTTTGATTTAATCTCACCTATATTGTAATCCAGTGTGCATGTGAAGTCATAGGTTATAAGGTCCACTGGTTATTTCAGTTCCAAGTTACGTAGCATTAAGGAAGGGAGTGCTCCACAGAGTACTCAGAGGACTGCTGTACACCCAGAGCTAGTGTCAACCTGAAAGCCAGGTTTCCACAGCTGATGGGTCAGCACCCCTACCCCTTTCTGCAAGAGCTGATCACCTGTACTGAAGTGCCTAGAAGCCAGCCTGCCTGCTGAGAGAGGGAAGGAGCAAAATCACATGTTGTGTTGTGCTCCTGTAGGAGGAGTGACTGTCCAGTGGGTACTGCGCGACCCCAGTGCAGTGGGTCTTCAGAAGTAGAGGACTATAGAAAGCGAACTGTGTGCCCTCCAATCAAACCCTAAATATCTAGGCTGCACTGCGCATCACTGGAAAAACAGTAAGCCAGATCTCTCCCAAATAGCCAATGACAAGTGCGAAGAGGACCATGATTAACTGCCGGCTCACGCTTGTAGGAGAGTAGGATCTGCACTTGTGTTGCCCCCACTTTTTTTCTGATGTATACACTGGTTTCTGGCTATAGTCTGGCTGGGTCCCTGCTAATCAGGGCCCCAGTCTACCTGATCTCTCTAAACAACTTGATGTGCATACTAGATGCACTAGTGATTGGATACTGTGGTGCCTTGTGAGCCCCTAGTATATTGTACCTTAGGTACCTAGGGCATTGGTACTTCACAGGCCTACCAGGGGCTGCAGCATGTATTATGCCACCCCTGGGAAGCATTCTCAATCTGACACCACAGGCCTGCTACTGCAGCCTGTGTGAGGTAGTGTTAGCACTCCTCACTGAGGTATAGGTTTCTATATCTCACCATACACACACATATGAACCTCTCAGTCACCCCTATGGTAAGCCCTATCAATCCCAAGGGCAGGGTGCGTGGTTTACTATGTGAGGGGGTGCTTCTGCCTGAGCAGGACCCCTCTGCAGCTGGCAGAGTCTATTCTCTGCTGCTGTTTGTGGATGCGGTTAAACCATATACTTTTAAGTGCATTATAACCTCCCGGTTAATGCTAACTTTGGGATGACTGCATCAAAACATGTCGTGTTTGGTGTCAAACGTTTTGGAATCATACCCCCACACCAGTAACTGGTGTGGGAGTATGATCCCACCCTACTAGAGGGGACGACATGTACCCACTGTACCAAACGGTAGAAATCTTCTAGAGCCCTGGCATCACAAAATGGATGCCACCAGCACAGACACCGGGCTGCCCTCCTGCTGCTGACCGAAACTCGCAGTGGAGGGAGCTCAACAAAGGGTTTCCTGTCACAGGGAGGTGTCACAACCTTCCAGACAGGATTTAGTGTATTGGAGCTGGGTGGGTGCACTCTTAGAGTGCCTTTGAAGTCCTGCACTGGGGGAGCAGTAGGCTCCTCTGTGCATATGCCAGCTCAAACCGGTTCAGGGGCCTCTGCCCCTGTCCTGGCGCAAAACTGGACAAAGGGAAGTGGGTGTAACCACCCCCTACCCTGGCCCTCCTAGAGGAGTGGCCATAGAGCTAGTCCCTCCCATCTTTACAGTATAAGATACCAAACATTGCCAATGCAATTCAGATTACACCTGGACGACGCTCTACGAAGAAGAATCCGGTCCCTTCAACGTTCTACTACCTTTAGAAGACCGAAGGATCTCCCTTGGAGCCAAGGAGTGGCTCCCCTGCTTTGCAGGCACCTTAAGGACTGAACAACGGTTGCAAACTTTACCGCTCCCGCCGGAGCCCGAAGTCCCTGCGTCCCCTGAAGTCGACTTCCTGACCTCTCTACGGCCATTTTGAGTCCCCAGCGAAGCTGTGGCGTCTGGACCCCACGAGTGACGAGGAACGACAATACCAGGGAACCGTGCACTGATTTCGAGTGCAAGCCCTGAACGACGAACTACAAACCTGTGCTTTGGACCACTTAATGTCCAAGTCCCGAGCAGGTGCTGAACCAAAGATCAGCTGCCTACCCCGTCCTGAGTGACCGTGGGCTGTTGCTGAAGCTTACCTGCAAAGGCGTCTTCGCGGTTGCTTGCCCGTTGGCTAGTAGCCCTCCTGAAGACATCCTTGACTATTCCAAGGGCTGGCCTGGTTGCTCTGGGCCTACCCTCACTTACCCTCACTGGGTAAGTCCCTCGGACCTTGCTGGTCTGAGCCATCCACCATCTTCATTCTACCCGAGACTTGCAGTTGCCAAGGTTTGTTGGCTCCAATCCGAGTGCCGACACCGCCAACAGCTGCAGACGTCATGGGACCCTCCAACTCCAGCTGCTGATTGTCATCGATCCCTCCTGGATGACGTGGGCAAAGAGACAAAACACCATCAGCGACGAAAGCGACGCGACAGTTGTGGTCATCTATCCTGAAGGCCACCGGTCACTGGCAAGTGACTCTGAACTCTGTCCCCTCAATTTCTAGGTCGCCTGCAACTCCAATCCATCGTTGGAACCGAACGGACACCTCTCTCGACGACACAAGCAGCAAGAACACCTCGATTCCCATTGAAATCAGCATCGCCACCCGACACCAAAGGACACCTGTGCACCCGGACTCCCTGGGTGAGGTAACTCTGGCATTACGGTGCCCAAGTGTGCATTGGCTATCGAAATACTTACCCTGTAAGTTGTGTGCTTGTTGTCCACTCAGAAGTGCCCTAGAACTTTAAAATACAAATCGCGACATTTTTGCATTGAAGTCTATGAGAAACTCGCGTGCGTGTTTAGACACTGCACGCGCCTCCTGTGGGCTAGTTACTTACCTGAACACACTACAGCAGTGAAGCCCCAGCGATTCCCAAGGCCCTAGGCCTCTTCATTTTGCTTGTCGAATTTGTTATACCATTTACTTAGTATATGGTTTGGTACGCCCCTAGGGCTACAGTGATTTATGTGCTTAATTTATTGAGAAATGTTGATCTTTTGAATGTTTACCTGGGACTAATCTCACAAAGAGATTAGTAGAGTATATTTAGTAATAAATACATATATATTTCATATATATACCTGTGTGGTGTCCTTTCATTTGGTAATTCAAGAGATTATAAGGTAAAACAAGCTGCTTTACATTCCTCAGAGACTTAGCCTGAAGGCTGCTCTCCACAGCTACCACTAGGATAGCTTTCTTTTAAAAGGTTGTCTTTAAACCTATCTACCAAGAGTCGAATTGGACTGGTGCAAGGTGGCCACTAGAACTAGTGACCAGCATATGCCAGGCCAACTTCTCACATTGGTGGCAGCGGTGGGATTACAGCTTGCCATTGTTTTACCAGAAAATCTCAATTTGAATTACTAACTGAAAACCACTTAAGGTACTCAAGGTACATATAAAGTCAAGCTAGTATCAATAAGTTCTACTGAACTTAGAGCTGTGTGTAAAGGGATAAGCACACCCTTGCTACAGCTCAAGCTAGGTTTAGTAGGCCACAACTAGTGTAGGTAGTACAACACTGCACAACACTAGTATGCCTCACCAGGATGGAGCCAGTGGGTCCATCCCATCTCAGTACAAAGACCTGGCCTACACTGACCTGAAGGCCTTATGCTTTGAAAGAGGACTGAGGGTGGGCAGGAGTCCCTCATCACAGCACCTGATAGATCTGCTAGTATCAGATGACCTGAAACAAGCTCTAGGAGCAAGTGGGTCTGGATCAGGGGGTGGGTCAAACATAGTCTCTGGGTCTGATGATGAAAATCAAGATGACCTGGAGTCTGTGATTGAAGGGCCAGACTCAGAAGAGTCTGAAAGGAACAGAGGAACTCTCCCTAAGAGAACTGACAGAGTGGGAGAGAGGCCTAGGTCCCTCTCAAGGGAATCTGACCATTCATACCACTCTGGAAGAGAATCTGTCCCACAGAAGAACTCCAACTTTCCCAGGGAGACCTCTTCTGAGAGAAGGTACAAGTTGCTACAGTATGATGAAGCTAAGCTTGCTCTCAGAGCCAAGCAACTGGCCTTAGATAGGGAAGCCTTCGAGCTCCAAAGAGCTTCAAAGAAGGAGGGGTTAGATGCCCCTGGTGGCAGCAACAGTGTCCCTAGAAACAGAGATTATACACCTGACCATAGGAACCTGTCCAAGGTTGTTCCTCCCTACCAGAGTGGGGATGAGATCCACAAATGGATAACTGCTATGGAGAGGGCCTGTAAATTTCAACAGGTCCCCCAGAAACAGTGGGCAGCAATCTTGTGGCTCTCCTTTTCAGATAAAGGTAGAGGCAAGCTCCTCACTGTTAGAGAAGAGGATGCTAATGACTATGAAGCCCTGAAGAGTGTTTTGATAGATGGGTTTGGCTTAACCACTGAACAGTACAGGTTGAAGTTCAGGGATACCCAGAAAACACAGACTCAGGATTGGACTGACTTTGTTGATTGTGCAACCAAGGCTCTAGAAGGTTGGCTGGTTGGTAGTAGAGTAACTGACTTTAAGGGATTGTATAATCTTATAATGAGAGAACAGATCCTTAATAATTGCCAGAACCAGTTGTTGCATCAGTACCTGGTGGACTCTGATCTGACCTCTCCCCAAGAATTGGGAAAGAAGGCAGACAAATGGGTCAGAACCAGGGTGAAGCAGAAAAACCAGAACCAGGGCGGTGACACTAAGAAGCAAGATCCTAAAGGCTCAGAGAAAGGTGGGGATAAGTCTAAAGACCAGAAGTCTTCACAAGGGCCCCAAAAATCTGCATCTGGTGGGGAGTCACAATCTAACAAGAAAAAAGGCCAAAAGAAGCCCTGGTGCAACTACTGTAAACAGAAGGGGCACTGGACTTCTGATTGTACCAAGTCCAAAGACCAATCCACCACCACTTCAGCCCCTAAGGCACCTGTTCCCCCTAGTACAGCCAGTGGTGGAGGTAATGCACAGAATAAGGGTGTAGTAGGGTTGACCCTGGGTTCTGATGTGGACTCTGGCCTAGTCAGAGTACCAACACAGGCATTGCTTGTTTGTGAGGGAGACCTTGATATGTCATTCCTAGTGAGCCCCAGTAACCTGGGCAAATACAAACAGCAGCCTATTATAAATGGCAAACAGGCTTTGGCATTTAGGGACACAGGTGCTAGTGTCACCATGGTGGCAGAGGACCTAGTGGATCCTACACAGATCATCCTGGAGGAAATGTACCAGGTAACCAATGCTAGCAACACCAGGACCAACCATAGCCTGGCAGTTGTTAATTTCTCCTGGGGAGGGGTAACTGGCCTTAAAAAAGTTATAGTCAGTGCAGACCTCCCTGTCGAATGTCTGTTGGGCAATGAGCTGGAGACTTCAGCCTGGTCTGAAGTAGAATTATGGACTCATGCTGAGATGTTGGGCATACCTGCAGAGGTATTTGCTGTGACCAGGTCACAAGCCAAAATGCATAAAGCTGAACCAGCTCTGGATCCTGAAACTATGGACCAGGTGCTACCCAAGAGGAAGAGCAGTAGGGTTAAGGCTGGGCCTTCCCCTCTGTCTCAGATCACAGATTCCCCTCCAGAGGGAGGAGAAGCAGAGCCTAAAGAAGGAACTGCCCCAGAGGGACTTGAGCCTGGACAGGTTGAGTTCTTGGGGGCAGGGGGCCCTTCCAGGGAAGATCTGAGCAAAGAGCAACAGTGCTGCCCCACTCTTGAACCTCTCAGACAGCAAGCTGCTGCTGAGGCTGCTGGGAGTGCTAGTGGGTCCCATAAGATTTATTGGGATGAGGGGCTCCTTTACTCTGAGGCTAGGGAACCAACTCCTGGCGCCACCAGGAGGCTGGTGATTCCTCAGAAGTTTAGGGGGTTCCTCTTGACCCTAGCACATGATATCCCATTGGCAGGTCACTTGGGCCAAAACAAGACCTGGGACAGGTTTGTTCCACATTTTCATTGGCCACACATGTCTGAAGATACAAAGGAGTTTTGTCGCTCCTGTGTCACTTGTCAAGCCAGTGGCAAGACAGGTGGCACTACAAAGGCCCCCCTGATACCACTACCTGTGGTGGGGGTCCCCTTTGAAAGGGTAGGGATTGATATAGTCGGTCCCATTGACCCTCCAACAGCATCTGGGCACAGATTCATACTGGTGATAGTGGACCATGCCACCAGGTATCCAGAAGCTATTCCCCTCAGGACTACTACAGCCCCTGTGGTAGCCAGAGCCCTCATTGGAGTATTCTCCAGAGTGGGCTTTCCTAAGGAGGTTATCTCTGACAGAGGGTCCAACTTTATGTCAGGATATTTGACTGCAATGTGGAAGGAGTGTGGTGTAAACTACAAATTCACCACTCCCTATCACCCACAATGCAATGGGTTAGTTGAGAGATTCAACAAAACCCTGAAAGGAATGATTAAGGGCCTCCCAGAAAAGCTTAGGCGAAAATGGGACCTTTTACTTCCTTGCCTTCTGTTTGCATACAGGGAGGTTCCTCAGAAGGGGGTTGGCTACAGCCCCTTTGAACTTCTGTTTGGGCACCCTGTGAGAGGACCATTATGTCTAGTGAAGGAGGGATGGGAGTTACCTCTCAAACCTCCCAAACAGGATGTAGTGGACTATGTACTTGGTCTCTGCTCCAGGATGGCTGAGTACATGAAGAAGGCCACAAAAAACCTTGAGGCAAGCCAAGAACTACAAAAAGCTTGGCATGACCAAAAGGCTGTACTGACTGTTTACCAGCCAGGCCAGAAAGTGTGGGTGTTGGAGCCAGTGGCCCCAGCAGCTCTCCAGGACAAATGGAGTGGCCCCCATACAATTGTTGAAAAGAAGGGAGAGGTCACCTACCTGGTAGACCTTGGTACTCCCAGGAGCCCTCTTAGAGTGCTCCATGTCAACAGACTTAAAGCATATGTGGACAGGGCTGACATGAGCTTGATCATGGCAACTGATGAGGACCAGGAGGAGGAGAGTGACCCTCTCCCTGACCTCCTCTCACAGAACCCTGATGATGGATCAGTAGATGGCATTGCTTTGGCAGGCAGCCTCACTGAACATCAACAAACTGAATGTAGACAAGTGCTACAGCAGTTTAGACATATGTTCAGTCTGACCCCAAGTCAGACTTCCTGGTGCACCCATGAGGTGGACACTGGAGACAGTCTGCCTGTAAAGAGTAAAATCTACAGGCAACCTGACCATGTCAGGGACTGTATCAGGACTGAAGTCCAGAAAATGTTGGAGCTAGGTGTTATTGAGCCCTCAGATAGCCCTTGGGCTAGCCCAGTAGTCCTCGTCCCAAAACCTCACACCCAGGGCGGTAAGAGAGAGATGAGGTTTTGTGTTGACTACAGAGGCCTCAATGCAGTCACAAGGACTGATGCCTACCCAATACCAAGGGCAGATGAACTAATAGATACTTTGGCCTCAGCCAAATATCTAAGTACATTTGACCTTACAGCAGGCTATTGGCAAATCAAGTTAGCTGATGAAGCCAAGGCCAAAACTGCATTTTCGACCCCTGGTGGGCACTATCACTTTGTGGTAATGCCCTTTGGTTTGAAGAATGCACCTGCCACATTCCAGAGGTTGGTGAATAAAGTTCTGACTGGTATGGAAACTTACTGCTCAGCATATCTAGATGATATTGCTGTCTTTAGTTCTACCTGGCAGGATCACCTGGTCCACCTCAAGAATGTACTGGAGGCCCTGCAGAAAGCAGGCCTCACTATCAAGGCCACTAAGTGCCAGATAGGGCAGAGTCAGGTTGTGTACCTGGGCCACCTTGTAGGTGGGGGCCAGGTTCAACCATTGCAGAGCAAGATCCAGACCATAAAGGATTGGGTAGCTCCAACCACCCAGACACAGGTGAGCGCCTTCTTGGGCCTGACTGGGTACTATAGGAGGTTTGTTAAGGGATATGGATCTATAGTGACCCCCTTGAATGACCTAACCTCCAAGAAAATGCCAAAAAAGGTTCAGTGGACAGATAGCTGTCAAAAGGCATTCGATGACCTCAAGCAGGCAATGTGCACTGCCCCCATCTTACAGAGTCCAGATTACAAAAAGAAGTTCATTGTTCAAACAGATGCTTCAGAGCTGGGTGTGGGAGCTGTGCTGTCTCAACTTAATGATGAAGGTCAAGACTTTCATAAGCAGAAGGCTGACCCCTAGAGAGAAACGTTGGTCAGCTATTGAGAGGGAGGCCTTTGCTGTGGTTTGGGCCCTGAAGAAGTTGAGGCCATACTTGTTTGGCACTCACTTCATTGTTCAGACTGACCATAAGCCCCTCCTGTGGCTCAAACAGATGAAAGGTGAAAATCCTAAACTGCTCAGGTGGTCCATTTCCCTACAGGGGATGGACTATACAGTGGAACATAGACCTGGGACCCAACATGCCAATGCAGATGGACTCTCGAGGTATTTCCACTTAGAACATGAAGACTCAACTGGTCAAGGTTAGTTTAATGTCCCTGCGTTTGGGGGGGGGTTGTGTAGGAGAGTAGGATCTGCACTTGTGTTGCTCCCACTTTTTTTCTGATGTATACACTGGTTTCTGGCTATAGTCTGGCTGGGTCCCTGCTAATCAGGGCCCCAGTCTACCTGATCTCTCTAAACAACTTGATGTGCATACTAGATGCACTAGTGATTGGATACTGTGGTACCTTGTGAGCCCCTAGTATATGGTACCTTAGGTACCTAGGGCATTGGTACTTCACAGGCCTACCAGGGGCTGCAGCATGTATTATGCCACCCCTGGGAAGCATTCTCAATCTGACACCACAGGCCTGCTACTGCAGCCTGTGTGAGGTAGTGTTAGCACTCCTCACTGAGGTATAGGTTTCTATATCTCACCATACACACACATATGAACCTATCAGTCACCCCTATGGTAGGCCCTATCAATCCCAAGGGCAGGGTGCGTGGTTTACTATGTGAGGGGGTGCTTCTGCCTGAGCAGGACCCCTCTGCAGCTGGCAGAGTCTATTCTCTGCTGCTGTTTGTGGATGCGGTTAAACCATATACTTTTAAGTGCATTATAACCTCCCGGTTAATGCTAACTTTGGGATGACTGCATCAAAACATGTCGTGTTTGGTGTCAAACGTTTTGGAATCATACCCCCACACCAGTAACTGGTGTGGGAGTATGATCCCACCCTACTAGAGGGGACGACATGTACCCACTGTACCAAACGGTAGAAATCTTCTAGAGCCCTGGCATCACAAAATGGATGCCACCAGCACAGACACCGGGCTGCCCTCCTGCTGCTGACCGAAACTCGCAGTGGAGGGAGCTCAACAAAGGGTTTCCTGTCACAGGGAGGTGTCACAACCTTCCAGACAGGATTTAGTGTATTGGAGCTGGGTGGGTGCACTCTTAGAGTGCCTTTGAAGTCCTGCACTGGGGGAGCAGTAGGCTCCTCTGTGCATATGCCAGCTCAAACCGGTTCAGGGGCCTCTGCCCCTGTCCTGGCGCGAAACTGGACAAAGAGAAGTGGGTGTAACCACCCCCTACCCTGGCCCTCCTAGAGGAGTGGCCATAGAGCTAGTCCCTCCCATCTTTACAGTATAAGATACCAAACATTGCCAATGCAATTCAGATTACACCTGGACGACGCTCTACGAAGAAGAATCCGGTCCCTTCAACGTTCTACTACCTTTAGAAGACCGAAGGATCTCCCTTGGAGCCAAGGAGTGGCTCCCCTGCTTTGCAGGCACCTTAAGGACTGAACAACGGTTGCAAACTTTACCACTCCCGCCGGAGCCCGAAGTCCCTGCGTCCCCTGAAGTCGACTTCCTGACCTCTCTACGGCCATTTTGAGTCCCCAGCGAAGCTGTGGCGTCTGGACACCACGAGTGACGAGGAACGACAATACCAGGGAACCGTGCACTGATTTCGAGTGCAAGCCCTGAACGACGAACTACAAACCTGTGCTTTGGACCACTTAATGTCCAAGTCCCGAGCAGGTGCTGAACCAAAGATCAGCGGCCTACCCCGTCCCGAGTGACCGTGGGCTGTTGCTGAAGCTTACCTGCAAAGGCGTCTTCGCGGTTGCTTGCCCGTTGGCTAGTAGCCCTCCTGAAGACATCCTCGACTATTCCAAGGGCTGGCCTGGTTGCTCTGGGCCTACCCTCACTTACCCTCGCTGGGTAAGTCCCTCGGACCTTGCTGGTCTGAGCCATCCACCATCTTCATTCTACCCGAGACTTGCAGTTGCCAAGGTTTGTTGGCTCCAATCCGAGTGCCGACACCGCCAACAGCTGCAGACGTCGTGGGACCCTCCAACTACAGCTGCTGATCGTCATCGATCTCTCCTGGACGACGTGGGCAAAGAGACAAAACACCATCAGCGACGAAAGCGACGCAACAGTTGTGGTCATCTATCCTGAAGGCCACCGGTCACTGGCAAGTGACTCTGAACTCTGTCCCCTCAATTTCTAGGTCGCCTGCAACTCCAATCCATCGTTGGAACCGAACGGACACCTCTCTCGACGACACAAGCAGCAAGAACACCTCGATTCCCATTGAAATCAGCATCGCCACCCGACACCAAAGGACACCTGTGCACCCGGACTCCCTGGGTGAGGTAACTCTGGCATTACGGTGCCCAAGTGTGCATTGGCTATCGAAATACTTACCCTGTAAGTTGTGTGCTTGTTGTCCACTCAGAAGTGCCCTAGAACTTTAAAATACAAATCGCGACATTTTTGCATTGAAGTCTATGAGAAACTCGCATGCGTGTTTAGACACTGCACGCGCCTCCTGTGGGCTAGTTACTTACCTGAACACACTACAGCAGTGAAGCCCCAGCGATTCCCAAGGCCCTAGGCCTCTTCATTTTGCTTGTCGAATTTGTTATACCATTTACTTAGTATATGGTTTGGTACGCCCCTAGGGCTACAGTGATTTAGGTGCTTAATTTATTGAGAAATGTTGATCTTTTGAATGTTTACCTGGGACTAATCTCACAAAGAGATTAGTAGAGTATATTTAGTAATAAATACATATATATTTCATATATATACCTGTGTGGTGTCCTTTCATTTGGCAATTCAAGAGATTATAAGGTAAAACAAGCTGCTTTACATTCCTCAGAGACTTAGCCTGAAGGCTGCTCTCCACAGCTACCACTAGGATAGCTTTCTTTTAAAAGGTTGTCTTTAAACCTATCTACCAAGAGTCGAATTGGACTGGTGCAAGGTGGCCACTAGAACTAGTGACCAGCATATGCCAGGCCAACTTCTCACAACGCTCAGCCCAGAAGAGGAGGAGAGGCTGAGCTGGGGAAGAATAGGGTGGTCACTGAAATGCCAGCCCGATCCACAAATTCAAAGATTTGTTGGGTGATGAACAGTGACTAAACTCAACGACTAAATGCTATTGCAAGAGTGTTGGGGGTAATCTAGAGCCTAATCTCGCTAAGTATTGCCCAAAGGAGGGAATCTACCTAACCACAGGGGCCAACCAGGGGCATCAGCGCTGAGCCACAATAACTGCATTGTGTGCATACCCGTGTGTAGCGTTTAGTTCTACTATGCGTTAAAGTTCTTTTCTTTTTGAAAGTCAAGCACTGGGCTGGACAATCATTTATTATCCAAATGTGTGCTTGTTGAATGCAAAGTTCGAGCACTTGAACATTACCTCCCTGAGATGCCTGGGACTACTCACCATTGGTACCACAGAGTGTAGTGCTCTGAGGGTTGTAGCGATACAACAACAAGGCAATGGAGGGAATGCTTGAATTAACCTCAGCCACTAGCAATCACTTAATCTGCATACCAGTTGATCGTTTTCCCCCAGCATGTCACTCTAGATAAAGTCTTGCCTTATGCAAATTGGTACTGAAACTGCCCCTCATGGGAACAGACCATCCCGTACTGTCTGTACTTGTCCCAGCTTGCTCAGCCATAGTAGGACAGACTCCAAAACATCAGAGGCAAACCACCTCATGGCTGAGGTGCAGTAGTCCCTCCTTGGACTGTTCTCCCATGAATGCTACCTGACCAGCGTTCTTTACACGTGTGAAGAGAAGAATGGCGTGGGTCCTTGCATAACAGAAGATTTGACACACAGATTAATATTCTCAAGTTATACACAATGTATTCCAGTTTCCAAAAGAAAGCTTGTTCTGAGGAGAGACTATTGTGTCTTAAAATCCTCTGGTGTTTCAAAAACCAAGTAAAAGTTAATGCTTGGACATATGAACATTGATCAAATCATTTAAATTCACCAAAAACAATGTAAACAGCTGTGAAATGGGGGATGTGAGGAAGAAGGTCTCTTCAGGATGCTACTTTGTGAACCGCCACTGTGATGCTGTCATGTCTCTGGATCATGATGTTTCTGAAAGAAAATAAACAAAGACGTCACACTCTGAATTTTTGAGCATTTTAGTATGTACTGTTTTTTTTATTCTATTCCATTGACGTACTTACAATGTTGGAAAACCATCAGCATCATCTACAATGTCCCTTAATTTGCTATGACTGTTACATTTATAGACCAATTGGTAATCTTTATGTTGACTGGTTATTCATGAGATGAAAACCAAGAGATCCCTTTTAAAACTGTCCTAGTAATTATTATATATAGCATAGGGCCTTGGAAGTGTTTGATGGACTCTGCACTCAGCTGTGGAATACAATAACGGGTCTTATGTAAATAGTATGGCTACTTCTGTATGACAGTGAAGATGCAGGATGATTTCTCCAGCCTGAAAACGCACAGTTTTTTTGTTAGGTAGCTATGTTTTTAGCGGGGAGACCTAGGGGAAAGCCACTTTACTGCTAGCTCTACAATCCTGGAGGCTGAGATAGGAAGATTCCTGGTGAAAACATTTAACCCGTTCCATAAGCAGGACCGCCGAGAGCTTTCCTGCGCGAGCACCGTGGCGCAGGACGGCTCCCAGAGGGATTTCCTCCCCCCCAGACCGCCCCCCCCCCCCCCCCCACCGACAGCCTCGGGAGCTGGGGAACGGCTTCTCCAGCTGCCGAGGCCGTCTGTGTTGTTTCTGTGCAATGAAGATCAGCGCACACATCGCGCTGACTTCATTGCACAGAAACCAAAACTAAAATGAGCCCCGAGGCTCATTTCAGTTTCACTTTCTACGTGCTCAGAGGGCTATCTCAGCCCCCGAGCATGTAGAAAGACGGGAGACTCCCTAGTGGATCCCTGCTTGGGGGGCGATCCCCAAGCAGGGATCCACCTACTAGGCACCAGGGAGGGGGAAGCGGCCCCTTGTGCAAGGGCCTTTGCTCCCCCCATAAATATTTGGCTAAATTCAGTCTTTCTGCCCTCTATGGGGGGGGGGCAGAAAGCCCACTAGAACCAG
Source organism: Triturus cristatus (assembly GCF_964204655.1). Lineage (NCBI taxonomy): Eukaryota > Metazoa > Chordata > Amphibia > Caudata > Salamandridae > Triturus > Triturus cristatus. Next base: position 895,155,434 of record NC_140580.1, on the reverse strand, counting down.
GGATTGTTTACCACAAATTAGGGGTGGGGGAACGCCAATGCGCCCACCCCACCTGCACAATTAGAGTCTTTCTGCCCCCCCTGGGGTGCATATGGGGGCAGTAGCCCCCAATCTGCCCCCCGGGGGGCAGAAAGCCCACTAGACACCAGGTGAGATATCATTTTACTCGGGAGACTAAGAGGAACGCTGTGGGGTAGGACATTTGTGCCGGCACGGTGATTCCACACAAAAATATTTAGAAAATGTGTTTTTTTCAGCTAAATGAGGTTTGCAGGGAATTCTGGGTAGGGAAACGTTGGGGAATCCACGCAAGCCATACCTCATTGGACTCCCCAGGGTGTCTAGTTTTCAGAAATGTGTGGGTTTTGTAGGTTTCCCTAGATGGCGGCGAGCCCGGGGCCAAAGAAACGGGTACCCCCCTTCCCAAAACCAGATAGTTTTGGTATAGGAAATTTGAAAGTCTCCACAGTACAATTTGGACCATTTCCTGTTGCAGCCACTATGCCTACCCACACAAGTCAGGTACCATTTTTATCGGGAGACCTGGGGGTATGCTGGGTGGTAGGAAATTTGTGTCAGCCCGGTAAGCCTGCAACTTACCCACACAGGAATGTGAGAAAAAAATAGTTTTTCAACAAAATTTGAGGTCTGCAGGGGATTCTGGGTAGGGAAATGTTGGGGGACCTACGCAAGCAATACCTGGGTGTCTAGTTTTCAGAACTGTGTGGGTTTGGTGGGTGTCCCTAGATGACCGCCGAGCCTGGGGCCAAAATCCCAGGTGACCCCCCTTGCAAAACCAGGTTGTTTTGTGATAGGTTATTTTGATGTCTCCTCAATACGTTTTTGGTCCTTACCTGTCGCGGGTACTTGACCCACACACACAAGTGAGGTACCATTTTTATCGGGAGACCTGGGGAAATGCTGTGTAGAAGGAAACTTGTGGATCTACGCAGATTCCAGAGCTTTCCCACACAGACATTTGAGAAAAAAGTGATTTTTTCAGCTAAATTTGAGGTTTGCAGGGGATTCTGGGTAGGAAAATGTTGCCATGTGTAGGATTGGCAGGTTTCCCTAGATGGCTGCCGACACCCAGGGCCAAAAACTCATGGGACCCCCACCTCCCTTGCAAAACCAGGTTGTTTTGTGATAGGTAATTTTGATGTTGCCTCAATAGATTTTGGGCCCTTGCCTGTCATGGGTACTTGAACCACCGACATAAGCGAGGTACCATTATTCTCTGAAGACTTTGGGGAATGCGGGGTGGGTGGAATTTTTGGATCCACACACATTGCAGAACTTTTGACCACAGAAATGTGAGGAAAATGTGTTTTTTTGGACAAATATTTAGGTTTGCAAGGGATTCTGGGTAACAGAACCTGGCCAGAGCCAGTCAAGTCACCCAATCCTGGATTCCCCTGGGTGTCTAATTTTCAAAAATGTATAGGTTTGCTAGGTTTCCCTAGGTGCTGGCAGAGTTAGGGTTCAAAATCTACAGCTAGGGACTTTGCAAAAAACAGGATCCGTTTTCACTGTGAAAATGTGGTGTGTCTACGTTGCGTTTTGGGCCATTTCCTTGTCGTGGGCACTAGGCCTACCCACACACGTGATGTACCATTTTTCTCGGAAGACTTTGGGGAACGTGGGCTGGGTGGAATTTTGTTAATCCACGCAGATTCAAGAACTCGCCACCACTGTAATGTGAGGAAAATGTGTTTTTTGGACAAACGTTTAGGTTTGCAAGGGATTCTGGGTAACAGAACATGGTGAGAGCCAGTCAAGTCACCCTATCCTGGATGCCCCTGGGTGTCTAGTTTTCAAAAATGTATAGGTTTGCTAGGTTTCCCTAGGTGCCGGCAGAGCTAGGGTTCAAAATCTATAGCTAGGCACTTTGCAAAAAAAGGGTCTGTTTTCACTGTGAAAATGTGGTGTGTCCACGTTGCGTTTTGGGTCGTTTCCTGTTGCGGGAACTAGGTCTACCCACACAAGTGAGGTACCATTTTTCTCTGAAGACTTTGGGGAACGCGGGGTGCGTGGAATTTTGTGGATCTACGCAGATTCCAGGACTTTCCACCACAGAAATGAGAGGAAAATATATATATATATTTTTTTTTTTACACATTTTTAAGTTTGCAAGGGATTCTGGCTAATAGAACGTAGTGGGAGCCAGTCAAGTCACCAAGTCCTGGATTCCCCTGCGTGTCTATTTTTAAAAAAAGGTATAGGTTTGCTAGGTTTCCCTAGGTGCCAGCAGAGCTAGGGTTCAAAATCTACAGCTAGGCACTTTTCAAAAAAAGGGTCAGTTCTCACTATAAAAATAAAGTGTGTCCATATTGCGTTTTGAGCTGTTTCCGCGGGCACTAGGCCTACCCACACAAGTGAAGTACCATTTTTAACCGGAGACTTAGAGTAACACAGGATTGTAGAGAAACTGTTATTACCTATAGACTTTCGATGCATTTCTGCCTTCCAAATGAAAGACAATGTGTAAAAAAGAAGTAATTTTTTAAAATGACCTATAATTCTCATGCTAGTATGGGTACTCACAATTTCGGAATTGTGCAAATATCTACTGTTTCTAAACTCTATATTTTGTTGCAAATTCAGAAACACATAGGTGTCTTCCATACCAATTTTTCCATGTATATATTTTTCCAAATGAATTGCTATATACCCGGTACATAATAAAAAACCATTGCAAGATGCTGCTCAGTTTATTGGCTCTGGGTTTGTCGGGTTCGTGGTGAACCTACAAGTCCTATATATCCCCACAACCAGAAAGGTCCAGCGGATGTAACAGTATATTGCTTTCAAACAGCTGTCATAATTAGAAGTTACAGGTGAAAACAGTGACACAAATGGCTGTTTTTTTTAAACTAATTTTCTATTTTTCCTATATTCAACGGTTAGTTTCTATAAAGAAACCTTGAAGGATCTACACAAATGACCCCTTGCTTAATTCAGAATTGTGTCTACTTTTCTAAAATGTATAGCTTTCCAGGATCCATTATTGCTTTCATACCCATTTCTACCATTAACTGGAAGGAGGTTGAAAGCACAAAAAATAGGCTATGTCCCAGAAAAATGACAAAACTGTGTAAAGAATGTTGGTTTTCTGACAAAAGTCTGCTTGTCCCTGAAAGCTGGGAAGATTGTGATTTCAGCACCACAACTCCTTTTTTTATACCATTTTCAGGGAAAAAAAACAGACGCTTTCATGGGTAGTCCTTTTCCCCATTTTCCCCCCAAAAAAACCTAAATTTAGCTGTATTTTGGCTAATGTCTGGGTGCCCTCCAGGGGAATCCACAAACCCTGGGTACCTTTAGAATCCCCATGGTGTTGGAAGAAAAGGACGCAAAATTGCCGTGGATACCTTATGTGGTCAAAAAGTCACAGGACTTAAGCGCGAACTACCCCAAATAGCTAAAAAAAGGTTTAGCACAGGGGGGGGGGGGGAAAGGCCTAGCAGCGAAGGGGTTGTTGTTGTCCTGTGAGAGTTACACTGAGCTGAATGCAAGTGACCTCAGGGAAGTTCCCAGATGGAAGATGCTAGATTACCATTAGATGAAGTTCTAATATTTCACAAGAGGCCTTCTTGAAGCGAAATGTAATCTCTAAACAGAGTACCTGGGGTGGAAGAGACCTGTTTTGCTTGGGATACTGTTAGTAGATTTCACTGTTCACCCCCAAGAAGAGGTCAGTGCCCAGGAAGGAGGTTACAATCTTTTCTCAGCATGTGTCAAAATACTATGAAAGTTAATCAGTCTCTGTAGTGTACCTCCACTATCCACATCCGTAGAGGAGCCTTGTTCTCTGCTTGCTGAAAGACAGTGAAAGGGAACCTCTAGAAAGCCATTGCCTTCTCTTCCCACTTTATACAACATTACCCCTGAACAATTTACATGAGCAATTTCTGAAACTACATAAGGAATATGCTACTTACCAGTATGCATCTGTTCTTGGCATGTAGAGCAGCAGATCTATACACTGTGCATAGATCGCCATCTGGTGTTGGGCCCGGATGTTTGCAGTTTGTTTTTCCTCTTGGAAAGTCTTTGGGAGTCACGAGGTCGGTGACTCCTCCTCTGGTTAGTATTGCGCATGGGCTTCGGCTCCATCCTCAGATAGTTTTTCGCCAGCAGGGAAAGATGGAGCGTAGTAGTAACAGTAAAGAAACCCATGTGTATTGTATCTAAATAAGATAAGACTGGAACGGATACAGGTAGCCGGGGAGGCGGGTGGGCGTGTATAGATCTGCAGCTCTACATGCCAAGAACAGATGCATACTGGTAAGTAGCATATTCCGTTCGAGGTATATGAGCTGCAGATTATACACTGTGCATAGATTATATAGCAGTACCCAACCCTAGCGGCGACCACCGACATCCGTTGCAGTTGTCTGAAACAGTGTTTTTAGTACAGCTTGGCCCACACTAGCTTGTTGCTTGGTTTGCACATCTACACAATAATGTTTTGTGAAGGTGTGTGGTGTTGACCATGTCGCTGCTTTGCAGATGTCATCTAGTGGTACGTTCCCTAGGAAAGCCATAGAAGCCCATATCTTCCTTGTAGAGTGGGCTTTAGGGGGAACCGATAGCGTTCGTTTTGCTTTGCGGTAGCAAATCTGTATGCATTTCACAATCCACCTAGCTATCCCTGATTTGGATATAGGGTTGCCTTTGTGTGGTGGGGAGAAGGAAACAAATAGCTGTTTGGTTTTCCTGAAAGGTTGTGTTCTCTGGATGTAGTAAAGTAAAGCCCTTTTAACATCCAGTGTGTGTAAGGCTCTTTCCGCAACTGTTTGGGGTTGCGAGAAAAAGACTGGTAATTCTACCGACTGGTTTAGATGGAATGGAGAAATGACTTTGGGTAGAAATTTGGGATTGGTGCGGAGTACAACCTTGTTGTGATGCATCTGAAGAAAAGGTTCCTGTATAGTGAGTGCTTGTATTTCACTAACTCTTCTGAGGGAAGTGATGGCCACTAGAAAAGCTGTCTTCCAAGTGAGGAATTGCAGCTCGCACTTATGTAATGGTTCGAAAGGGGGTCCCATTAACCGTGTGAGGACTATATTCAAGTTCCAAACAGGTGAGGGTGGCACTCTGGGTGGAATTACTCTTTTGAGGCCTTCCATAAAGGCTTTGATGGCAGGCACTTTGAAAAGTGAGAGGTGCTGCCTGTTTTATAAATAGGCAGCAATTGCAGCAAGGTGTAACCGAATGGAGGTATATGCTAGGTTACACCTTTGTAAATGGAGTAAATAGCATATAATGTGGTATATAGATACATTTAAGGGATTTATTGTGTTGTTGTGGCAGTAAACAACAAATCTTTTCCACTTCGCTGCATAACACGCCCTAGTAGTAGGGCGTCTAGCTTCCTTGATAATGTTCATGCAATCAGGGGGAAGGTTAAGGTATCCAAATTCTAGGACCTTAGGAGCCAGATCGCAAGGTTAAGTTGAGCTGGGTCCGGGTGCCTGATCTCTCCATGGTTCTGGGTTAGGCGGCATGGTGAGAGGTGTAGCTTTTGGTGTGGTACTCCTGAGAGTTCCAGCAGCGTGGTGTACCACGGTTGTCTGGCCCATGATGGAGCTACTAGGATCAGTGTTAGGAAAAGCTGTTGTAGCTTTCGCACCACTAATGGAATTAGTGGGAGAGGTGGAAAAGCGTATGCAAATTTGTTTGACCAGTTCATCCATATCGCATTGCCTTTGGACAATGGGTGTGGATATCTGGCGGCGAAGCTTGGGCATTTTTTGTTTTCGTGGGTGGCGAATAGGTCTATGTGTGGATGCCCCCACTTCTGAAAGAACGGGTGAAGAACCTGTGGGTGAAGTTCCCACTCGTGGATCGGCTGTGTCTGTCTGCTCAGCAGATCTGCCATGGTGTTTTGTACTCCTGGGAGGTGTTGGGCTAGGAGAAAAATCTTTTGTGGAATTGCCCATCTCCATATGCTCTGTGCTAACTGAGAGAGCTGTGGAGAGTGTGTGCCCCCCTGTTTTTGAATGTAGTACATGGCAGTCATGTTGTCTGTGCGAATGAGGACTGCCTTGCCTGAAATCTGCGCCTGGAAGGATTTTAGGGCGAGGAAGATCGCCAGTAACTCCAGATGGTTTATGTGGAGTAACTTCTGTTGCGGCGTCCATGTGCCCTGTGCTGTGAGATGTAACAGATGAGCTCCCCAGCCGGAGAGCGATGCATCTGCCGTTAGGATTATTTGTGGGACCGGGTCCAGGAACGGTCGACCTCTGGAAAGGTTTGTGGTGTTCCACCACTGCAGAGAGCGATGGGTGCGACCGTCTACCAACACCAGATCTGTCAGTTGCCCCTGGGCCTGGTTCCACTGGCGCGCCAAACACTCTTGGAGTGGGCGCATTTGGAGTCTTGCATGTGGCACTATAGAGATGCAAGAGGCCATCATCCCTATGAGCTGCATAAACACTCTTGCTGGGAGAGAGTGTTGGGATATGAATTTTTGAAGCAGCGCCTGTATTTTTGCAATCCTGGCAGGGTTGGGATAGGCTATGGCCTTTGAGGTGTCTATGGTGGCACCGAGATATTGTTTTGTGTGTGATGGTACCAGGTGGGATTTTTGATGGTTCACCGTGAAGCCTAGCTGGTGAAGTAGTTGGACTGTTGCGGCGGTATGGTGCACACACTGTTGGTAGGACGTGGCTTTTATCAGCCAATCGTCCAGGTAGGGGAAGACGTGAATGTGCTGTCTTCTGAGGTGTGCAGCCACTACTGCCAGGCACTTGGTGAATACCCTTGGTGCTGTTGTTACCCCGAACGGGAGCACCTTGAACTGGTAGTGTTGCCCGTCTACTACAAACCTGAGGTACTTTCTGTGAGATTGGTGTACTGGGATGTGAAAGTACGCATCTTTCAAGTCCAGAGTGGTGAGAAAGTCGTTCTGGGAGAGAAGTGGAGGGTTACCATGTGAAAATGGTCCGAATTAATGTAAGTGTTCAGAGGTCTGAGATCTAAGATAGGTCGTAGAGTCTCGTCTGTCTTTGGAATTAGAAAGTACAGGGAGTAGACCCCTAAATTCCTTTGATTTATGGGGACGTGCTCTATTGCTCCTTTTTGCAGGAGGGAGATCACCTCTTGTGTTAGTAGCGCAGTATGTTCTTGCGACATAGGGCGGTGCCTGGGTGGAATGTTGGGGGGTGTAGATGTTAATTCTAGGCAATACCCTGACTGAATAATTTGTGTCACCCATCTGTCTGAAGTGATTGTCTCCCAGACGTGAAGGAAATGTCGTAGTCTACCTCCGACCGGAGTGGAATGGTCTGGAGGGAGCGGGGGAAAGTCATTGGGCAGGAGGTGTGGCAGAGCGGGCGGTATTTGTTTTGCCTCTGCCCTTATTATTATTACCTCTGTATCCGCCTCTTTGATAACCTTTTGTGAAGGCAGACTGAGGGGGCGATTTATAGGACGTGGATGCACTGTCCGATGAGTAGCCTCTGCCCGTGCCCCGAAAGGAAGAACGGCGAAAGGAGCGCCTGGGAGTCTGTGTTTGTAGGGCTCTCATAGATTTCGCCATGTCTGTATCTTTTTTCATTTTTTCCAGGGCTTCATCTACTTTAGGGCCAAATAGATGATCTTGGTCGAATGGGTGATTTAGTATAGAGGCTTGAACCTCTGGTTTAAACCCTGAAACCCAGAGCCAGGAATGGCGACGGAGAAGGACACTGGTGTTTATGGCCCTGGAGGCTGTATCTGCCGCATCTAGGGCGCATCGTATCGAGGTATTGGTTATTGTTTTCCCCTCTTGAATAAGTTCATTAGCCCTAGTCTTGTACTTTTCAGGGAGATGGTGCATGATGGTCTCTAGCTCATCATAGTGCGCCCTGTCGTATCGGGCCAACAGTGCTTGCGTATTGGCAATACGCCATATATTGGCCGCTTGTGACGCAGTGCGCTTCCCTGACGCATCTAGGAGCTTGGACTCTTTGTCAGGTGGGGGCGCCTCGCCTGACGCCTGAGAATTTGAGCGCTTCCTGGCTGTAGATACCACTAGGGAATCTAATGGTGCAGGGCCCTTAATGTAAGAAGGGTCTGTAGGGGCGGCTTTGTACTTTTTTTCTATCCGAGGGTTTAGGGCCCTGACTGGGTCTTTAAAAACCTCAGGGGCATGTTTAATTACGCCCTTTAACATAGGTAGAATGGCAGTGGACCTATGTGTATCATCGAAGGTGTCTAGGAGGAAGTCCTCATCCACTGGATCGGTATGCAACTCCACCCCGTGGTAGTGTGCCGCCCGTTGTAACAAGTGGTGAAAACTCAAGGAATCTTCAGGATGGGATGGCCTAGATGGATAAAGGTCATCCTGTGGGACATCTGGGATGTCCGGATTGTTATAATCATCCCATGGGTCTGGGGATCCAGTAGGGGTGGGATCTTGTGGCACATCTGCTGGATCATAGTAAGGGTCCCCCAAATCGTCTGGGACAGGGGACAAGGTGGGGGAACGATGAGGTGGAGGGGGTGGAGGTGGAGAGGGTGGAGGAGGTAAAGGAGGAGGGGAAGGCACTCTGAAAGGAGAGGTAGCAATGTCCTTTCTCTTTGGAGGTGGAGGTGGAGCCGGCTTGTCCAAGTGTCTTTTTTGAAGACAATGTCAAGTGTCCGGTCTTTGGATCCTTGGTGAGGGTTTTCTGCAAAGGATCCGGCGTGAAGAGCTCCTTTGACACTGGTTGATCGGTCGGCGCCGACTGTTTCGGGGCCGACGGCTTCTTAGGTTTGTCGAAGCCGTGCTTCCTGGGAACCTCCGGTTTTTTGGTCGGTGCCGAAGGGGGTCATGGCCCGGGAGTGTCGGTGCCGATGGTCTTGTGATGTTTGGTCGGCACCGGAGCAGGTTTCGGCACCGAAGACTTCGGTGCCAGGTTTAGTGTGGAGGTGGAGGCTGATTTTTTCTTCAGTGCCGAAGGGTGTTTGTCGGCACCGGTGGCCGGCTTGCTCGAGCCCGAGCTGCCGGAAGGCTTAGAAGGCTTCTTCACCGGGCCCGGAGGTGGGGTGTCAGAAGCAGTGTCCTTGGTCTTGCCTAGGCCCGGAGGCGAAGGTGTGACCAAAGCCTTTTTCGGGATCGGCGGGGGAGGGGGAATTGTACTCACGACCCGCTGCGCCGGGGTGATGTCCTCCTCCACATCGGAGTCGTAGGCCTCGGAAGCGCTGACGAGGTCGTCGTCCTCCTGTTCGATGTCCTGTTGTCCCGGAGCTTCGACGTCGTCCCCGAAGATGTCGACTGGAGCGGAGGTCGAGGAGTGCGCCATGTTGCGTCTAGCCCGTCGATCTCGAATGGTCTTTTTTGAGCGAAAAGACTTGCAGGCGGGACAGTCTCGGGCCTCGTGTTCTGGGGAGAGGCAGAGGTTGCACACCTCATGGAGATCGGTGTGGGGAAACTTGGACCCACATCGAGGGCACTTCTTGAAGGGAGTTCTTTCCATCAGCCGAGACCGGAGCCGGAATAGGCCCGAAGGCCGCCGTCGACGACCGGAATCGAAGAAGTGCCGTAAGATGAATAAGATGATTTATGTCTTTGAAGAAGCTCGATGAGCGAGGATTTGTGCGTCGATCGGTGAACTGGGAAGTTCGGAACCGGAGCACGAAGTTTTACATCCGAGCCCGATGGCGGAAAAAAACAATCTGAGGATGGAGCCGAAGCCCATGCGCAATACTAACCAGAGGAGGAGTCACCGACCTCGTGACTCCCAAAAACTTTCCAAGAGGAAAAACAAACTGCAAACATCCGGGCCCAACACCAGATGGCGATCTATGCAGTGTATAATCTGCAGCTCATATGCCTCGAACATGCTATTACTTACATGAAGCAGATTCCAATCGTCAAAGGCACCCTCTTTGGGTGCTGAGCACACTATACAAATACAAAAGCAAGTTCACGAGAGAGCACCAAATGCACAGCACGTTAAAAGGTTGAGGAAGGAGTCTGCACTGGTTTGCTCAAACATTACTTTCATAAGCGCTGGTTAGTAACAACAGGCAGTGAAGCATTTGACGTACAAAGTCATCAAACATTTTATCTGTAATCATGATCTTTGGTCTATTACTTAATTTTGGCTCGATCTATCGACTCCCAACTCAATGCACATGACACACAAGTCTATACTGTTGTTACAATGGCTTCTACTAATACTAACTGTCGATATACGGAACTCTTACTAGCCTAGGAAGACTAACCTACCACACAGACAAAAGCAGCAATGTGTTGTCTAATGGAAAAAAATCAATTATTTGGCAAAAAAGAGTGAAATATATGGGCAGGGTATGTTGTGGAATTTTTTCACAGCTTCAGGGCTTCAGACATTCTCACCTAAAGAACACCACTGTTGTATAGCTTAATTCTTTTTTGCACAGCCTCTGAAATGCTTAGGTGCCACGTGACGGCCTGGGTTCTGCAACTAGCACGTAATGGAATATGTTATTGCAATCAGTTGAGTCTGTAGTGATACAGAATCACATGCTGTACAGTCTTTTTCCACCTAGTATTAAGTTTGGAATATAATACGTGTTTCTTAAAAGAATGCTTTTGATCATGCAGCAGAGGACTCGTGGGCACGTCCTGAAAACCACAATGCCCTGAGACAACGACGCATCCTTAGATTATGTGTTTACCCCTGCTATTGGGAACATGATCTGTGTTATGAGTGCATAATGCAAAAATGAGGTCAATTTCCAGCTGTCTTGCATTCAGGGAGAAGGGAAGGTGCTTCTACGATGCTACAATTTGAAGCAGGAGTAGTTTTAAATCACATGCTGCATATAGACTGCTAAGTAGTGGAATTCCTTATTTAAAGTGGTGTCTTACAGAAGTAGAGGATGTGGTCTGAAAAAAAAACTAAAGAACCATTTGATTAGTTTGCACTTCCTTTTTAGCTTATATATAAGTATCGTTACTAAACGGAGGACCATTTGGCAGCTTTGCAAATGTCAATTAGAGATGTGACCCAAAAAGGCCATCATAGAATACTTTGTGGAAGCTCGGTAATGTGTGTTTGTCTCTAACACAAAGCTGAATACATGTAATCTATCTAGCCATTCCAGCACTGTAAACCGCATATTCTAAATGCAGCTGGTTAGTCTGTCTAAATGCATGTGTACGCTCAAAATACTTATCTTCTTGTGCCTAGAGAGTGTAAATATCTTAGCAAGTGTTTGTGGTCTTGTGAAAAAGATTGGTAGCTCAATGGACAGGTTGCTTTGAAAACAGTGAAAACGTTTGGCTATAAACATGGATTACTTTATACAGTTACCATGCCTTTGTGCAACTGAAAATAAAGTTATTCCACTGATAAAGCATGTGACTCACTCTATGTTAAGATGTGCTTACAACTAAGAGAAAAGTTTCATGCAAGGAACATGAATAGAATGTATGGGCTGAATATATGGTCCCATAAGATGAGTTAGTACAACATTCAAGTTCCATGCTGGTTCTGGGAATTACCTGGGAGGGACTATTCTCTATAAACTCTGTTACTGGGTCTTTGAAAATGGACTAAAATTCCCTTGGTTGCAAGTATGCCACTACTGCTGCCAAATGAATACTTACAGATGTGTATTGAATTTGATCTTGTACTGACACTTGTAAAGGTCTTGCTGAAAACTAGTATTGTACGGTTCCTACGAATTCAGTAACACTGTGTTTGGACAACATAAGCTTCAGGACAATGGGCACTATGTTCACTCGTACCTTGATGCTGACCTTGTTCCTGGCTACCTCATAGTGCCCCCATCTGGACCCCTAAACCTCATGGGGTACCTGATGGTGTCTGCAACCTCAGAACATGACAACCCTAATTACCTCAAGCAAATTGTGTTACCTCAAGCAAATTGTAAAAACAGATTTACCCTTTCGTTGTTATCTCAGGCATGCCCAAAGGGAGACACAAGAAGTACACACATTGGCCTTTCAAACATTTACTGAAGAAATTAGATTATTGTGTAAAAATATGTGCACTGTGATGATTAGTAGAAGGAAACAGCGCACTGTAACCAGCATTACAAGAATGGTGAAAAAGATTAATAATTCAACCATTAAACTGGTGCAGTGAGTATATGAATACATATAATTGTACTTCTATCTAGTTCTTCCTAGAGAGCATAGGGTGAATGTGGTTATGCCAGATACCTTGGAGTGGTCTAACTACCCATTTACCTGTGTGCATGTTTTATCTCAAAGTCAGTCTGGTGTAGAACAGGCCGCCGTCCCTCTCAGGATACGGATGAGATTCAGTAGGCTGGAAATCCGGCACGGGTGACAAAGACAATCCATAGAAAAGCTTCTCTGCTTAACAAAGGCTCAGTGCAGTTTATATAATAAAGAAGGGACCCATTCTCACTGTGCCTGAATTCAGATCCTGATGGTATTGTTGATTCTACCAAGTCAGAGCTGTCTCCAAACAGACAACAATATACAAGGGCAGTTTGCGCAGTATAATTGGTCTTTGGACACAATGTACGATAATATGATAATGTGTCTAGGAAGAAATGTATCTCTAACGAAAACACTTGCTAAGTACACTATCACACTGAAGCATACATGCAAAATGTGCTAAAAGTCATCACCTAAAAAGGTGTCAACTTTTAAACGTGAACATGTAGAAAATAGGAGCATTTCTGCATAGGCCCCATTAACCTCACGACACAAGCACGGAAAAGAAGAAACTTCCACTTGCCTAGCTCGGATACTCCTGTAGGACTTATAACTCGCTTCAGAACAGTATGTTGCTAGTGGAGCTTAAGATAACTACATTTAGTGCTTCTGGTTATAGGTCTAGGAAATAGTCCTTGCTGCTGTGACAGTAAACCCTTTATGAGGAGTGATTTAAAAAAAAAATCTTTTTATTAACAAAGCTCGAGAGACCATATCGTACAAAGACAAAGTCAAGAGTACATTGGTTGCCATATACAGAGAATCAGTGTCTTCATATTCTTGGATAGAGCAGGCATGCTTGTTACCCCCGAACGTGCCTCTATTCTTCCATCCCCAGCCCTCTATACCTCCTCCACGGAATCCACACCTTTTCCCATTTCTTAACACACCCCCTACTTTTGTACACGGTTTCCTCTGGCACCAATCGAGATCCCGTTTCCATTCCTCCACCTGCTGGGGTGCAGGCACCCCCCCAGCCTCTGGCAATATTGTGCATTGCCACCCCTGCCGACAAGGCCAGGCATAGACCCACGTATCTGGAACAGTCAGCATCGCCTCTAATCATTAATAAAAGCCATTTTGGTTCTAATGGCACAGGCTCTCCCACAACCTCTGACATGACTTCCGTGACTTACCGCCAGAATATTGAAACCTCGGGACATTCCCACAGAATGTGTATGAAGGTCCCTTCCTCCCTGCACCCCCTGGTGCACAGCGCGGACAGGGCCCAGCCCCAAGCGAATAGGTGAGTGCGAGGATAGTATGTGCGATGGAGGATCTTGAGCTGCCACAGTTGAAATCTGACGCACATAGCCACTTCTCTAGGGCTCTGGAGCACCTCCTGCCAATCATCATCCAGAGCTCCCAGGTCGCTGACCCAGATCTCCCTAAGAGCGGCCAGGGGATCCGGGAGGTTGCTAATCAATTTGCAGTAGATCGTGGAGGTGGGTTTCCCCTGGATGGGGTCCAGCAGTAGCCTGTCCTCTAGCGGGGAGTAGTCTGGAATGGAAACCCCTTGCTGGATATCAGTGCGCAGAGCATGCAAAAGCCTCAAGAGTGTGTATTGCTGCGAATCGTGCATATCGTAGTCTTTTTGCAGGTACTCAAATGTGCGAGGAGAGTCCCCCTTCCATACGTCTCCCAAGTATTCAATTCCTATCAATTGCCAGCCTTTGAAACCAGACAGCGTGGCCACTTCCCTTAAGAGGGTCACCCGCCCAGAGTGGGGTTCTGCCCGTCAACCTCCCGGCCCAGTCCAACAGTTTATTGGTGTCCCTCCAACATTGGACCACCACTTTGGTATGCTCCGGCCAGTCTGGGCGTGACAGATGGGAGTACATAAGGGGTTCACAATTGCCATGTGCCATTATTGTCCTATCCACTCTGTAGGCTGGCTCTTCCATCCCTACATATACCCAGTCATTGATCACCTGCATCTGCAATCCCTCCATCGAAGACTCCTCTATGTAACTTGTGTAGAGCAATCCTCGCCGACCCTCCCGCCAACAGCAGAGTCCACACTTCCTGTGATATGTGCTTGAAGATAGTCGGCAGAATCTGAAAAGGAGTGTTCTGTAATATATACAAAAGCCACGGTAGCATCAGCATCTTAAAAAGAGCCACCCGTCGAATAAGTGAGAGCGGAAGCGAGCGCCAGTGGCTAACATATGCAGTCAGACGACTCATTTTGAGGCCCCAGGTACCTCGCAAAGAATTCTTTCTGATCCCTAGTAATGTAGAGAGAGGGATATAGGTGTGACTATGGCATGTTGATAGTGTTTGACTCTTGGAATCTGGTGGTGTAGACGCGAGAGGAGGAGGTGAATGGGGAGCTCCAGACGTGCTGAGCCGAGAGCAGCCAGTGAACCAGCAATCCAGCAACCCAGTCAGTGCCCGAACAAACAACAAACTACCAGGGAAGAACTTGAAAGGTGGTTGGTGGGCCGAGCAGGCTGTGGGCAGGGTCAGGTGCAAGGGACCCAGTGGATAAGGTTGCTGGCCGTCATTTGGTGGTTGGCAAACGCTAGTGTCGGTGGACGGAGGTAGTGGACAAAAGGTGGGTGGAAGCGTGTAGGGTTAAGTAGTATCCCTCCCCCGACCGCACTCTCTCTCCCAGTGATCTCCGGGCGCAGGTCTAGCTCCTGTCCAGCCTCCGCTGTCACCTCTGCTGCCTCATTTACGTCACCCGCCTTCCCCGCGATAACCACTAGCCACCTAACTAAGGAGCAGAGAGCAAGGTCCCTTGAGGGAGAATTGCCACTAGTAGTAGCTGGAGAGGTTTGTGGTGTTAGTCCCCACATAGATAGTTGGTTGAACCCGGTGTTGTGGAAGCGGCTCAGCCAGGCTTGGGTGCGGCTTGACACTAGGTGAGCTTCCCCCCTCCCTCCCCAACAGAGCAGTTCAAGAGGCCAAACTGACGCTGAAGAGGTCAACCCAATGTTACACTGCTCCAAATGGCATTCTGGCCACAAGCACCGAGTAGCTCCTAGAATGCTCCTGCCCCCCCCATCCCCCCCACCTGCCTCAACACGCGAGGGAGCAAGTGGCATCTGGTCGCTTTCAGGAGACGAGAGGCCTGAAAAAAGCACACAATTTAAATCTGACTTAACCAAGCAAGACAACCCTATCAAGATCATTTTTACCTATACTAGCAGGCACATTCATTAGGGATCACATCTCTCTCACATAACACAACCAGAATGAGATAAAGCAGATATAAAGGACAAGCTTTAGTATCCAATAAAAGGAAGCAGGAGGCAAAGGCCAATGAAATAGTGTTGAAAAGGACAGCTAAAAGGGCAATAGCCAAGAACTCCCCATTGGGCAAACATTATCTGGTCGTAGAGCGGGACATAGATGTAGCAGGGTGTCCACAGGGTAAAGACATAGGGGAAGCTAGCCAAAATCCTGGATGGTCTAAAGGACTGGCTATTTCACATTAAGCATTGAAGGCGGAAGGGGCACAGTGTGGGCAAGTAACAGCCAGCTTAATAAGACAGAGGTTAATTCTGCCATGAACCTTAAACCATTTACTCAAGTGGCATCTGATCTTACAAGTAATTGGAACGGCGTGGTATTAGCGGAGAATCGCTCTCAGATTCCTCGGTCAAATATTGCTGTGATCTTCAAGAACCAATGTCTCCGTAGCTGGTCCTCTGTGATCGAGCTGATTGCGGCAGAATTATGTAGCGATTCCCCCCCCCACACACACAAGGTGTTGGAGACCACAGTTAACTGGCACTCGGCCCAGACAACTCCTGTACAGTGTTTAAGGCCAGCAAAGCCCAGGGTAGAACCTGCTGGAGGACAGTAGCAGCATAGACAGCCCCTGTCATATGCAGATACTGGAGGGTGGCTGTGCAAACACCTCTCCCCCAGGCCCCTCCAGAGTGGTGCTCAAGCCGAATGGTAGGGATGGAAGACCACAATGCAGGCATTTAAAGTGTGACGGACACTAGTAAGTTGTAGGCAGCACTTTTGAATGCTATGCAAGCGACTGTAATGGCACTAAATCATGATTATGTTCTTGCAAGGAGGTGGTTGATAAGATGGTGCAGCTTCCGGTGATTTTGGAACAAATACTAGGAGAGGTTAAAGCCAACATTGCTTCAAGGGATGTTCACTCAAGCTCTCCCTTACGTGTTACACCAGTTGAATTTGCTGCCAATAGATCCCCAGGACATCAGTATCCCCTTGATAAGAGGGTTTGAAGCCTCCCCACCTGCAGACCCCGTAGGTGATGGGGCAGGTCAAATGGAAGACCCTAGCCCACACCGAAACCCAGTTTGTGCACCTAGCCCACATCATGATGTAACCCCAGCATGAACCAATATGACAGAGGGAACAGAAGCGAGTGAGGAAGGGCAGGAATAAAACTGTCCCTAGGCCTACCTGAACCTTAATTGCAACCTCAACCTGGCCACCTAGGGAGAAAGAGCCTGGATCAGTGGAGCCTGTGCCAGCAAATAATGTAGGGTTCTACCTGCATCAGAGGGAATCCCGCACAATAAGGAGGGCAACAATGGTGGTAGCTCGGTAAGAAAGCTCAAGGAAGTGGCGATTCAAACCACAAACAATGTAGACCTCATTTACTCTGGAGGGTAGGTTGGCAACATGTAAGGAAGCGGACCCCTGTAAAAGGGAAGGGGTGCCCAGCAGGCCACTCGAGTCCGTAATCCTGGATCAAACATCAGGAAAGGACTACATCAAAGCTGGCCCCAGCCCCTCCAGGCTATGGGACAGGCCTTGCGGCATGTGAAGACAAAATGATCTTTAAACGTTTACCTACTGAGTATAACAACGAGGGACGTTGGCTCCTTTGGATCCCAGAATTCACATCAAGGGGCTCACAGGACGTATTGAATTGCACAAATGTTTAAAAAAGTGATGAGCATTACCAGGCCTAGATCATGTGGTATTAGATGACATTCTTTCCATAAAGATTCTACCAGCTAGAGGAAGGTAGATCTCGGAGCCTACGCTTGCTACATTCTCTTCACCGGATCTACCAGCACAGGTTCTCGAGAGAAAGAAACTGCTGAAGTCCTGGGGCACAGAAGTGATAGTGTTCAGGGGGGCCTGTACCCACACCCTGATAGAGCAGAGGCACTTCACCAAGGAGGCAGACCCTTCAACATCTGTTCTGAGAGGTGCTATGGGGGGAGGGGGGGGGGGTCATCCCTCAATGGTGCAACCCTCAAGTGCTGCAAGGCACTCCCGTTTTACTGTTCAAATAAGCAGAAGTGAGGGACCAATCAAACAGCGAAGGACTATAACAATGCAAGCTTCTCAGACTGGCTGGAGCTGGTTGATGGCTGCCCTATCCAAGGCACCAATCAGTATGGATTGAATAGTGGCTCAACTAGCTGCCAATGTACAGTGTGGCTTAACCCTCTTTTCTTGGATTATGGGGTGTCTGCAGACAAAAAGAACCCTCCGTAGGAGACTACCCGAATTCACTTGATATAATAATGATACAGGAAACATGGGCCCAAGTTAATGTTCCACTTACAGGGTTTGTAGAACACAGCAAAATGGATCAGAAAAGCAGTCCCTTTGGAAGGGCAAACGGGGGCTTGACAGTTTATGTAAGCTCCGACCTGTAATTTTGTGACCTGCAAAGGTCACAAAATTAAAACTGAATGAACCTTGGCTTCTGGCCTTGTGCCTGGATAGATGAGCTCAGCATTCATGTGAATCCCTTGTGCTTGTGAATGTGTACATCAGTCCTAAGAAGAAAGCCGCAACAGCAGAAACATTTGCCACGTACATGCTGCAGTTAAAGAATGTACTGAAGTGCCTAGAAGCCAGCCTGCCTGCAGAGAGAGGGAAGGAGCAAAATCACATGTTGTGTTGCGTTCCTGTAGGAGGAATGACTGTCCAGTGGGTACTGCGCGACCCCAGTGCAGTGGGTCTTCAGAAGTAGAGGACTATAGAACGCGAACTGTGTGCCCTCCAATCAAACCCTAAATATCTAGGGTGCACTGCGCATCACTGGAAAAGCAGTAAGCCAGATCTCTCCTAAATAGCCATTGACAAGTGCGAAGAGGGCCATGATTAACTGCCGACTCACGCTCGGCCCAGAAGAGGAGGAGAGGCTGAGCTGGGGAAGAAAAGGGCGGTCACTGAAATGCCAGCCCGATCCACAAATTCAAAGATTTGTTGGGTGATGAACAGTGACTAACTCAATGACTAAGTGCTATTGAAGGAGTGTTGGCGGTAATCTAGAGCCTAATCTCGCTAAGTGTTGCTCAAAGGAGGGAATCTACCTAACCAAAGGGGCCAACCAGGGGCAACAGCGCTGAGCCACAATAACTGCATTGTGTGCATACCTGTGTGTAGCGTTTAGTTCTACTATGCATTAAAGTTCTTTTCTTTTTGAAAATCAAGCACTGGGCAATCATTTATTATCCTGATGTGTGCTTGTTGAATGCAAAGTTCGAGCACTAGAACATTACCTCCCTGAGATGCCTGTGACTACTCACCATTGGTACCACAGAGTGTAGTGCTCTGAAGGTTGTAGAGATACAACAACAAGACAATGGAGGGAATGCTCGAATTAACCTCAGCCACTAGCAATCACTTAATCTGCATACCAGTTGATCGTTTTCCCCCAGCATGTCACTCTAGATAAAGTCTCGCCTTATGCAAATCGGTACTGAAACTGCCCCTCATGGGAACAGACCATCCCGTACTGTCTGTACTTGTCCCAGCTCGCTCAGCCATAGTTGGACAGACTCCGATACATCAGAGGCAAACAACCTCATGGCTGAGGTGCAGTAGTCCCTCCTTGGACTGTGTTCCCATGAATGGGACTTGACCAGCGTTCTTCACACATGTGAAGAGAAGAATGGCGTGGGTCCTTGCATAACAGAAGATTTGACACACAGATTAATATTCTCAAGTAATATACAATGTATTCCAGTTTCCAAAAGAAAGCTTGTTCTGAGGAGAGACTATTGTGTCTTAAAATCCTCTGGCGTTTCAAAAACCAAGTAAAAGTGAAAGCTTGGACTTATGAACATTGATCAAATCATTTTAATTCAGCAAAAACAATGTAAACAGCTGTGAAATGGAGGATGTGAGGAAGAAGGTCTCTTCAGGATGCTACTTTGTGAACCGCCACTGTGATGCTGTCATGTCTCTGGATCATGATGTTTCTGAAAGAAAATAAACAAAGACGTCACACTGAATTTTTGAGCATTTTAGTATGTACTGTTTTTTTATTCTATTCCATTGACGTACTTACAATGTTAGAAAACCATCAGAATCATCTACAATGTCCCTTAATTTGCTATGACTGTTACATTTATAGACCAATTGGTAATCTTTATGTTGACTGGTTATTCATGAGATGAAAACCAAGAGATCCCTTTTAGAACGCTCCTAGCAATTATTATATATAGCATAGGGCCTTGGAAGTGTTTAATGGACTCTGCACTCAGCTGTGGAATGCAATAACGGGTCTTATGTAAATAGTATGGCTACTTCTGTATGACAGTGAAGATGCAGGATGATTTTTCCAGCTGAGAACGCACTCTATCCCATAGAGTTTTTTTGTTAGGTAGCTATGTTTTTAGCGGGGAGACCTAGGGGAAAGCCACTTTACAACTAGCTCTACAATCCTGGACGCTGAGATAGGAAGATTCCTGGTGAAAACATTTAACCCGTTCCATGCGCAGGACCGCCGAGAGCCGTCCTACGTCACGGTGCTCGTGTGCGCAGGATGGCTCACGGCCGTCCTCGCACATGGCAGGGGAAATCCCTCTGGTGGATTTCCCCCCCCCCCCCCCAGACCCCACCAGCCTCGGCAGCTGGGGAAGGGATTCCCCAGCTGCCAAGGCAGTCTGTGTTGTTTCTGTGCAATGAAGATCAGCACGCACGTCACGCTAACTTCATTGCACAGAAACCGAAACTAAAATGAGCCCCGAGGCTCATTTCAGTTTCACTTTCTACGTGCTCAGGGGGCTATCTCAGCCCCCCGAGCATGTAGAAAGACGGGAGACTCCCTAGTGGATCCCTGCTTGGTGGGCTATCCCCAAGCAGGGATCCACCTACTAGGCACCAGGGAGGGAGAAGCGGCCCCTTGGGCAAGGGTCTTTGCTCCCCCATAAATATTTGGCTAAATTCAGTCTTTCTGCCCCCTATGGGGGGAAGAAAGCTCACTAGAACCAGGGATTGTTTACCACATAAATTAGGGGTGGGGGCACGCCAATGCCCCCACCCCAAATGCACAATTGGAGTCTTTCTGCCCCCCCCCCCCCCTGGGGTGCATATGGGGGCAGTAGCCCCCAATCTGCCCCCAGGGGGGCATAAAGCCCACTAGACACCAGGTGAGATATAATTTTACTCGGGAGACTAAGAGGAACGCTGTGGGGTAGGACATTTGTGCCGGCACGGTGATTCCACACAAAAATATTTAGAAAATGTGTTTTTTTCAGCTAAATTTGAGGTTTGCAGGGAATTCTGGGTAGGGAAACGTTGGGGAATCCACGCAAGCCATACCTCATTGGACTCCCCAGGGTGTCTAGTTTTCAAAAATGTGTGGATTTGTAGGTTTCCCTAGATGGCGGCGAGCCCGGGCCACAGAAACAGGTGCCCCCCTCCCCAAAACCAGGTAATTTGAAAGTCTCCACAGTACAATTTGGGCCATTTCCTGTTGCAGCCACTATACCTACCCACACAAGTGAGGTACCATTTTTATCGGGAGACCTGGGGGTATGCTGGGTGGTAGGAAATTTGTGTCATCCCGGTGAGCCTGCAACTTACCCACACAGGAATGTGAGAAAAATTGATTTTTTCAACAAAATTGGAGGTTTGCAGGGGATTCTGGGTAGGGAAATGTTGGGGGACCTACGCAAGCCATACCTTGCGGGACTCCCCCGGGTGTCTAGTTTTCAGAAATGTGTGGGTTTTGTGGGTGTCCCTAGATGACCGCCGAGCCTGGGGACAAAATCAGGGAAAAGATGGAGCGTAGTGATAATAGTAAGAAACCCATGTGTGTTGTATCTAAATAAGATAGACTGGAACGGATACAGGTAGCCGGGGAGGCGGGTGGGCGTGTATAGATCTGGAGCTCTACATGCCAAGAACAGATGCATACTGGTAAGTAGCATATTCCGTTCGAGGCATATGAGCTGCAGATTATACACTGTGCATAGATTATATAGCAGTACCCAACCCTAGAGGCGACCACCAGTATCCGTTGCAGTGGTTTGAAACCGTGTCTTTAGTACAGCCTGGCCCACACTAGCTTGTTGTTTGGAGTGCACGTCTACACAGTAATGTTTTGGGAAGGTGTGCGGTGTTGACCATGTGGCTGCTTTGCAGATGTCATCTAAGGGTATGTTCCCTAGAAAAGCCATAGAAGCCCCTATCTTTCTTGTAGAGTGGGCTTTAGGTGGAACAGATAATGTTCTTTTTGCTTTGTGATAGCAAATGTGTATGCACTTTACAATCCACCTAGCTATCCCTGATTTTGAGATGGGGTTGCCTTTATGCGGTGGAGAGAAGGAGACAAACAACTGTTTAGTCTTTCTGAAAGCTTGCGTTCTTTCTATGTAGTACAGTAAAGCCCTTTTAACATCAAGTGTATGTAGAGCCCTTTCCGCAACAGATTGGGGTTGCGAGAAAAAAACCGGTAATTCCACCGATTGATTAAGATGGAAGGGGGAAATGACCTTGGGCAGAAATTTTGGATTTGTGCGAAGTATCACCTTGCTGTGATGTATCTGTAAAAAGGGTTCTTGTATAGTGAATGCTTGTATCTCACTAACCCTTCTAAGGGAAGTGATAGCTACGAGGAAAGCTGTTTTCCAAGTAAGGAACTGTAGCTCACATTTATGCATTGGTTCGAAAGGCGGACCCATTAGCCTTGTAAGAACTACGTTTAGATTCCACACAGGTGAGGGTGGTGCCCTGGGTGGAATTACTCTTTTAAGGCCTTCCATGAAGGCTTTAATAGCAGGTACTCTGAAAAGTGATAAATGCTGTCTGTTTTGCAGGTAAGCAGCAATTGCTGCTAGGTGTAGACGGATGGATGAGTACGCCAGGTTACACCTTTGAAGATGGAGCAGATAGCATATGATGTGCTGTATGGATACATCTAAAGGGTTGATTGTATTGTTACGGCAGTAAACAACAAATCTCTTCCACTTTGCGGCATAGCATGCTCGAGTGGTAGGACGTATGGCTTCCCTGATAATGTTCATGCAATCAGGGGGAAGATTAAGGTATCCAAATTCTAAGATTTCAGGAGTCAGATCGCAAGGTTGAGCTGAGCTGGGCCTGATTTCTCCATGGTTCTGGGTTAGGAGGCATGGGGACAGGTGCAGTTTTTGATGTGGCACCACCAAGAGCTGTAGTAGTGTGGTGTACCACGGCTGCCTGGCCCATGTTGGGGCTACCAGAATGAGTGTGAGGGAGTGCTGTTGTAGCTTCCTTACCACTAATGGAATTAGCGGGAGAGGTGGAAAGGCGTATGCAAATTTGCCTGACCAGGTCATCCATATCGCATTGCCTTTGGACAATGGGTGTGGGTATCTGGCGGCGAAGCTTGGGCATTTTTTGTTTTCGTGGGTGGCGAAGAGGTCTATCTGAGGATGCCCCCACTTGTGAAAGAATGGGTGAAGAACTTGTGGATGCAGTTCCCATTCGTGCATTTGCTGCGTTTGTCTTCTGAGCAGATCTGCCATGGTGTTTTGTATACCTGGGACGTGCTGTGCCAGGAGAAAGATTTTTTGTGGGATTGCCCATCTCCATATGCTCTGTGCTAAGCGAGAGAGCGAGAGCTGGGGAGAGTGTGTCCCCCCCTGTTTTTGAATATAATACATTGCAGTCATATTGTCTGTGCGAATGAGGACTGCCTTGGCTGAGATTTGTTTCTGAAACGATTTCAGGGCTAGACAGATCGCCAATAACTCCAGATGATTGATGTGGAGTAACCTCTGTTGTAGCGTCCATACACCTTGCACTGTGAGGTGTAATAGGTGCGCTCCCCAGCCGGAGAGCGATGAGTCCGTTGTTAGAATCACCTGAGGAACCGGGTCCAGGAACGGTCGCCCTTTGGAAAGGTTTGTGGTGTTCCACCACTGCAGAGAGCGATGGGTGCGACCGTCCACCAACACCAGATCCGTCAGCTGTCCCTGGGCCTGGTTCCATTGGCGTGCTAGGCACTCTTGGAGTGGACGCATGTGAAGTCTTGCATGAGGCACTATGAAGATGCAAGATGCCATCATCCCCATTAGTTTCATGAACATTCTTGCTGGGAGAGAGTGCTGAAGAAGGAATCTTTGGCGCAAGACTTGTATGCTTGCGATTCTGGCTGAGTTGGGATAGGCTATGGCTCTTGAGGTGTCTATAGTGGCACCGAGGTATTGTTTTGTGTGAGACGGTATCAAGTGGGACTTTTGGTGGTTCACCGTGAAGCCTAGCTGGTGGAGTAGTTGGATGGTAGTGTTTGTATGCTGCACACACTGGTGGTAGGACGCGGCTTTTATGAGCCAGTCGTCCAGATAGGGGAAGACGTGAATGTTCTGTCTTCTGAGGTGTGCCGCCACTACTGCCAGGCATTTGGTAAACACCCGTGTTGCGGTTGTGACCCCGATGGGGAGAACCTTTACCTGATAATGTTGGCCGTCCACCACAAATCGGAGGTACTTTCTGTGAGCAGGGTGTATTGGAATATGAAAGTATGCGTCTTTCAAGTCCAGTGTAGCGAGAAAGTCGCCCTGACAGAGGAGTGGGAGAACTTGTTGGAGAGTTACCATGTGAAAATGGTCTGAATGGATATATGCATTTAGAGGCCGGAGGTCTAGAATGGGCCGTAGGGTCTCGTCCTTCTTTGGTATTAGAAAGTACAGAGAGTAGACCCCTAAATTTTGCTGATTGACAGGGACTTGCTCTATAGCTTGTTTTTGTAGGAGGGAGAGTACCTCTTGTTTCAGAAGTGTGGTATGTTCTTGTGACATCGCACGGTGTCTGGGTGGAATGTTTGGGGGGGTAGAAGTTAGTTCGAGACAGTACCCTGACCGAATAATTTGGGTCACCCATTTGTCTGATGTTATGGTCTCCCAGGTTTGAAGGAAATCCTGTAGTCTGCCCCCGACCGGAGTGGAATGGTCTGGGGGGAGCGGGGAAAGTCATTGTGTGGGCGGTGTGGCAGAACGGGCGGTGTTGGTTTTGCCCCTGCCTTTATTATTGTTTCCTCGATATCCACCTCTTTGATAGCCCTTTGTGAAGGTATTTTGAGGAGGGGACTTATAGGATGTGGAGGCGTTATCGGAAGAGCCTCGAAAGGAGGAACGGCGAAAGGAGCGTCTAGGAGTGTGTGATTGTAGTGCTCCCATGGACTTCGCCGTATCTGTATCCTTCTTCATTTTTTCCAAGGCTTCGTCTACTTTTGGGCCAAATAAGTGTTGTTGGTCAAAAGGGTGGTTTAGTATAGACGCTTGGACCTCTGGTTTAAAGCCTGAGCCAGGCGTGGCGGCGAAGCAGAACACTGGTGTTTATAACCCTGGAAGCTGTGTCTGCTGCGTCAAGGGCACATTTAATAGAGGTGTTGGTAATAATCTTTCCCTCTTGTATTAGTTCATTAGCCTTATTTTTATATTTCTCTGGGAGGTGTTGCATAAGAGCCTCCAGTTCATCATAGTGTGCTCTGTCGTAAAGGCGCCAGCAACGCTTGCGTGTTGGCGATGCGCCACATATTGGCAGCTTGCGAGGCAGTGCATTTGCCTGACGCGTCTAGGAGCTTGGACTCCTTATCGGGTGGCGGAGCTTCACCTGATGACTTAGAATTAGAGCGCTTCCTAGCTGTGGATACCACTAATGAGTCTAGGGGCGCAGGTCCTTTAATATAGGCAGGATCTGTGGGGGCTGCCTTGTATTTCTTTTCTATTCTGGGGTTTAAGACCCTAGCTCTGACGGGGTCTTTGAACCTCTGTCGCATGTTTGGTCACCCCCTTAAGCATGGGTAATATAGCGGTAGATTTATCTGCTATGTCAAACGTGTCAAGTAGGAAGTCTTCCTCAACTGGATGACTGTGTAACTCCACCCCATGATAATGTGCCGCCCGTTGTAAGAGGTGGTGGAACCCCAGGGAGTCCTCTGGTGGAGATAGCCTGGATGGATAAAGATCATCCTGAGGCACATCTGGGACATCTGGATTGTGATAATCCTCCCATGGGTCAGGTGTTGCCGTGGGAGTGGGGTCCTGCGGGGCATCTGTTGGATAATAGAATGAATCCCCTTGGTCATCAGGGGCTGGAGACGGGGTTGGAGAGCGATGAGGCAAGGGTGGAGAAGGTGGGGGCGGAGATGGAGGGAGATGGAGGGAGTGGAGGAGGTGGAGGTGGTGGGGAGGGTACTCTGAATGGGGATGTGGCAGAGTCCTTCCGTTTTGGTGGTGGAGGAGGAGCTGGCTTGTCTAAATGTCTTTTCTTGGAAGACAAAGTCAAATGTCCAGTCTTTGGATCCTTGGTTAAAGTCTTTTGAAGAGGATCTGGCGTGGAAAGCTCCTCCGGCACCGATTCCTCTACCGGTGCCGATGTTTTTGGAACCGAGGGCTTCGTTGGTTTATCCGCGCCATGCTTTCTCGGGGCCTCCGATTTTTTTTCGGTGCCGAGGCAGGCTTCGACACGGAAGCGTCGGTGCCGAGGGACTTATGTTTGGTCAGCACCGAGAGGCCAGGTTTCGACACCGATGGCTTCGGAACGGAGCTGGTTTTCCTCAGCGCCGAAGGGTGTTTTTCGGCGCCGCTAGGAGGCTGGCTCGAGCCCGAGCCGCCAGGAGACTTGTGATGCTTTTTCACCGGGCCCAAAGGTGGGGTGATGGAAGCGGTATGCTTGGTTTTCCCTAGGCCCGGGGGCGAAGGGGTAACCGGAGTCTCTTTCAGTATGGGTGCGGGAGCGGGAGGGGGTAGAGTACTCACGACCCTCTGCGCCGGTGTGATCTCCTCCACGTCGGAGTCGTCGGCTTCGGAAGCGCTCCGAAGATGTCAGGTGGAACCGAGGTCGATGAGTGCGCCATGGTGCGTCGAGCTCGTCGATCCCGAATGGTCTTTTTCGATCGAAAAGACTTGCAGGCGGAGCAGTCTCGGGCCTCGTGTTCGGGAGAGAGGCAGAGGTTGCACACCTGATGGAGAACGGTGTGGGGAAATTTAGACCCACATTTTGGGCACTTCTTGAAGGGAGTCCTTTCCATCGGCCGAGACCGGAGTCGAGGTAGGCCCGAAGGCCGCTGCCTGGAATCGAGGAAGTGCCGAAAAGAGAGATGAAGAAGCCGATTTTCGTCTGAAGAGTCTCGATGGACGAGGATTTTTCGTCGAAGGTCGAACTGGAAAGGTTCGAAGCCGGAGCACGAAGTATAACATCCGAGCCCGATGGCGGAAAAAAACAATCTGAGGATGGAGCCGAAGCCCATGCGCAGTACGGACCGAAGGAGGAGTCACCGAAATCGTGACTTCCAAAGACTGTCCAAGAAGAAAAACAAACTGCAAACATCCGGGCCCAACACCAGATGGCGATCTATGCACAGTGTATAATCTGCAGCTCATATGCCTTGAACATGTGTTTTTTTGGACAAATGTTTAGGTTTGCAAGGGATTCTGGGTAACAGAACCTGGTGAGAGCCAGTCAAGTCACCCCATCCTGGATTTCCCTGGGTGTCTAGTTTTTAAAAATGTATAGGTTTGCTAGGTTTCCCTAGGTGCCAACCGAGCTAGGGTTCAAAATCTACAGCTAGGCACTTTGCCAAAAAAGGGTCCGTTTTCACTGTGAAAATGTGGCATCTCCATGTTGCGTTTTGGGCCGTTTCCTGTTGCGAGCACTAGGCCTACCCACACAAGTGAGGTACCAATATTCTCGGAAGACTTTGGGGAACGCAGGGTGGGTGGAATTTTGTGGATCCACGCAGATTCCAGAACTTTCTACCACAGAAATGGGAACAAAAATGTTTTTTTTTTTTTTTTACAAATGTTTGGGATTGCAAGGGATTCTGGGTAACAGACCTGGTGAGAGACAGTCAAGTCCCCCTATCCTGGATTCCCCTGGGTGTCTAATTTTCAAAAATGTATAGGTTTGCTAGGTTTCCCTAGGTGCTGGCAGTGTTAGGGTTCAAAATCTACAGCTAGGCACTTTGCAAAAAAAGGGTCTGTTTTCACTGTGAAAATGTGGTGTCTCCACGTTGCGTTTGGGGCCATTTCCTGTCGTGGGCACTAAGCCTACCCACACACATGAGGTACCATTTTTCTCGGAAGACTTTGGGGAACGTGGGCTGGGTGGAATTTTGTTAATCCACGCAGATTCAAGAACTTGCCACCACAGAAATGTGAGGAAAATGTGTTTTTTGGGACAAATGTTTAGGTTTGCAAAGGATTCTGGGTAACAGAACCTGGTGAGAGCCAGTCAAGTCACCTTATCCTGGATTCCCCTGGGTGTCTAGTTTTCAAAAATGTAAAGGTTTTCTATGTTTCTCTAGGTGCCGGCAGAGCTAGGGTTCAAAATCTATAGCTAGCCACTTTGCAAAAAAAGGGTCTGTTTTCACTATGAAAATGTGGTGTGTCCACGTTGCGTTTTGGGCCGTGTCCTGTTGCCGGAACTAGGGCTACCCACACAAGTGAGGTACCATTTTTCTATGAAGACTTTGGGGAACGCTGGGTGTGTGGAATTTTGTGGATCTATGCAGATTCCAGAACTTTCCACGACAGAAATGTGAGGAAAAGTTTATTTTATTTTTTTTACACATTTTTAAGTTTGCAAGGGATTCTGGCTAATAGAACGTAGTGGGAGCCAGTCAAGTCACCTCGTCCTGGATTACCCTGCGTGTCTAGTTTTAAAAAAATGTATAGGTTGGCTAGGTTTCCCTAGGTGCCGGCAGAGCTAGGGTTCAAAATCTACAGCTAGGCACTTTTCAAAAAAAGGGTCAGTTCTCACTGTAAAAATAAAGTGTCCATATTGCGTATTGAGCCGTTTCCGCGGGCACTAGGCCTACCCACACAAGTGACGTACCATTTTTATCCGGAGACTTAGAGAAACACAGAATTGTAGAGCAACTGTTATTACCTATAGACTTTCGATGCATTTCTGCCTTCCAAATGAAAGACAATGTGTAAAAAAGAAGTAATTTTTTAAAATGACCTATAATTCTCATGCTAGTATGGGTACTCACAATTTCGGAATTGTGCAAATATCTACTGTTTCTAAACTCTATATTTTGTTGCAAATTCAGAAACACATAGGTGTCTTCCATACCAATTCTTACATGTATATATTTTCCCAAATGAATTGCTTATACCCGGTACATAATAAAAAACCATTGCAAGATGCTGCTCAGTTTATTGGCTCTGGGTTTGTCGGGTTCTTGGTGAACCTACAAGTCCTATATATCCCCACAACCAGAAAGGTCCAGCGGATGTAATGGTATATTGCTTTCAAACAGCTGTCATAATTAGAAGTTACAGGTGAAAATGTTGACACAAATGGCTGTTTTTTTCAACTAATTTTCTATTTTTCCTATACTCAACGGTTAGTTTCTATAAAGAAACCTTGAAGGATCTACACAAATGACCCCTTGCTGAATTCAGAATTTTGTCTACTTTTCTAAAATGTATAGCTTTCCAGGATCCATTATTGCTTTCATACCCATTTCTACCATTAACTGGAAGGAGGTTGAAAGCACAAAAAATAGGCTATGTCCCAGAAAAATGACAAAACTGTGTAAACAATGTTGGTTTTCTGACAAAAGTCTGCTTGTCCCTGAAAGCTGGGAAGATGGTGATTTCAGCTCACAACCCCTTTTTTGATACCATTTGCAGGGGAAAAAACCAGACGCTTTCATGGGTAGTCCTTTTTCCCCATTTCTCCCCCAAAAAACCAAAATTTAGCTGTATTTTGGCTAATTTCTGGGTCCCCTCCAGGGGAATCCACAAACCCTGGGTACCTTTAGAATCCCCATGGTGTTGGAAGAAAAGGATGCAAATTTGGCGTGGATACCTTATGTGGTCAAAAAGTTACAGGGACCTAAGCGCGAACTACCCCAAATAGCCAAAAAAAGGCTTAGCACAGGGGGTGAAAGGCCTAGCAGCGAAGGGGTTGTTGTTGTCCTGTGAGAGTTACATTGAGCTGAATGTAAATGACCTCAGGTGAGTTCACAAATGGAAAATGCTAGATTGCCATTAGATGAAGTTCTAATATTTCACAAGAGGCCTTCTTGAAGCGAAATGTAATCCCTAAACAGAGTACCTGGGGTCGAAGCGATCTGTTTTGCTTGGGATACGGGTAGTAGGTTTCACTGTTCACCCCCAAGAAGAGGTCAGTGCCCAGGAAGGAGGTCACAATCTTTTCTCAGCATGTGTCAAAATACTATGAAAGTTGATCAGTCTCTGTAGTGTACCTCCACTATCCACGTCCATAGAGGAGCTTTGTTCTCTGCTTGCTCTCAGACAGTGAAAGGGAACCTCTAGAAAGCCATTGCCTTCTCTTCCCACTTTATACAACATTACCCTTGAATAAGTTGCATGAGCAATTTCTGAAACTACATAAATGCTATTACATACATGAAGCAGATGCCAATCCTCAAAGGCACCCTCTTTGTGTGCTGAGCACACTATACAAATACAAAAGCAAGTTCACGAGAGAGCACCAAATGCACAGCACGTTAAAAGGTTGAGGAAGGAGTCTGCACTGGTTTGCTCAAACATTACTTTCATAAGCGCTGGTTAGTGACAACAGGCAGTGAAGCATTTGACGTACAAAGTCAAACATTTTATCTGTAATCATGATCTTTGGTCTAATGCTTAATTGTGGCTCGATCTATCGACTCCCAACTCAATGCACATGACACACAAGTCTATACTGTTGTTACAATGGCATCTACTAATACTAACTGTCCATATACGGAATTCTTACTAGCCTAGGAAGACTAACCTACCACACATAGGCAAAAGCAGCAATGTGTTGTCTAATGGAAAAAAATCAATTATTTGGCAAAAAAGAGTGAAATATATGGGCAGGGTATGTTGTGGAATTTTTTCACAGCTTCAGGGCTTCAGACATTCTCACCTAAAGAACACCACCGTTGTATAGCTTAATTCTTTTTTGCACAGCCTCTGAAATGCTTAGGTGCCACGTGACGACCAGGGTTCTGCAACTAGCATGTAATGGAATATGTTATTGCAATCAGTTGAGTCTGTAGTGTTACAGAATCACATGCTGTACAGTCTTTTTCCACCTAGTATTAAGTTTGGAATATAATACGTGATTCTTAAAAGAATGCTTTTGATCATGCAGCAGATGACTCGTAGGCACGTCCTGAAAACCACAATGCCCTGAGACAAAGACGCATCCTTAGAGTGTGGGTTTACCCCTGCTATTGGGAACATGATCTGTGTTATGAGTGCATTATGCAAAAATGAGGTCAATTTCCAGCGGTCTTGCATTCAGGGAGAAGGGAAGGTGATTCTACGATGCTACAATTTGAAGCAGGAGTAGTTTTAAATCACATGCTGCATATAGACTGCCAAGTAGTGGAATTCCTTATTTAAAGTGATGTCTTACAGAAGTAGAGGATGTGGTCTGGAAAAGTATTTAAAGAACCATTTGATTAGTTTGCACTTCCTTTTTAGCTTATATATAAGTATCGTTACTAAACGGAGGACCATTTGGCAGCTTTGCAAATGTCAATTAATGAGATTTGGCCCAAAAAGGCCATCATAGAATACTTTGTGGAAGCTCGGTAATGTGTGTTTGTCTCTAACACAAAGCTGAATACATGTAATCTATCTAGCCATTCCAGCACTGTAAACAGCATATTCTAAATGCAGCTGGTTAGTCTCTCTAAATGCATGTGTACGCTCAAAATACTTATCTTCTTGTGCCTAGAGAGTGTAAATATCTTAGCAAGTGTTTGTGGTCTTGTGAAAAAGATTGGTAGCTCAATGGACAGGTTGCTTTGAAAACATTTGGCTATAAACATGGGATTACTTTATACAGTTACCATGCCTTTGTGCAACTGAAAATAAAATTATTCCACTGATAAAGCACGTGACTCACTCTATGTTAAGATGTGCTTACAACTAAGGGAAAAGTTTCATGAAAGGAACATGAATAGAATGTATTGGCTGAATATATGGTCCCATAAGATGAGTTAGTACAACATTCAAGTTACATGCTGGTCCTGGGAATTACCTGGGAGGGATGATTCTCTATAAGCTCTGCTACTGGGTCTTTGAAAATGGACTAAAATTCCCTTGGTTGCAAGTATGCCACAACTGCTGCCAAATAAATTCTTACAGATGTGTATTGAATTTGATCTTGTACTGACACTTGTAAAGGTCTTGCTGAAAACTACTATCGTACGGTTCCTACAAATTCAGTAACGCTGTGTGTTTGGACAATATAAGCTTCAGGCCAATGGGCACTATGTTCACTCATACCTTGATGCGGACCTTGTTCCTGGCTACCTCACAGTGCCCCATCTGGACCCCTAAACCTCATGGGGTACCTGATGGTGTCTGCAACCTCAGAACATGACAACCCTCATTACCTCAAGCAAATTGTGAAAACAGATTTACCCTTTCGTTGTTATCTCAGGCATGCCCAAAGGGAGACACAAGAAGTACACACATTGGCCTTTCAAAAATTTACTGAAGAAATTAGATTCTTGTGTAAAAATATGTGCACTGTGAGGATTAGTAGAAGGAAACAGCGCACTGTAACCAGCATTACAAGAATGGTGAAAAAGATTAATAATTCAACCATTAAACTGGTGCAGTGAGTATAAGAATACATATAATTGTACTCCTATCTAGTTCTTCCTAGAGAGCATAGGGTGAATGTGGTTATGCCAGATACCTTGGAGTGGTCTAACTACCCATTTACCTGTGTGCATGTTTCATCTCAAAGTCAGTCTGGTGTAGAACAGGCCGCCGTCCCTCTCAGGATACTGATGAGATTCAGTAGGCTGGAAATCCGGCACGGGTGACCAAGACAATCCATAGAAATGCTTCTCTGCTTAACAAAGGCTCAGTGCCGTTTATATAATAAAGAAGGGACCCATTCTCACTGTGCCTGAATTCAGATCCTGATGGTATTGTTGATACTACCAAGTCAGAGCTGTCTCCAAACAGACAACAATATACAAGGGCAGTTTGCGCAGTATAATTGGTCTTTGGACACAATGTACGATAATATGATAATGTGTCTAGGAAGAAATGTATCTCTAACGAAAACACTTGCTAAGTACACTATCACACTGAAGCATACATGCAAAATGTGCTAAAAGTCATCACCTAAAAAGGTGTCAACTTTTAAACGTGAACATGTCGAAAATAGGAGCATTTCTGCACAGGCCCCATCAACCTCACGACAAGCACGGAAAAGAACAAACTTCCACTTGCCTCGCTCGGATACTCCTGTAGAAGGCCTTATAACTCGCTTCAGAACAGTATGTTGCTCGTGGAGCTTAAGATAACCAGACTTTTAAAATCCCAGGTTTCAAATCGCTACATTTAGTGCTTCTGGTTATAGGTCTAGGAAATAGTCCTTGCTGCTGTGACAGTAGACCCTTTATCAGGAGTGATGTTAAAAAATATATATTTTTATTAACAAAGCTTGAGAGACCATATCATACAAAGACAAAGTCATGAGTACATTGGTTGCCATATACAGAGAATCAGTGTCATCATATTCTTGGATAGAGCAGGCATGCTTGTTACCCCCGAACGTGCCGCTATTCTTCCACCCCCAGCCCTCTATACCTCCTCCACGGCATCCACACCTTTTC
Source organism: Triturus cristatus (assembly GCF_964204655.1). Taxonomy (NCBI): domain Eukaryota; kingdom Metazoa; phylum Chordata; class Amphibia; order Caudata; family Salamandridae; genus Triturus; species Triturus cristatus. The sequence goes on along the minus strand of NC_140580.1, from coordinate 895,122,483 downwards.
CCATTTCTTAACACCCCCCTACTTTTGTACACGGTTTCCTCCCTCTGGCACCAATTGAGATCCCGTTTCCATTCCTCCACCTGCAGGGGTGCAGGCGCACCCCAGGCTCTGGCAATATTGCGCTTTGCCCCCCCCCCCGCCGACAAGGCCAGCCATAGACCCACGTATCTGGACCAGTCTGCATCGCCTGTAATCATGAATAAAAGCCATTTTGGTTCTAATGGCACAGGCTCTCCCACAACCTCCGACATGACTTCCATGACTTTCCGCCAGAATACTGAAACCTCGGGACATTCCCTCAGAATGTGTATGAAGGTCCCTTCCTCCCTGCACCCCCTGATGCCCAGCGCGGACAGAGCCCAGCCCCAAGAGAATAGGTGAGTGCGAGGATAGTATGTGCGATGGAGGATCTTGAGCTGCACCAGTTGAAATCTGACGCACATAGCCACTTCTCTAGGGCTCTGGAGCACCTCCTGCCAATCATCATCCAGAGCTCCCAGGTCGCTGACCCAGGCCTCCCTAAGAGCAGCAAGGGGATCCGGGAGGTTGCTAATCAATTTGAGGTAGATCGTGGAGGTGGGTTTCCACTGGATGGGGTCCAGCAGTAGCCGGTCCTCTAGCGGGAAGTAGTCTGGAATGGAAACCCCTTGCTGGATAGGAGTGCGCAGAGCTTGCAAAAGACTCAGGAGTGTGTATTGCTGCGAATCGTGCATATCGTACTCTTTTTGCAGGTACTTAAATGTGCGAGGAGAGTCCCCCTTCCACACGTCTCCCAAGTATTCAATTCCTATCAATTGCCAGCCTTTGAACCCCGACAGCGTGGCCACTTCCCTTAGAGGGTCACCCACCCAGAGTGGGGTTCTGCCCGTCAACCTCCCGGCCCAGTCCAACAGTTTATTGGTGTCCCTCCAACATTGGACCACCACTTTGGTATGCTCCGGCCAGTCTGGGCGCGACAGATGGGAGTACAGAAGGGGTTCAAAATTGCCCTGTGGCATTATTGTCCTATCCACTCTGTAGGCTGGCTCTTCCATCCCTACATATACACAGTCATTGATCACCTGCATCTGCAATCCCTCCATCGAAGACTCCTCTATGTAACTTATGTAGAGCAATTCTCAGCGACCCTCCCGCCCACAGCAGAGTCCACACTTCCTGTGATATGTGCTTGAAGATAGTCGGCAGAATCTGAAAAGGAGTGTTCTGTAATGTATAAAGAAGCCGCGGTAGCATCAGCATCTTAAAAAGAGCCACCCGTCAAAGAAGTGAGAGTTGAAGCGAGCGCCAGTGGCTAACATGCAGTCAGACGACTCATTTGAGGCCCCAGATTCCTCGCAAGGAATTCTTTGTGATCCCTAGTAATGTAGAGAGGGATATAGGTGTGACTTTGGCATGTTGATAGTGTTTGACTCTTGGAATCTGGTGGTGTAGACGCGAGAGGAGGAGGAGAAGGGGGAGCTCCAGACGAGCTGAGCCGAGAGCAGCCAGTGAACCAGCAACCCAGTACCCCAGCCAGTGCCCGAACAAACCACAAACTGCCAGGGAAGACCTTGAAAGGTGGTCAGTGGGCCTAGCAGGCTGTGGGCAGGGTCAGGCGCAAGGGACCTAGTGGATAAGGTTGCTGGCCGTCATTTGGTGGTTGGCAAACGCTAGTGTCGGTGGACGGAGGTAGTGGGCAAAAGGTGGGTGGAAGCATGTAGGGTTGAGTAGTATCCCTCTCCGCGACCACACTCTCTCTCTCCCAGTGATCTCCGGACGCCGGTCTAGCCCCTGTCCAGCCTCCGCGGTCACCTCTGCTGCCCCATTTACGTCACCCGCCTTCCCCGCGATACCCACTAGCCACCTAACTAAGGAGCAGAGAGCAAGGTCCCTTGAGGGAGAATTGCCACTAGTAGTGGCTGGAGAGGTTTGTGGTGTTAAGTCCCCACACGGATAGTTGGTTGAACCCTGTGCCGTGGAAGCGGCTCAGCCAGGCTTGGGTGCGGCTTGACACTAGGTGAGCTTCCCCCCTCCCTCCTCAACAGAGCAGTTCAAGAGGCCAAACAGACGCTGAAGAGATCAACCCAATGGTACAATGCTCCAAATGGCATTCTGGCCTAAACACTGAGTAGCTCCTAGAATGTGCCTGCCCCCCCACCCCACCACCTGCCTCAACACACGAGGGAGCAAGTGGCATCTGGTCACTTTCAGGAGAGGAGAGGCCTGAACAAAATCACACAATTTAAATCTGACTTAACCAAGCCAGACAACCCCATCAAGATCATTTTTACCTATACTAGCAGGCACATTCAGTAGGTATCACATCTCTCTCACATAACATCCAGAATTAGATAAAGCAGATATAGAGAACAAGCCTTAGTATCCAATAAAAGGAAGCAGGAGGCAAAGACCGATGAAATAGTGTTGAAAAGGACAGCTAAAGGAGCAATAGCCAAGAACTCCCCATTGGGCAAACATTACCTGGTCGTAGAGAGGGACAGATGTAGCAGCGTGCCCACAGGGTAAAGACATAGGGGAAGCTGGCCAAAATCCTGGATGGTCTAAAGGACTGGCTATTTCACACCAAGCATTGAAGGCGGAAGGGGCACAGTGTGGGCAAGTAACAACCAGCCCAATGAGACGGAGGTTAATTCTGCCATTAACCTTAAACCGTTTACTCAAGTGGCATCTGATCTCACAAGTAATTGGAACAGCGTGGTATTAGCAGAGAATCGCTCTCAGATTCCTCGGTCAAATATTGCTGTGATCTTTAAGAACCAATGTCTCCGTAGCTGGTCCTCTGTGATTGAGCCGATTGCGGCAGAATTATGTAGCGATTCCCCCCCCCCACAAGGTGTTGGAGACCACAGTGGACTGGCACTCGGCCCAGACAACTCCTGTACAAGTCATAAGCCTGACCTAGTTACCACAAAAAGTCCACAGCACACACTCTGCTCTTTACCAGTGTTTAAGGCCAGCAAAGCCCAGGGTAGAACCTGCTGGAGGACAGTAACAGCATAGACAGCCCCAGTCACATGCAGATACTGGAGGGTGGCTGTGCAAACACCCCTCTCCCCAAGGCCCCTCCAGAGTGGTGCCCAAGCCGAATGGTAGGGATGGAAGACCACAATGCAGGCATTTAAAGTGTGACGGACACTAGTAAGTTGTAGGCAGCACTTTTGAATTCTATGCAAGCGACGCTAATGGCACAAAATGTTCTTGCAAGGAGCTGGTTGATAAGATGGTGCAGCTTCCAGTGATTTTGGAACGAATACTAGGAGAGGTTAAAGCGAACACGGTTTCAAGGGATGCTCACTCAAGCCCTCCCTTATGTGTTACACCAGTTGAATTTGCTGCCAATAGATCCCCAGGACATCAGTATCTCCTTGATAAGAGGGTTTGAAGCCTCCCCACCTGCAGACCCCGTAGGTGATGGGGCAGGTCAAATGGAAGACCCTAGCCCACACCGGAACCCAGTTTGTGCACCTAGCCCACATCATGATGTAACCCCAGCACGAACCCATATGACAAGGAGGGAACGGAAGCGAGTGGGGAAGGGCAGGAATAAAACTGTCCCTAGGCCTGCCTGAACCTTAATTGCAACCTCAATCTGGCCACCTAGGGAGAAAGAGCCTGGCTCAGTGGAGCCTGTGCCAGCAAATAATGTAGGGTTCTACCTGCATCAGAGGGAATCCCGCAAGATTAGGAGGGCAACAATGGCGGTAGCTCAGTAAGAAAGCTCAAGGCAGTGGCGATTCAAACCACAAACAACATAGACCTCATTTACTCTGGAGGGTAGGTTGGCATCATGTAAGGAAGCAGTCCCCTGTAAAAGGGAAGGGGTGCCCAGCAGGCCACTCGAGTCTGTAATCCTGGATCAAACATCAGGCAAGGACTACATCAAAGCTGGCCCCAGCCCCTCCAGGCTATGGGACAGGCCTTGCGGCATGTGAAGACCAAATGATCTTAAACGTTTACCTACTGAGTATAACAACGAGGGGCGTTGGCTCCTTTGGATCCCAGAATTCAAATCCAGGGGCTCACAGGACGTATTGAATTGCACAAGTGTTTTAAAAGTGATAAGAGCATTACTAGGCCTAGATCATGTGGTATTAGATGACATTCTTTCCATAAAATTTCTACCAGCTAGAGGAAGGCAGATCTCGGAGCCTACGCTTGCTACATTCTCTGCACCGGATCTGCCAGCACAGGTTCGAGAGAAAGAAACTGCTGAAGTCCTGGGGCACAGAAGTGATAGTGTTCAGGGGAGGCTGTACCCACACCCTGATAGAGCAGAGGCACTTCACCAAGGAGGCAGACCCTTCAACATCTGTTCTGAGGAGGTGCTATGGGGGGTCATCCCCCAATGGTGCAACCCTCAAGTGCTGCAAGGAACTCCCGTTTAACTGTTCAAATAAGCAGAAGCGAGGGACCAATCAAGCAGCGAAGGACTATAACAATGCAAGCTTCTTAGACTGGCTGGAGCTGGTTGATGGCTGCCCTATCCATGGCACCAATCAGTATAGATTGAATAGTGGCTCAACTAGTTGCCAATGTACAGTGTGGCTTAACCCTCTTTTCTTGGAATATGGGGGGTCTGCAGACAAAAGGAACCCTCCGTAGGTTAATGTTCCACTTATAGGGTTTGTAGAACACAGCAAAATGGATCAGAAAAGCAGTCCCTTTGGAAGGGCAAACGGGGGCTTGACAGTTTACGTAAGCTCCAACCTGTAATTTTGTTACCTGCAAAGGTCACAAATTTAAAACTGAATGAACCTTGGCTTCTGGCCTTGTGCCTGGATAGATGAGCTCAGCATTCATGTGAATCCCTTGTGTTTGTGAATGTGTACATCAATCCTAAGAGGAAAGCCGCAACAGCAGATACATTTGCCACATACACGCTGCAGTTAAAGAATGTGTTACCATTTGTACTGTCTAGTTAATGGAGATTTTAATTTAACATTGTTCCACAAACCAAGTGAGGAGCATGTTGAGGCAATTAGGCCCCTTCCAGACCAGAGTTTGCTGTGGAAATTAGGTCAGGAATAAACTAGCCAGAGTGTGTAAGTTATCCAGCCTTATCGTCCCGAACAGCCGCACACCCTGTGATATTCTGCCAACATGATGTGGACCTCCATAATCCTCATGTGATTAATGTAACTTTTTACACATCCAACCTTATCGGAGAACACCTGAGGAAATTCCACTTGGAACTGCTCAGTCAACGTATCCACTAACCTGACCTGCACTTGAGGAGTCAAGTTAGGATCAAGAAACATTTCCATAAGTTTCTGGTGAGGCCAGCTCAAAATAGAATCCCCCTTAACAGGAACATATACTTTTCCCAAAGCATGATTCCCTTGAAAGTCAAACTCTGCAACAAAGTAACCTATCAGTTCCACAGGTTTCCCTCCATAACCATAAGTCATAACATCAGGAGGATTGAGAGTGATGTTCCCTTTGAAACAAGAATCTTACTCCTCATCAGAAATCAGGGTCAACTTGGCCCCAGAGTCCATTATCATGACTACATAATTTATTGTGCTTTGTACATGTGGGTTCACATCCCATCCTTGTCACCAGCATGGAAATCCAAGTGTCAAGAAGGTAGGAAACAAATACTCAAAGCAAGGTGTAATGAAAATGTCTTTATTCCATGAAAGAAACTCCAGCCACCACCAACTGCTACACATAACTCCTCTTTCCAGTTTCCTTAACAACTGTTTCCAACTCAGAACTCTCTCTCTCCATAGAGAAGGAGTTTGTCATGGAGACTGGGTTATAATGAAAACATATATCCAAGAACATATGACACCTACCTCCAAATATATACATTACCACAGACACTAGGTCATCCAGCAAATCAGTCTCCTATCTAAATTACACAATGGTATACCATTCATTATACAACCGGGCGGTGGCTTTTAGAATAACTCACCGTCAGGAGAGCAACCACCATTCACAGGAAATCTTGATTGAGATCACCAAGCGTAAACATAAGCCCGCAACAGCCCTGTTGGGAGCTGTCCACACTGAAAATCGCCCACCGTGGTGTTCCAGCACAGTAAAAGATCTGGCAGAAGATGCTGTGGAATCCCTTAACTCCATTGGGGATCCCAACCCAATATCAGCCTGGGAAACCTTTACTGATTACTTGACAACTAAAATACCCAGCCAAATGCGTGAACAACGTGGCGCAGGGAACAGTAAGGTCCCAGTCATGCAGACACTTGTCCACTTGATGAGAACTAAAGTTTGCAGAATGTACCAGTTTGCAGAAAGTACCAGAGACCTACTACAGTCCCTGCGAAAGTAGAGAAGGTTACTGAACTGCCCGCTTAATGGTCAAATGACTCGAAGAAATTCTGGAAGATGATCAATGACATTGATAAAGGTCCAGGGCAGCTCCCAATGCAAATATGAGTGAGGATGGCTGGGTGGAGCACCTGATGTGACATCTCAGAGAGTATGCATGACGCAGCTGGGCTAGAGTGGTCACAGGTGAATAACCGGGTAAATTATGCCACTAGAGTACACAGAGACAGCAATAACCAAAATCATCGAGAAATCCCGTTCTGACTGCGCCCCCGGCCCAAATGGAAACCCACAAGCTCTCTTTAAGCATAACGCTTCACATGGCCCAAGTTTTTTTGTCGGGATGTTTAACACCATCCTGACTTAAGGGCCTATCCTGGAAAGCTGGAAAGGTCAATTATCCACTTAGACTTTAAAGGAGGAGCTGCCTCAACAGCAAGTTACTACCGTTTAATTGCCCTACTGGACGTAGACCTCAAGTATTTCTCAACCTTGCAACTTCAAGACCTAGAAGCATGGGTGTTAGATTGAAGCAGACTCCCGCCGAACCAGACACTGTTTACGAAGAAGCAAGGTACACTAACAAACCCCATGGAAGTAGGTCTAATCCTCAGCAGAGAAAAGGCCACTGGCACGCCGCTATATGGGTGCTTTGTTGACTTTAATGAGGCATTTGACTGTGTTCAACGTGACAAACTATAGGCAAAACTCCAGCAGTAGTGAATTCCGCCTAACCAATTCAGTGCTATCAAGCTGCTTTAAACAGACACTTGGGTCAAAATTAAGATCATCTTGTTAAATCGCTGTATCCTATATCATCGCAAATGGCACTTCAGTGGAGCTATTATTGATGAGACACCCACTTACGTCTATCTCAGCGTTAACATAGACTCAAGGGCTTCGTTTGTGCCCAAAAGAGAGGCAATTAAAGAAAAAGTCCTAGCCCTATATTTTGCGTTCTCAACATTAGCAAATCCCTCAATAGGCACAACCTCCAACCACTAGCTGCAGTAATAAAGGCAAAATTGATACCCACCCTTTCTTACAGGGACGAAATGATGACAGGCACAGAGGCCAGTCTATTGGGTAAAATAGAAACAAGAACCTACAAGCAAGTATTTCAGCTGCCGAGATCAGCATTGCCTGCTCAACTTAGGCTGGAATTTTCATTGACAAAGCAGGCTCTTGCTAGGCCTGGAGCATTTGGTAAATGTTCTCATAATTTGATATCTGCTGCCAAAAGTTCACTAGCTAGCCTGGTTTGTTCTGAAATTAACCTCCAAAGAGGAAAGGGTGAATATATAAAATATCTCTAAAAAAGTATTGAAAAACTTAGGCTGAGGGGCTATGGAGCCTAGACACATCCACCAAAGTATTCATCAGAGCGCTAAACAAAACCACTAAGCTGCAAAGCTAGATGGAGGGTAAAGGAGCAGTGGCTACACAGACACATGGGTGGCTGGTGCTTAAATCTAATGACGAGCAGAAGGAGCTCCCCCTACTGGAGGCCACTTATTCCCTGAAGGTCAAGCACAAACTACTGTTGCTGAGATTAATAGAGGTCACTACTCTGGACCGCATACCAAATTGGCAGGAAGAAGGCCAAAGAGGGGACATGAAATGTTTGTGTAAAAGACAAATAGGATACTGCAGCATCTGCCCTCCATATAGGCCACCAGCGGAGAACCCAGTGAAGGAAGGAATTTAAGGAATTAGGACCTGCAGAACTGCAGTAACAGTCATTAAACCCACTGAATACAATGCTCTACATCAGTCTGGTGCACTTTTTTTTTTACATTTTCAAGGTCCTCGTTAAGGAGAATCCCCATGTTCAGTTAAGGGTCAAGGCTGTTGGCTAAGAGGGGTTCCCCCATCAGCTTATGAAAACTACCCATATTACGGCGGGCTGCTAGGGAGAATCAAGGCTCATCGGTTCCCTATCATACAACACTGGGTGTTGGTGCCTGTACAACTAGACACTTGCACTGTACGTGTAAATTTGCACATATGGGCAGGGCTCAGTTAACTACGCAATGGCAAAAGGGTAAATTGCTAGATATCCCTGTTACAAAATTCGTAACACCTGGTGCCATTTTTTTTATTGTGTGCTCCTGTTTACTCCCTAGCATTTTATGCCATATTGGGTGTTGGCCCTACTATTATCAGACACGGTCGCACTTTTTTGTAATTCTGCGCATATGGGTAGGGTTCTTTTAACCATGCAAAATTGACCTAGCACATGGATCAAAACCGTGCAACAGTGTCACATCAGAAATTTAACTTTTGATAGACTCCAAATCTCTTGGAGATAATTACTCCACTCGTGTTTTATTCTTTTTGAGCCAATATCTTAACTCAAAAATGTTCTTGCCAATGTCTTTTACAAATCTGAGGTAAAATTCAGTTAACGGAAGAAAGACCTTGCATCGTCCTTGCATGTAGGTGGAAGCACATTACTAATAGATTTCAGTAGTTCTGTTTTTTTGGCAAAATACTAGAACTACTCAATTGAAGTCCTAGATATATACCATTTTGAACTGCACTTACAAGTTCTTAATTCTGCAGTCAATCCTTTGCTTTCTAACACATGACATGAAAACTCTTCATCCTCTACTGGAATTATTTCCCCAACATCGCTGAAGAAATAGTAGGTAACATCACTTGTGAGTCTCTTAAGTGGCTAAGACGGTCATTAAAGGTTTATACTTAAGTCGAACTATATTTTGTTAGCTAGAATAAGGATTTTTATATACCAGGCCGGACTATGAATTCTTGCATACTTTATTAAGACAAACAATACATTGTGTAAGCTTATTGACCAATGGATGATTTGTCTGCGGGGTGTGCATACTGTGAAATAATGGTTGCCCATTGTCTGTTTGTTAACTATTTACACCTGTGTAGCTGTTTGGTAAAACTCAGAAAGACAGTCTCCACCCAATTAGCACTTCGGCCTACCTCTTGTGAGTTTTACAATTTAAAAGTGCGAGGACAGTGGCTAACTAACACATTTTAAAACCTGTAACGATATTTTAGCTGTGAGTGTTATTTATTTTTAAAATAGATTAGGTTGTGTTAATCATTTCAAAGTATGGCTATGGGCAGCTTTAGATGCCTGGAAGAACTATGCCTTCTATTCTTATTTAGCTGAGCTACATTTCATGTGTATGACAAGTACATGCGTGTGATAAGAGGTTGTTAGTGTGAGCCAGTGGAGTGAGTGGACTGAATGATTGCTGCACAAGATGGAGGTCAGAGGCAGTCTGGTAGACAAACAGTGTATTACTAGCATTCCTGACTATTTTTATGATACAACCACTGTTCCCTCTAAGATATGCGCCTAGGCGGCAGCGCACACGGATGTCAATCCTCATGAAGGGGGCACACTGTAGCACACATTTTAAAGGAGAGACCTTTAAGGTCTAAGTGGAGAAATCTGGCAGAAAAGAAATTAAAACAAACAGGGCTAACTAAACCTGAAATGCAATCTTATGCATCTGTGGATGCAGTGATATCCATCGTAATTGGAAGTATTTTACTTTAATTGCCAACAGATTGGAGCGCAACAACAAACGCTGCCAAATATGATGGAGATCTCCCCATTCACAGATGCAAAGGATTGCTTTTGAATATTTTCAGTGCTCAGACCCCATATTGCATTACTAGGGCTGATGGAGGAGGTGGGGGGGGGTTCGAGGGCGGAGAGTGCATTCCTGGGGATGGCATGTTTGGTTGCCAAGCGAGATGTGGCCCGTGCCTGGAAGAAAAAACAACCACTGACTGTTAGAGGTTGGCGTGCAAGAGTGGACTGGTGTGCGCACCACAAGAAGCTTTTTGCGGCCTGTTGTGCCCTGTAGAAGCAGGCAAGGAAAGGGGGGAAATGGTGGGACTAGTATGGCATAACCATATGATGAAGTGCGGTTACCTGAGGTTAGTGCTGGAGCGGGGTACTATGATGTACTTGTATGTGAATCAAACATTGTACTATGCTATGCCATGCCTCAAACCTTTCGATAAAGTTGGTTATAAAAAAAATAAAAATATATATATATTTTCTGCGCTCAGCTCTTCTAAGGGCCATCACCTTTAATTTGTTAGGCCGCCCACCTGCACAAAACTTTGGGATTTAATGAAACATCCCATGTTAATCAAAAAAAAAAAAGTATGTGGAAATTGAATTTTCGCTGTAACTTTCAGTGAAATTGAAAGAAACTAGCAGATTTTAGAAGACCTATGAGCATACAATGAGGAATCAACTTCACTGCACGCTACTGTAAGATTTCCTTTTCCACATAGTTTTTAGGGTCGAGCCTGCGAGCACATGCATTCGCTTGCAACACTTCCTTGCTGCCTCCTAACTGTCCAGCACAGCCCAAACGTCAGTTCCCCTTGTCTCGGTGGAGCAGGGACCAAGCACAGATTAATCAAACTTAATCAGTGCCCATCCACTGCTCCTGACGCGATGGTACTATTTCTCCTCCCCCACCACTCTCCGTTCTTCCCCTCACAGAAGAGTTGCCGGCCATTGTGCGCAAAACACGAGGGAGAACTAATGGACTATTTGGAAGCTTAGGTGATGGTCCACTGCAGTCTCTAGTGGGTCAAAGCCTGGGAGAGGTCTCTGTCATGCAACTTATGACCCCCAACTTTCAGCTTTATTAGTCTTTAACCTTCAAGATAAAGAGATCATCACGTACGAGTCCGTTCAGAGGTCAGTTGTTTCTGTATGGCAGCAATACAAATCTTTATATGTTGACTTTTAAATAATAAACACACGCCAACTTATTTAAAGTTACTTAATTTTTTCTTAAAAATATGAACACAATTTAGCACGTTTTAGCATTGGATAAATGCAGTATTACCTAATAATCATTTTTAAAATCTTAGTTTTTTTTTCTTTGTTGCCTTGTGTGAATTGAAAATAGACCGATAAGGGGCCACCATGGCATGGCGACTCACATTTACCAATATTTGAGATATAGACGGCTGTTAGTTTTTGTATATCTTTCTTTTATGTTTTCAAAGGGAATACTTAAACACAGAATGCGTTAAGAACTAGACTGCATTAACTCTTCTGAATGATTCGGGCGGCCATTTTGGTTGCCTGACTGTGATACCCTTCATAGCCTCTGGGTTAAAAGTGTGTCTGGGGTCAAGACGAAGAGAAGGTTCACGTCTAATTTTCTGGCAGAATCTGTGAAAAAGAAAGGTCGACCCACTTGGGCAGAGGTGAGTTGACAAAATTTCCATACGGATGTCTGGCTCGCATCAGAGATTAGCTCTCAGAACTTTTATCATCGGTGTGTTTTGCTCCGCAGTCTGCTAAATTCTTGAAAGGAATATCTGCATTTTTCATCTTAAAACGAATATGTGCTATTTGGTTTATTTCACCTTTTATTCCCAGATCAGATTAACAGCTGAAGAGCGGCCACATTTCTGACATTCCTTTGCAGCAAGATGAGCAGAGGCATATATTTCCCTCGACAGTGGTCATAAAGACAGTTGTGGTTTGATGAGATCCTGTCAGCAGTGGACAGCCTGTGGTGTGTCCATTGAAATGAAAGAAATTGAATGGCTAGGAGTGGGCGCTGTGGGCAAGTTTTGAAAAAATAAAAGTATTATTGAAATGAAGCTGTTCCTCTGCTCTCCTAATCGTGGCATCTCTTCTTTTAGATTTATCAACTGTCAAAGCCAAAGTTCTTTGAAGCATATGCTTTTCAAATTACTAAAACAATCTTAGACTGTGCTTCAGCTTGGTACTTCAACGTGAATGGTATAGTCTGGTAAGTGACATTTTTTATTTACTCTTTTGGCTGTTTGTAAATGGGGAGTAGGCACGACCAGCGGGCTCGTTTCTTGTTGCTTTTCTCACCAGGAAGTGTCTTTCCTCGCAGAAGAATACAGCTAACACCAGTTAGAGGTAAGCTCTTTCTTTAAAAAAATAAATAAATACGAAAGCATGCTCGGTCAGAGACTGATCTTTCTTTAATGTTTAATCTGCACCGGCTGGAGATAAGAAGAGGCTAATTTCAAACTGATGTTTGTGGGCTCCCTTATCATACCAAACACCACACATATGAATAATCCCACCCAAAAATAAATTGCACTGATTTTGCTCATCGCTTTCTTTTGAACGAATGGAGTTTGGTAGGGCCACATTTTACCACCTTCCTTTCACTCCTTGTCACTCTTGTCATTTGGTGTTTATTTTAATAGAGGCATTCTCCTTCAATTCCTGCATCTCTCGTAGCCTAGGGCATTTTCTCTTTCACTCCGTCTCCAACTATATAGTGCTGATTTTATCTATTTACCCTTTTTCTCTCTGTGTTTCTCTGACTTTTCTGTCACTATCGCTTAGTCACTTTAACGTTTATCTAAGTCACTCTACCTTTATATTTTACAGTCCCCTCACCCTACATACACTCTTTCTCCCTTTCTCTATGTACCGGTTACTGTCATATTTCGGACACTAACTCTGTAACACTATCTCTCAGTTGGGTGAATCACAGAACGGGAATAAGGCTACAAGAGATGTGCACAGATCCAAAAGGCTGTTTTGTAGTAGCTCACTGCTGTAAGGCGGAGTTGGCAGTTCTGACTGTGGGAGTATACGGCCCCAACAATGATGATACGCAGTTCTATCAGTCACAAATTACCTTGCATAAATCTATCCGCAAAATATTACTTTGACGGGCACAGTATGTGTGATATTTTAGAGAAGCCATACACCAATATATTGTCAATATTAAAGACAAACTAAGGAGGTTTGCCAATTCATTGATTTTTGCTAATTAAGATGGACAATTTTGTCGATATGATCCTCCTGACGTGATGAAAGAACGAGAATATCTTTAAAACTATGGGCTATATTAAAACAGACGCAATGGAACTTCGGCACCGTCTAAATATTGATAAACATATTTTTCACCAACAGAGACTGTGGTGAACAATTCCATCTATGAAATATAAGTGAATGTGGGGAGGAGTTTCTCTCACAACGAACACACAAGTAAGCATTTAAACTAAGAGATTGGTTTATAGAATGCAGACTGACTAGATAACCGTGTTATAACGCTTTTTGGCTATGGTATTCTTTGAAGGTTGTTTATTCGTGACTTGGTTCACCGGCCGGTGAATAAGGAAACTGAAGTCCATTCAAGAAGAGATTGAGGTAAAGGGAGCTAAAGCCTTTTTTAAGAGTCAATGGAGTAAACGAAGTTCGAATGTTTGGATGATTCTGACAGTATGAATTTTATTTTCAGCCTGATTTTCTACGTCCTGAGGAGAACCAGACATTAATGTCCTAAGGGTTCGAAATGCGTCGACTGTTTTCATTTTGAGCCAAATAGGTGCCCACTCCGATGGGGAGACCACAGGGTGCTCACCACGGATCAAGTGTATAAAAAGTCAGAAAGTATTGAGTGAGCCCAGTAGGTCCACCATTTGAAACGGTCCTCTGAAATTGAGCAAAAAAGTTTTGTAAATAATCAAAATGGTTTCAGAGGCACCGCTTGTTTTGAAATGTGAAAAAAATCTGATGAGAACAAAAGCTGTATAGACAATTGGTAGATTGTACATATATTTTTCTATTTTATTTGTATCACATTTGTGTGTCTTTGTGTGTCTTCAGTGTATGTCCAAGATTTTTTCTTGATTTGTTTTGTTTAAATTTATAAACAATGATTCATCACCAAAAAAAAGATAACTAATAACTAAAAAAAGAGTATTTGAAAAAGAAAAAGAAAATTCTATTTTTTTTCCAACCAGAGTGTTTAGGTCATCTGGTGTGTGGGATAATTGCTTGGGTTTGAATGGTATCCGTATTGGCAGTTGTTTGGTTGGTACCTGCTAAATTAGTAGCATCACTCTACACTTATGCGCCAGACGCGTGCATGACTGGTTTGACAGAAGCGAGATTAGAATGGCAGAGACCTCGACAGGGCCATTGATGATATTTTCTAATGGTACTGTTGCTCTAAGACGAAAGAGATATTGTTCAATGGGAGGCACCATTTAATACACTTTAAAGATATAAACCGTGTTTACTATACACCGGAGAGACTGTTTCAATATGGATTGCGCAACGCAGCAGGATGCCAATGATGCCACATGCAAGGGGCTGGGTTTATACACACTGTTTGGTACTGTCCGGGGGTACAGGAATTCTGTAGAAAGGTCTTTCAAGAGTTGGGAGTTATTGTTGGCTCTCCCCTAAAGATGGATCCAATGTTAGCTCTGCTAGGTTACGACAAGGAAATAGACAAGGCGACTAGGAGGTTGGTAGCTATTGGTTTATTACTAGCTAAGGGCCAAGTGGCAATTAAAATTTGAATAGGTATTTATAGAGTGCTACTGTCACTCTGAAAAGAGCATCCTGGCGCTGTGCGGGCGCAAGTTAGGTGGACAAGAACAGGCCCTATATGAGGGCTGAGTAGAGTTCATCTGAGGAGCCGAAGATCCAAGTCTACAAGGCCTTTCTGAACTGATTTTCTGATTTGATCAGCATTAAGTGTATGGGCATAATATTCCAGGCTTTGGTTCCTAATGCAGCTATGGTTTTTCCTCCTTTGGTTTTGCACCGAAAGCAGGGGGCTTAAGAAAGTTTACAGATTAGAGTCTAAGTGTCCTGGCAGTGGTGTAGGGGGTGAATCTGGCCGGAAGGTATGTAGGTCCTAGATTCCTGGATCCTCTGAAAGTGATTAGGAGTACCTTGAATATGATTCTCTTAGTAAGGGTAGCTAAAAAAGGGTTTTAATGGCAGCTGAAGTGGAAGACCTACATGGTAATTTTAGCCCTAGATGTGTACCGTTTGTAATCTCTTGAGTGTTTATTTGCTCCTGCGAGTAGGCTGTTGCAGTAGTCTAGGTGTGACAGGATAAGTGCCACTGCAACAGTCTTACGTGCAGGAAGTGGGATAAAATCAAATAATTTTTAGTGTTTTAATTATGTTAAAGCATATCCCTGCCACCGTCAGGGCATGTGGTCGAAAGGAGAGTTAAATATCGAATTTCACTGCCAGGTTTTTTGCCACTTCAACCGTATTTGGGGGTGTAGGTGCGTCTTCTGGCCACCATACACTCGGCTCGAAGGGATTGTCCTTTCCTATCAGCAAGATCTCCGTTTTATTTGTATTACATCTAAGGTGATTCATCCACTGGATGACCTCTGTCAGGCATAATTTAAAATTGAGTTCTGCCTTGGTGGAATCTTTGTCCAGGGTTAAGATCAATTGTGTGTCATCAGCGTATGCCGTTACCTCAATATGAAAAAAGGAAATCAAGGAGATGAGAGGGGGTCATATACATGTTAAATAAAAAAAGGGCTGAGGGAGGAGCACTGTGGGAGGCCAGATGTAATGGGACGTTCGGAGGAAAGAAACGTTCCTAGGGCCACTGCTTGCCTTGGGTTAGTAAGGAAGGATCTGATCCTAGCCAGTGCTGTATTTGAGATGCCGCTATTCTTGAAACGTGTGAGGAGGATATCATGTGAAATGGTGTCAAAGGTAGCTGACAGATCGAGTAAAATCAAAACCGCCTTCCTGCCTTTATCTAGAGTAGATTTTAGGGTGTCAACTATTTCCAAAAGCGCAGATTTCGTGGAGTGCTTAGGGTGGAAACCTGATTGACGTGGTGTAGGATCTTATTGGTTTTGTGGACGTTGGATAATTCTCTGTTGACCAGTCTTTCAGTAATTTTACCCAATATAGGTAGCAACAACATTGGTTGGAGGCTTGTGAGAGTTAATGAGTCGATATTCTGGTTTTTTTCCCCGAGGTTTAACTATAGCCAGTTTCCATTCATCTTGGACTGTGCCTGTGCTTATCGAGGCGTTGACTATCCGATTGATCACAGGGTTGATGAGGTCTATGATTTGAGGCAAAATCATAGGTGGGCAGGCGTCGAGAGGAGAGCCTGATTTGCAGGCAGTTATTGCTTCACGTGTCTGTTCAAGTGACTATGTTTCAAAGGCCTGGAATGAAGGACCAATATGGGTCGGGTCAGTCTCCAAGGCCAGATTCTGCGTAGGGATTATAGTACGTTCCTTTTGTATATTATGGATTTTTTCTTCAAAAAAAACTGCAATCTGGTTGCATAAGGTCTGTGATGGGGGGGGATTTCTCTACTCAGTGTTTTTGGGTCTGTAAAGGACTGGATGATCGAGAAAATGGTTTTCTGATCGTGGTGTGCCTCAAAATTTTAGTTTGAGTAGTACGCTTTATTTTTAAGCTAATTTAATGTGTATGTGGTATTGTTTCTGATTAGTTTAAAAGAGTTTTTATCTACCGGGTCATATGTTCTTCTCCACTTTCGTTCCAGTTGTTTACACTGGAGATGTAGTTGTGCTAAAGTGGATGTGTACCACGGGGCTTGGTGGGTTTTAGCTTTACGCTTCTTGATAAATTCTTCCAGTGGAGCTAAATCATCACTTATTGATTTCATCCACTTATGGAAAAGTTGCGTATCTTCCAAAGTGTCTCCAGTTAGGGTGGGTATAGATGCATAGGCAATGGAAGGCAACTTTGGACTGGTAACCAATTTAGCCCATTTGCGCCTAGGCTGTGATAACGGTATTTGCTTCGGGGGAAAGTTAGCAACTGGCATAATAATACTGAGGGGGATGATTTTGTGTTCAGACCATATTTGAGAGATGGGAGTGTCAACCATTAGCGAGGTGGAGTTCGAACAGACTCCATCTAGCGTGTGGCCTGCTTGGTGAGTAGGAGTTACGACCAGTTGGTGAATTCCAAGTGATTCTATGATCGAGAAAATTACTCACTCCTGGTTCATTTCTACATTCTAAATGGCGATTAAAGTCTCCTAAGAGAGTGAAATTAGCGTACCTGAGCAGGAGTTGGATTAGAGTGACTCCAGTTGATTTTAAGAAATCAAAACTGGGCCTAGGAGGACGATAGATTAGGCCTCCTGTAAAGTCATTGAGTTTGAAGCAGAATCCTAGGCTTTCCGCTCCCGTCAAGGAGTGGAGGTCAAAATTTGTACATTGCAGGGAGTCGCGAAAGAGGATGGCCAGCCCACCTCCACCCATTTCGTCTCTGTCTTTCCTACAAATGGTATAATGGGGGCAGGGGAGTGCTTCAGCAATGCCTAGGTTACACCATTCCTTAAGCCAGGATTCAGTGAGGAAAAGGAATATCGAGCTGTAGGTTGATAAATCAATTCTCTAATATCTTGAGTGTTTACAGATTGACTGTGCATTGATCAGCACCCCTTTAAGTGGCGAACTGCTAGATGATAGCACTTTAGTATCCATGTATTTCGGGCAGATGTCTGTGAATATGAACCCGTTCTGCATTTACGGCCTGAGAGGGGACGTTTGGCTGTATCAGGTGTAAATCGGCAGCCACATTTTTTGCTGGTGTCAAAACTTGAATAGGCTTGGCGATAACACAATACCTGGGCATATTTGGGCAGCATAGCTGGCGCTGGTCACGTTCTGGAAGCTGACGGGCGTAGACCGGCTTGCCTTTGGCATGCCCGCTGCACGTGTCCACTGTGCGTCTGCGTCAGTGCTCTCATTTATGGGATTTGGAGAGTTATGCTCCAAGAGCAACTAGCCCGACAACTTTCCAAAATGGCGGTTGGAGGTGTCTAGTTCGGGGACAGAGGGAAGATCCACTTCCAAGGATCGGGGAAGCCCTCCCCGCTAGGCCCACAACACGTAGCCCTTAAGCAGCCTAAAAACAGCAGCCTAAAAACAAGTAAAAAGACTTCGCCTGCAACATGCAGCAGTGCAGGGGTTCAGAGCAATTAAAATCCAGGAAATGTGCAATCAGTGCTTCAATTTTAAAGTCCAAAAGCCGTGCAAATTACAAAACAGTACATTTAAAACAGTTGAATCGGATAAATCGCTGCCCCTAATGTGTCACCCTCACTCACGAGAGCCGCTAGATGTCCCGTGTGACAGTAGAGGAATGGAACACAGACCTGGTATACTGCAACACGCAATCAGATGTATATAGTGAGCTTCTTCCACCACAGAACCGATACAAGGACTACTGGGGGCCATATAAGATGTATTTAGTAGGAAAAGAAATGGGAGAAGCAGAAGGAGGGCAAGAGTAGATACTGCACAGTGCTGGATGATGCGGGGAAATTGACTGTGTAAGTACTGAGAGATAGTGGGAAAAAGTGGTTCAGCTGTGACTGTAGAATCTACAAGGCTTTAACTGTTAAAAGGGACCTGCACTAGCAATGGACATAATATGTGGATGAAGATTTTTGCACGGTATTTTAGGAGGACCACCTCAACAAACCCGTTCAACAGCCTAGTGTTTCCGGTTTCAAACGTATGCTAGTATACTGGTGGAAAGCTTCTGAATTTAAAAATGAGTTTTCACAGCTCTAATGGCACATTCCCACATGTGTTTAAAAGTGCCCCCATCCTCTTAATTGACCTGTATAGTTCTAGAAACTTGGAGAGAAAGAGATGTGTTTTTGTCTGACATTGCTTCCCAGTTTGGAATTGCATATTATGACATTCCAAACATTTTCATTGCGGATCAGAGTCTGATTTAGTTTTGGAGTTATGCTAATCGGTAGCATGCATGTGCAAGTTCTTATTCACTGTGACTTTTGTTGACTGGGTGAAACTAGAGTGCTACACCAAATTCCTCATTTGATATGGATGTCCATTGCCCAGAAAATAATGGATGTTGTAGTTAGCTGACAATAGCAAGTCCTATTAGATTAAAGTATGACTGATTTTGAATAACTGAAAAAGTGAGTATAATAAATAGTACGTTGGAAAGTGAAGATGAGTAAGGGCCTTATTATCACACTTTTATGCTACTGCAGATGCAAATTATCGAACCCATAATTACCATTTGCAAGTGGTGTCGTACGTAGTCAGTGTACAATTTGCACCTAGTTAGGAGTTGCAATCCTCTGAATAAGCAATGAGTGCAAATTACACATGATAGCACCCAGTCTGAGGAGTGCAAGGCATTTAATGCAAGATTGTTTTTGGCATTAACTAAGGGTGCAAACCCACATCTCACACAGTTTGCCCCAGAACTATAAACGCAATTCAGGAGCAAAGGGATATTTGCACATGAAACCGTATTAGCTGCCTTATGGTAATCAGGACCTGAGTGAGCTAACGACTGAAAGACCATGGGTAAGTGACAGAAAACAAACAAGAGAGACTCAGATTTAGTAAAATACATTTTGAACAGGTTTAGTACCAAGATCATACATAGATCTCAGCAGTACCTAATTTGAGTTGGTGGTGGCCTGCGGGTAGTGATCCCAATTGTTAAAAATTAGAAGTATTTTCCTTGTTTGGCCAGTAACCAAAATTCTGAGAGCTGCCCGTCAGTCTGCATTGAACATGTATGCATTCCACTGAGAAACAACAGACCATGAGCCATGCTGCACTGGTGTATTTTTCCTCTCAAAGGTCCAGCCCATGACCCCCCTCCAAATGGGAACATGCAAGTGCCCTTTAAAGTGATCTTTGT
This sequence comes from Triturus cristatus, assembly GCF_964204655.1. Lineage (NCBI taxonomy): Eukaryota > Metazoa > Chordata > Amphibia > Caudata > Salamandridae > Triturus > Triturus cristatus. The sequence continues at coordinate 895,102,712 of NC_140580.1, read as the reverse complement.
GAAACTAGAGTTGTGAGACGTTGGCCTGGTATATGCTGTCCACTAGTTATAGTGCGGTACAAAAGGGGGTGGTGATGGATCAAACCCAGATCTGTTGACTGGATGTGAGTGTTTGATTGGTTCTGATGCTCCGTCCATCACCACCCCCTTTTGTACCGCTTTGCTCGCCATAAGTTGGCAGGGTATGCTCTGACGTTGAGTCCCTTGCTCACTTTGCCACTGGATTCACGCAAGCCTGGCTGAAGACAGCTGAAATGCCAGAAACCGGTCCTAGGAAGCTTGTTTCCGGTCCAGGGAAGGCATGGCTTGGCGGTTCGGGCTGGACTGTTCCCATGAGGCACAGGGTCAGACTGATTTGCATATGGCCATGTCTGAACTGGGGTGGCAGAGTGGGCTAAAGAACGGTGATGGATCAAACCCAGATCTGTTGACTGGGTGTGAGTGTTTGATTGGTTCTGATGCTCCGTCCATCACCACCCCCTTTTGTACCACTAGTTATAGTGGGCACCCTGCACCAGTCCAAACAACCACTTATTGATGATAGGTTAAAGACAACCTTTATTGAAAGCTATCCTAGTGGTAGCTATGGAGAGCAGCCTTCAGGCTAAGTCTTGAAGAAATGTAAAGCAGCTTGTTTTACCAGTCTATAATCTCTTGAATGACCAAATGAAAGGCAACCACACCAGGTATATATTTAAAATATATGTATTTATTTCTAAACACACCCTACTAGTCTCTTTATGAGGCTAGAGGTCCAAACACTTAAGTTACACTTCAAATATTACAGTAAAATAGCACAAATACACATTAGGCTCTAGGGGCGAGGCAAACCATATACTAAAATAGTGGTATAAGAACCACGACTTAACTAGACAAGGCCTAGAGCCTGTAGAATCGCTGGGACCCCAAGGTAGTGACACAGGGGACCCACGGGGCCGTGTGCAGTGTGAGAACACAGCCGCAAGCTCCCGTTAGCTTCTAAGGGGAAAGTCGTGGTTAGATTTTTAAAGATTAGGGACACTTAGAGATGAGCTGGGACCAAACCCTTTTGGACTTAGGAAGTTCTAGGGTCAACACCCACGGGAGCACCGCAGTACTCGAGTTACCTCACCCAGGGAAGCCAGGTGCATAGGTGTCAAATGGTGTCGGGTCGCGTCGTCGTTTTCAATGGGAGCCAACGAAGAATTGCTACTGCCAGGAAGATGCGAAGTGTCCGAAGAGATCCGAACCTGGATCGAGGATGAGAAGAACCTGAAAGCAGAGGGGACAGAGTCTGGGTCACTAGCCAGTGATCAGGGGCACGATAGGCAAATACCCACCGATATCGGGTGATTTCAGGTGAAGGAGGTGAAGCTCGACTCTTCAGCCACAAGGACCAAGAGGCGTCGACAATGACCAGAAGCTGGGTTTGAGCTGTCCCACGAAGGATGTCGAGTGCTGCAGCGTCGGTGCCCGGATTGGACACAACAAGCCTTGGCAACAGCAACCCACGCAGAAAGGAGAAAGATGCTTCGGTGCAGACCAGCAAGGTCTGAGGGACTCACCACGTGGTGGGGAGTCAGGGCACGTCTGGAGCAACCAGGGAAGCCCAAGGAAAATCAAAGTTGCCTTCACAGGGACCCACCAGTCGATGGACCAGGGATCACGAAGGAGCCTCGAGCTGAAATGCAAGAAGCGGGCTCACGGAACACTCGTGGTGTGTAGGCCCACAATCTTCGGAGCAGATGGTGCTCGGGGCGTGGGCTACAAGTAACCCAAAGCACGACTTTGAGACACGTCGGGAAGTCAATGCACTTGCAAATATGCACGGTGACCAGGAGTTCCGGTTCCACGTTGCTCACGAGGGCTGCAGGTCTCAGCTTTGCTGGGGACTCAGGTCGGCCTCTTAGAAGTCTGGAAATCCTCTTCCTGGGCTGCAAATACTTCGGAGTCCGGCGGGAGCTTTGGAGATGCAGACCAGCAATTGCTTCGTTGGTGCCTGCCCAGCAGGGGAAGTCACTCCTTGACCCAAAGGGAGATTTCTTCATCATCTAGTCGTTAGTAGAGCGTCAAAGTTCCAGGATTCAGTTACAGAGTTTCGTCCAGGGATATCCAAGTCCTGTTGCCAGGGGTTCCTTACTTATACCCAAGGAAGGGGTTGGACTAACTCTAGGGACCCACCTATGGGAGGGTTTGGAAAGAGGGGTGGCTACACCCATTTCTTTTGCCCAGTTTTACGCCAGAGCAGGGGCTGGAAGACCCTGAACCGGTTTGAGCTGGACTATGCACAGGGACACCAAATGTACCCCCAGTGTAGGACTTCAAAGCACTCTGAGAGTGCTCCCACCCAGCCCCAATACACATCAGCGTGTCTGGGAGGTGGTTACACCCCCCAGTGACAGGAAACCTATTGTCCAGGCCTCCCCTGCCGGAGTTTCGGTCAGCAGCAGGAGGCCAGATCCGTGTCTGCAGCATCCATTTTGTGATGCCAGGGCTCTGTTAAGTTGGTACCGGGCATACCGGGGCTGTCATATCTCTCCCTCTAGAAGGGTGGGATCATACTCCCACACCAGTTACTGGTGTGAGGGTATGATGCCAAGGTGTTTGACACCAAACACGGCATGTTTCCGTGCAGTCAGTCCAAAGTTTGCATTTACTGTTTGGTTATAATGCACTTGAGAGTATATGGTCAGGCTGCACCACTGACAACCCCGGAGAAGAGATTCCGAAGGCTGCAGAGGGGCTCAGCTCATGCCTGGGCACCCTCTCACATATAACGAAGCACCCTGCCTTCAGGTTTGAGAAGGCCTGCAATAGGGGTGACGGATAGGTTTCTATATGCAGTGATAGGTGAGGTATAGTGAACCTATAGCTCAGTAAGGGGTGCATGCACCACCTTACCAAGGCTGCAGTAGCAGACCTGTGGTGTCATTTTGGAGGGCTTTCCAGGGGTGGCACAATACATGCTTCAGCCCCTGGTAGGCCTCTGGGGTACCTATGCCCTGGGTACATAGTATACCATATACTAGGGACTCACAAGGGTACCCCAGAATCCAATCTGGAGTGTACCTAAAATACATGGAATCAATTTAGAGAGGAAGCAGCTAGGCTGGGGTCCTGAATAGCAGGGCCCCAACCAGACTAAAGTCGAAAAACAGTGTTACAGCAGCAAAAAGTGGGGGTAACCATTTTGAAGCAGATCCTACTCTCCTACAAGAGTTTTTTTGGTAAATATATGTCAAAATTGGGTTTAAGATGCACTATTGGACACTATGGGGCTTATTAAGATGTCAGTCAGAGTTGCCTCTGACCGAAACAGTCGGGTCACCAGTTACGACCACCTGATTACAATGAGACTAAACACTGTTCAGTTGGATACTCACATTTCTCTACGGGAGCTAGTGTTACAGCAGTAAACCGGTCATAATCCAGGCTCCCATTAAGAAATGTGGGTGTGTTTAAAACCCTGCACCCTGTGGCAGGCACCCCATGGAGCTTGCCACACAGTGCATGGATTTACAGGGGGGCACCCTAGGTACCCCCTTGGCCAACAACTGTAAGCTACGGTGGCAAAGGGGCCCCAAAACTCGCTTTCCGACAGCCCTGCCATGTTGGAAAGGCCGGCACGGAAAGGCTGTGGGAAACAGATATCATAATCCCGATCGGGGAAATGCCGTCCATGGATGATTATGGTGTAGTTCCGACTGGCCAGAAGACTCAGAGAGCCAGTTGGAACCGTGTCGGAATGACCAGCCAGTTCACACTCCGACAGCAGACATCATAATTCGGCGGTCGGACCGCAAACGACTGTGCTGGTCGGAAAGCCTCCAACCGCGGTCAGGAATCTTCCGACTAGCGGTTGGAGGCTTTCTGACGGACATCGTAATGAGCCCCTCTATTTTCAAAATGTTCTTGGGGCTAACCCTTTGCTAAAGGCAGCAGGCTCACTTGCTATGTTCGCTGAAATCCAGCTTTGTGCATTGTCCATTCAGGCAGCAAACAGTGCCACTGGGATAAGTGATCGAGGCAACTTAAAAAAATATATATATGTATAAATATATTTTCATATATATTTATACATTACCTAATGGCAGTCGCCAGTAGGTAGTTATAGTTAAGACCAAAGTTTCCATAAGAAAAGTGTTTTCCTATGTTTCGTTAATAACTTCGGTGCCAATTGAAGAATCTCCATGAAACTTTCACAAAATTTCCCGTTTTCAGGTCTCGCCTGACCCAGCGCATGCGCTGGTCTGGCGAGACTTATTGAGAGGGCTCCAAAAAGTGCTACCAGGCCAGCCTAGAGCCACAGTGCATGTGCGCGGGAGCGCGTGCCGCGATTTACCGCGATTACTTTCACTTTTTTAATACAAAAACACATTTGATGTTTGATCGCGATCACTTTCACTTTCGCGGCCGCACGGCCTCTCTGCATAGCCAATAGGTCTCGCTTTTGGGACCTTATAAGTATTTAGTTATGCAACTGTTGCATGGCTAAACACTTATAAGGTCCCAAAGGCGAGACCTATTGGCTATGCCAATGCTTGTATTAAATGGTTGAAAATACGCTAATTCTAGTGACAGAGACAAGACACTGTTTTAATGAACGGTGGAGGATAGGGGACTTCTTTACACTAAAGACAAACAGAAATGAATGTGCTGAATATAAAGTTATGTACAAACAAGTTAGTAATATTGCTGTACGCATGCCCCTCTTCATTTAACATTAGGCTCGCCTCGGTGCGCCTGCGCGGCTGAGCCTGAATACCTCCCAGCAGTTTTGATAAACATTTCCTGGCAACTCTTGTAGCAGAGAGGGTCCTCTCCGCCTCCTTCCAAGTCACAACGGTTTCGGATAAACTGTATCCCACATGAAACAAGCATTGGCATAGCCAATAGGTCTCGCTTTTGGGACCTTATAAGTATTTAGTTATGCAGCAGAATATCCTTGGTGCAACAACATCAACTGTTGCATGGCTAAACACTTATAAGGTCCCAAAAGCGAGACCTATTGGCTATGCCAATGCTTGTTGGTTCTGCTGCTGTGTTGAAAGTTTCTCGGTGATCCGTAAAGCGGGGGATGAGAAAAATGAGGGAGGGTCCCAAAACTGGTTTTCCCTGTTATGTCTATGGAGTTTTTTTTCATTTTTTAAACACGACTACAGCCCTAACTGCTAAACGGAATTAGACCAAAGTTGGTAGAAAGCTAGATGTTGGTCCAGAAAGCGTACTTGTGATTTGGTGTAAATCCATTCAGTCGTTTTTTAGATATCTATCTATAAAAAATATAGATTTCCGGAGACACGAGCCCTTGCAGTAGACTTGCGAATCCTACTAAAATTTGATTGGCTGTCAACACTTCAACGAGGAAGTGTTGGCAGCCATCTTGGAAAAAGAAAAGGGAGTAGGATAGGACTACTCTGACCCCCCTATGGCCTCCCCCGCAGCCCCGGGGACCACCACCTCCCCGGAGCACAGATGCACTCACTAAGGGGATCCGTTGCGCCCCCCCAGGGACAACCACCTCCCTGGGGCAAATGTGATCAAAGGAGGGGGGCTGCATGGCCCTCCCTCCAGGAGTCGTAGATGGCCATGGGGACTGCCGCCCCCGAGGGCCGGCTCCATAAGTGTCCCAGGGTGCCTACCCCTGGGACATTGCAGTTTGCTATGGCACAGCTGCTGCCATGCCTTAGCAAACAGAGCGCTCCATCTTGAGCTTGCTCAAAGTGGAGCACTTCGCTTTTTACACACAGGGAGCGGCATGCCAGAAACTCCCCGTCTGTAAAATGCAATGCCGGCTCCTGCAGGAGGCGGGGAGCCAGCAGGGACAGTGGGCCTTCAGGCTCTTCTTGCAGTCCTCAACGAGGTGGCCATGCCCCAGGTGATTGGGTCCTCGGGCCTGAAAATGTATTCAGGAGGGGGGCTGTGCAGTCCCCCTCCCATTTTTTTTTTTTTTTTTTTTAAAAGCGGCAGGCCGCGGGGGAAATTCATACAAATAACCAAAGGTTACAGGGACGTTATAATTAGGAAATTGAATTATTTTTTTTTTTTTTTTTACAGAGACGTTATAGTTAGCCTCCGGTTTCACAAACCAGAGAAATTCAGCAGCTATAGTTAAATGAGCCAACTATAACTCGCGCCCTTGCAATGCTCTGCTTAGAACGTCACATATTACATCACTCATGACATGGTCAGTGACATCATTCAGTGACTATGGGTGTTTTTTAAAAGTTTATGAATGTTACATTTATATACAAAGGTGTACTGGTGAATAAGTGGGTGCAGGAGTGTCTGTATCGATGATTCAGTGGGGGTGCAACTGACTGTATAATTGAGTGATTAGGTATCTCAGTGAATGTATGGCTGAATGACTGGCTCTGTGAATGTCAGTGTCTGTCTGTCAGTTGGTGTCTAAGTGGCTGTATGAGTCTGTGAGTGGGTATGCGAGTGGCTGTGCAGGTGACTGACTGATTGGCTGAGTACCTCTATGGGTGTCTAAGTGTCTGTGTATGTTGGTGAGGGAGTGAGTGCCTGTATGGAGGAGTGAGTGGGTGGGTGAGTGAGTCAGTGGCTGGGTGAGTGAGTCAGTGGCTGTATGTGTTAGTGTGTGCGTGCATGAGGGTCTGTATGGGTGTGCGTGTGTACGCAAGTGTATGGCTGTGTTGGTGGGTGAGTGACAGTGGTATATAGGTGAGTAACTGGGTATGTGAAAGAAAGTATAGGTGACTGATGTGGTATATGAGTGACTATTTGCGTGGGTAAGTGAATGTGAGTGGCTATATGATTGTGTGCTTCTGTCAGTGACTGTATAGGTGAGTGAATACGTGTTAGTATTGTTAGTATTTGTATGAGTAAATAAGTGGGTGTATGGGTGAGTAAGTGGCTGTTTGATTGACTGTATGAGTAAGTGTTTAGATGTGTGAGTAGCACTATGGGTGACTAAGTCAGTGTGTGAGTGGCTGTATGGGTGAATATGTCAATGGCTGTATTAGTAAATGAGTGGGTGTATGAGTGGCTGTATCGGTGAGTGAGTGGATGTGTGTGTAGATCTATGAATCAGTCAGTGGGTGTGTAAGTATTGGTAGGGGTCTGTGAATGGGTGTGTGGGAGCTGGTGTATCAAAGGTTCTATGGGGTGTGAGTGGGTGTATCACTGATTCTGTGGATGATGTCATGAGTGATGTCATGAGGTCATAAGCAGTGCACTGCGGGGCGCGAGTTATAGTTAGCAGAGCTAACTACAACTGCTGAATTTCTCTTGTTTTGTATCAGTGAAACCTGAGGCTAACTAGAACGTCTCTGTAACCTTTGGTTTATGTATATATGTATATATATATATATATACACACATACATACACATATATACACACAAATATATATATATTTATTTTCACTGAATAAACAATAGGTTTCAGGGACGTTATAGTTAGTTGGACATTTCACTCGTACAAAACCAGAGAAATTCCACAGTTAGTTCAGCTAACTATAACACGCGCCCCCGCAATGCACTGCTGATGACGTCACATATTACATCATTCATGACATGGTCAGTGACATGTGGCGCTTACTGGAGGCATCGTGCCGGAGGCCCCGCCCCCTCCCTGCAGCACTCAGCAAACGCGCCCCCTGGCGCATTGAAAGTTGGGGAATTAATTCCCCTTGATTACTGGGGGTCCCTGGGGGCCCACTAGCTCACCAGGTACCTCCGGTATGCACCACAGGGCTGCGTTGCAGAGAGGCGGTCTGAGGCCACGCCCCTTTTGACACCTCTCTGCAACGCAGCTCTGTGGCACTTACTGGAGGTACCTGGTGGGCTAGTTGGCCCCCAGGGACCCTCAGGATTCAAGGGGACTTAATCTTCCAAGTTACAACGCGCCAGGGGGCGCGTTTGCACAGTGGTGCAGGGAGGGGGCAGGGCCTGATATGGCAAGTGTGGAAACAATATTGTGCTGCTGTGTGTCACTATTAAAGCAGCAGTTTCTTTCTCATTTAGGCCTCGGCTTTTCTTTTCAGGACGACGTCATTGCAGGATGCTCTGTACCTGTGCAGCTGAGGCCACCCTGCCAGGGTCGAGGGCCCTCTGTTCAGAGCTCTGATTTTATGAGGGGACATGACCCCGCCCGCCTCCGACGATGAAAAAAAGGATTTGCCTGATAATACAATCGGCTGGAGACGAGTAAGGGACGCTAGAGGAGCACCTCCTTGGGTGGAATGAGTAAGCTGCTGTTTTTAAGACTAATGTATTTTCTTTATGGCAGCACATGGAGCAAAAGCCACTATGGAGAAATAATTTGGACTGCAATGTGTAAAGACTGCCAATAATGATTACCTTTTTTATGAAATTCGAACTTACCTGAGTAGAATGATGGATTGTGGGAAATGAAGGAATAATAGAACAGTTTGAAGCAGTCCTTTGTTTATTTTGCTCACCAATGATTAAGGCCAATTTAGGTGCCGAAACACGTCTGGAAACAATAATGTGCTGCTGTGTGTCACTATTAAAGCAGCAGTTTCTTTCTCATTAAGGCCTCGGCTTTTCTTTTCAAGACAACGTTATTGCAGGATGCTCTGTACCTGTGCAGCTGAGGCCACCCTGCAAGGGTTGGGGGCCCTCCGTTCAGAGCTCTGTGTTTTGGATATATACATATATATATTCACTGAAAAAACCATAGGTTTCACACATGTTATAGTTAGCGGAAATTTTACTGATAAAAAACCAATGAAATTCCACCGTTATAGTTAGTGCAGGCAACTATAACTCACGCGACCGCAATCCTCTGCTGATGCTAATACTGTATTTAGACACTTATTTGCCCATGTCTTCTTCCATACATTTTTAGCTATACATATATTACAAATATTTTTTTTTCATAAAGACACATATGTCATCAGCAGAAGATTGCGGTCGCGTGAGTTATAGTTGCCTGCACTAACTATAACGGGGGAATTTCATTGGTTTTTTATCAGTAAAATTTCCGCTAACTATAACATGTGTGAAACCTATGGTTTTTTCAGTGAATTTGCAAGGTTTTTTAAATGCTAATTCCTAACTATAACGTGTGTAAAACCTATGGTTTTTTCAGTGAATTTGTACGGTTTTTTAAATGCTAAGTTACTTTACGCCATTCGTGGCGTGCGCGCCCACTTAACGCAGTTTGTTCCGTGCGCGCACGGTGCGCTTCGCGCACCGTGCGCGCACAGTGAGCACGCGGTGCGCTTTGCGCACCGCGCGCCCACTTTACGCAGTTAGTGCCGTGCACGCACGGTGGGCACGCGGTGCGATGACAAAGCAAGAAAGCACGTCAACAAATCTGTTTCTGCTTTCCTCCGTGACTATGGTATGGGTGCCATTTACCACAACAACTTGCGTTATGACATGCAAGACATTTATAGAGGAGATGGTGTGCACTTCAATGATGAAGGGAACAGAGTCTTCCTCTTGAACCTTAGACTCTGCATCGGTACTTACTTGTAGGTACCACTAAAAAATCATTTCATAAACACAACGGCTCTTTTTAGAGCCCCCTAATATCTAAACACTTAAATCTGATTTTCCTTTTTTTTTTTTTTTTTTTTTCTACCGTACGCTTACCGTAAGCTTACCGTACGCGTACCCCGTGATTTTTTTTAAAATCAATAAATGTTTTTTTTGTACTTTTCTGTCCTTCTTTGACCCCCTTACAAATGTTAGGGGGTCTGTAACTCTCCTCATTGCCCCCTTTCCTTGTTTTCACTCTTTTTTTTCAGAGTGAAATACACAAAATGGCGGCCGCCGCTTCCTGGTTTCGGCCGATTCGAATGTTTACTAAGATCTAAGAGCCAATCAGAATCGCGCTCGCGCACGCCACCGTACGCTTACCGTAAGCGTACGGTAAGCGTACCGTAAGCGGGCTCAGATATATATATTGATTTAAAGGCTATTTTCTCAGAATCTACTGAACAGATTTACACCAAACCTACAAAAGGCACTTCCTTGACCTAGGGACTACCTCTCTGCCAAATTTTGAGTAATTCTGTTCAGCCGTTCGGGCTGTAGCTCGTTCTAAAGGTCCTATGGAAAAATGCATGGGAAAAACGCGTTTTGGGACCCCCCTTTTATCTCAGCCCCCGCTTGACGGATCCCCCCGAGACTTTCAGGGTAGGAGCGGAGCGTAGCGCCCCACCTATTTTGAGAAATTCGCGAGGATTCGTCGACCGGCGCCAAAGTTATTCAAAATAGAATGTTGAGGTTTTCCTATGGAAACGTGGTCCTAACTATAACTACCTACTGGCGACCGCCAGTAGGTAATATATATATATATATACACACACATACACTGAAAAAAACCATAGGTTTCAGGGGCGTTGTAGTTAGCTGGACATTTCCCTCGTACAAAACACTAGAAATTTCCCCGTTATAGTTAGTTCAGCTCACTATAACTCGCCCCCCCCCGCAATGCACTGCTGATGACGTCACATATTACATCACTCATGACATGGTCAGTGACATCACTTATGACATCTCAAATTACATCACTGATGACATCATCCATGTGATAAATTAGTGCATCTTCTCACACCCGAATATAACCTTTGATACACAGACTCAAACTTTCAGACGGCCATTTTGAAAACCATAGATACTCCAATACCAATAACTACATACCCACTCATTAACTCTTAGGTCTACATACACCTCCACTCACTCACCTGTACAGTCACTCATACTTACAGTCACTCAGTACAGGACTAGCATATGCATTTATACACCTATATAGACACTCACACACCGCCAATCATCCAATGAGGTACTGACACACCTAGTCAGTCATGCAAATAATTAATCACAGTCCAATTTACTCACCTATACAGTTAAACTCAAGTTCACTTTCTCATAAAAATACTACCACATTCTGACGCTCTTATACAATTACTGATACAAGCACACTCATCCATTCAGCCATTCTCGCAATCACACACTCACCTATAGACAGTTATATACTCTTACACACATATACACTGCGTTTCACATATGGAGTTACTGACACATGTACAACTGAGATGTACATTCAATCACTAACACACCCAACCATACAGTCCATCACAGTTGCACTCTTAAAACCATGCACCCATAGAATCACCCACTCACACATCTATGCACAGAGTCACACACACCCTACCCACACAAACACTCAGGCACCCATACAGATACTCAGACAACCAATCAATAACCCATATAGACACTCATATAGCTATTCACTAAACCATGCAGCCACTTATACACCAACACACAGACACATACAGACATTCACACAGTTTAGTCACTAGTCTGCAGTAAGATACATTTAATGACTCACATAGAGTCAGTTACGCACCTAGAAAATCATCCATTCACACACTTGTACACCCACTCATTCTTCAACAGGCCTTTCCCTATATATTAAACATATTAAAACTTTACAGAAACACAGACTCACTGAATGACGTCATGAGTGATGTCATTTGAGATGTCATCAGTGATGTCACTGACCATGTCATGAGTGATGTAATATGTGACGTCATCAGCAGTGCATTGCGGGGGCGCGAGTTATAGTTAGCTGAACTAACTATAACGGGGGAATTTCTAGGGTTTTGTACGAGGGAAATGTCCAGCTAACTATAACGCCCCTGAAACCTATGGTTTTTTCAGTAAATTTCAAAGGTTTTGTAAATGACAATTTTTAATGTATCAATTGTAATAATGATTTTTTTGATACTGGTTTACTACATTTTTTTAACTATTTTTAGATATATTTTTTTAATTACATGATAATTACATTATACATTACAATACAAAATATACTTTCTCAGAATGAATTACTTTATTTTAAATACTTGGCAAATGGGCAACAGACTTTCAAGTACAGTAGTTACAGTTGTTGCAATGGGCAACAGAATTTCAAAACACAAAGCAACATTGAGCTCAATGTGAATTTCTAGTTAAATGCATTAGTTACTTTATGGATTACTTTTCTAACCACAGGACTGGATCCTAGATTCAGTCCTTGGACATCTGTAAACAGTTGAGTAAAAGCGTTTTGGTTACAGTAGTGTTCTTTAAGGATTATTATTGTATTTTAAAAGTTGACACTTAGAGAATTTTTCACATAGAATCACCAGTGTAATCCTATGGCAAAAAATTCACTTAGCAGGTAAGTAGTGTTATCGTTACTTTTTCTTACTCAGTGGTGGATCCTGGATCCAGCACTGGCCAACCTCCTGTAAACAGTTGAAAGAATGTGTTTAAGTCATACAGCCGATTTTTTAGGAATATTTTTAGTTTGTGAAAATAGACACTTAGAAACTTTTCTGGTGAAAACCACACAATAGATTCCTATGGAAGGAAATACAAGTTACTGGTAAGTACGCTTAGAATTACTTTTCAGGGTCAGTGCTGGGCTAAAAGATGCAGCACTGGGTCCTCTCCTGATTACAGGTGAGTAAATCTGAATTCGTCGTTCGGCTGATTTTAGAGGAATATTTGTACGTTTCAAAAATGGACACTTCGAAAATTTTCTGGTGAAAACCACACAATGGATTCCTATGGAAGGAAATACAAGTTACTGGTAAGTACGCTTAGAATTACTTTTTAGGGTCAGTGCTGGGCTAAAAGATGCAGCACTGGGTTCTCTCCTGATTACAGATGAGTAAATCGGAATTCGTAGTTCGGCTGATTTTGGTGAAGGAAGGGGGCGGGGCCTGAGGTGACGTGTGCAAACACGCCCTGTGGAGCGTTTTAAGTTGGAGAATTAATTCCTCTTCAATCCTGAGGTCCCCTGGGGGCCAACTAGCCCACCAGGTACCTCCAGTATGCACCAGGGAGCTGCGTTGGAGAGGTGTTAAGAGGCCACACCCCTTTTTACAACCCTCTGCAATGCAGCTCCGTGGCGCTTAGTGGAGGTACCTGGTGGGCTAGTCGTCCCCTAGGGGACCTCTGGATTCAAGAAGAATTAATTCCCCAACTTAAAACGTGCCACAGGGCGTGTTTACACACACACACACATCACCTCAGGCCCCGCCCCCTACCTTCACCACTGTGCAAACGCGCCCTGTGGCGCGTTTCAAGTTGGGAGATTAAGTCCCCTTGAATCCTGAGGTCCCCTGGGGTCCAACTAGCCCACCAGGTACCACCATTAAATGCCACAGAACTGCGTTGCAGAGAGGTGTAAAAAGGGGCGTGGCCTCAGAACACCTCTCTGCAACGCAGCCCCCTGGTGCATACTGGAGGTTCGTGGTGGGCTAGTTGGCCCCCAAGGACCCCCAGTATTGAAGGGGAATTTGTTACCCCTCTGCAAACGCGCCAGGTTTGCAGAGTGATGAAAGGGGGGGGCGTGGCCTCCTCCCCATCCCGTTTTTTAAAAATAAAATTCTTTTTAAGAAGGGGGGGCTACCCTTTTTCTTATTTTTTGGCCCTGGGGACCCCATCCCCCAGGGCCTGCCCCCTAATTATTATTTTTTTTTAATACTGTGGAGGGGGGCCGCGTGGCCCCCCTCCCGAGGCCTTAATCTGCCCCGGGGACCCCATCCCCCGGGGCATGGGACTTTTTCTTTTTTTTAAAAATAAACATTTTTAGGGAGGTGGGCTGCGTAGCCCTCCTCCTGTGTCTACTTAAGGCCCCGGGGACCCCATCCCCCGGGCGGTTTTTTCATTTTATTGTAAATTTTTAGGAGGGGGCCGCGTGGCCCCCATCCCGGGCCACTTATGGCCCGGGGACCCCATTCCCCAGGGCCTTGCCACCTCGCTGGGGACCATGGGGGGGGGGGGGGGGGGAGCCGGCATTGCTTTTCCACATGGGGAACAGCTAACATGCTGCTCCCCATGTGAAAAGCAATCAGCTTTGCTATTTGGAAGAGAGAGCAGGTTTCCTGCTCTCTCTTCCAAATAGCAAAGCAGTTTGTATTGACAGGGTGGGAGACGCGAGGCTCCCGCCCTGTCATTGCAAACGGCAGTGTCCCGGGGGTGGGCACCCCGGGACACTGCAGGAGCCGGCCCTGGGGGGTGGCGGTCCCCAGGGCCATCGAGGGCTCCAGGAGGGGGGCCGCGTGGCCCCCCTCCCACCTCTTTTAAAGCCCTGGGGGGGGGGGGTGGCGGTCGAATTTATTAAAGAGGCCAATCCGTTTGATGCCTCAAGGATCCCGGGAGGGGAAGGGGTCTTGCCGCCGGGTCCGTAAAGTACTTTCCGGACCCGGCGGCAAGAGGCTCATTAGGTGACATACGGGTGCTGAGCAGCAAGGGCGGTGTGCCATATTGCTCCCACCCCCCTCCCGGGATCCTTGAGGCATCAAACGGATTGGCCTCTTTAATAAACTCGTTTCTCTCCCCCATTATATATATATTTTTGGCTGATTTTTTCACTGTAAATACTTTTTCACACAGCAGTCCACGGTAGGGTGAACCTTAGCGCGTTCATACCACCGGGGCTCCGCACTCCCACTCTGGTCCTGATGAAAGCCTGTTGAACACTCACTGAGGCAGAAACATGTTGACCGCCGTGGAGTGAAACAGGTCTTCTATTTTTTGACCTTCACTCCTTTTTACTCCTTTCCAATTAGCAAAATTATTAAAACTTTATTTTTTGACTCAATTGGAAATTTTAAATTCACTACCACCTCACACGAACCCCGCTCCGCAGTAACCTGGCGTTGTAGCACACTGGGATGACATTCGGTCATCCCAGTGGAGCCCGATGATGAAGCATGTCACCAACCAGGTTGGCGAGTGATGGCTTTTATACCAACTGGGTAATATTTATGGAGGTCTGCATTCTTCTTAACAACATATCGGCTTGTTCTGAACTTGTGGATCAGTGCTCTTCTGATTAGTAGTGCCTTGTTTTTACTGACTTGGTTTACACTGACTTTGTTGTTTTTGAACAATTCCTTGAGGGGACTAGTCGTGTTGATCCCTTCCTCTCCTGTTGGTTATTTGTTATTCAGCAGAAGCAGACACGACTTTTGACAAACCAGCTAAACCCACACCTACATGAGCCGTGCAGCCCTAAGTAGAATAAACGCTCCACCACTGCAGTGTGTGCCCCACACCACCACCTTGATTACGCCTTGAACTGCTTGCCTTTTTACTCTGAGAGTCGAGACCTAAAAGGGTGTACTTGGACCTCGGTTTTTAGTGGCTATAGGAGGTCAGGCCCCGGGAAATCAGTGGTAAAAAGACTCAACCCCCACAGTTGAGGAGCAATAATCCATGAGTGCCACCAATCCCCGAAAAGGTTCTGACAAACAACAGTGTAAGATGTAATTTTAGGTCCTGTACAGTTATGAATCCAAATCAGTAAATCCATTCATAAAAGACTGGGAGCAAAAGCACATAATAAGTAGTAAGGGCCTGCATCATGGTAAACAGGGAAACATGAAGACTAGATGGTCAGACGAACCATACGTAGAATGAAATATTTCTATGTTTTACCAAATATTGGAAGGTTATGGCTGCAAGCTATTTAACATGGTTCTCGCCACCCTTCGTAGAAAAAGCCCACTAAAGAACTCAGACAGCAGTAAAAAGGAAAAAGTAACACAGGTTGCACAGCAGAGTTCAGTGTAAACTTACAGAGGGAAGCAATTAGGTGTGAACACAACAAAAAACTCACCCACTCTCCGACTCGAGGCAAACCACAGGTACATCAGTAGGGTCGGAGGTGAGTTGTGCCGCTTGTTGAGCAAGAACAGAGATCACACCAGCATGTTCATCCGAAAGGCTTCCTCGACCTAGGGCAAAAAGCACATCAATATGGCTAAGCATACACTAAATAGCTAAAAAGTTGTTGTACAATGATGAAGGTTTCTTAGGGCTAACACTAATATATAGCTGTTATTTGCCCCCATCTGTTCAATAAGTCTACACTGTTTGATAAGAAATAATTATATGACTCATGTTGTGTGACATGTAGTGTTTACACCAATATAGCCAAAGCCCTAAAACCAAATAATTGGCAAACATTTTGTGCATGCCATTTTCCAGGCACATGGTTTGACAGCAATCGTTTTCTGGTCAAGAAGATATAAACTGTCAGAAAGATGGATGGTTGTTTTTTTTATGTTAAGGTAATCCTTTAATTGTTCCAAGTATTAAGTCTGCGCCGTACCGAGGCCCTCCTTCACACTAAGACCTGTGGAGCTGAACAAGAAAAACTACCTAGAATCTGAAGGCTCTCTAACCCATTTTATAAGGTTGATAATTTTATAAAATAATTTAAATGTAACATTTATCTATAGAACGCATGACAATGTAGCATCCAAAGTAAAACATTTTAATATGACTCAAGTCATAGATGGAGTATTTGTGCCTGAATCCTACTAAAAACCTTCCATTATTGAAACCCACAGAAATACAAAATGAGCAACGCCCCCAATTAACAGCACCTCCCCTTTGTCCCAAAATAAATAATTTACAAAAGAAGGCTGTGCACCCACTAGGAGCACCCGCTGCTCAAAGGTGCGACCTAAGGCCACAATGTAGAAAAATACATATAGAGGTGCACCCTTATTGAAACCCATTCGGTCATCAGATCTGAGCTCAGAGACTGAGATAAAGCCGTCGGCTTCAAGGTGGTTTCTAGAGTGTAACCATAACTCCAACATAAAGATTCTCCTCTATTCTCAACCTGTTTACACTCTTTTATGTAGTACTGGTACCATATACTGCCTTATGAAAGTAGTTCAGAGCTTTGCATGGACTTACACATGACCATCTCCCTTCACTTGGTGAGGACGCACGTCCTCAACAGCTCCACCCATTTACTATGATTGGTGTTCACAGAATCCCGCTTCCGTCACACTCATCACAATTCTGTAGTATTGGGTACTTGCATTTTCTGTGGATTTTCTGCCCCACCCCGTCTTCTGTCTTTAATTCTTGGCACAATCAGTCTTTGCAGCAACGATCAGGTTCAAGTCATGCACAAAGTGCCACAGTAATGTGCCGCAGCAGGTTTGCAAAATTTCTAGAAGACTAGCCTGGAAATAACCATCTGTCACATTACTGATACTTTTTTCACTTCTTACATACCAAGCTAAAGGTCATAGACTCACTGCCGAGACCATCTTGAGCAGGATATCTTCCGATTCTTCAGGCACCATTCGATGCCAGTAAACTCAGTTCCTGGCATCGGATGTTGCTGAACGTATTCTTTCAGCTCCAACGCCACAGTATAAGTAACCACTGCACCAGTCTGAATGTCAGTCTGTGCTCCTGTTCATTGAACCCTGAGGTGACTGAGTCTATTCTAAAGTCAAGTCAAATCTGCACAAGAAACCAATGATGGCATTTTCCAAATACTAACTTGAAGATGCTGGTACCTAAGACCAAGTGATTATACAACCTACAAAGATGCCGGACAATGAAGTCAAGTTCAATCTGCCGGTCACCTCAAAGCTTCCACCAGCATCTCCCCTTTCTATTGTGCCCAGTTCCTCAGGCAGGACAGGTGATTTGGAAGAAGCCACCCGTCAAACCTGCGATTGCAAAGTTTCTGTACAATAAGTAGGGGCATCCCATAGTTCATATAATTATCTTTGAGAAGCCCCGCTCAGTTAGAGGTAGTAATGGTAGGCTCGCTAAAGGACACTTAAGTGTACAGAGATGCCCACTGGCTCGAGAATTATAGAAAGAGCAACCAATCTGATACTTTCATATTTAATAATGCCAAAACAAACTATGCTGAGCTAGGATTTATATCTCAGGCATGCCTTCCTGCCCGAAGGTGCTTTATAGGAGTGAATATTTATGCTTAATCTTGAGCTGTTTAGCGCACGTTTTGTGGCTTACTACCTGGGGTTGTTGCCGGTTGCCGCTTGTCTTCGCGGAGGGATTCCTGCAGCTCCTTTAGTTGTCAGAGGGAACTTGACATTCCTGCCTGCTCCATCCCAGGTCTTGCCATCCACCACCCCGCATGCGGACCTCTGGGCCCAGGATGCACAGCGCTACTACCGCCTGCCGCTAACGAGGGGGATGCGTTTTAGGTGATCTTGCGCATAAAGCGCATCCTCTCCCCCCGGGGTACAGGACGCGCTGTTTAGCGCACGTTTTGCTGCTTACTGCCTGAGGTTGTTGCCGGTTGCCGCTTGTCTTCGTGGAGGGATTCCTGCAGCTCTTTCAGGTGTCAGAGCGAACTTGACATTCCTGCCTGCTCCATCCCAGGTCTTGCCATCAACCACCTCGCATGTAGACCTCTGGGCCCAGGGTGCACAGCACTTCTACCGCCTGCCGCTAACGAGGGGGAGGCGTTTTAGGTCATAAAGCGCTGCCTCTACCCCCGCGCAGCGGGACGCACGCGGGCCCGTCCTTGTCAGGAAGAGGCAGGGCCACCCCGCTTTCATTTTATGCGTTGGACAAACAACGTGGAGCCTTCTGTAACTAAATATGGTACTGTGCCGATTTGTGGCAATCCCTTTTTCTATTTTTTATTTTCCTTGAAAAATTCCCTTGCAGACTAAAGACACTTTACAAACTTTACACCTGTAAATCCTTGTGTTCGATTTGCTCATCATAAGATTTTCTTGGGGAATTAACCACTGGTAGGCCTCTAGAAAGTACTGACCTTAAGCATCTATTGAAGGCCTAATAATGGGTAAAAGGAAGACTATGGAGGGAAGGAGGGGGGGGGGGGGTAAATGGTCCTACTGGCGGGGGCGGGCAAGGGGAAAAAAGGCAAGAAAGGCCCTTAGGAATGCTACTAACAATTGTGTGATGGACAGAATTGACACCCTCATCACAGAATGCAAAGGGTTATTAGGAGCTGAGTTGTCAGCCCCAATGATAACACTAATCCTTCCCCTGATAAGAGTACTATTCCCTTCCGCCAACTACTGTACCCTCAATGTTTCAGAAACCCCCACGCAAAGATGTTCCAGATTGTAGCGAAGCCACCCAACTAGGACCTAAGTCGGGGCAGCTGGAAGACATTCCTCCCTAGCCCCCTAATTCTTCAGTTTATGATGTTGCAGGCCATTTTGAGCCTTCTATTATTTGCTCAAATAGATTTGCAGCATTGGCTGATGCGCCCGATTGTTCTGGGGAAGCGACGCCCAAACCTTCAATTCCGAGTCCTATCGAGAGTCCCATTGAGTCAGCTGAAACCTGTGCTTCATCGCCTCAAGCTCTTTTTTAAATTGTTACTTCACTCAGGTTGGAGCTAGGTACGATGAAGCCGATGATTGAGGAGCTTGGGACCACTGTTAACTTGTTGGCTCTGAAAAATACAACGTACATTCCAGCAGCTTGTTTGCTGCCCAATTCCTATCCACGTCAGACACTTATATCTGCCCATAAAAAAGGAGATTCAACAAGCAATGGTTCATCTCCCCTTCCTTTAGCCTCACTCCGACAGGCCAACACGGTTTCCATCTCCAGATAGGCAGGCCCCCCTCAAGCTAATACGCCTAATAAACAGCAAAAACAACTTTCTTCCCAAGCTATTAAAAATTACAGAAGACCTAACAATACATTAGCGATCACACGTTTGTGTACTAAAGATCACTTCCAATTGAGTAAATAATTCAGTTCTCATCCTGTACAAGCGCAGACAGTCTTCATGGTCAACGTCCCTAAGTTTGATTCACTAGGCGGCTTTGAAAATGAAGACTCTTTGAAAAACAAGTCCATACACTGGATACGCCATGTCAGGGGATGTCGCTCATTGATAAGGGAAGGCATAGTCAGGGCATGGAGATGCACGTCCTATAACCAATCTTTAGACTGCATCGAACTTACCCTGACTAAGCCCGATTTGGCTGAAAACCTTTTGGCATTAGAGTACTGGACCTGCCCTCCGGACTCTTCAGCTATTCAGTTTAGGCGTCTTCCAACAACTGCTGCTGCTAGGGCACAGGATAGTGTGTTAATGTCACCCACAGGAGGGGGAACCTCACTGGAAGCTATAGACTAACTACGATATGACTCCAAATCACATCAGGAATCACAATCTATCCCTTTAGCTAATAACCAAAGTGTTCCTATCACTATGCAATCATGCAGTGACTGAACAACCATCAACTAGTTCGGGATCTATTGACTGTAGTAGCCATCCTGTTTGTAATTTGAGGGGTCAAAGGGTTGCAACATCCACTGATACTTTTGCTTTATCCTCTGCCCCAATGCCTTTGATTCATAAAACCCCTCTATGCGATATAGCTCCCATTTGGGCCCCTCCTCCCAGCTCAAATCCATTTCCTGGAAGGTTGCAGGGCTCCATAGTAAATTGTTACTGCCTGACTGGAACGATCTGATTGAGGGACATGACATCTGTATTTTCAAGGAAACATGGAACCTAGTCCCACTCTATAAGTCGGGTTACACTTGTTTTTTCACACCAGCTATTACTATGGGGAGAGGACGTCCTTCGGGAGGTCTTATCATTTGGGTGAATATTGCCATGGGCTGTAGAATTATCGAACACCGTTGTGCGAGCCCAGATATGAGGCTTACCATTAAGGGGGGAGTAGAGGAGGCAAAATTCTCGAGTTGTTCAACGTCTATATAAGGGGGACACCAGGGGGTAAATCTTCATCTATTGTTATGTCTCTGGAAGAGGAGTTATCTGGTTGCCCGTCTGATTCCTATGGTATTGTTGCAGGAGACTTTAACTGAACCTTTGAGCCTCTAAGCTCTGAGGACATCTTGGGGGTAGAGGAAGATGATTCAAGGTGGGGTGTTCCACTTCCAAATAAACATCCTATTAAAAGATGGTCTCAGGTAATAATTCAGCTTAATGCACTCACCTTAGAATTTGGACTGAGGGCTGCCAATGGTAGTACTTCATCAGATGCCATAGGGGCTAACACATACAATAGAGCCAGCTGCCCCTCTCGTATTGATTACATCTTAATAGACGTTAGACTTTGGAGAATCATGATCGACATGGAAGTGGTCCCTACTACCGATAGTGACCATAACCCACTTTGATCATGAAGGTTCCATGGTCTCCCCTTGCCCTGCTCATAGTGTTGGCTCTTCCATGACGACCAAAGAAGTGGTTCCTTCTAATTGTAGAAGGTAATCTCAAATGGCCCAAAGTTGTTGCCCAAGAATCAAAAATGGCCGGCATCAGGCATGTCCTGCGTGAGAACACTCTTGAATTAAAGGAGGCATTTAGTGAAAAAGATGGTCTGGAGAAGGTCCCAGAAATATATATGAGAATGATAGATCAGATAGGGTCCTTCTTCCAAATAGCAAATAATTGTAGCAAACCAAGTGCGCGCCAAAAAAGCTGTCAGACATGGTTCACTAGGGAATTGAGACGAAAAAAAAAAGCACTAGCAATTAAAAGTAAAAATTGTCCTCTGATCCAAACCACTAGAAAGGAATATAAAGCAGCTCTGCACTATGCAAAGCTGAAGTGAGATGAGTCCCACTGGCAGGATCTAAAGGACGCTAGTATAGCTAGGGATGCCAACTCTTTCTGGAACCTTGTCAGACTGGTGGATAGAAAAGACCCTGATCTAATTCCCAACCATATCACAAGCCAAGATTGGTATGACCATTTTGGGAAACTTTATTCTGGGACAGATGTAATTAACAATGAAGGGCCACATGATTAACTAAGCACCCTTTTTATTCCAAATACTTGTGACCTCTTCTCCCTAGATGAAGTAGAAGCGGCTATAAAGAGAATAGTCCCCCGGTAGACCAGATGGTCTACCGGGGGATATTCTTGCAGATACCCATAGTTGGGCAAGTTATACCATGTTTAATTAATTCCATCGCTAAAGGATGCCCAGTACCTGAATCGTGGAAGGGTGCTGAGGTGGCACCAATTTTTAAAAGGGACCTATGGGGGACCCTGCCAAATACCGACCAATCAGTTTTATTGGTGTTTTTCAGAAAGTAGTTGGCAGGGTGTTGTTGCAGAGAATCTAATGTTGGGCGGAGGACGAGAACGTCCTCTCTAAATATCAGGCGGGATTTAGGGCCAACACAGGGACGGTCGACCAGGCATTCAGGCTGCTTCTCCTTTATTGGAAGGTAGTCGTGATTGGCATGGGCAGTCTTTATCTTGCCTTTATTGACTGAAGGACTGCCTTTGACCTGGTCCCCCGTGAACGGCTGTGGCAAATACTGGGCGAGATGGGATCCCCCGTTTATGCTCAACCTGTTGATTCGCTTACACGAGGGCAATTATGCACAAGTGAGGCGGGGGCCCCAAGAACAGAAAACAGACAGGATCCCAGTAAACAGGGGAGTACGCCAGGGCTGTGTTATGGCACCCACCCTGTTCTCTCTATATGTGAACGGAGTGGTCAGCTTCTCCAGGAGGTTCCAGGTGATGCCCCGGCCCTGGCAGGAGATAGGGTACCCACTCCTGTTTGCAGATGATACCCTGCTGATCTTTTAAGACCCCGGCAGGGTTACAAAGACTCCTGGATAGATTCCAGCTTTTCTGTAAATCTAGGGGGCTGGTCATTAATACTTCCAGGACTAAGCTTATGACATTTAACCCTTATAGATCATTTAGAGATAGCCTCACCTTAGATGGAATCCGCCTGGAGAGAGTTAGCACATTCGATTACCTTGGTATGCGACTCTGGAAAAATGCTTGGGAGACCTCACATTGATAAAATGCTTTTGAACCATAAACGTGCGGTCGAGACACTAGGTAGAGAATATCGCTCTTCGCAGAGCAGACCAGTGGCCCTGGCTCTCACGATTTATGATGCAAAGGCAGTTAGCTCGGCCCTTTATGGTGCCGAACTATGGGGTTTCGACAATGTGGAAGAAATCTTAAGAAAGACCTAGTGATGCTTCCCCGCAATGTACCACTGATGAGTGATCTGG
Source organism: Triturus cristatus (assembly GCF_964204655.1). Classification (NCBI taxonomy): domain Eukaryota; kingdom Metazoa; phylum Chordata; class Amphibia; order Caudata; family Salamandridae; genus Triturus; species Triturus cristatus. The sequence continues at coordinate 895,079,932 of NC_140580.1, read as the reverse complement.
GCAGACGCTCATTTAGAGACATTGCTAGGCTGTGGCCTCTGCTCTTCTGGGCCTGCCTACGGCGGACTGCTGAACTTTCTAACTATGCCGCTGCGCTCACAGAGGTAATGAACCTAGATGGTAATCAAAGAGTCAGCTGGATAAATAATGTCAATAAATCACTTATCGCCCTTGGCCTTAAGGAATCGTGGGAAAGTCAAAACCCTCCCTGCAAAGTTGAAGTTGAAACACTTTATTGGGCCTGGGTTGACATGCCGGAGCTCAGCAATCCCAAAGCAGGAAGGCTTACAGAAGATGTCTACTCACATAAGCAGCACATATGCTTGGAACCATATCTGGATTTCATCCAGACACCACGAGGTAGGGTGCTTTACATACAGTTCGGGGTAGGCTCACTTTTGGTCCGTGAATTAACTGCAAAGTGGAGCCCCCCCCCCCCCATCAGACAACTGCAGGCTGTCCCTGTTGTGAGGCATCGATAGAGAGTATGGCCCATCTCATGTCTGCCTGCCCAGCATATAAATGAGCAAGATCCAGATGGTTAAAACCCATCTGCAGACAACTGGACACTTCTGACCATTGTGCTGATTTGCTTATTTTGAAGTCAGATCCAAGAACTTGCTTGTGGCGTGGCTAAGTATCTAAGCTGCGTCTGGATAATTAGATATAAATCCCTATGTAGGGCGGTGTGACGAAACATCATGGTTTTTCCAATCTTTTATTTTAGCGCAAATAGCTTGTCTAAATCATAATGCACCGTCGTTTTAAATAACTATTTTAAATGTAAATGTCCTATTTTAGTATCTAAGGAAGGAACCAAATCTATTTTATTTTTGAATTAAGGAACTGTTTGATATAGTTTGTTACTGTTATTGATATGGCAATGTGACAACCTATTATGCTCTGACGGCTTTGCATATTTTTATCACTACGGTGTTAAAGATAACTCGTATTTTTCTTGATGTTTCTAAGAATGATTGATGCTTTAATGATACTGGTTATCGAAATAAAGCTATTTGACTTGACTATTAGGCAAATGCTGATGATACTCAAGGACGTTCTCATCAGCACTCGCATAAGGAAATCTGTTTCACAGGCCTCAGTGTCAAAATGGTAGAAGGACAGGTATGCTTCCATCCACCGCCTCCTACACTGCATTTCATTAAATCACTAATGTCTGGTAGTAATTGTGTGTAGTGTAGTGCCGTCTGTTAATGTTTGTTGAACATAGTATGTGCTATGGCAAGAGCATGGACACTTACAACCCAGATTCAGCCCTTGTGAGTCGGTACACAAGATCCCAACCATGGAGGGATTCTTCATCCTAAGGAGAAAGACAAGAGTCATACATAAAAAGAGATCCTTTCTTATCATACCTTCAAATAATACAGTATTTTACTTGCAGGATAAGTCAGCAAGGTGTTGCCAAAGTCAATATACAGAATGCATGAAATAACAAAGGCTGTCTTCTACAGAGGGGTTCTAAGCAATATCATAGACGAGAGTGAAGCTCGAACTGTCTAGGTCTTCGCCTGGAACTGAAAAGTGGGAAAAATCCATGTTATTGACAGCTATCCACGCACAGTCCTGTGTCATTATGCTCCCTCCCTCAAATCATGTTCTGCTTCCGAGCTGGTGCATTTAATCAGCTGCAATGGGGTAAATGAGTAATGGGGGACCCGTGGACAACATGGCCTCACCCCCTTTACCCTCTGACCCTGTTTTACCCAAAAAATATAATATAAACCTTTGTCCTATCACGCATCACCACATTCAGCTGCTTCTGGCATACTCCATCACCCAAATATTTTTTTTTAATACCCATGCTCATTTAGCGCCCTAGCCTCCGTCAAAAATACCCGGCATGCTAGCACCATCCATCTATTTTCCAATAGTATATACATATTTGTAATTATATTTGTTGCATTTAGCTTTGTGTGCATTAATGTACATTTTGGTTTTAAAAGAAAAGACATTTCCTAGCCAATGATTTATTGAGTGATTATTATAGGTGCTTTGGAGTGCTGCGTTTCCAACCAAAATCAACTCCCTGAGGAAGCCACGGACTGCTCGGATGTCACCTCCTCAAGACTCAAGCGTTAAAGGCGTATGCTTGGTTTTCCATTTGGGGTGACAACAGTATGAGAAGCCTGGGACATCAGTGGTAAACAACCTTAGTTAATACAATTGATGCCCTGTAACCCATGGATGCTTAAGCTATCTCCCCTACCAAACTCACAAAACATATCACCATATTCACAAGTGTCTATTTGATATAAGCTGTCCCGCCTTACCAAACGACAGAAGGATTCTGCTACGGGGCGAATGGAACAAACTTGGTACCCGATCGTGCCAACAAGCCATCATAGTAGTTATGAATCCAGAAAATACGATGCTTAACATCTGGTTCACCAAATTTATTTCAAGAGCAGCCAAAATGTTAGCAGAGCAGGATCGCAAGTAACTACCTCCAGCCTGTATATTCTTGGCGCCACCCGAGACTACACAGGAATCTCGAACCTTTAGAGACAAGCGCCAGGTCTGCCTCCTTTTCTTGTTCCTTTGTCTATGCCGGGATTGTTCCTTTTTTTTTTTTTTTAACAATGAAGTGTTTGTCCCTGTCAGAACACATCCTTTATTAGATAAGTTATGCCGCTGAAAAATTGTGTACATTTAAAGTCTGGGTCAACATGCTCCAATGAAATTGAGAAACATCATAGTTTTTTTACTTTTGTATTAATGGCTCACTTTTTTTTACACATATAAAGTATTTCCTCATTGTAATGATTTTAAATAATCAAACAATAAAGCAAATCGCCCTACTTCCAAACAGAAGATGGCTCAATGGGTAAATACTTCAGTTCCGAGATGCCTCACCTTCATCGCCAACCCCCTTATTCGCTAACCAGGCAGCTCAGATTTGCCGAGTAAGTCATGGTTTTTCACCAGCTGTCCCAGTAGATTTTGGCAAATTCGGAACATGTCCTAGTTTTCAGAAAGGGTCGACTCAAAACAGTGGGAGGCATGTCTTCATGTGTTCCAAAGCTGGACTCGTTAGCGGCCGTTGTCGGAGATCATTTTAAATACTAGATATTAAATATGGTTTAACCAGTGCATTTCATTTATTTCCCTAAAGCCTAGTCTGTGTTTTAATGTCAGACACGCCAATAGGCCCAATTCAGGCGGGAAACTCAAAAAATGGGTTTTATTTTGGCTGTCTTCCATCTGAAATTGCTTCTCCCTCAAAGAAGTCGATGGGAGAAATGGGGAGAAATACCATTCCCCAGACTATTTTTTTAAATCTCCCACTTACCTCTTCTAAAATATTGGCATGTGTGCGCTGTTAATGAACGCCGTCCTTCTGCACCTGATGTAAAATTGTAGCCCTCCTATTTTTGCGAAATGCCCCGTGTTGTACATGAATACCATGTATTGTGTGGGACGTGGAGCAAGGGGATACAGTCTGTTCTTTCTTTCCCATTATCACCTGACGTCATCATCCAATCAGGGGGAGAGTGGAGGAGTGCTGTCATGAGGGGGAGTGTACGCCCGCAGTTCGTGTGAGCTGTCGGCGCCAGTGCTGGCTGCTCGTGGGCCCTTTGGGATTTGAATTGTAATAAAAGTTATCCCACACAATCCGACCTGAGGGTGAGCACAAATGGCGACGAGGGTCTAGATTGTCCGTGGGCCCACGAGCGGATTTCGACGCTCAGAGACGGCGCGAGGGCATCGGTGCATCGAGCAGCGTGAGTGGAACACGCGCCTGAAGCGAGCCGCAGCTGCGGCACGCTGCCATGCCTGCACCTGTGAGCGGGAGCCTGATCTCCGGTCCCCGGCCCGTCCTTGACTGTTTCCTGCGGCACTGTGTTCAGGTTCTGCCTTCCGGCCGTGTGAGGCCCCTGCAGCCAGCCACGTGCGCATCCTGATTACGGCGCCCCTGGCGTTCTGAAAGTACTGTCGCTGATTGCACCGGAGCGTTTCTGATGAGAGCTCCGTTCCGCCTATGACTCCACCCTGGTTGCCCCGACGTCGCAGCATCAGATTCCACCGCCTCGAGGCCCATACAGCTGGTTTGCCTGGGCGGGGCTGTGCTTGTGGAGCACGTGGAGGTCCAGGTAGGCCCTCTCCTGTTTGATGTCTCGCCTGTTGGTGCTGGGACCCTGAGAGTTGACTTCCACTGCAGGTGTGGGGAGCCCTGTCCTGTCACGAGGGGTTTGCTTTCCCGCCTGGATTGCTGCGCGTCTGGAGTGGTGCGCAAATTGGTCTGCTGATCGCCTGTGCCCCTGCGGTGTGGGTGCGTGCGCTTCTTGCCATAGCACAAAGCAACAACATCTGCGTTCTGCCCCTCTTCCTCGAAGTCCCCGGCAAGCCGTGTATGAAGTGGAAGAGCTGGCTGCGGGCGTTCGAGAACTATATTATTTCCATTGATGACAAGAGGTATGATGCGGAGCGCAAGAAAGCTCTGCTGTTCGGACTGCTGGGGAAGGCTGGTCAGGAGGTTTTCGACAGCTTACCGGTGTACGTGAATCCGCCGGCGGTCTTCGGTCCTCTTAATGAGTACCAGGAGGCAGTGAAAAGGCTTGAGCTGCAGTTCTCTGAAGAAAGTAACATTATGGGGGGGGCGCCACAAGTTCGCTTTGCGAAAGCAGGAAGAGGGGGAGACTATTGAAGAATATATAGCGTGTTTGCGCGTCCTAGCGCAAGACTGCGAATTTGCGGATATGACTGATACGTACATCAGAGACCAAGTGGTGTTTTACTGCCATTCTAAAAAGGTGCGGGAGAGGTTGTTGGCATGTAGGAACCACACGCTCAAAGACGTGGTGTCCATTGCGAAGGCCATCGAGAGATCTCTGGTGTCCACAAAGGAACTTGCAAGTACTAGCCATGCTTCGAATGTGTTTTATTTACAGGACAGGAAAAAGACTGAGCACAAGCCGCTTGACAGGGCGGTGAATGATAGAGTGGGGAGCAGGAAACCACTCGCTTGCTTTAGATGCGGTGCGCAGGACCACCTGGCGGACAGCAAGTCATGTCCCGCGCTCAGTAAAAAGTGTACCAAATGTAAAAAAGTGGGTCACTATGCTGCTGTGTGTAAAACAAGGAAATCTGGGGGCAGTGTGAGAGTCAGTTCCGTGAGTGATGGCGACTCAGACGCATGTACGGGCATTGTGCAATCTATTGATATGGCGGATGGCCGTGTGAAGGGGCCCATAGGCTCAGTTATGATTGGGAATGTGGAGTTGCCGTTTACTGCCAATTCAGGTTCCCCTATTACATTGATATCCGATACTACGTTTGATGTGAAATGGCGCGACGTGCTGTTGACTGAAACGGATGTGAACCCGAAGGCGTTCGGGGAGCAGGATATTGAGATGAAAGGCTATTTCTGCGACACCCTCACCTTCAAAGGGAGGACGATCGCTACGAAAATTTATGTGCCTGAGAAAGGGAGAAGCCTAGTGGGGTGGAAGGATCTGGCGAAATTGGGTGTGATCCTAGTCCCAGGCGCAGCGGATCCCATAGTCTTGCGTGATGATTGGGTGAACTATATTCAGCCTGAGGGTGAGCGGGGCGATCTATCAGGTGTCATAGATAAATTCAGCGCAGTCTTCAAGAATGAAGTAGGATGTGTGAGAGGTTTTGTGCATGACATACAGTTGAAGGAATGGGCCATACCAGTTAAACACAAGGTTAGGACAGTGCCCCTCTCAGTCAGGGTTGAGCTGAAAGCTGTGCTAGACAAACTCAAAACGGAAGGGGTGATAGAAGAAGCTGGTGCTTCAGAATGGGTGTCCGCAATGGTCGTATCCAAAAAGAAGAAATCAGGAGACATCCGGCTATGTGTGGACCTACGGTCCCTCAATAAGAATATCCTGGTAAACTGCCACCCACTGCCCAATATCCAAGACATCCTAGCGTCCACATCTGGTTCTAGATACTTTACTCTGATCGATTTGAAATCAGCTTACCATCAGGTGTGCCTGACCGAAGATTCTAAAAAACTAACCACCTTCATCACCCCGTTTGGAGCGTATAGGTACGTCCGTCTGCCTTTCGGGCTTGCCTCGGCCTCAGGGGTTTTTCAGAGACTGATGGACCTGCTGTTCTGCGACATGGCCGGGGTAGAGGCCTTCTAAGACGATATCTTGATCCACACGCATGACGAAAGTGAGCACCTGGAACTGCTGAGCAAGGTATTGGAAGTTCTAGGTGAAAAGGGTATGACGGTTTCCAAAGACAAGTGCAAGTTCATGGAGAGCAAGCTGGAATACTTGGGCCACGTCCTGACTCCAGACGGCATAGCGCCCAAAGATGATCTGGTGAAAGCGATCCGGGAAGCTCCGTGCCCAGGCGATAAGGATGCATTGCGGTCTTTCCTGGGGCTCAATGAGTACTACTCAAAGTTCTTGCAGGGGTACACGACCACAGTGGAGTCATTGCGTAAACTGCTGCTGAAAAATGAAAAGTACCTCTGGTTGGCAGACCAGGATGTAGCATTCGAGTCCGTCAAGCGAGCTATCGCTGTGGCGCCAGTGTTGCAACCTTACAATAAGGATCTAAGGAATGTGGTCACCGTCGACGCCAGCGCCAAGGGCATTGGAGCCGTTTTCTGCCAATTCCAAGGGCGGAAGGAGAAAACCATAGCCTTCATATCGCGAACTGTGAGCGAAGCAGAGAGACACTATAGCACCATTGAGCGCGAGACGCTTGCATGCGTCTGGGCTGTGGAGAAACTCAAAAACTATCTGTGGGGCAAGGTGTTCGAGATCGTTACGGACCACAAGCCGTTGATCTACATGATGGATGGAGAAGGCCGCGGTAACGGGAAGGCCAGTTCGCGGCTGCTGCGTTTATTATCCAAGTTGCAGGAGTATCACTTTACAATTCGCCTCATCAAGGGTGGCCTCAACAGCAGAGCAGATTGCCTGTCGCGCCTACCGGTGACCGACAAAGAGGACGCCTCTCTAGACGACACGGAGTGCGTGGTGGCGTTGGTGGATGCAACGGTCATATGCGAGGGGTCCATCACGGAAGAGGAGTGGCTAGCTCATCAAAAAAAGGACACGACTATTCAAAAGGTGATGGATCACATGACATCCCAATGGCCTCCCGTTCGGAATCTGCAGGGTGATCTCAAGTGATTCCAGCAGGTGAGCGCGGAGTTGTCCATAGAAAACGGATTCTTGAAGCGGCATGAGTTATTTGTACCTCCGGAGGGACTGCGCGGGAAACTGGTCAAGATTGCCCACAAAGGCCATCCGGGCAGCACAGCAACCAAGAATTTACTGAAGATGTATTATTGGTGGCCGGGAATGAACAGCGAAGTCTGCAACTTCATAGACCGGTGCGAGCAGTGTCTGAGAGCCGACAAGCACTGGAAGACCAGTAAAGGAGAACTTCAAATGGTGGACATACAGATAGGCCCTTGGAGCAAGATTGCTATTGACTTTGTGGGCCATTCACCCTGTTGCCGGAAGACTGCAGATTTATCATTGTGCTCACTGACTACTACTCCAAATGGGTGCACTATAAGTTTGTCCGTGATGTTACCACTGACCGAGTGATTAAAATGCTACAGAAGGTCTTTGCATTGGAGGGACAACCGAAGATCATGGTCTCCGACAATGGCACTCAGCTGGTGTCCAAGCAGATGACAAACTTCCTGACCACGCTGGGGATCAAGCAGGAGAAAACTCCATTGTATAGCCCGAAAAGTAACGGCCAAGTGGAAAGAAAGAATAGGTTTCTCAAGGAGGGCCATGGCGTCTAATATGGACGTTAAAGAGTTCATTGCTGAAAAGATGCGCACCTATCATAACACTCCGAATGAAGTCACAGGGCACACACCTTTCTACCTGATGAGAGGCAGGAGGTGTAATAGTGAACTTACACCTAAGTACAATGAATGGTACGATGTGAGGAAGAACACAGAGGTCATACAAGAGGAGACGCTAGGAGTCAGAGAGCGGATTATGTCCAAACAAGAGAGCGCCAAGTGGTACGCTGATGCTGCAAATAAAGCTAGGGTAAAAGGAATAAAGCAGGGAGACTGGGTGTTGGTAAAGAAGCCGCACAAGGTGGCAAAAAGGGAGTCCGTGTTCAGCCTTCCTGTACGTGTGCAAGAAGCGACCAAAGGGGCGGTTTGTTTGGAAGGTGGAGGATGGCGGAGCAAGGATGATGTAGTCAAGCTCAATATTCAAAATTACAAGAGCAACCCTTATGTCCCTGCGAACCGGGTAAGTACACTGTACTACAAAACAATGTTCACAAGGAACTGATTTGAAAATAATCATCTATTGCATACAACATCAATAGTTGTATTTGAATTAATCTCTCACAAAACGACATCAAATCAATGATAAACACAGTAAGCCTACACACGACCTTTTGCAATTTACCAAGCCTCAGCCGAGGTCTTTTATTTAACACAAATTTTTCATTAAATCACATATAAAAACATATTGTATATACACAACTCCTCTCTTTCTTACATTCGCAGTGCAAAGTGAACCCCAGTGAAAAAAGACCATAACCTCACGAAAATAACAGAAAATAAAACAAAAAGTGTAAAAGGTTATTGGAAAGAAATATAACAAGGACAGTTTATAAACAATATATAATAATCCAGTCAAGGCTGTCTCTTATTTCGTTTGTCGACGGCGTTTCGACCCACTTTTAAATACCGGGTCTCATCAGGACTGTAATTCTGGGGACAGTGTTAAGCATACAGTCGTCCTTATCGGATCCAGTATGCAAAGGATGCGGAGGATAGAAATTTACGTCCAAACTTGGACTTTTTATTATTCATCCACGGGTAGGGGTCAAATGATAGACCAAATATATTGAGCGATACACGCTTCCTAGGGCTTTATATTATTATTCCTCCACGTATACGGTTCAGAGGTGCACCCAATATTCCCAAGATAGTATCAATTCTTATCTCGACATTTATATTGAATTGTTTGGAGAGAAAGAATAGATGTCCTTCAATCCGTGCTGGCTCTACTAAATACGAGAGAAGGGGCACTGACTCTATGGCCATCAATCCAATACGTGGTTACTCCGTGTTGTGTCCGTAGCGGAATGAATCTCGATTCATTCCGCTACGGACACAACACGGAGTAACCACGTATTGGATTGATGGCCATAGAGTCAGTGCCCCTTCTCTCGTATTTAGTAGAGCCAGCACGGATTGAAGGGCATCTATTCTTTCTCTCCAAACAATTCAATATAAATGTCGAGATAAGAATTGATACTATCTTGGGAATATTGGGTGCACCTCTGAACCGTATACGTGGAGGAATAATAAAATAAAGCCCAAGGAAGTGTGTATCGCTCAATATATTTGGTCTATCATTTGACCACTACCCGTGGATGAATAATAAAAAGTCCAAGTTTGGACGTAAATTTCTATCCTCCGCATCCTTTGCATACTGGATCCGATAGGGACGACTGTATGCTTAACACTGTCCCCAGAATTACAGTCCTGATGAGACCCGGTATTTAAAAGTGGGTCGAAACGCCGTCGACAAACGAAATAAGAGACAGCCTTGACTGGATTATTATATATTGTTTATAAACTGTCCTTGTTATATTTCTTTCCAATAACCTTTTACACTTTTTGTTTTATTTTCTGTTATTTTCGTGAGGTTATGGTCTTTTTTCACTGGGGTTCACTTTGCACTGCGAATGTAAGAAAGAGAGGAGTTGTGTATATACAATATGTTTTTATATGTGATTTAATGAAAAATTTGTGTTAAATAAAAGACCTCGGCTGAGGCTTGGTAAATTGCAAAAGGTCGTGTGTGGGCTTACTGTGTTTATCATTGATTTGATGTCGTTTTGTGAGAGATTAATTCAAATACAACTATTGATGTTGTATGCAATAGATGATTATTTTCAAATCAGTTCCTTGTGAACATTGTTTGGTAGTACAGTAGTCAAGCTCAAGGCAGGCCAGGAAGAAATTATTCTTAAAGGGAGTCATGCAAGCGATACAAGAGGTGACGACAGTGTTCTGGAGTGGCAAGAGAATGAGGATGCTTACAGGAGTATGTATGATGAGGAGGGTGATGCAAGCATCTCCATCACAGAAGGGACAGGAAATGACGAGGGTGCCGGGAGTGAGGATGTGGTGAAAGAGACCGGTGATGTCAGTGTGCGGAATGGAGTTAGCCCCAAAAGGGGGCAGGCTAGCAAGCAGGATGCTCATGGCTCGAGTCAAGGTAAAAACACCGCCGGTCATGTAGGTTGTCCACGATCTAATGTATCCGGTAGACCGGGAAGGCAAATAAGAGCACCTAAGCGCTACGAAGAGTTTGTGACGGGATGAAACTGTGTATTATTTGTTGTTGTTAAGGAAGGGAGATGTTGTACATGAATACCATGTATTGTGTGGGACGTGGAGCAAGGGGATACAGTCTGTTCTTTTTTTCCCATTATCACCTGACGTCATCATCCAATCAGGGGGGAGAGTGGAGGAGTGATGTCACGAGGGGGAGTGTACGCCCGCAGTTCGTGTGAGCTGTCGGCGCCAGTGCTGGCTGCTCGTGGGCCCTTTGGGATTTGAATTGTAATAAAAGTTATCCCACACAATCCGACTACGGCACTTCCTTCTGCCACAACACCCCGGTTTTTGGTTTTAAAAATCTGGTCACCTTAACTAAATGGCGAAGAAAACGAATGTGTGAGAGTCCCTACTTCTATGTGTAACATTGTTAGAACAGAGCCAAGCAGACTCACTGTGGGTGGAGCAGAACACGCTCAAGAACAGCTGCTGGGACCAGAATCCAGGTGGTCCCAGCACTTCATCATGAGCTGCTTCATCTCATACCCTGCCTACCACCAGCACCCACACGACTGAACAAATACAATTGCGATAGCAGTACAAGTTTCCCTCTGTGTGGAGAAATAAGCATCTCAACTCCAGAGTCACCCAAATATGAACATTATTGATGTATTACCCACTACATTTTCAATACAGAAAATAAATTACAACTGGTTTTGCCTATGCTTGTTTTCCCTGATCCCGTAACCAGCCACTCAATTTCCGTAGATCCCTCTTCAGCCGCCTCTTTCTCTCTTTCCACAGCACATCTACTAGAGCTGTCTGTCTGGTGCTCTCATTTCTGCGGTTCGTGCACTCCGTCCTACCCATAATCCGCTAATTTAATGCCCCATGATCACTATACTATTTTTCTGTAGGACTGCCCTACGTACAACAACCTCCCAACGTGTTCTCAATCTCACACCTCCTCCAGCGTAGTCCTGCACCTCATCCCCTTTATATTACCCTCTCGAGTTTCCAAAAACGCTTCCATCACTCCTCACCCTAATCGCATCCTGCCACTCTTTCTCCCCCTCTGTCACAAGCTTGCCGCACGGCTATTTCAACCAGACGCTTCTACCATGTCCCTGCCTCCCAATGCCCCGTCCTCACGTCTCTTCCAGATGTTGCTCCAGAGCTGATTCCATGCTCTTAACACCACTTCTCCGCCTGACCGTGTATCAACTGACTACACACAGTTCCTGTTCAACCCATAATTCTTTGCGAAGCGACATCTGTCATTAGGACAGGACCGAGGTCGAGCGCCATCTTTGAGTGGGATAATGCGTCGAATTTCTTGTCGTACTTCCGTTATTCTATGTCTCTCTCAGAGTGATTCGCTGCGGGTCTTCTCAGTAGAGTAACAATCCACTACTACTATACTTTTTTTTGTTATCCTGAAAGGTCACCGTGACCTAACTATCGTGTTTGCTACTGAAGATATTTCCAATATGGAAAAGGCAAAACAAATGGCATTTCCAGCGCCTGCTTTCCGTTCCCCCTTGCCCCACCCATTAGTCTTTCAAGTTCCGTGGATCCTTCAGCTTTACCTAGCTGGTGGAAATTAGACCTCATCTATAGCCTGTGTGTTTCTGATGAAATGGCACCACCTTGCGGTGGCTGTCGCACACTGCAGTTATGTAAAATGTCAGTACTCTTGTTTCTTCTCGCGTATGCTGCCGAAATGTTTCATGCAACAGCAAAATGGACGAGGTTTAACTAAGTTCCACTCGAAATGCTACACTTGCCAAACAGTTTAGCCAAAAAAATTGTGAGGCGAAGATTCTGAATTAGTTTCAAAGCAAGAACATATTGGATATTGCCTATCTGCAAAAATATGGGTTTTCGGCAATGTAACCACGCTTTTAGAATTTTCAAGACAGACACCTCTGAATGTATAGTTTTTGCAGTTTCCCAATTTTTATTAGCAATGTGGAACAAGAGAAGGGGTCTGATTGCTATTTAATGAATTGTTATGATATATTACCATGAAGTGTATGTGTTGTCTTTGTATGTATCTATATTTGTACTTTTTAAGGCTAATTGCCGAAATAAAGTTAATCTTGATGATGATGATGAATTAGTTTTGAGACAGTATGAATACATTTGTACTGAAAATGAATAAAAAAATTGCTAGCATTCGCACCAAGAATTTTCAATTCTATTAAGGACACAGAGGTGAAGCTTATGCTTCTTTACTGTCAAATTTTCAGCAGCCAATAAAAACATTCAAAACACCAAACAAACTACATTTCCCATGCTACCGTGTTGTGTAACCACCAATCACAGTCCTTATGTTCAAATAAGTAACATTAACCACATCTCGCAAGCCTCTTTCTTTGCAGCAAACGATGAATAACGCTAACATCTGTAAAAATGTCAGCGTCTACGGCCCTCTCAGCGGCCATCCTTGATGTTAACGATAGTTCATACATGAACCAGGACAAAAAGTGTCAATCTTGACCAAGGACTTCAAAAAGGATCACTCTCCATTTTGTTCTGCACCTGAAGGAAACAAGCATTTGCAATGCAATAGGTTTCGCATTTACACAGGTTTGAGCTATTGGCATTGTAAATGACAATGCCTTTTATTTATGTTTTGGGTTTTAAACATAAATAAAAGGCATTGTCATTTACAATACTAATAACTTAAACTCTTTCAAATGCGAGACCTATTGCATTGCAATAAAAGGCCTTCTCGACTGCTTGTTAGATTGTAAATATCAGAGGAAGAGACCGGCCTGCGACGTCTTCAAAGTAGTGATAAATAGTGCAATGAAGAAGAGGTGTAAGTGTAGTGAATTACACAGACACAAAGTGTGAAGTGAGAGTTACATATGATCCGAGCTACAAACACTAACAAAGCGCTGCAAACCTTTCGTTCTGTGATTACACTGTCGCGCCTCAGGAGGGAGGGGGTGCTATTTCCTGCCCTTTCCGTGATTTGAGTGTGTAGTGTGGCACTGCGTAATGTCATTGCTATTTTTGGACTACTAAAAACACTCCAGCTGTAGTAGAGCCCTGGCTTCACCTCCTGGTGGAGGGCGGGCAGTGCTTTATGGCAGGCATGGAGGGAGGTATGGTCTCTGCTGCAGCTCCAGCCTCGTACAGTGCCACTGCTATTACTAGTGAGCGAGAGGCGCTGAGGTGGTGCTATTGGTATTGGTGGTGGTGGTATTGGTATTGATGGTGCTGGTATTGGTGGTATTAGTGTTGGTGGTATTGGTGGTGGTGGTATTGGTGGTAGTGACATTGGTGGTATTGGTGGTGGTATTGGTGGTGGCGGTATTTTTATTGGTGGTGGTGGTGGTATTGGTGGTGGTGGTACTGGTATTGGTGGTTATACTAATATTGGTGGTGGTGGTATTGATGGTGGCGGTATTGGTGGTGGCGGTATTGGTGGTGGTGGTATTAGTCGTATTTATGGTGGTGGTATTGGTGGTATTAGGGATAGTGGTGGTATTGGTGGTGGTGGTATTGTATTGGTGGTGGTGGTATTGGTGATGGTGATATTGGTGGTGGTGGTGGTGGTATTTGGGGTATTCGTGGTGGTGGCATTGGTTGTGGTGGTATTGGTGGTGTTGATATTGGTGGTGATGGTGGTGGCATTGGTATTGTATTGGTGGTGGTTTTGGTATTGTATTGGTGGTGGTATTGGATGTGGTATTGGTATTGGTACTGGTGGTGGTGGTATTGGTGGTGGTGATATTGGTGGTGGCATTGGTGGTGGTGGTGGTGGTATTGGTGGTGGTGGGGTGGTGGTATTGGTGGTAGTGGTTGAGGTGGTGTTGTGGTGGTATTAGTGGTGGTACTCGTGGTGGTTTTGGTGGTGCTGTTGGTGGTGGTGGTATTGGTGATGGTGTTGGTATTGGTGGTGGTGTTGGTATTGGTGGTGGTGGAAGTGGTGGTATTGATAGTGGTGGTATTGGTTGTGGTGGTGGTACTGGTGGAGGTGGGGGTATTGGTGGTATTGGTGGTGGTGATTTTGGTGCTGGTGGTATTGGCAGTGGCGGTGGTATTAGTGGTGGTGATATTGCTGGTGGTATTGGTGGTGGTGTTAGTAGTGGTGGGGGTATTGGTGGTGTTGGTATTGGTGGTGGTGGTATCGGCGGAGGTGGTGGTGGTATTGGTGGTGGTGGTATTGGTGGTGGTGCTATTGATGGTGGTGGTATTGATAGTGGTGGTATTGGTGGTGGTATTAGTGGTGGTGGTATTGGTGGTGATGGTGGCACTGCTGGTATTGGTGGTGGTATTGACATTGGTGGTAGTATTGGTGGTGGTAGTGGTATTGGTGGTGGTATTGGTGGTGTTGGTATGGGTGGTGGTATTGGTGGTGGTGGTATTGGTGGCAGTGGTATTGGTAGTATTGGTGGTATTGGTGGTGGTGGTGGTATTGATGGTGGTGGTATTGGTGATGGTATTTATTAGTGGTGGTGGTATTGGTGGTGGTGGTGTTGTTGTTAATAAAATAAGCTTTTGAAAACAACCTGTCAGGTGGCTTTAGTACAGATGACATGTAACACAGATGTGCTGTTGTCAGCTTCCGCCCATTAGCACAGGATTATGTGCTACCTGGAATTCACATGACTTCCTTCGCTAATCATTTCTAAATCCATTTTACTTGGGGGGGGGGGGGAGCATGTGTTGAAACAGACACAAGGTAATGCCGAGTTAAAGTGATTAAAAGCAGGCGCCCGTGTTACGGGGGCGGCCGTGATGCTAAAAAAATACAAGCAGTTTCAGCTGAAGCAGCGCATGTCTGGCCTTCAGTAAGAGAAACTCAATAAAGTAAATAGTGCTTACAGACTAAATAACAGGTCCTCTGTAACAACCGAAGTAAAAGAGCTAGTCACCATGGAAGGATACAAATGAAGACAAGGTCGTACTAAGGAGGGACTAACAAGCCTATTAATTAATCAGAAGGCAGCATTTACGAAAGACAATGACACAAGCCAATGACAAATATGGGAGGAGAGTGGGCGCTGCTCTCTCCCCTACTCCACTACAGCAGTCTTGCAGAGTGAGCAGTGCATGCGCGCTGCCGCTAGGCTCGACCTATAAAGTGACATGTAATGTCTGTGAAAAACAACACCCAGAATATAAGGGAAGGAAACATATTATAATAGTTATGATAATGGAAAATGCGCGTTATAATCTTCACCTCCTGTCCTTCATAGAATTGAAAATTCTTGGCGCGAACGCTAGAAAATTTTGTATTCTGTTAAAGGAGCGGAAGCTTCAGATTATGCTAGTTTAACGCTTATCAAAAAACTGCAGAATGTAATATTGCCCGCAGGTTTATAATTGAACTGTTTAAACACTGATTCAGAAAACCAATCAGCAGATTCCATTATATCTTGAATATTAGAACCCAGCATGTATGACTTAGAGGCCATTGCACCTCTCACAGAATGAGCACCAAACATTTGCGTGTCAATACCAGTCTCTGCCATGACTGACCTCAGCCATCTAGCGATCGCGGCAGGCATTACAGGTTTGAATGGTTTTTGCAAAACAATCAACTGTCTAGTACAACCAACACTTCGTAAATTACGGGTACATTCTTTGTATATCTTTAGACATTGAACTACACATAACTTTGCATTAGCAGGAAAAGCATTATAGTCAATTAAATGTGAAAAAGGTTTCGTTAAGCCACAAATAGTAATTGAAGCTCCTTCCGGAGCGAATACTCTACCTGTCAAGCCAAGAAATCTCACATTCGAAGTAAGACGATAAGCAGACAAGCACAAGAGCATGGCCAATTTAGCCGACAATTATGTTTAGGACAGCTGATGGTTGTCCGTCCATTGGTCGAATAAAGTTAATACCAGGGATACATCCCACAAAAAGGAATACTTAGCCTGAGGAGGATTCGCCACTCGAATACCAGGAAATGGCAGATGAAAAGTTATTTACCGACCTGTACGATAGGCCCTCTGAGGCCTTATGAGAAAGAAAATGTATTATCGGGTGTAGCTCAGCCTCCACAGGTTCCACCTGTTGCTCCATGCATCAACCCACCCATCCTCGCCAGGCTGAAGAATATCGCTACCAGTTAGAAGGTGCCCAGGCTTTTTGGATGAATTCAGAAGCTATCCCCGAAATGCCTGGCAGTGTCCACTGTTGCCTGAAAGCCTCCAGGCCATCAGGCACAATTGCCCCTACATTATCATCGGGTGTAATTCCCCGAGGGCCCTGGAGCATCGTCAGATACCAGGGAAGGAAAGTGGGCAATCGCATTCTAGCTCCGGCAGCATCAGGAACCAGGGTTGAGACTTCCACAGAGGCGTGACCAGGACTAACACCGCCGATTGACGGATGATCTGAGTCGCCACTCTGGGAATAAGGAAAAATGGGGGAAACATGAAATTTAGAGTCACCGACCAGTTACAATGCATCCGTGGCTTTCGGTAGAGGATCCGGTTTCCAGCTGAAAAATATCTGTAGCTGGCGAGTCAATCTGGAGGCAAAAAGGTCTATTTCACATGGGCCTCAGGTTGACTTGATCATTTGAAACAGAGACGGATGGAGCTGCCAGTTGCTGTAATCCTTCAGATGCCTGGAGTTCCAGTCCGCCACTGTGTTGGATTCGCCCGGGATATACTCCGCTACTATGGAGATCTGATGGGTTAAACAGTAGTGCCAGAAATCCTTAGCAATCTCCACCAACAACGGGGACCTTGTATCTCACTGCTGAAATGTTGTCCATCTGAAGGAGGATGCAAAAAGAAACTGAATTGGGTGAAAGTGTCCGCATCGCGAAAGACCCCGCCAAGAGTTCCAGGCAATTGATGTGAAGGGACAGTTCCTGAAGAGACCATATGCCTCCCGTAGATACTTCCCCTCAAGGAGCCCCCAGCTCAAACAGCTGGCATCATATTCTATCACTATTTCCAGAAGGGATCCGAAGATGGCCCTGCCTTTCCAGGCATCCACGCTTCCCAAACACCAACGGAGTTTGTCTCTCACTTCGTCCATCAGAGGAACCTGGTCCGTGTGGGACAAACCTTTCCCAGAGATGAAGAATCTTCAGGCGCTGGACAGTCTGATAGTGAAGGGGCCCTGGAAATATGGTTTGAATCGATGATGCCTGAAGGCCAACCAGGCGGGTGACAGCCTGCAAGGATACCATCAGCTTGGAAAGGGTTGACGTGCGAGTTACTTACCTTCGGTAACGATGTATCTGGTAGAGACGTTGTCTAGCCACAGATTCCTTAACTTAGAATATCCCCAGCCGTGAGTCTGGATCCAGAATTTATTTGCAGCAGCATCTATGCGCGCTGGGGGACGGCGCCACACGACCCCACCCTGACGTCGTCCACGTACGTGATGTCAGCGAGGTCAAATAAGTCCCTCCTGGCAGGCTGACGTCAGTTTTCTTCGGAGAAACTTTTCCAGGGCACAACACGGAGCCACCAACCAGAAACTGAAAGTATGGGAACATTGTGGGATGGATGAACAATCCATGAATAAAGGAGGAGGATGGTGGAGGACACCATCTGAAAGACAGAATAGACACTGCCTACACATATAAATGGAAGCTGTGAGAAAGAGCCCCACAAGCGAAACAGAAGCCCCTTCCCGAGTACAACAAGGGAGGAACATCTCGAAAAAAAGAAACAGACTAATAGCGCCATGTGGAACTGTGCCGTCCACTAAGAATGGAACACAGAAAGAACAACAGTCCACTGTAGGAAAGAATGAGAAGACTGGCCCTTCCCCTCTAAAAACAGAGGTAGGAAACAGAGCACAACAGACCCTCAAAGAGGATAACCACAAGGAGACCAGGACCCCAAGGTAGTAGAGCAGGCAGAAGGGAAGGGAACTGGAGAGGAAAACGAATCTCCCTGTGAATCAAAGGCACCATATAACAGAAAGAAGCCCCCAGCAGAGGCGAACTGTATATGAAAGCACCCAGGGGAGTGCAACAATATGAACCCCTTTGAGATATTACCCAATGGCAACCAAAGAGAACCGCGGAAAACACCACTAGACAAGGTCCTCGCAGAACGGGGAGGCCGGGTGGGCGTTAAGGAATCTGCGGCTAGACAACGTCTCTACCAGATACATCGTCGCCGAAGGTAAGTAACTCGTACATCTGATAGAGACATCTAGCTGCAGATTCCTTAACTTAGAATAGATACCACAGCCAAACCCCAAGGGAGGTGGGTCTGCCACAGGACAACAGAAAGCGCCAAGCATCTGATCCGGCAACAGAGTGACGGATAAGTGGGGGAAAGCTGTGGCAGAACAGCCCGACAGCAACCCCAGCAGCAGAAAGAGCAGAAGTCACAGGGTAGAAGAAATCCCAAAAACATGCCAGAATGGCGCTACACCATACCCGTAGAAAAAAAATGACAGGTAGAACGGCATGAGCCCTATACCAGAGCAAGGAAAGAGAGAGAGAGCAAGAAGGATCACTTCCCGCTAAATGGCGCACGATAAGTGCATTGACCCAATCTTGAAAAGAACTCAAAGAGAGGTAATCAGCGCCTAACAGACTAGCCTATAGAAGGAAGCCGAAGGAGCCGGTGGCAAGAGCCCAAAGACAAGAGCCGGAACCTGAGCAATGCGTAGGGAAAACCCAGCATGACAAGAAGCATGCCAAGCGCACACCCAACCCCAAAAGGAGGGACAATAGCACCAATCTCCGACCTGCCGAAGCAGGTAGAATATTTTGCCGGCAAAAGGCCAAAGAGACCTTAAAGTGGCTCACACAGGAACAGAAGAGTGTCCGACCGGGCAGCATGAGGCCAAAGTGAGAAACAACCCACAACATAGACTTGTAGACAGTAATCAATGACCACTGCCAACAAAAGAACTGTCCCGCAGGCGTAGCTGCAACAAGAGTAAGCATATCCGAAGGAAGAGGCCAAAAACACCACGGTAACTAAAGG
Organism: Triturus cristatus; assembly: GCF_964204655.1. Classification (NCBI taxonomy): domain Eukaryota; kingdom Metazoa; phylum Chordata; class Amphibia; order Caudata; family Salamandridae; genus Triturus; species Triturus cristatus. Next base: position 895,060,702 of record NC_140580.1, on the reverse strand, counting down.
TGGGTAAAGTCTCAGAATCCAAGACCAGCATTCCAAAAAGACACGTACAGCATCGAACAACAAAAAGGGAGCATATGTCAATTTGGAAAACCACTCCAGTAAGCAGAAGCAAGGAGGAACCCATGGCCAACTTGCAACAACTCAGAAAAGCCCCCCCACACATGGAGATATTGGTCCAGACGTCACAGCCTCGACAAGAGGTGGTGACGTAGGAAGAGGATACCAAGGCAACCGGCATGTAGACATAAATGTATAAACATACAATTATGTAGAGACAGAACGAGCCAGGAGCATGAACATGTATATACCGGACCATACCTAGAACAGTAAGGTCAGGTAGGAGCCGTTTTAGAAGAGAAGATCATGAAACCTCCAAAGAAGGTGGATGACCATGGCGAAAGCAGATGGCAGTAAGGGAAAACATAGAACACCGTACAACAGACCACCAAGCAACGCATGGAGCCCACATGACCCCAGGCCCAGGTGAGATAAGCAAGGCTATATAATAGCGTACAAGTACCTCACATAGAGTATGTACAACCTAAACAACGGGGGACACCTCTTAGGGCAAGAAGCCAGGCCAAAAGAACGCAGTAACGAACCGAACCCATGAGCTGAGTTCCGAGCCGTAATAACATCACCGAGCCAAGCCACCGGCTGAATACCACAGTCAGAGGACACAGCAACCTGTGGATCACGGCCACAAAAGGCCAACAGGCAGCTGAAAGCAAAAACGCATCCAAGGGATGCCAATAAAAGGGTAAGCACCCTTGACCACAGAAAAAAGAAGACGTAAGGCTCACTGCCCATGGTAAACACAGAGTGCATCTAAGGATGTGTAATGAAAAAGTACCATAGAAGACAGGCCCAAAAGGGCCTAAGTGGGAGGACGAAAGCCCGCCAGGAGCCGGCGAACCGCACACTCGGCGTGAGCATCAAAGAGCAAAACCCCATCAAAGGGTAAGTCAACCAGTCGCTCCCGGATATTTTCAGGGAAGACGCTATCTCGCAACCAAGTGTGACGCCTTAAGGCAACAGAGCTCACCATGGCTCGGCCCAAAGAATCCGCAGTATCTAAGGATGAACGGATTGTGAATTCGGTAAGGTCGCGGCCATCCCGGATGAGGCGAAGGAGATCAACGCAAGCATTTTCAGAGGTGGCAGTATGCAAAGACTCTGTAGAGTCCCACAGGGCAGAGGTAGCCCGAGCCAAAACACACACTGTATTTAAGGACCGTAGGATAGCACTAGTGGATGCAAAGACGTTCCTACCCCATGACTCAAGCCACTTGGACTCCTGAGAGGGAGGAAGCGTTAGAGGGGGCAGAGAAGGAAAGGCAGTCTGCAACACGAACCCCTGCGCATCAGGGTGCACAAAAAGACAGGCCGGATCATGTGGAGCTGGATGGTGGCAGTGCCAAACTGAACGAGCCATCGGGTCACCTGACGCAGGTCGGACCCAGGTACCCAAGAGGGCATCATAAAGGGAAGTCTCAAAAGGCAAAAGCGGCTCCATTTTTCCAGACCCACGGTGGAGGACCTCAAGCAAGGGGTACACAGACAAACGTGTAGAAGGGTGTTGCATATTTAAAATGCGGGTAGCCAAAGAGACCACTCTCAAAAAAGCCACACCAGCCTCGGTAGCCCTCCGTGGAGGGGAAAACAGCTCATCAGTGAGGGAGGGTTGTAAGCTGACCCTCCCAAGACACTGAGGGTGCGCCCTATGCTCCACGGAAGGAAGCCCCACGGAAGAGTGAGGATCCTGACGGGGCTCCTGGGAGGCAAACAGCCCGCCGGATCTAGCAGCTCCAGAGGCGGCTCCAAAAATTCCAAGGGGGGCACTGGCAACACTAACTCCGGTGACACTGGGCGGGAGGGCATTGCCGAACTCGCTCCAGAGGCCTCTACAGAAGAGTCCAGAACCCGGCGTCCACATGGCGCTGAAACGACGCGTGTCAGCGCCGATTGTGCCTCGCCAGACACCGACTCGGCAGCATCCGGGATCGAGTCCGCGCCGAAACTATGACAAACTCTCCCTCAGAAGAAGGAGAGGGCGCCGGGGCCGGCGAGGCAATCTTCCAACGACGTCCCGGCGCCGGCTCCGCCTCATCCAGAACAGGTTCCGATTCCAGAGAAAGGAGCAGAGGCGGAGCCGAGGAGGCAGAGCCGAGGAGGCGGAGCTGAGGAGGCGAGCCTCCAGCACCGGGACGGCGCCGACCCTAGCTCCGGACAGGTGGCTGCCTGCCCGGAAGGCTGGGGTGTGCTCAAATCAGGGCTATGAGCACTGGCAACCTCTTGCTGCGCCACAGGGAGCCCCGCGGGGCTATGCGGCGTGGCAGAGGCGCTGTGAGCCAAAGAGGGGGACCCAGCTGGGCCGCGCCCTAACGACTCCATGTGGAGCGTAGAGGGGGACCCACCTGGGCTGCGCCCTAACGACACCACAGCTCCGACGTTCCTGGGAAGCAAGGGCTCAAGAGGCACCGGGGGCGAACCCGCCGGCGAGGCCATCGGAGACCCCACAAGAAGAGGATGTCCAGAGGATGCCCCAGGAACGGGAGAGGATCCAAGGGAGGCCTGCAAAGCCGTAGAATAGGCCTCCATTTGGGCCTGAGTCGCATCTACACCCGGAAAGGGCGGATAGAGTGGGGGGCGACCGTCGGGAGCGCATGCCCGGAAAGGTCCGCGAACCAGCGCCCCTGACAACAGAAGGTGAGGTCGAAGACCTAGGCGACAAGCGCCGTGACTTACCAAGTGTAGAACGACGGCCCGGGACCCCAGAAGGCGATCGATGACGGAACCGAACAGAGGAGGGACCTGCAGTCGATGACGAGGCCGGGGGGCGAGACGACTCCGACCGGGACAGCCGTGCCGAAAGAAGCTTCCTATGGTGCTCCCACCGAGACTTCGGTTTCAGACGCTGGCAGGCGTCACAGTCCGTGGAGTCATGGTGCTCGCCCAGACACCACATACAAATAAGATGCGGGTCAGTCGCGGACATTTGCCACGAACAGGAATTACAAGATTTAAAGACTAAAGGCATTGCACACTGTTCTTGACGCGAAGCGTCGAAAAGGAGGCCTGAAAACAGGCCAGAGGAGCTCACTCCGGATCCGCGTTGCATGCAGAAAAGAAGGAAACTGACGTCAGCATGCCGGGAGGGACTTATATGACCTCGCTGACGTCACGTACGTGGACGACGTCAGGGCGGAGTTATGTGGCACCGTCCCCCCGGCGTGCAGAGGTGCTGCTGGGAAAAACTTCCGGATCCAGTCTCATGCCTGGGGATATTCTAAGTTAGGAAATCTGTGGCTAGATGTCTCTATCAGATCAAATTTCCTTCTTCAAATCGCGCAATTTGTATTTGGGGAGTTTCAGTTATGCCGCTTGGGAGTCTATCACGAACCCCAGAAATTCCATCGACCGGGAGGGGGAGATCGTCTCCTGTAAAGGAAGTGAGGCCAGGGACAGCGACTGAGCCATGATAAGTATGTCATCTAGGTAAATTATCAGGCGTATTCCCGGCTCCTTCAGGTGGGCCACCACTGGCTTAATCAGTTTGGTGAGGATCCATGGAGCTGAAGAAAGTCTAAAAGGAAGGACCAAATATTCTAGGCACCTGTCCTTTCACTTGAATTGCAGAAAACGCCAATGTGCAAGATAGATGGGAATGGTAAGGTAGGCATCTATTGAGTCTTAAAGGACCATCCAGTCCCCTTTTCTCAGTAAATCTGCCAACAGATGGATACCTTCCATCTTGAAATGTTTGTAAATGATGAACTGATTAAAACCCCTCAAATTCAAGACCAATCTGTGCCCACCTCCCCTCTTCTGCACCAGAAAGACATTGCTGCCGTCACAGTATGCTACAGCATTTTCCTGCAGCAAGTCTTCTATTTCTGCATCTATAAAAGAGTTGTCTTGTTGGGAAAAATGTAGTTGATTGGGAGGATATTCCTGATATGGAGTCTGATAGAGCTCTATCTGGAAGCACTGAATCGTCTGTAGGAACCATGCAACCCGAGTGATGGTCCTCCATCTGTTGAGGAAATATTGGACCCGACCCCCCAAAGGTGTGGAGTAAGAATTCAGGGGCTTATTTACAAGCCCTTGTGTCATTTTTAATATGGGAAAAGTGACATACGGGTGGCGCAAGGGACTTGTAAATGAGCCCCTGAGTATCCTTACCTGAAGGGGACTGAGTCTGGAATCCTGCTCTATGACCTCCCAGATTGAAGTGGCGGTGGGAGAACCGCTGCCTGGTGCGGTAGATCATGCCACCTCTGGTAGTGTCCTGCCAGGCCCTCGTGGGGAGCCTCGGTGGTAATAGCAGCCTGGTGAGCGGCCCCTGCCTTGTCATGCCCTGCCGAAATGGCCTGCTTGACACATCCTTGACAAATCTGTTCCCAAATATCCGCGGAGGTGATTTCCATCAGGTTGGAGTCCATCCCCATAAGCAGTGATTTGCGCCTTTCCATGGAGATGGCGCAGTTGGTGTTTGCTAAGAAACAAATGGCTCATTGTGTCCAGCCCGCCAGAATATCTGGATTCACCTGGGAACCTGTGTCCTTGGTGTAGGAAGGTGGATATCTGACTATGGTTACCCCCAATTTTTTGCCTAGTGTCTGGCTGGTTTTTCGACTTAGTAGGCCTGAGATCCTGCCATTCAGGGTCTCAGCCTGTCTGCTCTCTCTTTAAAATGGACTCCATGTACCCTAGGTGCATAACCCATTGGAACTAGATCACCCTGTGAGCCCCTGTACCAGTGTACACTAGGTACCCAGGGCATTGGTGTATCTAAGGCCTACCAGGGGCTGAAGCATGTATTATGCCACCCCTGGCCTGGCCTAACAAATTTGACACAACTGGCTGATCACTCAGCTGGGGTAAGTTGGTGTAACCACCTCTTACTTAGGTGTAGTATACCTATACCTAACCTTAAATGGGACACCTGGTAACCTATAAGTCACTCCTATGGCAGGCCTTAACAATCCTGAAGGCAGAGTGCTTGGTTCCATGTGAGATGGTGCTCTGGCATGAGCTGAGCCTGTCTGCAGTGGTCGGAACAACTTCCTTCTACCGTTTCCAGATATCGTCATACCATATACTCTTAAGTGCATTATGAACCTCGCGGTTAAATGCTATCTTTGGTTTGGCATTATCAAAACATGTTGAGTAAGGTGTCATACGAATTGGAATACTAACCCCTCGCCAATTCTGGCGACGGGGTTAGCATTCCACCCTTCTAGAGGGACACGACATGTACAGTACCTGAAACCCGGGTAAAATCCGACATAGCCTCAGCTCCACAAAATGGATGCTGCCACCCCAGACACAAGTCTGCCCTCCTGCTGCTGGGAGTCCTTCCAGCTTGGGAGACGTGGACAAAGGGTTTCCTGCCAGGGGAGGTGCGTGCACCACCCCAGACAGGATTTTGTGTATTGGTCAGGTAGGGCTTGAATGGAATCAGACATGCTTGAGGCTCACAAGGAGCCTCGGTGCATATGCCAGTTCAAACCGGTCCTGGGGCACACCAGCCCCGGACCTGGGGCGAGCTGGACAAAGGATTGGGGGTGTAACCCCCCCCCTTCCTGGTCCCACCCTTAGGGAGGGACCTAGCAGGTAGTCCGGCCCCTAGAATCCGCTTAAAGGTAGGAGCTGTGTCCTAAGACTTCAGACATCCTGGAATCAACTTAACTACAACAAGAAGACGGGAACTTCGACGCTCTGCTGCACAGAGGACAGAAGGAAATCTCCCCTATGGTCAGGGAGTGACCATCTTGCTAACGCAAGCACCAACCAGCTACTCGACGTCTGCTTTGCCGCCGCCTCCCGCCGGAGCCCGAGCCCAGAGCCCGACAAGACCTGGACCTCCAGACCTCTCACCGCCCGATCCACAGTCCCTGAAAAGAAGGAACCCGTGGAGGCACCGAGACACGTGGAGCCAGCCATCTTGAAAGACCCACGACAAGCTGCAAGCGCGACAACAGAGGCTCCCTCCAAGTTGTGCTTTGGGTCCTGAGAAGCCCAACATCCGAGTAGCATCTGCACCAAAGGTGAGCCCTCCAGCATCTCTACGATCTGCGTGGGGCCCCTCTGCACTTTGCATCTCGACGCGCCTGCCCGGTCCCTGGCCCGTTGGCTAGTGGCCATTTTGGCGACGAACCTTGAAATCTACGACGCTGGTCTGGTTGCTCCAGACTGGCCCCTGCTGCTCTCCAAAGGAGCGGCCCCTGCTGCTCTCCAAAGGAGCAGCCCCTCTGACCTTGCTGGTCAGAGAACAATCAGCTTTCTTCATTCTTCACGACTTCTGCTTTTGCCAAGGCTTGTTTGCTTCCTTCAAGTCGCCGACACCGCCGACAGCGAGAGCCTGCGTGGGACAAATCATGAACCGACTCCTGGACGTCGTCGACCTCCAGGGACCACGTGGCTGCGGAGACAAGCCACACCTCATCACCTGTTTGCACCCGACATCGCCTGGTACCTACCTAGTGCCACGCCGGTCACTGGCTAGTGACTGTGAACACTGTCCCCTCTGCTTTCAGGTCTTCTACAACTCCGATCCACTCTTGGATCCACCGCATCTCTTCTGGACCGGCCGCCTGCAGCATCTTTGTCATCAGGCTCCATTGAACAGATAGACGAAACCCGACGCACTTCGAGACCTATGCACCCGCTTCCTGTGGGTGAGGTAAAGCTGGCACTCCGGTGCCCAAGTGTAGAGAAACATCTCTTGTGTCTGTGTTTTAAGTCTTAAGTTCGTAGTCCATCCAGAAGACCCTTCTAGCAGTAACTTTTGAACTTTTACGCACCCATTGAAAACCTATGGGAGCCCGCGTGTAACTTTCCTCACTGCACACGCGACCCGTGGACCTCCTGGTCACTAACTGAAGTTAGCTCCTTGTAAGCCCAGCGATTCTAGAGGCCCTAGGCCTTTTCCCTTTCCTGTTCGTGGTACTTATACCACTATTTTAGTATATGGTTTGATCGGCCACCAGGGCCTATCCATATAAAGTGCAACTTCTGTATATTGTAATACTTTCTTGTTTAACGATTTGTGCTCCTGTGCTCATAAAGAGTCTAGGGGATACTTTGAGTAATAAATACATATATATTTTGAATATATATCTGTGTGGTGTCCTTTCATTGGTATAAAAGGGGGTTACATATGGTAAAACAGCTTGCTTAACACGCTTTAACGAGTTTAGCCTCAAAGACTGCTTAGCCTACGCTACCACTAGGGCAGCTAGTCCGAAAAGGTTGACTTACAACCACACCATAAGGGTTGCTTGGCATGGTACAAGGTGGTCACTTTAACTAGTGAACATCATATACCAGGCCAACTTCTCACATTGGTGAGCAGCGGTTGGATTTGAGCTTGCTGTGTTTTACCTCTGTAATCTCTTTGTTACCAATTGAAAGATCATACAGGTACCTTTAGGTACATATAAAACAAGATTAGATATACTTAAGTTCTACTGAACTTAGTTGTTGTAGAGCAAAGGGAGTAGCACACCCTGACTACAACTACTAGATAGGTTTAGTAGGAAAACCCAAGTGTAGGTAGTTGAAACACATCCACCCACACTTAAGAGCAATGGCTGGGGCAGAGGGGTCCAATGTACCCATCTCTGTCGAGAGTGACCCCCAGAGGGCACCAACCATCTTTGCTACCCTAAATCAAAATGAGCTCAGGCAGTTGGCAAATATCAGGGGCCTTTGACAGCCCAGGAACCCTACCTCTGCTGAACTCAGAGAACTCTTACAGGCTGATGAAGATCAGAGAGCTCTCAAGAAAGCCTCCCAATTAGACCCCTTAGGGACAGGAACAGGAGGCCCTCCTTCTGAAGATGCAACTGAAGTACCCCTTTCCCACAGTCGCCCCTTAGTTGAGAATCTGACTACAGATGATGAGAATCAGCATAGGGACAGGGATGACAAAGGGGGTGAATCTGACAGTAGTAGCAGTTCAGATGGGAGAGATAGCCCAGTGCCAGGTGCCAGACCTGGCTCAGCTAACTTAAGGCTACTGGGGACTGATAATGGGTTCACCCCATTGGATCTCCCTAGTGGACTTAACCAGGGGTTTGGGAGGCAGAGGAATCACTCAGGTGACTCTAATGCTTCTCATGCCTCTAGAGGCTCTCAAGGTCGCTCCAGAAGGGGGATGACCAGCCCTCAGAGGAGGGAGCATGAGGCCAGAATGAAGGAAGCTAAGCTGAGGATCAGGAGACAGGAGCTAGAGGTAGTCCTGATGGAAGAGAAACTGAACAAGGCTAGGCAACCTAGAGAGAGTGGGTCTATACCCACTGGTGGCAGCACTGTCCCTAGGGACAAAGATAGGGTCTTTGACAATAGGAACCTGTCCAAGGTTGTGCCCCCCTACAAAAGTGGGGATGATATCCACAAGTGGATGACTGCTCTTGAGAGAGCCTGCAAAGTGCAGCAGGTTCCTGAGGACCAGTGGGCAGCAATCTTATGGCTCTCCTTTGAAGGTAGAGGCAGAGATAGACTCCTCACTGTTAGAGAGGAGGATGTCAGAAACTACAGAGCCCTGAAGAGTGTCCTGGTTGATGGGTTAGGCTTAACCACAGAACAGTACAGGTTAATGTTCAGAGATACCCAGAAGGCACAGACTCAGGACTGGTCTGAATATGTGGAATGTGCCACTAAGGCTTTGGAGGGTTGGTTGCTGGGAAGTAAGGTGTCTAATTATACAGGATTGTACAATTTGATGATTAGAGAGCAGATTTTAAGTAACTGTCAAAACCAGCTTCTCCATCAACACCTGGTAGACACAGATTTGACCTCTCCCCAAGAATTGGGAAAGAGGGCAGATAAATGGGTCAGGACCAGGATCAGGCCTAAAAACCAGGGTGGTGACCAAAAGAAAGATACCCCCAAGCCTCAAGAGAAGGGTGGGGATAAAGCAAAAGAGAAATCTTCCTCAGGGCCCCAAAACTCCACACAGGGTGGTGGGTCCCAAGCTCCCTCCTCTACCACAGCTAAAAAGCCTTACTGCCATGAATGTAAAATTCCTGGGCATTGGAAAACTGACAGCAGTTGCCCAAAGGCTAAAAACAAAACTGTTCCTCCAATTACTCCTGTCACACCACCTATTACTGTCAGCAGTAATCCCCCAGGTGGTGGGAGTGCCCCCAGAAATTTGGGTGGGTTTACTTGGGGAACACAGGGGGACCCTGGCTTAGCCAACACCCCTACAGCAACTACTCGTGTCTGTGATGGTGGCATGGGGTTTGCCAACTTTACTGCCTGTCCCAACACTTTGGGTAGGTACAGACAGGAGCCCTACATCAATGGTACAAAAGCTGATGCCTACAGAGACACTGGAGCTAGCATCACTATTGTGGCCCATTGGCTAGTTCCCTCTGAGCAGCTTTTGCCTGGTTTCTCCTACCAGGTAACTAACATTGATGGCAAACAGAACAGTCATCCCATGGCAGAGGTATGTCTCAGCTGGGGAGGTGTCACTGGCCCTAAAAGGGTGGCAGTGTCCCCAACCTTGCCTGTAGACCGCTTACTGGGGAATGACTTAGAACTCTCAGCTTGGGCTGGAGTTGAACAAGACACCCATTCTAAAATGGTAGGCCTTTCGCAAAAGGGTAGTGGGGTTGTGCCATTCACAACCCCTGTCCAAATAGATTTCCTCCCTGGAAAGGTTGGAAGGGCAGTGGTAGCCACAGCCCAGGCAAAAACAGACTTCCCTGTAGAGACTGGCAGAGCTGTGACAGTCACAGCTCAAACACAAACTGAGTGCCCCCCTGAAAAGGTTGGCAAGGCTGTAATGGTCTCAGCCTATACTCAGACTGACATAGGTGTAGTGAAGCCTGAAACTATGGATCACTCCACACAAACAGAGAGTAGTGGGGAGGAAGAAAAGTCTCCCTCTCCCCAGACATTAGGAAAAGGTCAGCCTCCTCAGGGATCTGACCTCACCCCTTGTGAAGGAACTGCCCCAGAGGTAGCCAGACCTGGCCTGGCAGAGCCTCTGATGTCAGTGGCCCCTTCCAAGGTGAGACCCAGTCTGGTGCAGGTAGCCTGCCTCTCTCTACCCTGCCTCAGTCAGCCCAGGGCTGCAGAGGTCAGGGAGGCCAGTGGACCCCAAGAGGGCCCCTGTCCACAAGAACCCCCCCATCAAAAGAATGAGGATTGCCTGACTAGTAGCCCTAGCCAGGTGATGGGTAAAAACATTCCTGAGGGATCTCCTTTACAGGTAGTTAGGGACCTCCCCCAGAGGGATTCTGTTGGGCACAGGCAAACATGGGACCTTAGGGCCCCAAACCTGACCTGTCCCTCCAGTAAGCCCACAAAAGGGACCCAGCCTCCAGCTTTAGGTAGCCAGAGGCGGACCCTGAGAGCACAGTGCAACTCAGCTAAAGAGAGAAAGGCATCCATGGTGGAGGATGATTGGAGGAAGCTGTGGCCTCACTTTGAGGACACTCACTTCAGTACTCCATCTCCACACCAGCCTTTTACTTTGCATAGACACACCAAAGGTAGAGATTCCCTATGGTGGAGACCCTATGATACCTTTAGGGTGAGGGATTGCTTAGTGGACCATGAGACAGGGGGTAACCATGCCAGTGCTGGTTATTCCTTATATGGCCACTTGGGCAATATAGGCTTATCTGGTCAAGGACAGCCTTATCTCCCTTCGTTTGGGTGGGGTTGTGTAGGAAGGTGGATATCTGACTATGGTTACCCCCAATGTTTTGCCTAGTGTCTAGCTGGTTTTTCGACTTAGTAGGCCTGAGATCCTGCCATTCAGGGTCTCAGCCTGTCTGCTCTCTCTTTAAAATGGACTCCATGTACCCTAGGTGCATAACCCATTGGAACTAGATCACCCTGTGAGCCCCTGTACCAGTGTACACTAGGTACCCAGGGCATTGGTGTATCTAAGGCCTACCAGGGGCTGAAGCATGTATTATGCCACCCCTGGCCTGGCCTAACACATTTGACACAACTGGCTGATCACTCAGCTGGGGTAAGTTGGTGTAACCACCTCTTACTTAGGTGTAGTATACCTATACCTAACCTTAAATGGGATACCTGGTAACCTATAAGTCACTCCTATGGCAGGCCTTAACAATCCTGAAGGCAGAGTGCTTGGTTCCATGTGAGATGGTGCTCTGGCATGAGCTGAGCCTGTCTGCAGTGGTCGGAACAACTTCCTTCTACCGTTTCCAGATATCGTCATACCATATACTCTTAAGTGCATTATGAACCTCGCGGTTAAATGCTATCTTTGGTTTGGCTTTATCAAAACATGTCGAGTAAGGTGTCATACGAATTGGAATACTAACCCCTCGCCAATTCTGGCGACGGGGTTAGCATTCCACCCTTCTAGAGGGACACGACATGTACAGTACCTGAAACCCGGGTAAAATCAGACATAGCCTCAGCTCCACAAAATGGATGCTGCCACCCCAGACACAAGTCTGCCCTCCTGCTGCTGGGAGTCCTTCCAGCTTGGGAGACGTGGACAAAGGGTTTCCTGCCAGGGAGGTGCGTGCACCACCCCAGACAGGATTTTGTGCATTGGTCAGGTAGGGCTTGACGGAATCAGACATGCCTGAGGCTCACAAGGAGCCTCGGTGCATATGCCAGTTCAAACCGGTCCTGGGGCACACCAGCCCCGGACCTGGGGCGAGCTGGACAAAGGATTGGGGGTGTAACCACCTCCCTTCCTGGTCCCACCCTTAGGGAGGGACCTAGCAGGTAGTCCGGCCCCTAGAATCCGCTTAAAGGTAGGAGCTGTGTCCTAAGACTTCAGACATCCTGGAATCAACTTAACTACAAGAAGAAGACGGGAACTTCGACGCTCTGCTGCACAGAGGACAGAAGGAAATCTCCCCTATGGTCAGGGAGTGACCATCTTGCTAACGCAAGCACCAACCAGCTACTCGACGTCTGCTTTGCCGCCGCCTCCCGCCGGAGCCCGAGCCCAGAGCCTGACAAGACCTGGACCTCCAGACCTCTCACCGCCCGATCCACAGTCCCTGAAAAGAAGAAAACCCGTGGAGGCACCGAGACACGTGGAGCCAGCCATCTTGAAAGACCCATGACAAGCTGCAAGCGCAACAACAGAGGCTCCCTCCAAGTTGTGCTTTGGGTCCTGAGAAGCCCAACATCCGAGCAGCATCTGCACCAAAGGTGAGCCCTCCAGCATCTCCACGATCTGCGTGGGGCCCCTCTGCACTTTGCATCTTGACGCGCCTGCCCGGTCCCTGGCCCGTTGGCTAGTGGCCATTTTGGCGACGAACCTTGAAATCTACGATGCTGGTCTGGTTGCTCCAGACTGGCCCCTGCTGCTCTCCAAAAGAGCAGCCCCTCTGACCCTGCTGGTCAGAACAATCAGCTTTCTTCATTCTTCACGACTTCTGCTTTTGCCAAGGCTTGTTTGCTTCCTTCGAGTCGCCGACACCTCCGACAGCGAGAGCCTGCGTGGGACAGCTTGTGAACCGACTCCTGGACGTCGTTGACCTCCAGGGACCACGTGGCTGCGGAGACAAGCTACACCTCATCACCTGTTTGCACCCGACATCGCCTGATACCTACCTAGTGCCACGCCGGTCACTGGCTAGTGACTGTGAACACTGTCCCCTCTGCTTTCAGGTCTTCTACAACTCCGATCCACTCTTGGATCCTCTGCATCTCTTCTGGACCGGCCGCCTGCAGCATCTTTGTCATCAGGCTCCATTGAACAGATAGACGAAACCCGATGCACTTCGAGGCCTATGCACCCGCTTCCTGTGGGTGAGGTAAAGCTGGCACTCCGGTGCCCAAGTGTAGAGAAACATCTCTAGTGTCTGTGTTTTAAGTCTTAAGTTTGTAGTCCATCCAGAAGACCCTTCTAGCAGTAACTTTTGAACTTTTACGCACCCATTGAAAACCTATGGGAGCCCGCGTGTAACTTTCCTCACTGCACACGCGACCCGTGGACCTCCTGGTCACTAACTGAAGTTAGCTCCTTGTAGGCCCTGCGATTCTAGAGGCCCTAGGCCTTTTCCCTTTCCTGTTCGTGGTACTGATACCACTATTTCAGTATATGGTTTGATCGGCCACCAGGGCCTATCCATATAAAGTGCAACTTCTGTATATTGTAATACTTTCTTGTTTAACGATTTGTGCTCCTGTGCTCATAAAGAGTCTAGGGGATACTTTGAGTAATAAATACATATATATTTTGAATATATATCTGTGTGGTGTCCTTTCATTGGTATAAAAGGGGGTTACATATGGTAAAACAGCTTGCTTAACACGCTTTAACGAGTTTAGCCTCAAAGACTGCTTAGCCTACGCTACCACTAGGGCAGCTAGTCCGAAAAGGTTGACTTACAACCACACCATAAGGGTTGCTTGGCATGGTACAAGGTGGTCACTTTAACTAGTGAACATCATATACCAGGCCAACTTCTCACACTTGGCCAGTAAGGCCATCTCCAATATTTTTGCTAAGGGCCCTGCCATATTCAATAACTTATCTTGGGAACCGCACCATGCACGGTTGATATCATTCTTCGGGTCTTAGGCAAATTATTTCAGGAATAGCAACATGTTGGGGTCAATTTCCGGGGACTCTGCCACCCTATGAGGAATATCGGGGTGAGGGCACTCAGCCCTCAAGCGATTGCGTACCTCCTTATCAAAGCTTTTGCTTAGATTTTCATGCAGATTGCGGGAGCCCAATCGGAGGATCGAGGGTGTACTATGTCTTGGGGATTAAAGTCAAAAGGGTTTCTGACCTATAAGGCGGGAGCAGCAGGCTTGGTTCCGGGCGACTTTTTGGACTTCCTCTTTTTTAATGGGAAAGTGTGGTCAGAAGAATCAGTATCTGTGGCCGTGTCCATATCTGTATCCCTTTTGCTCTTTTGTTGCCCACTGGATAAGGTAGACGGGACATAATAACCGTGTTCCCCTTGTTAAAGATGACAGGGATCTGTTAGCATGAGCTGAAAGCCATTTTGTACTTGGCAGCCATTTTAGTTAGATATGTGCTAGCCATTTGCTTTCTCCCTCTTCCAGAGCCTTGCACATGCTCAGAGGGACCTAGCTAGTAGAATGCACCTGCTCCTAGTATAGAACTGTCAGGCTGTTCTAACTGATGTCAGCAACTTATTACTCCTCCTACTAGTTGACTGTGCATTTTCTGTATGACCATCTATGTGTGTAACTCTTCTCATGTGTACTTGTACCGCCTTCTTTTGAGCCCCTGTGTGGGTATATAAGGCCCCTGTTCTCTGTATTCCTTAGAATGCCTCCTACAGTGACTTGAGATTACTGTGTGACGCACTCTCCCTCATCTGAGGTTGATGAAAAAGATGTATTTTATATTACAGCTTCTGTGCCAATTTCTTCTTTGTTGGTTTAAAAGGACCAGGTGTATCAGTGAAACCCCTGAGAAGGTTTTGATTTCTTCACCCTAATGGGGCTTGAGGCAGGGTAGCCAAAAACTGTGCATGAGGCCATGTAGATGGCTTGGTTTTCTCTTTTTTAGGCCTCTCAACAGACCCCTGCAGAGATCCTGAACCCTGTGGGTGTTGGAGCCAATGACGCTTAGCAAAACTTTATAATTGAACCGTAATCTGTTTTAAAGCAGCTGCCAGAGCTTGATTGATCCTATGGGGAACGGCCGTCTTTATGACTCTGTTAACGGTCTGCTGGTAGCCATATTCCTCCTCCTCAAAAGTGGCCCAGGCCTCCATACTGAGAGGTTGACAATAGATTCCAAAGACAATCAAGACTATTTCAGAGGTATTATTCAGGGGGAGTCAGCCCTCAGTGCACTAAAAAATGTAAGTCAGACTATATGACCGCTTAGCAAAGCTGTAGCCTGAATTTTTGCAGTCTTGATCTATAGGGCGTCAGGAGCCAAAAATGTATGAGCTTGCAATGTGCTACCCTGGCCTTAACATAAAACTTTTTTGAGTTTGATAGCCAACTCTTCCACCAGTCTCAGGGTACTTCGATGGGGAGTACATTTGCCCCCAGTGTGGCATGTCTGTATATGGCAGCATTTGAAGAAGAGACCATACGACATGCGAGCAACCCCTTTGAGGCTAACCTGAGATTGTGGAAGAGATACATAGATGACATTTTCATCTTTTGGCAAGGTGATGTGCAAAGTTGTGCCGAATTTTGTGAGTGGATCAATACAAAGAATCAGCACCTCAAATTCACCCACACCATTTCACCCACTAACATTGCCTTCCTAGACCTCACCATCAGACTACAAGAGGGGAAACGAACCACATCCCTATACAAAAAGCCTACCGACAGAAACAGCTTGCTACTGTACAGCAGCCACCATCGTGCGGCTCTAAGAAATAACCTTCCCTTCAGCCAATTTCTAAGAATTAGAAGAAACTGTAGTTCTACAGAGGACTACAAAATTGAGGCAGAGATACTGGCTGCTAATCTGCTGACGAGACAATACCCTAAAAAACAGGTTCACTCGTGCATGAAACGAGCAAGAAACAATAACCGGGATGGCCTCCTAGAGGTACATGTAAAAGAACCCTCCAGTACTTTGACATGTGTAACTACATGCACACCTAGATCCAATCTGATAAAGAAGGCAGTAAACAAGCATTGGACAATTCTAAACACAGGTACACTTGAAATACCAAAACCAAGGTTTGCGTTCAAACGCACCAGCAATTTGAAAGATATGTTGGTGCACACCAGACCCAAGAACAAAAGCAACCCCAGTCAGAGGCAATTGTGGGACCTCCCACCTGTGACAGGACACTACCCCTGCGGCTCATGTACTGTAGGTCCACAGGCTAGACATACCAAATAATTGGTTCTGTCTGATACCTTTACATGGACTCTAATCAAACACACCAACTGTAACACCGCTCATTGTGTATACTTGCTAACATGCCCATGTGAGAAGAGGTATGTTGGTATGACCATGAGGCCCGTAAAAAACAGAATCACTGAGCACAAGAGTAATATCCGCTGCCAGAAAACCACTACCAAACTATACACCCATTTCGCTGAACTTGGACATCCCCCAGAGAGTTTGCATTGGGTCATTTTAGAATCACACCAACAAATAACACAGACTGCCTTGTTCAGGATCAAACAAAGATGGGTGTTCCGCCTTGATTTAGCAAATGATAGCCTTAATGACGCCATTCCTTGGAGCACCATCAACTAGTATGGTACACACCATCAATATCAGTTATGTCATACCAGCATTTACATTTCTGCCATCCACCATTGATATAACATCAGACTAAACACTGAGAATTAGTTGCATCAGAACAGCATATCTTGACATCAACATAGGAGTATAATATCACACTCCAATATGGCCGACATATTAACCATCTAATCGGCAGCTGCTCTTCATAATGGAGGTCACCAAACTAAGCTTATCTTATTAGCAATGAAGACCGCTACGATGCAAAACTCCCAGCCATTTAGAAAATGCTCACACCCCCAAGGTTGGCACAATTACGATTCCACAGAAACATTGAGATTAACGGAAAAAGTGCATATGATCATAGCGGAATGAAACTGGCATTTTGCATCCGTAACTTTACGGCTTTAAGTTGTCAATACCGTGTTAACCTTTACCTTAATTTCGGCCCTACATGGTTAGATATATCGTTTTGACTGGCCATCCATAGTATTGCACACTACATTCTAAGATGGCCGCCATGGTTATGCGTATACTGAGGTAACCTTGACACCATCACGCCAGCTGCGGCTGATTAGCCACGGTTCGCGGCACCAGGAGAAGGTACTTAACACAGGAACCGGCAGCCTGACGTTACCTTCTGATGCAGCGGAGCGGGTAGGTGAGCCGGACTGCTCTGAACGGGAGCAGGTGAGAATGGACCACCGCGTTTGGGACTACGCCCCGACACTGGCTTACAAAAGAGGTGAGAGGTCCTAGGGATTGCTGAGAAGTGACCGCCGGTTACCTGTGAAAGGTACATTGACTGTTTTGTTTTGTTTTGTATGGTTTTGTCCTCGGACATGGCTGGGGCGCTGTGGGTGTTTCCATTGTACCGAGAGATAACTAAGTTGTCAGGACATTTGGTGCGACCACGGATAGCGATGCAGGACGGTCTGTGGCAATTTTAATCAGGTAGAACAATAACAATACTGTCAAGAGTGCTTATTTCACGGCTGTGGGCTCATTTTTCAATCTGATCCATGCCGCACACTATCCTATTGTAATGCTCTAGAGGCGGGTCCCTAGCAACTAACCGTTGTGCCTGCAACTGACTTCTAGCATGTTGTTCTTTGTCTCTTTCAACATACAGCGACACTACTTTCAGTGTCCACATACTCTGCTGTGATTTGATGAAGCAGAATAAGAATTTGTGAACGGTGAGCTGACACATACTCACCATGATGTTTTAGTATTTTATCTAGCTACACAGAGGTTTTTATTATAAATGGAGGGACACTTAGAACGTCACAGCATGTTAGCACTGTGTTTTTCCTGTGTTTTTCACATTTATTGATTTTAAAGTATTATATATGGCCAGATACATCCACTGGGCCTATTAGGACCATGCACCATTATCTTTATCTGGTTGTTTTTATCCTTTTTGTTTGTACTATAGGTTGGCTGCTTTTCTCCGGGGCTAATTCCTACCGAGAGAACCAGTGGTATGTAGCATCACACCACACACTGTAGATAGTTTTGTTTAGTCACACGGTCCTGAGGAATCGCCACTGATCGTTTAGAGACATTAAAGGCGAGAAACATGTTGACCACCAAGGGATAGAGCGTAATTTTTGTCAGTTTAAAACAAAATAGTCGCCCCGTTTGTCTTTTACATTTTAATTAGGCTGTGACCTCTCCAGAATAAAATTAATTACAGAGGATTCCCTAACCTGTTTTAACCCACACCACATCTACATTACTAGGCCCCTCACAACCACGGCACCTATACGGTAAGGAACAAAAGATCTCCGGTAAAGAGCCCCTTTATGGGTGCCTGTCGAGCATTGCAGTGCCGGCTAGACGAGGGGCAGACCCATATGATGAAGCATGACACCTAGCTTGCTGGGTGTGTGAGGATCCTAGTTCCGAAAGGAGGTATTTCCCACCTCCTCACCTCTTCGAGTACACACCAGGTGGTCTACTTCCCACCTAGGAACACCGTACCTTTCACATCTTGTAGCTTGACCCGGGGCTAGTACGGTGGACCTTTATCTTGCCCTAATCGTCCCCCTCTTTGATGACATAGTACTGCACGGGATCCCCCGTGGGACTCTTCAGGTTACCAGAAGGATAATTACCTTTATTTGGCCCATTTTCTGGGACTCATTGTTCAGTCCCTTTCCTACTTAAGTGGCCTCCGTTTTAATAAATCCTCTGGTAACACCAGTCATCATGGATGACAACCCCGGACTTAGTTTCGATGATGCAATAGCTGCAGAAATTCTTAGAAATACACCATCTATCTTAGGAGGTGAAGGTTCATCAGCCTCTGGATCACCATCTGAGGATTGGACCTCCCTTACTAATATGAAGAGAGACTGGGTGAAAATAACGCTCCACGGAGCAATGATGACAGAGTACTTGAGGGCCAATATTGCTCCCAATGGCCTAATAGTCAAAAACATTCCTAGACTATTTCTGGATGACGCTGTCTTTAAAAAGGAGTGGTCCCTGGTAGCATGGAAATGCACCAGGTATCTACTTATCCTCATTATCAACTCAGCCAAGAGGATAGCTGATGCTCTCCTCATTAGAATACAGGTCGCGGAAGGGGCTATTAAGACCACCATCCAGGGCACTTTATTTAAAACCAAGTTGACAGAACTCAACCATGAGATTGCTGAACACAAAGAATTTCTGATGAAGCAGAAGGTTAGTAAGCTTCAGAAAGATATAAGCAAATTTAACAAAGGAAAAATATACCCTTATCTTAAGGCAGACTTTACTAGCAACAAAACTAGCTACTCCCCAGATGAAAATAGTGAATCTGCCAGAAGAGACTCATCCACAAAACCCCCACTATCCTGTACAAAATGTTCAAGGGCCATAGCCTCCCTTTTGGCCTTTTCCCATGTATCCCCAGGGCCAACCACAATACTTCCCTGCCAGCAATCCACCATTTTTAGGTAGATACTGGGGCAGAGGAAGAGGGCACAAAAGAGGAGGACAAAAACAAGTCCAGTGGCAGGACCAAGAGCCACAGATGATGGAAACCAGGAGCAAGACATAGGGCAGGAGAGTCTAGTGGTAAATTTATCCCACAGACAACTGACTCTCACGGAACAAGCAGTACTTAAGAAAGGCCTTGGCTACGTCCCCACTCCTAAAGAGGACAAGTTTCGGGAACAATGTGAAATCCAGAACCTATTTAGGAAAATACGCCTTAAAGCCTTTTTTGACGGTACTGAGGAGCCAGCGAAACTGGATTCAGGCCTCTGCAACCCCTCTTCCTTCACACCTACCGCAGGCATGATACCTGTGGAGGTCCTGACTTTTGAAAAAGCCGTCCTTAAAGAACTAAAGAACCAAGATACCAGAGTTCCGTTCCACAATCTCTCTAACCAGGAACACGCGGCTATTAGATCATTGACTGAGGACAAAAACATAACAATAAAGCAAGCTGACAAAGGCGGCGCCACGGTCATACAGTCCACTTCAGATTATAACACTGAGTGCCAACGCTAACTACGGAATAGGAAGTTCTACACTCCTATCACTACAGATCCCACTACTCGACTAACAACCGAGATAGCTACCATGGTCTATGAAGCAGAGAGTAATGGGTGGGTCAGTAAAAACGAAGCTGACTTTTTGATTACCAAACAACCAAAGACACCCTACTTCTATACACTGCCGAAAATACATAAGGGGACAACCCCTGTCCCCGGCAGACCTATAGTCTCAGGAATCGGCGAACTTATGGAGCTGCTCTCAAATTTCTGCGACCACTACCTACAACCTCTAGTGAAGCAGACACCTTCATACATCAGAGACACTACAGATATCCTGACGCCCGCGCATGCGCATTAGTCAGAAGAAGTTGGAAACCAGGAAGAGGGAGCCCCGGAGACGCAGATGCAGTGGACCGCGCAACACAAACAGGTCAGCGTGCCCTTAAGGGTAAGGAGCGCAGGAGAAATGTTATGGGAAAAGATCGCTATCCCACGGCGCAGACAGCGTGAGCTGCGAGTGACAGGCAATAACTATTCTGTAAATAAGCATCAACAACATTCAACCAGTCAGAAAAACAACAAGGCATACAGTGAATTATCAACCCATAAACCAGGAGAAAAGTTGAAGCACTTAACTCGGCTCTGAGCAGCAAAGCATGAGGCTCACGAGATGTGGTTAATGTTACTTATATGAAGAGAAGGACTGTGATTGGTGGTTACACAACATGGGGCATGGGAAATTTAGTTTGTTTTGTGTTTTGAACATTTTCATTGTCTGCTGAAAATTTGACAGTAAAGAAAGAGAAGCATAATCTGAAGCCTCCGGTCCAGTAATACAATTGATTCCTGAAAAAAATGTCCCAGCAACAGTTTGCGGCAACTGCATGGGCCCAGATCCTATGACCTCCAATGCCTCACATTCACTCTTCTGAGACCATGACTAGGGGCGGATTTACGAGATTACGACCACTACGAGGTACCTTGTGATAGGTGATTGTTCATCTTCCTTGCTAACCTGAACCCACCCATCAGCACTCTGATTACGGGGTCAGCGCCTTTATACAGTGGCCGAACTGTGCATCCCAGCTCCAGCGGCCCTCTGATGACATCGCTAATGTGCACACACAAGTGAGTGAAGGAACTCAGTTTGCGCACCATAGGGGACTCACCTTCTGATACTCAAATCCCAAATTTCAGTTCGGTGCCGGAAGCGCGAACTTCCTCATATTAGCACTGTATACCACACACCAGCGCTGCAAAGACTCAACCACGACACTGAACTAGAACCAAGTGGCCAAGATCCCCACAGGAAATATTTTCATCTGCGAACAGTCGCAGCTATGCGTGAGACTACAGAAGCATCCCTCACCAAGCTGAGACCCAGTCCTAAGGAATTACGTTCTTCATTTAGTTGTAGGATGCCTGCTCCCTCCGAAGGATAGGTACATCTACAGAGTTTAGCCCATGGTACAAACCTCCGGAAACTGGTTTGCGGTCCTACTATCACAATATGTCAGTCATCAGAGACAGCAACATGAAAGAAAGATGCCAATGCAAACTTAAAGTGCTCCGAACATTCTACCCCTATTCTAGAGTCACCAGTGAAAGGAAGTCCTGAATCCTCTTTCATTTTAGAGGCAATACTCATCAAGCTCAATACTGTACATGACATAGCTCAGAGCACTAAAACAAGCATGGACCTACTCCAGGTTGAAGTAGCTGGGATCCACAAAGACCTAACATTAAGAATTTCTAATGCTGAGACAAGAATAAGTACGGTGGAAGACTATACTAATGTTCAAGCCACCAGCAAAACCATGAGCACTCGATCTCCTCACCGAGAGCTTCCAGAACTAGAAAAATGCAATCAAAGGGGCAACCTTCACATCTTCGGATTGCCCGAAGGGATTGAGAACTCAGTACTTCAGTAGCCGATTTCCTAATTACTTGGATCCCAGAAGTCCTCCAAATCTCCTTCAACAAAGACTTTGAGATTGAAAGAGCCCCCAGGGTTCCAGTTTATAAACCAAAAAACATGTCAGCTTCAAGACCTTTGATCTTTACACCTCTATGGCATCAACAAACAAAGCAAATCGTGGCACATACGAGGGAGGCTCGAATGATCTAGAGGCAAGAGCACAAAATCTCCATCTCTCAGGACTATGCTAGAGAGACTGTCATTTGCCGAAAAGGCTTCCTGGCCCAATAAAAGTTGCTCATAGATATAGACATACCATTCTCATTCCCTGGCCCCTCAAAATTCTGAATTACGTTCAAAGGTCAGTCAAAATCTTCTAGGAACCGGCAGATCTAGTAGCCTTCCTAGACAACAAATTGGAATCGCAAATGGACTCAAACTCTCTTCCTGGAACCTCTATGATGCCTGATCTTCCTGAAGATGTTTCTGTGCCAACAAGACATTACTGATATATCCTTTAGCTGCCAGTCAGAACTCTCTTGACAGAGGTTTATTGTTTCTAACTCCAGATCACGGGATCTGCTCTCTGTTAACATATTTTCTACTTGTTCATATGCTTTTATATTTCACATAACATTGGGATGCCAGTCTCAAGCTCAAATGTTCTATGCTCACATTGAATTCTAAGGGATGGTTACAGTCACACATTTGGTCACCCACTCAGGATAATAGGTCTAGTATTAAGTCACACCCCAACTTCCTGCATTCTCATTAGGACACATGGGACCTCTACTGCATAGCGATCCATTGATCGCACTCTGGTCTGTTAGAGCTGACATACACTTCCAGATGCATTTAATTATTTAGGTAGTGCATTTATAGGTGCCTCATTGGGTCACGCACGTATGTACTAGGTGTATTCAACATACTTAATTCCCAGTGCTAAACATAAGATACAGTCTGTCACTTTACAGGATCTTGTTAACATGGAACTATGTGCCTGTATTTGTAACTCCCTGTGTAAGGAGGTTTTAGCCATCGCCACCAAATCCAATGCTATTGAACCCATTCACAAGTATAGCCATGGGCTGGTAAGAGTAACTGCTCGACCCCGCCCAGCTCCACAGTTGTGGGACTGTCCTTAGCGCTGCTTGAGCTCCCTGCCAGGAGGGTGTTCAGAGCCCTCCTCCACCCACAGACTTCCGCCTGCACCTCATCCCTGGTGGTCTAGTGGAAGAGCTTGTTCTTCTGCTAAACCGCCCTGTGTGTGTCCTTTTTGCTTTTTTCTTGTTGTGTCCTCTTCGCCTTTTTCCTGTTTGCCATAGTGTTTTGTCTTTCTCCTCTGTGTTTTTCCTTTTCTCTTGCCTCTTTCTATTTGCTCTTCTCTTTGCCTCCTTTCCCTTGTGCTCCCTGTAACTGCTGCCCCGCGACCCTTTCGCCCCGCGTGTCGCTCCCACCTCCTGCCTCCCAGCTGATTGCCCTCCCTCTGTCCCCTACTTAATGGTGGCCGCTGTGAGGTTGCGCCGCTGGTGCACCAAAGGCAAGCCAGTCTCTGCCAGTCTGCGACCAGACCGCGACCAGAGCCAGGGACCCTGGTCCCCCAATCCCCCCGCCGCTACGACTCCAGCACTTTCCACTCACCCCGGACGCAACAATAAATGCCAGCTCTTTGCGCCGGGCAGCACCCAAGGCCCATCTCGGGCCGACAGTGCCACCGCACCTTCACCCACCTCGAGACCCTGGCAGCTACCCCCAAACCCCTGGATGCTACCGCACACAAGCCACTGAGCTGCATCCTCCTCAATCTACGCTCCCTACACAGACATGGCGTAGACATCTGGGACCTACTCAACACTCACACGCTTGACGTCGCCTTCCTCACAGAGACCTGGACCAACACAAGCTCCACACCTGACATCACAACCACCATCCCCGACGGATACAAGATCCTGAGAAAAAATGCCCCAACCGCCCAGGAGGAGGACCTCCCATCGTCAGCAAAAGCTCCCTCCAACTGATTACCACAAACTCGGATGACGCATCGCCCCCCCCATGGAACACTTCCACTTCCAGACCCATCCCGACCCCAGAACGATGCACCGATGAACACTCATCTACAGACCACCTGGACCCTGCACCCCCTTCACCAAGGTTGTTGCCGACCACATTACACCCCACGCGCTCGCCTCTGCGGACTACATACTACTCAGAGACCTTGTTATGTTTCATATAGGTACCCTAAAATAGGCCCTGGTAATATTATACACCATTACCTACATTATTCCCCTTATACTATACAATAGCGAGCCTATAGGATTGAACCTTAACCTAGTTCCAGTCCTGGGTGCAGAAGAAGGGTTTCTCCTAAACAATAGAGTCCTATAGCTTCATCAATAGACTGACACAGTATGAATGAATATTCCTAAGGTTCTTGGAAACCAGGTAGGGGCTAAACCACCTACCCCACCATATCTACGTATAAGGCTCATCCCATACGTCATCCTCAAATCCAACAATGGCTAATACATGAGACAAGGGACAAAGGAGCCCTAGATACTTTCTGCATAAATACAGCACATCTTGCTAGTGTTAGGCAGAGGGAACCGAAACTTCCATGCCAACACACTGACCAGAGACGCTGAGGCTCTTGCATGCAGACGCTTCAGCTTACAGTGGTCTGAACATCCCTTACAGGGTGTACAACTCGAAACCAAGAAGGGCTCCTACATTCTCACACTTCACGTAATAGGGTTTGACTAAATCCTAGAATTGGGTACTCACAAACTTTCTCTCGGGGCCAAATTTACAGTGTGGTTTGTGGCCGAGGGCCGCACCGGTGGGGGCGGGGTCAGAGGGGGAGGGGCGGGGCTAAAGCAACAAAAAAAATTGTGACCATGAGGTTGAACACAGGTCCCTGCAGCAGACGCCTTCGTCCACTGAGCCACCAGACCCGGCATACACACATCTCTCTCTCTCCCCCCTCCCTGTCTCCGTCTCCCTCCCCCTCCCTGTCTCCATCTCCCTCCCTCCGTCTCCCTCCCACTGTCTCCCTCCCTCTCCCTCTCCCTCTGTCTCTCTCCCTCTGTCTCCCTCCCTCTCCCTCTGTCTCTCTCCCTCTCCCTCCCTCCCTGTCTCCCTCCCTCCCTGTGTCCCTCCCTCTCCCTCTGTCTCTCTCCCTCTGTCTCTCTCTCCCTCCCTCTCCCTCCATCTCCGTCTCCCTCCATCTCCCTCCCTCTGTCTCCCTCCCTCCCTCCCTCTGTCTCCCTCCCTCCTTCCCTCTGTCTCCCTCCGTCTCTCTCCCTGTCTCTCTCCGTCTCCCTCTCTCTGTCTCCCTCCCTCCGTCTACCCTCCTCCCTCCCTTTCCCTCCCTCCGTCTCCGTCTCCCTCCCTCCCTCTGTCTCTCTCCGTCTACCTCCCTCCGTCTACCTCCCTCCCTCTGTCTCCCTCCATCTCCCTCCCTCCCTCCCTCCCTCCCTCCCTCCATCTCCCTCCCTCTGTCTCCCTCCCTCCGTCTCCCTCTCTGTCTCCCCCCCTATCTCTCCCTGTCTCTCTCCCTCTCCCTCCCTCTCCCTCCCTCTCCCTCCCTCTCCCTCTGTCTCTCTCTGTCTCCCTCCCTGTCTCTCTCCCTGTCTCTCTGTCTCTCTCCCTGTCTCCCTCCGTCTCCCTCTGTCTCCCTCCCTCCGTCACCCTCCATCTCCCTCCCTGTCTCCCTCCCTCTCCCTCTGTCTCTCTCCCTTCCCCTCTGTCTCTCTCCCTCCGTCTCCCTCCCTCCCTCTGTCTCCCTCCCTCCCTCCGTCTCCCTCCCTCCGTCTCCCTCTCTGCTTCCTCCATCTCTCCCTGTCTCTCTCCCTCCATCTGTCTCCCTCCCTCTCCCTCCCTCCCTCCCTGTCTCCCTCTTTCTCTCTCCTCCCTCTGTCTCCCTCCATCTCCCTCCCTCCCTCTTCCTCCTTCCCTCTCCCTCCCTCTGTCTCCCTCCCTCCCTCCGTCTCTCTCTCTGTCTCCCTCCCTCTCCCTCCCTCTGTCTCCCTCCCTCCCTCCGTCTCTCTCTCTGTCTCCCTCCCTCTGTCTCCCTCCCTCTCTCCCTCTGTCTCTTTACCTCTGTCTCTTTCCCTCCGTCTCCCTCTCCCTCCCTCCCTCTGTCACCTTCCGTCTCCCTCCCTCTGTCTCCCTATCCCTCCCTCTCTCCCTCCCTCTCTGCCTCCCTCTCTCTGTCTCTCTCTGTCTCCCTTCCTCTCCCTCCCTCTGCCTCCCTCCCTCTGTCTCCCCCAGACTGCGCCTCTCTGTCTCCCTCTCTCTGTCACCCTCTGTCTCCCTCCCTCTCTGTCTCCCTCTCCCTCCCTCTGTCACCCTCTGTCATCTCACCCCTCAGCCTGGGCTGAGAGAGCTTCCCAGCGCGAGCACACAGCCACACTGAGACAGCTTCCCATCGCGCACACACAGCCGCACCCCAGTACTTCACAGGTCTTTAAAAGACCATTTACATGTTAATAAAGCTTTGTTGTTTTTCACCTCTTTAGGCCCCTGCATCTACACTTTGAAAATCACTGGATTCTCCTGCCCCCCACAGAGCACAGTCTCAGAGTCCGGGCTGCTGCAGTGTTTGCTAACACTATTTAATTATTTTTTTTAAACACAGGTAGGATATCTGAAAGGTCCACGGGCCGCCAAGGAAGGCTTGCCAGGCCGCTGGCGGCCCGCGGGCCGTAAGTGAGTAACCGTGTCCTAGAGGAATTCTTGGCTTCACACCTACTCACATGCTAGGTACACTTAGGCACATCTAGATAGGCATCGTAGGAGTTCGCGCACCTTTATCCTGCATTTTATATTCATGTATTTATTCATGCTTAGTGCAAGATGGTAGAACTGTACTATCCTTTTATATTCACTGTACTACTAATCATATATCTCTGCTACTGTCTAATAGTTGTTTCAGCTCATATATTCTACACAAGAATAACAACTGTTCAATAAATACTGATTGAAACGTCCAGACTGTTTATTCTGTGTACCTCTGAGACAAACTTAGTGAGCACGAATGACTGAGTGAAAGTAAGATTAGGCTCGCTCGGAGGAGATGGGGCAACATGGCCAATATTGGTGCGGCCTACACACCACAACCTGACATTGAAACAATGCCACAGCCAGACTTACTCTCACAACACAAGGATTTAAAAATAATCTACAGAAACTAAAATCACACCAAAAACATTACAGGCGGTAATGTGCAAAATGCCCACGAAACATGAACAAATGCCATTCTGGGTAGCTCAGAAAATAACCCAGCTCGAGGCAGTATTTCCAAATACTACCACGTTTGAAAAACACAGAATGCTAATAATCTGCTTGCCCATGGAGATAACACCACAAGTAGAGGATTGCACCTCTTGGGGTACAGTCTTTGCTGCAATATATGCCAGTACACATGGTATTCCTTCATTGGAGGTGATACCGGATGTATTAAGACAAATACAGAACGAGTACAGAGCAGAGCCTGCTCTGAACTTGGGGATGAAGTTCCTAAATAACTATGACCAGGTATCAGCAATTATACTAGCTAATATTAAAGGGGAAGCACCTTCAGTGGCAATCCGCTAACGCCAAAGGGAATACAGTCCGTTGGATCAACAACAAGAACTGCACAAAATAATTGAAACTACATATGCAGAATTAGGCAGAGACAGTTTGGGTGGGAAAGTTTTAAAACCACAACTGATGAGCAGTCCTGAAAAGGACACTTCTAAGCAGACACCTGCTTCTTCTAAAAAGAAGTGGGATAATAAAAAATAACAAAGTAAGAGAAAAGAGATCTCAATATCGAGGTAGATCTCCTCCACAGGAGCCCTCTGAAAAGAGGTATAACCTTAGGAATAGGGATAATATTAGGAAACCTTCCAGGTATCAGGATACTGATACACGTTCCTCTTGTTCCTTTCAGGGCTCGACGATAAACTCCAAGAGAGAAGGACGGTCAGAACACAAAGAAGAGCGTATAAAGTCCAGAGACAAGCAGCAAGCTCAAGACTATTCTTCTGAAAAAGAAGAAAAGCATAAATCAAAACCTCAGTTTAAGAAGAAGAAAGTTTCAGGCCTGAAGATCAGACATGCCCACAATTCTGAGGACGCAGCTTATGAGCGGGGAATGGGCTCTGACGATGCTAGACAGTGCGGCAGAAGTAACAACAGCGTGCCAGAATCTGATGGAATTTCTGGTGACAGTGGACTTGAATGATTACATCACGGTGGAAACACCAGATACAAGGAGGAGCGTCTCACATAAGTTACACAAGACACAAGCAAAACTAGCTACAAAGGGTGGATCAACTGGATCACACACCTGAGGGGAGCAGACAACCTGGCACTTCAATACTCGCCAAGGAAAGTGTCAACTAGGGGGATGTGGGGAACCCTGGACACTTACCTAGACTCTTATGAACCTCCATAAACACTTAACCTGAGCGCTAACCAATAATAAATTCCAAGCCCAAACACAACATACGGCGACTCTTAGCCACCATGAGCAACCCAACTTGTTCCTTTTGTTGGCGGTCATCTGTACATAGCTAGTATAGATACCGCTAACGGTCTGCCAAGCGTTTATTCTGCCTACTGACCTGCCCCTTTCCTATCTACACCAGTGCTTAATTTATAAAATATGAAGTGCAGGTGCTCAAATGTTTGTCGGAGGCCACACCCACTTTTTCCTGGCTCCACCCACTTACTCTATTAGCTCCACCCACATCTTCAACTGGCACTGAGAAAAGTCAAATATAATACCCGATCTGAATTTCAGAAAGGGAGCCTTCCTCATAGTAAGGTTTTGATAGGAGGTTCCCCGTGAACCATTTTGAAAAAGTTTAAAGCAAAAGTGCATTTAAAGAACAATTTTGGAATAAATTAGCTAAAACCACTAATGCATTGAAAAGGGAAAATGTCAGTGCTCTGTGTGCTGATTGGGGAAAGGACAATACTGGGGGTAGGGCATGCCATTTTTAACAGAGTCTATTAGTTCAAAGATACAACTTTGACATAGCTTAAGTTATTTGACAAAATAAAACAAAATGTTGTGAAAACACTAGTCCAAACAGATAAACTGAATAAAATCATGCAATACACTTGAATGAGTCAGCCACTGTCACTTTCAGTGGCTGAAGGGGTATGGGGTTAATCAGTATAGTAGAGTATTCCGTTAAAGCGATTACTTTTAGAGAAACAAAAAAAAGAAAAAAAGGATGATTACCAATTGGGCTTGTTACTATAACTTACTCTTCTGGAGCTATATGTGCATTTATTAGACATTCAGAATAGTAAAAAAAACATGGAACTATGTAGTTCTGTATGACACAGACAACACAGAGATCAGAAAAGAAGCATATGTTCAAAATATGACTTTTTAATTAAAGATTTGTATCTTAACATAAAGCAAAGAAAAATGTGATCCAAAAAGTCCTTGAGGTACCTAGGCCAAAGGAATAGGTAGTGGCTGGGCAGTTTGAATTTGACCTTATCTTAAATAAGTCATACCTATTATTAGTGCAAAATGACCATAGTGCCATACAAAATGTAATTATATAAAGACAAAATAACTAAAAATAAAATATATAAATACAAATAAATACATGTTCTAAAATGAAAAACAAAAAAACAAGTTAAGTCTTATAAAAACAAAATAAATAAAATATATTAAATAGAACAATAAATATAACATCCAAAGAAGGAAGAGACATAAATATAACAAAACATTAAATACATTGACACTGTCAACAAAGTGTTCTAAATGCAAATAAATAACATATATAAACTAGAACAATTAAATATCCAAACACAGTAAAGCCTAACTTTTCCAAAACATTGCAATGACACATTTTTTCAGTTGGAATGGGCTACATCTATTTTTCTAGAAAAGCCCAGAAAAAGTCTAAATTGCTAGTGCATTCCAAGTCTTCCTCTATCCTTGGTTTACTCCTAGTGTCAACCCTGGCAAGTTTTGTTAGACCAGCCCCCTTACGGTGTGTAGCAAGCGAGCGCAGCAAGGTTAATGACTGCTAGAGGTGTTTGCATGGGGGGGGGAATTCTCCCTTCAAGAACATTTTGTAAAAAGAAAATCCAATGGTGCACAACACAATTTCCATTACATATTTAGCTGTATTAACTTTCAAAGCAAAGTAAATCGTAAATGATGACCTGACATAAGCACCCAGGCCAGAAAGCATGGAAATCTCACACATAAGTACTCAGACAAGGAAGCATGGAAACGTCACACAAAGGTACCCAAGCCAGAAAGCATGGAAATGTCACACAAGCTCTCATGCGATAAACCATGGAAATGTGTGTGTCACACATAAGCATCCATTCCAGGCCATAAACCGTGGAAATGTCACACATAAGCACCCATGCCAGAAAGCATGGAAATCTCACACATAAGTACTCAAACAAGGAAGCATGGAAACGTCACACAAAGGTACCCAAGCCAGAAAGCATGGAAATGTCACACAAGCACCCATGCGATAAACCATGGTAAACTGTGTGTCAAACATAAGCATCCATTCCAGGCCATAAACCGTGGAAATGTCACACATAAGCACCCATGCCAGAAAGCATGGAAATCTCCCACATAAATGCTCAGACAAGGAAGCATGGAAACGTCACACAAAGGCCCCCAGGCCAGAAATCATGGAAATGTCACACAAAGGCCCCAGGCCAGAAATCATGGAAACGTCACACAAAGGCACCCAGGCCAGAAAGCATGAAAATGTTAAGGAAAGGCACTCAAGCCATTAGCCATGTCCTTCTACATTTCAGAAAATAGAAGGCCCAAAAACATTGTGTTATATCTCAATGGTTTGCCCTATAATATTTAATGTATTTCTATTTTGTGGAATTGCTTCAAAAGTGGCAACACATCGCAGTTTTCATTGTGTTCTAATCTAAAACTTTGGCTGACTGATTGACATATATATGTCATATAGAGGGGCTCATTATGGCATAAATATGAATTTCAACATAGCGCCACCTTCCGGACCGTTGCAAGTTTTCTTGTATTTTTTGGTTTCTATAATGGGGACATTTTCATATTAGAGACGGGGCTTATCAGAGGGAATTTACAGTGCCCAATCCTTTCTGAGCACTAGAAACACCCAAATTAATTTGCCCTGGCTAATTTCCATGCCACCTCATTGATATGAATGTTTTATCATAAGCATATTGGGATGACTGTCATGCCCATTATCCATACATTTGCAGGGTATACTGAGAAACAACATATGATAGGAATCGGATTGAAGGATTCCCTGAACCAGCATTTCCCTTTTAGCTGCGCTTGAAAATTCCGGATCTCACAACACTCCACACTGCCGCCCATCTGTAGGACCGACCACCACTCCCTCTATGAGAGCCAGGCCAGCCAATAAGCCAAATGCACCCGAAGCCTGCTGATTGCTATCTTGAGTTAAAGCGTACCGCTAGGGCCAACAGGCGTGGCGGCTTCCGGTTACTACTAGGCCAGGCACCAGGCAGGCAGGCACTGGTCTGGCATTCGAATGAATCACAGACATCGGACTCCAACTGTGAGGATCCTATAATCATCGTATTCGTATATTAGGGAGCCGCCAGAGCCGGGTGAGCTGCCTGCAGCCTGCCTGCTTCCAGTCCCACTGTCCACGCCGGTGATCTACAAGTTAGAACCGGACCAATGCCATCACGCCAGGCCCGGCTTCAGGAATTTTTATTTGGGTGGGCCAAGGGTGCATTTGGGTGGGCCACTGCGGGCTCGATTTGTCGCATATATGTCTAGCCAGGCCTGCTACAGGGCCCTCCTTTATCTCTTCTTAGTCTTATAAGGCCCAGTAAAACACACTCTTTTCCAGATCTCTTTCTAAATGTTATCACTCTCAAAAAGTGTTTTTTCCACGTAATTTTCCCTTGATGGGAAGAGGAGGTTTCTGTGGTCAAGTGACACTTCTCGGGCTCCCTCTGTGCGAGCCTTCAGGGAGAATCTATCTTCATTACAACCTCATCCACCTGACCCCGGACTCTGCAACGCACCCCCTTACAGGCTTGATTATGCACTACTCCTCTCCAGTGCACCTTATCTCACAGCTGACCCTGGGCACCAGCCCCATATCAGGCACCATCGGGCCCCACTTTAATTTTTCCTGGTAAAAACCATTAGTAAAATCACCTTCAAACTTAAAACATTGAATATAGCAGTAAATATATTTAGCACGCACTTTAATGTTCCACAGTAGCCCATATGACCTGACTGCTAATTAAATAAACAAAAACAGAAAGGCCATGACAGAGCCGGCTTCAGCGCTGATGCGAAAGTCTTTTTTCGTGCCGCACCAATAACCTCTTTCTCCGTAAATACCTTGACTACCACCTTCCAACAGTGCCCCTGACCTCCTCCTCAGATTCCCTCACTGCCACACGCCACAAGTGCCCCTCATCTCCCCATAACCCCTCCCCCTCATGACCTCCTCCTCGGATTCCCTCGCTGCCACCCTCCACCAGTGCACCTCATCTCTCTTTAGCACCTCCCCCTCATGACCTCCTCCTCAGACTCCCTCACTACCACCCTCCAACAGTGCCCCTCATCTCTCCCTAGCTTCCCCCTCCCCCTCCACCTCATGACCTCCTCCTCGGATTCCCTCACTGCCACTGTCCAACAGTGCCCCTCATCGCTCCATAGCCCCTCCCACTACTTCCTCCTCGGATTCCCTCACTGCCATCCTCCAACAGTGCCCCTCATCTTTACGTAGCCCCTCTCTCATATGCATTTCATTTGTTGTATAGCGCTACTCATATCAGTGTAGTCAGTGTGTGTCAGTACTTTACACCACGCACACATTATACAGAGACTATGAATCACACCAGTATGTAAATTAGTCTACAGGGAATGTCACATAAGCCAATGAAGATTACAAGATGTATGAATCACACGTCATCCATACTGGTGGGCAGTATATGTTAAGAGGGTTTGGTCTGGGGAAACACAACCTTAGGATTTAAAGAGTATTCCATGGGGGTCAGCTTTACTGATAAAAATGTATATCTGCCCAAACATACTCATTTTAGCAACATTAGAATAATGAAAGACTGGGGAAGTTCTAACTATATCACAAAACAAAAAAAGCGAAGTTCTAACTATACCATTCATGTTTGTTTGCAGCTCTTTGATGACAGTTCATTGGTCACTGTCCTATGTTAGGATTGTAACTTCTGAACTGCAAGTAACACAAGAATCTCTGTCACAATGACAGTAACCCACTGAGCTTCCACATAAAATACAGTTCATCTGCATTTAAAAACTACTAACAGACAAATGATTGATCTCCAGCAGGATCATTAATCCCCAGCGTTATCTGGGCATTTTGTATTGTCTTATTGTTGTCCTGCATCGGCCACGATAATGATAAAAACTGTTTAAATGAAGCATACACAAAGTATATGCCTTGCTGGGCCTGTGCAGATTTTAAAAAGAAAAACTAATAGTAACACATTCTCTTACCGACTCCATTAGTCAAACTTAGTGCCGCAGCCTGATGTGATAAGCTACTGCAGGGGTAAGGAGAGGTGAATAGGAATAAACAAACTTCTTTTCTCCTGCGCTGCATAGAAAAATAAATATCCACGCAGCAGGACAGTAGGCAGAGGTTACCAGTGTCAAAGAAAGGATTTTGCCTTTCGCCATGTGAAAATGAAGGGGTGAAAAAATAAACAAAGCCTCTTTAACATGTAAATGGTCTTATAAAGACCTGTGACCTACTCGGGTGCGGCTGCGATCATCTCTAAAACTGCGTGTGTGCACGCCCGGGAAGCTGTCTCAGCCCGGCTGACACACATAGGGGCGGTGGGGGAGGAGGGGCGGTTAGGGGTGCTGGTGCTAAGCACCGGAAAGCACCGGCACAAATTAAGCACTGATCTACACTAAACTTTCTGCCCCTTTTCCTCCTCCGTTCTCTTTCTCTCTTAACCAGACGAACAGTAGGGGCCAGTTATTCATGTAACAATTTAAGAAATGGGGTTTGTGCCAATCTGGTCTTACCCTACGACTGCTGAATGTAACTGAAAAATTTCAATAAAAATATTTAAAAAAAAAAAAAAAGTTACACGAGATAACACTCCAAATGGAGGGGGAAAAGCCCAGGAAAATTAAAGGTCTTTTTTGGAAAAAAATAAACCTATCATCTGGTTATGACGTTCTATTAGCCAACCAAGATTGGCCGCCTGCATTTGTTATGGAGTGCCCTGAAGGAGAAATGGTAATTTTTCCAGCATTCTCTGACCTCATTCCCATACATCTTAAACATGCATATGCAGAGGATTGGGCAGTTGCCCTAGTTCCAGCATTGTACAAAAATCATGTCGGATGGGATGAGGATTTAACCCACCACGTGATCCCATTAAAAGCTTCACCAAATGCTCAGAGGCAATATCCAATAAAGCAAGAAAACTAAAAAACAGGTCAGGGAGATCTTAGATCAACTTTAATATCAGGGGGTCATTGAAACATGTACCTCACCAATTAACAATCCTTTGTTTCCTTTCATGAAACCTCACAATACAGATTATCTGGTTTTAGATTACAGACATTTAAACACTTGCACAAAGACATTTGGTGTCCAAAATCCACACAGTGCCGCATTAATGAATAACATTGTGCAGAAAAAATAAAAGACCATACTTGATATCTCAAATGGATTCTTCTGCCAAAATATAGCACCTGAAAGCAGGTATTTGACCACATTCTCAGGGTTGGGGTCCCAGCAACAATTTTGTTGCCTCCCCCAGGGGTATAAGAACAGCCTGAGGGTATACTCAGCAAGAGTAACTGAGTCTCTGTCACAGGATCCAAAGTAGCAGAGAAATATGCTACTGGACGTTGGCTTAATCCATGTCTTTGTGTCAAAACTGAGAGTGCACAACTTTCTCCCTCACAACACAACAATGCAAATTCTTTTGTATAATCAGGCATGCCTAAGGCAGGGGCCTCGCACAGACAATTTTGCAATTTCACAAATGCTTCCACGCACTCATCATTCCAGACAATCGGATCTTGTGTCCTTCGGCCAAATGGTTCACTAATGCAATTGTGTCAGTGACACAATCTTCTCGTGTTTTTGATGCCACCAGTAGGTCATCAATGTACTGAACCAAAACTGAATTTCTGGGCATGACCAATGTTTCTAGACACTTTTTCAGGATTTGATTAAGAATTGAGGGACTCTCTGTATACCCTTGAGGAACTCGGCACCACGCCAAGACACTGTCTTCGAACTTAAATGCAAATAAATATTGGCTGTCTCGGTGCAAAGGAATGGAAAAGAAGGCTTGGCATAAATCAATTACTGTAAACCAACCTGCATTCCAGGGTATCTGATAAAGAATCACTGCTGGATTTGGCACTACTGGACAACAAGGCACTACAATTTTGTTAATCTTTCTCAAATCCTGTACTATCCTATATTTACCGCTAGTCTTTTTAAGTCCTATTATTGGCGAATTACAAGGACTACTCATTAATTCTTTTAAATTTGTATTTGTAGGGGAATTTATATAGCGCATGTATACCGACAGGTCTCTTAGCGCTGACAGAAGGAGATTTGCAATCGGCCTGGCAAAGACAGTCCTGGTAATGGGGATATTAAAATGTGTCTCTAAAAAGCAGAGTTTTCAGTAGCTTTCGAAAAGGGAACAAGCCTGGTTCTTTCCGTAAAGCATCTGGCAGTTGGTTCCAAAGACGTGGTAAGATAACAGAAATAGCTCGCCCACCCTTGGTAGCCAGCTTGCTTCGAGGGCAGACTAGCTGGAAAGCATCTGTGGATCGAAGTAAACGTCCTGGAACGTACTTAACCAGGCGTTCCCTAATGTAGCTGGGGGCATGACCATAAAGGGATTTATGAGCGATACATAGGCCCTTAAATTTTGCACGTTGTCTAACAGGCAACCAGTGTAGCTTAAGAAGCAGGGGTGAGGCATGAGACCTCCTAGGAAGGCTGAGAACCAGCCTAGCAGCGTCATTCTGTACAACTTGGAGCCGGTTAGTGAGTTTCAAAGGAAGACCTAGGTACAGCGCATTCCCATAGTCAAGGCGTGATAAAATAGTAGCCGAGACTATGGATTTCATGGAGGAAGTTGATAAAAGGGGTACCAACTTCCTCAGTTGTCTCAAGATACCAGTGCAGGTGCCCACCACTGTGGAGACTTGATGACTCAGCGAGAGTTCTGCATCAATCTTGATTCCCAAGCTTTTCACGACTGGTGATGGACAAGGAGGAGCCCCGAGTTCTTTGGGCCAAAACAGGCCACTCCAGGAGTTATTGATTGTTGGAATGACGAGAACCTCCGTTTTGTCGGGGTTCATTTTTAAAGAATTAACTGTCATCCAGTTAGTGGTGAACCTTAAAATACTTTGAACCGTCTCATGGGCATGGGCTGAGTTGTCAATCCTCAGAATAAGCTGAGTGTCGTCAGCATAATTAAAAACACGACAGTCCAAATTGGACAGTGCAGTCACTAAGGGTTGTAGATAAATATTAAAGAGCAAAGGGGACAGCGCTGAGCCCTGGGGTACGCCACATGGGATGTCACCTCTCTTAGAGGAACAATCACCAAGATGAACCCTTTGCGAGCGACCAGATAGAAAGGATTTTAGCCTGTCAATGCCTTGTTTAATCATTCGGTCAATCTCTAGAGTAACTCCTGCTTTCAGTTCTGGACTCATTTTGTACTGTCGTGTGTTTGGATAAACTGCACCTTCCTTCAC
Source organism: Triturus cristatus (assembly GCF_964204655.1). Lineage (NCBI taxonomy): Eukaryota > Metazoa > Chordata > Amphibia > Caudata > Salamandridae > Triturus > Triturus cristatus. Next base: position 895,024,358 of record NC_140580.1, on the reverse strand, counting down.
CGTCACTTTCACTGGATCTACATTGCCATCAGCCCAATATCTTTTCCTGTAAAATCCCACACTTCTGGATTTACGGTTGTTCTCAACTCTTCTGGCAATTCACTTTCGGTTTTCATGAAAACATCTCATCTACCTCAGTACCTTGCTTTGCTAACATCATCTTGTATACAACATCTTCATCACGGGTTTGGAAAGTGACACCATCTGGTGTAAATAGATTGTGCAGTTCATTTTGCACAGTAGATCCCTTCCTAACAGATTTACTGGACTGGACTCACCAACTACAAACCAATACATGTCTTTAAAATTTGCATGTCTTTAAAATTTCCAATATGCACTTCCATTGGCTTTGTGATTGGGGTTCTAATCTGTTGATTAGACACTCCTACAACTTGGATAGGTTCCCCCGAGACGGGTAGGTTTGGGATGTCTGCTGTTCTCACAGCAGACCGGGTAGCACCAGTATCCAATAGAAAAGTGATATCACTACCTTCCACTTTCCCATCAATAAATCGACCTGACTGATCTACCGGCAAGGATGCGCCAAACACGTACTCCTCTTACTCCTACCTCAGGCACCGTCATTGCAAATAGTCCGCTTCATCATTATTATTCTGTAAAAGATATTGTGAAACCACAGAATTTTTCTTCCCACTTCCTCCATGAAATCCGGCGTCCGCACTGTATTTTTGAGTGATCAAAAAGTTTGGCATAGGAGCTGGTGGCACCTGATACCGTGGAGTAATTACCTGCTGCGGCTGATTTATGATCACTTCATTCTGCGTCTGTGGATTTAAATTTTGGTTTGGACCATTATTGTTCTGAATATTCTTACACTCGTTCTTCCAATGTCCAAGCTTTCTGCACGCATGACAAGGAAACTTCTTCTTTGCTTCCTCTCCATTCATTCGTCCTCTTACTTTACCAACATTCGCCTGTTGATCATTCTGATTCTGCTCTTTCAGTCTGGGTATTTAATTTACTTTCCTGCTGTTCTGCCAATTTCATTTGTGCCTACATCATTCTTTCTTTTAGCTTTCTACGCCGTGCCTCAAAATCGTCCCCGCAATACTTGGCATATTTCAAAATCTTGTCAATCGACTGGCTCTGCCAGCACAACATGTGCTGTTGAATCATCTGACTAATCTCCGGCTTCAAACCATACACAAACCGATACACAAAATGTCCCATATCCTTATCACCAATATTCTCAAAGCCACTTTACTGCTTAAACACTTGTAGTAACCGCTCATAATATGCATGTATAGACTCATTTGGCTCTTGAGTTGTTCTATCTATGTTCACCCAATCTGTTTCTTAAGGAGGAATTTTCCCTTTCAGAAAAGTAATTACTTGGTGATATTTCTTCATCACCTCCATTGAGGGTGCTCCTGTTTTCGAGTCTCTAGCATACTCCTCACTTGACCAATCAACTGTGATCTTACACTCTGTCCATAAATCAGCAGGTACCACTATGTCAAACAGACCATCCAGATTCTTCAACAGAACCTTCGAAACATTCACAAATCTTTCAACCTGTTTGTACCATTCAACTGGTTTCTCTCTTAACCTATGAAAATCCTTTGTAAATGACAAAATACCCTGTCTGCTCCATGGAACATGAACCTATCCACCACCAGGAACCTCTCTCATAGGACACAATCTTTCCGCCTTTTCCGATTCTTTTATTAAGATGACGCATCCTTTGCTTGTGTTTCCTCCTTCTTTCTTGTCCACCTAGTCCTCCACTTGTCAATGTCTCCCCACTTCTGCAAAAAGTTAATTAACTCTTTTTTCTGTAGTTTCTTACTAGACACATTCATATTCTCCAAATCCTTATCAGTAAACTCCACTCTATATGGTTTCTGTAACAATTTTGATCTCCCTATATCCACTCTAATCTCTGAAGCAACCTCTGTCAATCTCTCATGAAACAATTTTGCATTTCTGGTTATGCTCCTACATATAAACAACAACTCCTCCTCATTGTAAAGATTCAACATGTCTATTCCCACATTTCCAGCTATCATTTCTTCCAACTCCACTTTCAATCTGTAAATATCTAAGATCTGTGGCGTTGAGCTTCGTTTGTATATTCCCTCTGCCCATCTTACCAAATCTTCTGGACTGACCGCTGTTGAGCTTCTAGTTCCTAAAGGTACCATAGACCCTTTTTCTTTCAAAATTCCAGGTGTAACTCTTTATGGGGTTTCAGTTAAAGTTTCCCTTATTGGAAGGTCCAATAATGAAATGACTGAATCGCGTTCACTAGCCTGATTATCAGATATTATTACCTCTTTTCTAGGATTACTCAAAGGAATCATTATAGCTTGGAGTTTTGGGCAACTCATTTTATCTCCATATAATGGGATAAGAGGACCTATAGTCACTGGTACTGTCAAAGCTTCTGTATTTAAATTCAATTGATTTATTTTCTGCACTATTTCCTCTCTAGTTTTATTTAAGGCTTCTCTCTCATTATCTTGAAGCACCCTATTAACTGATGTACCATGTCAAATTTGAGGAATTAAGGGTGTTCCCATTACCGGTGCTCTTGGGGTGACTCTACTGGGTCCTTCTTGGTACGTTGGAGGACTTTTAGTTAAAATTTCCTCCAACAATTCGTCATCTGACTCACCATATCCTGTCACATTCATGTGTATTGTTTTCTCCTTAGACTTCCTTCCCGACTGTTCTACAGCCATTAACACTGGCTATAAACCCTCTGATACCATAGCTCTTCTCCATTGCTTCATCTGTCCTTCGCGTGACTCATGCAAATATCTGGGGAAAAATCCTCTGTATGTCTTACTGCCTCTGCATTTCTCTCGATATGACTCAGTCTCCCATTCTTCCCAAGCCTCATACTGAGTTAACCTAGGTCTCGGTTCCAAATCATTCATTCTCATTCTCAAATTCTGAAGAATTCTCCCATTAAACGTACCATGTTCTGGAAACCTTTTGCATATTCTATCCAATTCTTCAACCATACACAAGTATGATATCCTCTTTCCATCATCATAAAGGAAGCAGGAGTTTTTGGTGGCGGAATAGGAATTCCCTCTCTAGTCAACAGAGGCTTATCTTTCTTAAAGAAATTCTTAATTTTCTTTATTAACAACATTTTTCTCTTTTCTCCATACATTCTAGGCAAACGATATATGAAAGAATATTCTGCAAACCCTTGAACTCTACTATCTGTGCGACTCACACCAGCAGTCAAATCAGAATCCAACATACAATTTCTCTTTCGATCAATCCTAACACGGCTTCTATCTTACTAGCCAATCAGACTCAGGCTCACGCTCGTGGTCTGACCAATGCCAGCGCCGCCTTTTGTGACGTCAGTATTGATCCTCACTACTGACCCCTCCTTTACAATCTGCTACTGTTTCACGCCCGCTGTTTCAACCAATCCCACCGCTGCTCTCTGTGACGTCAGTGCAACTCCGGCGACTGACCCTTCCTTCACAAGGTAATACATAAAACGTATTTCTTAATACTTTTCATTAAATTCTTCGTTAATAACAACATAGAAACATTCGCTACTCTGTCTGTTCCACTAAACAAAGGATAGGTTTCGACTTATTCTGGAGTTTCAGAATTACACTTCTTCTACAGCGAGTAAAAACCTCTGTTTACTCCTCATTCAAGCTCGGAAGAACCTGTTACTCTTTCAGTGTCACCCCTACTGGGAAATAAGACCAAAGTTTCATCAGCGAACTCTCTGCTATCACTCACACTCTACTTTCATACGAAAAGAGTCCCTAATTTAACACTGCCAGCCCTGCGTAGCTTCTCAGTGCTATTCCAACAGATGAGTAACCTCACTGCAGTGTGGACAAAGGAGGAGCTATTGTCATCCTAAACACTGCTGAATACAACATGGAATGTAAACGTCAACTGTCTAATCGAAACTATTACACCCTGATTAGGGAGGACCCCCACAGGACAACCCAACAGACTCATAACATCAATGGTGTTTGCGGCAGAATCACAGGGTGGGATCAGCAAGAAGGAATCTGCCTTCCTGATGAGCGACCACCCTAAGATATCCTATGTCTACTCCTTACCTAAAATCCACAAAGAAACTAGACCACCACCAGGAAGACCTATAGTGTCGGGGATTGGGTCCATACTTGAACCCCTTTCACAATTTGGCGACCACTTCCTGCAACCATTGGTTACCAAGACTCTGTCCTTCCTCAAAGACACCACCGCAGTCCTGAAATTTCTTGAAGGGTTAGGTGAGGACATCACTGTCGACCTTCTCGTCCCTCTTGACGTGGAGGCTCTATACACTAACATAACCCAAGATGCAACTCTGGAGGTAATAGAAACAATCCTCAGGGCTGAGGATTGGTCCTCCCCAGTACCAGTGATTTTCATCATGAAGCGCGCGACCCTAGCCCTTAAGGAAAATTATTTTCAATTTGAAGACCAGTTGTACCACCAAACACAGGGCACCTCAATGGGTAGTACCTTCGCACCCAGCCTGGCCTGCCTCTACATGGCCGATTTTGAAAAGAAACACATCCACAGAGAGAGCAACCCCTACCAGACCAATATCCTGGTCTGCTGGAGGTACATAGACGATATTCTCATCCTTTGGCATGGGACTTCAGGCACATGTTTGGAGTTCCGGAAGTGGATAAACACTCTTGACTGTTTTTTAAGATTCAGCAAAAGCCCCTCTTCCACAGAACTCCCTTTCCTAGACCTCCTGATCTCCCTCCATAAAGGAAAGCTTTCTACAAAAACATACAAAAAAACAACTGATAGCAACAGCTTACTCAGGTACGACAGCCACCACCCCTAGCACCTACGCGATAACCTTCCATTTGGACAGTTCTTGCAACTACATTGCCACTGTTGTACCTCTGATGACTACAAACAACAAGCCCAATCTCTTAGTGCAGACCTAGTGGCCAGACACTATCCCAAAAATGTGGTACAGAGGGCCTACAAGAGAGCTAGGATCAACAATAGGGAGGGCCTTCTGAAACCATGCAAATGGACCCCACCAATTTAATCACCTGTGCCACTTCTTTCACACCTGAGTCCAACCACATCAAATAGATCATTAAGAAACACTGGTCTATACTACACACAGTCACCTGCTACCCCACGTTTTGCTTTTAAATGGACTGCCAACATCAAAGACATCATTGTCCGCCTCCCCGGAAAACCTTACAGCAACCACAGCTCTGGGGGCTCCCTCCTGTGACAGGCCACTACCCATGCGGATCATGTAGTGTGTGTCCACTGACACACCCATCTAAACATATTAATCTGGGTCCTTCAGTCATCTGGATCCAGAAGTCCCATGTGAATTGCAACACCAAGAACTGTGTGCCCTTGTCAGAAACATTACATTGGGATGACAAAATGGGCAGTTAAAACTAGAATAACAGAGCACCGTAGCAATATCAGGTGCAGCAAAACAACGACCAGAATGCTCACTCACTACACTGAAACATGCCAGAAACCAGATGAGATACACTGGATGATTCTAGAAGCCCGTGCCAACATATCACAACATGCTTTGCTTACTAAACAGTAACAATAGGTTTTCCAACTCCCTACAAACCGAATAGGACTGAACGATGACAACCCTTGTCATTGCAGTGCCTGCCCAACGAGGAGCTGCCCAATGGTGAACCATGACACCCTCCAGGGTGTGTGAGGGTCCTTGCTCCTAATTGGAGCTACTCCACCTTCATTTCTCCTTCGTCTGAAGGAACACATGGACCCCTCTCCCCATTTTCCTCCCCTCCCCATTACTTAGGAACAGCATACCCTTACTAATTGTCATTAATACATGCAAGACAGTTTTACAGAAATAAGAAGTGCAAGAACACAAAATTTTACATGCAATTCCCCGTTTCATGTGCCCTGTGGAGGGGTAACCAGTAATTCCTCGGTAATACTGCAGCCTGACTTTATCATTTCTATTGGTAACATCAACTACCCCTTCGGCCACGCTCCTCATCCCAGTCCTAACTTAAGGAGGTGGCCCTGTCCCCAAAAGAGCTCTTTGCGCAATGAAACAAAGCACCCTTTAGAAGTATTTTTTTCACCGTATTCCACGCCGAGAGGATGTGGAGTTTATTCTTTAATTTTTCTTGTGCCAAAGCTGGGTGGAAATTTCAGACTGGTATTAGATATAACTCTTTGAACAACTTTGCCATCAAACGAGAATTTTTTATTAATGCTGGATCTAATGGGCGCATATTTTCATGTTCCAATTCACCAGAAGAGCCATCAATATCTCAGACTGGTAGTGAAGGACAAACATTATCAGTTCAAGGCGCTTCCTTTCGGTCTGGCCTCCTTGCCGAGAGTCGTCACAAAAGTACTTGTGCCAGTTGTGGCATCTTTACAGTTACATGGGTACACATATTCCTTGATCTTGATTACTGACTAATATTTGATTCCTCAATTTCTAAGGTCGAAGCCAGTCTGACCAGCATGCAGTTGTCTGGAGTCATTGGGAATTATCATCAACCATCAAAAATCCAACCACCACCTTCTAAGCTTCTGGTCACCAGTGTTTCAGGAATACGAGCACCTGATACTAGTGTCAGACAAGGTGACACAGGAGCTGCAGTGGTGTCTGAATTCCCAGAATATACAGAAGGGAGCATTCTTTCAGTATCCAACATCGTCAGTAGTAACCAGAGACTTGAGCTAGTGGTGCTGGAGGGCAAGTCTAGAAGAAGTGGAAATAAAGAACGGCCGAGCACAGACTGAAAAACCCCAATCCTCCAACTGGAAAGAGTTCATTGTGATTTGTTATGCACTACAGTCTTTTGCTCAACAACTAAAGGTAAAACCGGTCTTGATCAGAACTGATACCAAGTCACCAAAAGTATATGAACAGAAAGGGAGGAACGAAGAACAAGGCTTTAGTAGTCTTAGCTTGGGCAGAAGTAAATATTCTTTCCTGAAAGATGTGTACATCCCTGGAAGAGAAAATATTCAGGGGGTCATACTCAGCTGCAATTTACCATCATCGGTGAACCTTCACCTGAAACGCAAAATATTTCAGGTGAAATGCTGTGGTTGGATCTATTTGCATGCCTGACCAATGCCCTCCTTTCCGCATTCTTCTCTGAGAAGACCTATGGTTTCCATTGCTGAAACTACTGCCAGTCGAGCAACTCTTTCAACTTCCAAGCTATTATTCTCCTCTCCAGTTTTCTTAGAGAGACATCTTCTGAATTTACATCCAACAACCTGCAAATTATGAGGCTTGTTCCTCAAAATCTAGACTGTTCTAGAGAAGTGGCTTCAGATAATCAAATGTCCAGGAACGACTTCACCAGAGTTGTTGTATTCTAAACACTGGAAAAAAAAGAAAGATTGTGTGTGACCTGTTTCAAATTTTGTAATTCTGAGGGTCAGATTTTAAAAAGGCTTAATTAGCTGTTTCCACATTATAGTTAATTCAATTCAATTCAATTAATCTTTATTCAAATTCAAAAAAATGTATCTATAAAAGCACAGGTCAAAATAAATCAATATTAAAATACATAACATCGATATAATAACAGCATCCTACAAAACAGTGCCCATAAAAGTCCGATAAATACAGAATGACATTAAAATATAGCTATAAAGTGCAGTTGGTTACATTTGTTCATTACAGAATGCCTCGATTTCATGGGATCCTAAAAGGGAGATAACATGTGCAGTGCGCGCCTAAAAAATGAACCTTCATCAAATACTCATAGAGGAGCGTGAGCGGACTGCCGCTTTCAAGAAGGAACCTACACGGAAAACCAAAGCATCCTTTTCTAATTTAAGAATTTCTATGTAGACTGTTTTATGATCAATAATGGCGGTTTCCTTAAAAAATGGAATCAAATACAATTTTGTATACATTTGCTAGAAATTACAGAAAAATAGAAAATGTGGCATTGTTTGTCTACTAAGGTTATCACATGGGCATAACATTTGACCTAGCTTAAAATTGAACCCTAGGGGAAAAAGAGCATATATTTCATAGTACCTGCTCTTAGTCGAAACAACAATCCTCTTTCCCAGCGGCTAATATTCTTCAGAAGGTTGCTAGATGGCAGATAAGATGGCGGCAGTCGTACATCTTCTAAGGACATATACCTTGCTACTGAAGATTTCAGGAGTTCTTCATCATGTCTAGCCCTGCTATACTTATCATATAACACCTCCTGAAGCGTTTTTTACTTACACCATCCATATTAGTTGGGTTTAAGAAGATATGTTCGAGGTTTACACTGATTAGATTTTACCGTACGGCAGAAAGCCACGGTATGTCTATCCCTTTTTCACATTTCAGGCAGTCGGTGATTATATTTCTTGTAATTATTGCTGCTGGTTTCTGCCAAATTTTAAGCCAAAGTATACTAGGCCGCGCCCTAATAAAATCCTAAATATATGGCAATTTTAACTCTCCATGGCAGATATACTGTGATGCGGAGATTGGGGCCCCCAGCAATTTCCTACAGTCTGTTTTCCTCACCCTGAATGCCACTACAACCAGTGAAGTCCCAAACTTCCACCCCGTAGGTTGCAACAGGGATACACTGCAATTTAAAAATGTTGGTAATAGGTAGTACCACCTCAACTTTTTTTGGTTGGGGTAGTGACAATACCGAATTAATTGATTTAGCGAATTTTCCCCTGCTGTGTGCCACATGAGTAGTCCAGGAACCATTGGCTGCAAATATCAGCCCCAGATAAAAAAAAGTGCTGGTGCTTAGTAAACTTTCGTTGCCTATGGGGATTGAATTAACAAGGTGCTTTTTTGGACCACATGCCATTATAAAAGATTTGTTACAATTTGTACGAAGATCTAAAACTGCCATAAAATCAACGAAGCCCAGTATTAAAGTGCGTAGTGCATTTGGTGTGCGGCCCATTAGGACCGCATCATCCGCATATAATAAGGCGGGTAGGATATTACCATTAATGATGGGAACATCATTAGTGAGCTTAGGCAGGGAGTCATGCAAATCATTAATATATAAAATGAATAAAAGTGGGGCGAATACGCACCCTTGCCTGACGCCTCTGCCAAAAGTGATATCCTGTGTGACCTCACCGCCTTTACCAATCTGCACCCGGGCCTTAAGTCCCTATGTAGGTACGCTAAGAAATGAACTAAAACTTCGTCCAACCCATATTTTAAAAGAATAGACCAAAGATGTGACCTGTTAACAAAATCAAAAGCTGAAGTGAGGTCCATAAAGGCTAAATAAATAGGGGATTTTCGTGCAACGGTATATTTACCAATAATTATGTTAAGGTTTAGGCACTGTACTACAGTGCCTATTTTGCTTCTAAAACCTAACTGACAAGAAATTAGAATATGTTCATCCTCTGCCCAGGACCTAATCTTATTAAACAGGATTCTCCCAAGGATTTTTAATTTTGTTATCAATCAGGGAGATTGGTCTATAGCAGCTAGGGTTGGAACGATCGCCCTTTTTAAAAATAGGAACAATAATACTAGTAGACCATGTGCAAGGAATTGGAGCAACAGTTAGATTATTAAAAACATTCAATAAAATGGGTGCCCAAAAAACAGGTGTGTGTTTAATAAGATCTATCGGTAGCCCGTCGGGACCAGGGGCTTTATTGCCCAAGCTTTGGTTTATGGCTTCCACCACTTCAGATACGGATATCTCAATCCTTGAGGGTCTTTGAAGGTTATATGGTTCCTCATTCCTTGGTGTGGCTTGATAGATCTTTGTAAAATGGGATACCCATGCTTCGCTGGAAATTGTACAGCTTATAGAAGTTAATGTATGGCCTGCAGTTCTCATCTCCTTCACAGCTGACCAAAAACCATTCCCGTTGTTAAGTTTGGCAGTGCACGCAAGGCTATCCCATCTCTCTTTTAAGACCTCTTCTTTCCGTTGTTTCGTGATGCACTTGTATTGGTGTATCAAATTTTGGAATTCTGAGGGTTGGATTTTAAAAAGGCTGAATTAGCTGTTTCCACATTATAGTTAAAAAGAGAGGGAATTGAGGGATTCAGAGAATATATGGTAATGTTTCACAAACAGTTCAAAAGCATTCAGATTACCTTGTGATTGCGTATGATTATCTTAGATTCCTCCTCAGATAGGGCAATGTTAAAAACAGACCCGAGATTTAATCTATAAGTGCAAAGACAATTTCACTTTGCCCAGCAAATTGTATTACCAGTCAGTGATGAACAATCGGAATAGTCAATATCTGTAACTTTAGTTGTTAAAAGAGGTTTGTTATCATATTTGGGAAAAAGCTAAGATTTGTGTGCAACTGCTGCACTTTTTCTGTCATCCTGCCTAACTAACAAAGGAAACAAGCATTTGCAATGCATTAGGTCTCGCATTTACGCAAGTTTGAGCTATTGACATTGCAAATAACAATGCCTATTGGCATTGTCATTTACAATGCCAATAGCTTTAACTCGTGTAACTGCGAGACCTATTGCATTGCAAATGCTTGTTAGTGTAAGTAGCATGCATAGCTGGAGACCAGAGCTGGACAGAATCAATGAATGAAAAGCCTAAACCAACGCTGTAATGCTTTGGAAAAATACCACTTTAGTACCATCAAAGGGACCTATGGCAGTGCTAGCACGAGTTACGCAAGAAGTTACTTTATCAACACGTTGCATCACTCCCTTCAAGGGTACTCGAAAAAGCAAGTGAAGATCCCTGTCAAACAAGACAAGCAGGAAGTGGGATAAGGGAGTGGGTGGCAAATGGCGTGTACATTTCGCGGGCGCTTTGATGTTCGCAGTGGCCGCGCGGCTCACTGAGAACATCAAAGCACCTGCGAAATGTACACGCAGGCTGCCAAATGGTGCGCGCGCCCGGCGCACATGCACTGTGTGAAAGTGATCGCGATCGCGATCAAAGCGGCCGTGCGGCCCGCGAAAGTGAAAGCAAACGAGTGCTTTCAGGCCTCCAAATGGTGCGCGTGCCCGGCCGGCGCACATGCACTGTATTTGGAGGCCTGAAAGCACTCGTTTGCACTTCCAGATCCCCTATTTACAATTGCTCTTGCGAGAGCAGCGCTAAAGCGCTGTCTCAGGCGAGACCTAAAAAGGTCACCCCCTCTACCTCCAATTGGTGAGTTTCAAACTGTGTCAGAGGTATATATAGCAGCAAGAGATGAATTTCTGAAAAAGGTGCAATGGTGATGGACTTGAGCGATTTCAACTTCATGGGCATGAGCTTGTGTGGTGTCCTCTCGCAGGAAATAGGCATGACGGCCACATGAACCACACCAAATACTTTTCTTTTACATTGTAGGTTATATTTAAGCAAAACAGATTTTGTTAATTTTGCACCTTGAATGCAGCAGTGAAGAAACTACAGTATAAAACATATAATTGTTCTTCTTTTGTGTTCTCCTTAACACACTGTTTGCCAGCACAATTTCCTCCACGAACACAAGACGATAAAACTGGAAGCTGGAAATGTCACGGCGGCATGAGGCCGAAAACTGCTCTGCGAGCCCAGCCTTTGGCTTCCACCCTGACCAACCGGTGAGGCCTTGAAAGCAAGAGGTCGGCCCTCTTCCCCTCTGACGCAATGTTAATTGAAGGCCTGAGAAATGGGATTGGTTTGGTCATGAATAAAAAAAGCTATAAAACTGGTATAAAATCTTCATTGACTCTTCCAAGAAAAATGTGTGGAAAAATAATGAAACAGCTCGACTAATTCAGCCGTTTCAGATCCAGAGCCATTACCATTAACCGACTGACTTATGTATGCTGAAATATTGTGAAGAAAATGACTCTGATATTTGGGAAAGAAGGATCGATCCGGACTTCGTTACTCACTCTTCGAGCGTCTGTCACTCCTGAGAGACAGAATTTTAAGAGAGACCAAGACGGCCTCTGGGGCGTCAAAAAACCTTTTGACTAGATGGTGCACGTATTAAAAGTGTAGTCAGCCAGTAACAATAAGCAAGAACCAAGCCACACCTGCAGGGCCTTACATCATCAGCTCTTCCTTTGGGTGTAACGTGCCTTTTAGTGTTTGAAGCACGTGATATGGACGGGAGCAGAGAGAGCAAGCCCTGGATGCCCCAGTGGCACGTGTGCTCTTGGCCTGATGTCAGAGGGATCGGGGTGCTTCCAACTGACAGATGTTGAGTCTGTTCTGCTCCTGGGCCAGTTCAGACTCCGCTGGGAGCGAGCATGGGCACTTACTGGTTTCACTGATTATTTGTTCTCAGGGATCCGGCAAAATAGGTGCAGATTCTATGTCCTGGCCTCCTGCCTCAGACCATCTTATGCCCCTTCAGGATGTGTGTTGGGCAGGTTTGCATTACCTCCTCGTTAGTCATCCTCGCCACATGACTAACGAAGTGAGCTTCAGCTCCACCACAGAACCCTCCAAAGCAAAAGTTAGCCTCCCATGCCTCCCATCCCTTCCCAATATGGCCGACCCCTACCCCTATGACACTATAAGAGAAGGGCCGGCCCAACCCCAAAGCCTGTTTTTTTTGTTCTGCACTCGTCTCTCCAGAGCGCGTCAGGTAAGTGGTGCCTGCTGTAGCAGGTGCGTGGGTCCAGGGTTGGAGGTCCTGCTCTAGCGGACCCTAGGGGCTTGGACCTTGTTTGTTTCCCCTGCTTGTTGCCCCCGGTGTGTGTGGCGGTTGCTGCTTCCTTTGTACCGGTGAGGCTCTGCTTTAGCGAGCCATGGGTTTTCAGGGGGGGGGGATACGTGGGGGCTGGTCTTTCCGGTTCCCTTGTGTGTTCCCTGTACTCGATGCTGTGGCCTTCCCTTCGCCGCCCGCCTTCCATTGTATACGTGCGGGCGGCGGCTGTGCGGATCTGTCTTTTGGCTCCCACCTGTCTCATTGTATTTTGGTGGGCGGGCGGGTGCTTTGCTTGTCTGCTACGATCGCCTGCTCCGGCGGTCACCTGCCCCGAGCCGCGTATTCGCCTGCCCGCCTGCCCCTCGTGGCGTTGGGGGAGGCGGCGGCTCTGCGCTGTTTGGCTCCGGCGCGGCGGATTCTGCGCCGGAGCGGCCGTGGGGTGCTGTGACGCTGGCTTACCTGCGTCCTGTGGTGCTCTCTTCCGGCTTGGGCTGTGTGCTCCGGAAAGTCTGCTTCCATCACGGGCGGCGTTGCTTCGTGCACGCTGATGGTCCTCGCGGCTGTAGGCCGGCTCGTTGTCCCAGGGGCGGGGCTTCATTGTGGGCTTGTCCCACCGGGTGTATTCTCCCGCCTTCCTTTGCCTTTTAGGAACCGGGGGTTTTCTTTTTTCCTTTCCGTGTCTCGCTGTGCCTGGTGTGTCTTTGCCTTGCTGGTGTGCTGGGATTCTTGCTCTTCCTTCAGGATGGCAGATGGGGATGTCCCTGTTGGGGATGTTCTGTCCTCCCAGGCTCCTCCTGAGCCGATAACCCTGCAGTCCATTCAGGACGTGATTCAGACTGCTGTTTCGGCAGCTTTTGCACAGCGCTCGTTGCCAGGTCCCTCCTCCCCGAAACGTCCTCGCTTGGATCCCTCCTTGGTCTCTGACGCTGAGGGGGAGGAGGAGGATCTCTGGGGGCGCTATGTGCAGGGTCAGGAGTTGCGGGAGGTCCTGCTTCACATCAAGCAGAACACGGCTTTTCCTGCTCCGGCGGCTTCGGACCTTTCTGAAGACTTCTTCTTACAATATCAACGTAAGGAGCCGGAATCGCTGCCTCTTCATTCCTCCGTCAAAAAGGTGTTGGAGGGGGAGTGGTTGGAGATCGACAAGCAGTCCTTCCCGAGATACCTGGCGAAGCGCTATGCCATCCAGGACTTTGCCAAGGATTACCCTTCTTCTGTCAAGGTTGACTCTCTGATGGCGGGGCTGGCCTCGCAGGGTTCCATCATTTCCGAGGACGCCTCATCCTCGGACCCTGTTGACAGGCGGGTGGAGGCTGCGGCCAAACGAGCTTACTCGGCGGCCAATTTTTCCATTCGCGCCTCTGCCTACTTGTCCTACACGGTACAGTCCTTGTTGAAGGATTTCCAGTCCTTGGCGGAGTTGCTGGATCAGGGGGCGGATGTGGTGCCTACCCTGGCGCTTATGGAGCAGCAATCCCGGCTCCTGTCCGACATCTCCTTTGACACCTTGGGGGCTTCTGCTGCGGCTGGGGGCGCTGCCATTCAGGCCAGGCGGCAGATTTGGTTGCGCAATTGGAAGGCGGAAGCTGCCCAGAAGGCCTTATTGATGAGGATTCCCTTCTCCGGCCCGAAGCTCTTCGGTTCTTCCCTGGAGGCGATGGTCAAAAAGTCGGCTGAGGACAGGAAACTGCTGGCTCCCCTTCGTTCCTCCAGGGCCCGCTTTCCGGGTCCCAAGAGGGCGTTTTCCACCTCTACCACTCCCAGGGGGGGTGCGCCCTTTCGAGGTCGGGGTCGCGGCCGGGGCGCCCCCTTCTTCTCCAAGTCCCGGTCTCAGCCTGCTGCTTCCACCTCCACTCCCAAGTCCTGACTATCTTCTGGCCCCGCCGGGTGGCCCTCCGGTGGGCGGCCGTCTTCGCCACTTCCTTCCGGCTTGGGAGTCCTCTGTCTCGGACCTTTGGATTCTTCGGATCGTGAGGGAGGGTCTCACCATCTCCTTCAGTTCCCCTCCTCCGGGCGCCTTCCGCGCTACCCCGCTTCCTTCCTCTCCGGTCAAAAGGGCGGCCTTACTTGCTGGCATCCAGGATCTGCTCGTGAAGGGGGCCATCCGTCCTGTTCCGCCGTCTCAGCGGGGACTCTGCGTTTACTCCATTCTGTTCCTGGTAAGAAAGGTGTCTGGGGATTTTCGGCCTGTTTTGGACTTGAAACGGGTGAATTCTTTCATTCCTCACAATAAGTTCAAAATGCTTTCTCTGCAGGAGATTCTGCCGCTGCTGGTCCAGGGGGAGGTGGTGGCTTCCCTGAATCTTTTGGATGCCTACCTCCATGTGCCGGTTCACCCATCTTCTCAGCCCTTCCTCCGGTTCTGTGTGGGTTCCTGCCACTACCAGGTACTCCCCTTTGGTTTGTCTTCTGCCCCGAGGATATTCACCAAGGTTTTGACGCCCCTGGTGGGCGTTCTTCACCGGGAGGTGATCAGGGTCTTTCCCTACCTGGATGACTGGTTAATCTCTGCTTCTTCTTTCTCGAAGGGGCGGCTTCACGTCCAGAGGGTCTGCGAGGTCCTGTCAGCCCACGGCTTCCTGATCAACCTCCGGAAATCCCACCTCGAACCTAACCAGGACTTGATCTTCATTGGGGGCCGGTTGGACATGCTTCTGGGCAAGGTGTTCTTGCCCCTGGCACGCCGCAGTGTCTTGTGGCGGGATCTGGGGGCTCTTCTGGGGCGGGATTGTGCACCTGTGAGACTCCCCAGATCCGGTCCGACCTGGGCTGGTGGCTTGTGGCGTCCCATCTCTCGGAGGGTCTTCCCTTTCTGGTCTCCCCGTCCCGGGTTGTCACGACCGATGCCAGCCACATGGGCTGGGGGGCGACCTTGGGGTCTCGGTCGGTTCAGGGTCAGTGGGGTCCTCTTCTGTCGTGCTGGTCCTCCAACTACCGCAAGTTGATGGCGGTCCTGCTGGCTTGCCGGGACTTTGCTCCCTCCCTCCAGGGTCATCATGTTTTGGTGCGGACAGACAACCAGGTGGTGCGGTGTTGCATCAACCACCAGGGGGGTTGTCGGGTGCGTTCCCTGTGGTTGCTGTCCCGGGAACTGTTGTCCTGGGCGGAGGGTGCGGTCTTGTCGATCAGGGCGGTCTATCTCCCGGAGTCGGAGAATGTGGTGGCGGACCATCTCAGTCGGGTGTTCACGCCTTTGAGTGCCCTCTCCCTGTCGCCGTCGGTCTTTCGCCTTCTGGTGGGCCTGTTTGGCCTTCCACGGGTGTGTCACGCTTCAGAACTCCTCAGGATCCGGATGATGATATAGGGGTCCACCTCCCGATCTCCCCGGACTCCAACCAAAGGTTACAGAGCCCAGAGGGGATCAGGCGAGGGAAGGATAGGGGAAGGGGTCAGCAGGGATATAGGCTCTGAAATGACAAAACACAATATATTTCTATCATCAGTACCGTCTACACTCATTCGGTCTCGCTAAAGTCTTTAGGCTAGACTCGTGTTATCAGTACACTCTACACTCACTCGGTCTCACCAAAGCACTAGGAAACGTGTAAGCAGTACACTCTACACTCATGCAGTCTCACTAAAACACTTTAGGCAAGAAACGGGTTAACAGTACACTCTACACTCATTCGGTCTTACTAAAGCACGTTAGGCAAGAAACGTGTTAACTGTACACTCTACACTCATTCGGTCTCACTAAATCACTTAGGACACGTGTACACGGTACATTCTACTCTCCCTCTGATAGGGGATAGGCGCTCTTTCTGCGCGGCAAGTCTCGAATATGAAGGCTCCTCCGAGCCGGTACAACTAATCAGGAAGCGTAATCACCGCCACCACTTTTCGGCTTTCGTGCTTACGAGGAAGTCAATAGCGCTATCACAGCGCTAAATGCTGGTCCGACCGCTTGCTCCTCCGAGCCGGTCAATGCTCTTCAGTGAGGCTTGAAACTGGGACGCGCTCTTTCAGCGCAGAATATCCGGCTTGTCTGAGCCGATGAGTCTGGGAAGGGGAAATGCGGGTAGTCGGGGTCCACCTTGTAGACCGCAGCGTGCTCCGCAGAACACCGCCACGTCTCACCTGCCTCCTCGGCGTACGCCGCAGTGCCCCAGCCGCTCCCCGCCTGGTCGCCAAGCTCCGAGGGACGGGGGCGTGGAAACCTTGGGAAATGTCTCCTTCGGTGCTGTTGAATACTTCTGCTCGCCTGAACGCCAAACTCCGATCGACGAACAGGTTCCTCTGATTCAAAATAACGCACGTCTTCTGACGTGCGTGACGTCCTTATAAGGACGCCCATTTCCTGGTTACAGGGTTGCTGGGACTTGTAGTTTTAGATGCTAGGTAGGCGCCTCAGGGCCCGTTTCCTCACAGGGTGGACTTGTTCGCGGAGTCGGGAAATGCCCTCCTGCCCTGCTTCTGCGCTCTCCATCCGTGTCCGGGGGTATGGAGGGTGGATGCTCTGTCCTTCCCGTGGCCTCGGGGTCTCCTTTATGCCTTCCCTCCGTTCCCTTTGATTCCTCGGGTCCTTTGCAAGATCCGTTTGGACCGGGCTCTGGTGCTCTTGGTGGTTCCCGGTTGGGTGCGCCGCTCCTGGTATCCTCTCCTGGGCGAGCTGGCGATTCGGTCTTGCTGGCCGATTCCGGATCTCCCGTTCCCCTTGCGGGGCCCTCCTCTGCCCGGGGAGGTGTTGCGCCGGCTCCATCTGCAGGCTTGGCTGTTGAGAGGGTGACGTTGTTGGCCCAGGGGTGCTCCCCGGGGGTGGTTGCTTTGTTGCAGGGGTCCAGGCGGTCTTCGACCTTGTTGTCCTATTCCAGGCACTGGTCCTCTTTTTCCCGTTGGTGCGGGTTGCTGGGTTCTGACCCGGTGTCTGTGGATCCCATGAGGGTTCTGGATTTCTTGGCGGAGGGTTTTTCCCTGGGGTTGGCTATCTCCACTCTTAGGGCTCAGTGGGCTGCATTGCGGGTCTTCCGCAGTCCGGATCTGGACCTCCTGGATTCCTTGGTGGCCCGCTTGCTGCGCAGCTTTTCTCTGAGGCGGCCTGTGGCTGTTTGCCTCTCTCCTCCCTGGGACCTTCCCTTGGTCCTGCGGGCTCTGCAGGGTCCTCCATTTGAGCCGCTGCTGTCGGTGGATCCGAAGTTCCTCACCTTCAAGGTGGTTTTCTTGGTCGCCATTGTATGGCATGGGGGAACTGGGGTCCTTTCTTCGGTCTCCCCCCTTCTTGAGGATCCTGCCGGACCGGCTGGTCCTGCGCCATGATCCCCGGTTTCTGCCTAAAATTCCTTCCTTGGCTAACCGCTCTCGTGAGGTTTCCTTGCCTTCCTTCTCCCCCTCGGTGGGCGTTCCCTTGTCCTTGTTGGATGTCCGTCGGGCGGTGGAGATCTACTTGGATCGCACCGCCTCCGTTTGTCAGTGTGATAGCTTGTTTGTGACCTTTGGCCCGGTTCGGTCGGGGCACAAGCCTTCTGTTTCCACTCTCAGTCGCTGGCTGAAGCAGGCTATCGTGCTGGCTTACGGGGCCCAGGGGTCTGACCTCCCGGGGACTATCCAGGGGCGTTCCACCCGGGGTGTCTCGGTGTCTTGGGCCTCGCTCAAGGGTGTGTCCACTGAAGAGATTTGCCGGGCGGCTACGTGGTCCTCTCCCCACATGTTCATGGAGCATTACCGGGTGGTCCTGGGGGGCTCTGTTCCTGGGGATTTTGCGGGGGCAGTCCTGAGTGCGGGTGCTGCCACCCCTTGATTTGTCCTTTGTTGGCCTGTTTTATTCTGTGGTTTTCATTTCACGTTGTATTAAAGTTGTTTTGTTAACCTTTCATCGCCTTGGTGGTGTTTTGTGTTTACCATGAAGCCGTTTGGCTTGGGTATGTGCTCACTTCGTTAGTCATGTGGCGAGGATGACTAATGAGGAGGTAATGCCCCGATTACTTACCGGTAATCTTCATTACTCCGAGTTAGTCTTCCTCGCCACATGAGTTCCCGTCCCTCCCTCCCTGTCTGGCTATCAGCTTCATGTTTTGCTTGGTAGTTTCAGGCTTTGGGGTTGGGCCGGCCCTTCTCTTATAGTGTCATAGGGGTAGGGGTCGGCCATATTGGGAAGGGATGGGAGGCATGGGAGGCTAACTTTTGCTTTGGAGGGTTCTGTGGTGGAGCTGAAGCTCACTTCGTTAGTCATGTGGCGAGGAAGACTAACTCGGAGTAATGAAGATTACCGGTAAGTAATCGGGGCATTCACACTGGTACGCTAGGCATCTTACACTGCTCCCCGGCTTGGTACTTCTTACCCTCAGCCACACACCAGGCGTCTCTGTCTCTTCCTTTACCTGATACACCTAACAGTACCTCACAGGCACCAGGCGACTGTGCCCCACTCACCCCCGGACTGACAACCAGTGGTCGAAGTGAGCGGGATCGGCAAGGCACGGCGTGCCCTTACTTCTTTAATTCCACAGTCAGTTCCCCTACTTTCTTATTTTAAACATTTCTCCCGGACGGCCGAAATCACCAAGGCTGATAGTTAAGACTCAGCTTTTGTGGACGGGCGGAACGGGCAGAGAAGGAAAAGGACTCTGTCTTTTCCTTTGTGCCTAGAAGGACTCTGTCTTTTCCTTTGTGCCTAGAGAAGACAAGGACTGAGTCCAGTTCTCCTGCCCCTGGCAGCTGCCCCCCCACCTCTCTGTGTTCCCCCTCTTCCCTCTCTTTCTGTCTCGCTCCTCATTTAGTGAAACCGAGACTTCAAGAAACAGGTATTACCTTCTTTTTCCTCCTTTCATTTATTTGCTCCCCCGTGAAATGGATCCAAAAAAACACTTTTGCTGGAAACGTCCTCTTTTTCTGAAATTTTTCATTTTTTAAGTGCAGTCTAGGGGTGGAGAAAAATAAATCATTCAAAATATGAAAAATAATTAACTAACTAAAGCAAGACAGAGTGGTTGCAAGGTGCCCAGATTGATTTATTCACACCTAAACACATTAGCGCCACTTTACAGTGTTTGTCAGTGAAGCGCTACTTTTGTTTTCTCGTCTCTCTTTGAACAACATTGTTTTCCCTGGGTGGGAAAGTGCACTATTCCTGGAGGTACTGGAATACCACTTGATGGGTGAATTGGAAAACAAAATGTGTACAGCGGCTGTGTGTTCACGAATGTTGTCTTTTTAAACCATACCGCTTACGTTTTGTAAGGATATAAGCAATGGGCAATGAAACAGATGGTGTTTTGTCTAGTAGACGTTTTGACTCATGGAAAGGAAGCGCAGAGGGTTAATGTGCCTGCTGCTAGGAACATGTACCATGCAGATCACAAAGTGCATATAATGTAAATAGGTCAGTGGGTTACTGCTTTTGTCAGAGAGACTCTATTGTTACGTGTAGTTAATATGTAAAACAGAACAGTGAGCTATTAACTGTCATGTAAGAGCTGCATGCAAATTGTAAGGTATAAATTAGAGCGTTATGGTTTTTCCCCAGCCTTTGATTATCCTAATGTTGCAAAAAAGGGTTCATTTGGGTAGAAAGCAATTCTGATTATTAAAGAGAACCCCCAACCATGGTATTACATTTTTAATTCTGAGATTGTTTCTCCAGACCAATCACTATTAAACTATACTGCCTACTAGTATGGTTGTCATGTGACTCCTACACCTTGTAGTCCTTTGTCTTATGTAACATTCCCTATACAGTGATTTACACATGTATGATTGATTGTCTCTGTGTAATATGTGTGATAAAAAGTGCTCTGACAACCTACACGGGTATTAGTGGTGCTGTAAATATTCTGATACTTTATTATTTTGACATTTTTTCACATGCTAACAGTCTCTGCAAAGATTTTTCCTTATTAGTACCAGTGGAACATACAACTGCAGTAGTGAGAAAGGTGACCAGTCAAAATCTACATAGGGCCCTCCACTTCACATCAGCATAAGTCACATTTTTTAGTAACTTTTGATCCGTTTGAGCTGTAAACAAATTATTAGTTAAAATCATCAGACCATGCAGCAGATGATGTATTGTGTGGCAAATGTGGCAGGGGCCATAATTATGTGGAAAACATTTGCAAACTAGGATATTTTGCCATTCATGTTTGAACTGCTCTTGTGGAAAAAGGGAGAAGTGCTGATGACAGAAACTCCATGGCTGGGGGACAAATGGCTTTCGATTCCACTTTTAAGGATATTTGGGACATTCTATGATTGGAAACGTATCCCACTTTGTCAATGTATTTTAATGTCAATAACTCATATTAAACCTTAAATAAACATATGTATCCATAGGTTTAAATAAATAACGTAATAAGCTATAACCGGTTAGTGAAATGGGAAACAAATACAAAAAAAACCGGATAATTTGCTCTTTCTGCCACACCTGTGACTCCGCCCTCTTACTCAATCCTCGGGTTATTCCCGCCCTCTGATTTTCCGCCCACAGTTCCCCTACTTTTTTCCCCCCACTTCGACCACTGCTGACAACACTACTGTCAATCACATACCAGGCAGCTGTGTCTCTTCACTTGGCCTGACACTACTAACAGTAACACACACACAGGCACGTCCCACTGCTGAGTCCCACTCCTTGGCCAGGCCTGACGCTACTAACAGTAACACACACATACCCACGTCCCACTGCTGTGTTCCACTCCTTGGCCAGGCCTGACGCTACTAACAGTAACACACACATACGCACGTCCCACTGCTGTGTCCCACTCCTTGGCCAGGCCTGACGCTACTAACAGTAACACACACATAGGCACGTCCCACTGCTGTGTCCCACTCCTTGGCCAGCCCTGACGCTACTTACAGTAACACACACACAGGCACGTCCCACTGCTGTGTCCCACTCCTTGGCCAGGCCTGACGCTACTAACAGTAACACACACACAGGCACGTCCCACTGCTGTGTCCCACTCCTTGGCCAGGCCTGACGCTACTAACAGTAACACACACATAGGCACGTCCCACTGCTGTGTCCCACTCCTTGGCTAGGCCTGACGCTACTAACAGTAACACACACATACGCACGTCCCACTGCTGTGTCCCACTCCTTGGCCAGGCCTGGCGCTACTAACAGTAGTGCTGACAGATAGAACCCTGCTGCCTCCGCTCACCCATCATTCGTCAGCCCCGTCCTTCTCTCCATCTTCAGCAAGCCTATCGAACGACTCACTTAAAATATTCAAATGTAATAATATTTTTGTATCAGGGAAGCAATCTACTTAACGTTTTAATATATTTTGAGGCGTGAATTGATTTGTTTGAGGAAAGAAGGCAAAGATGTTCATCAGTCAAAGTAATGTTTCACCCTCCAGCTTCACGTGCCTGCCAAGGAGCTCCCTGGGTGTCTGCACACACCTCCCCCACCCGCGTCGGTAAATGCCAGGCTGGGCATGGCAACTGCACCAGTGGACTCATTGATGCCACAAGCGGGGTTTGGGTAGAGGCAGGGGCGTAACTAGACCCAACTTTCAGGGGGAGGGGCCAACTCTTCAGTCAATGGGGCGGGACAAGTATTTCAAATAATGTAGGTGGAGATATCTTCATAGCTAATATGAGGGAAATAAGTGTCAAACTGCAGTTTAAACATATTAGGCAAACACAATCTTATTATAAGTGACAAACTGAAGTCCCTAGATTCCGCACTTAGGCTCAGATGTCTGGTAATGGGTCTACTTGCAGAGGCCATATTGTTGATGGGAGGTGTTTGATCCATTTACTGCACATGGATATTTCGATTTGTGACACGTTTATTTTGCTGTGGTTAGATATCATCCATTGTTTGACATTGAGATATTGTCCGATTGAGTATGAGTCAAGGTCAGATTAGTTTTCATACTTGAGTATGATTTGTTTATTATCTGCTTAACAGTAACACTTGCAATTGAAGGAGCAGATTGGGTGAAATATAGAGCTAAGGTAAATGTTAAAGAGCGGGTAAAGATGTTTGGTACATTAGTTGTAAATTAATGGAACTGACATGACATGAGCAGTGAGATGATGATCTGTCTGACAGAAAAGATGCAATCTGCTTCAGTTATGTGCACTGCAATCTGATGCAGTCAACCCTCCATAGAAGCTTGGGGATGGTGACAGTATCAAAGGAAAGGGTGAGTTCAAGTAACAGGTGTGTGGTGCTCCTGTTTTATCCACTGCTGTTTTAAAATCATCCCGGCAATCACTGCTGCTTAACTGCCTCAGCCATACTAGAATCTGTTTTGGTAATCTTAAAGCAGGTTATTTCCTTTGAATGTGGTGTATGTTTTGAGACAGATCTTTCAGTCGTTCTATCTTTTTTACTAAAAACAGTCTGTTATTAGCCAGCGGTTAGAAGGATCTCTTGGCCTAAAGTCTGTTTGGTTTAGAGAGGGTTTTATGTAAGGCATTTAGAGTTCCTTTGGCAAAATACCTATATTCAATGGCTTGTTGCCTGTTCTGACTGCATTGGCTGCAGAGCTAGTCATTGCCATGGGTCTGCATGCAATTCTGCTGACCCACAGGCATTTGCAACATTGATGAAGAATTGATGAAGCCTTGATGAGATTAAAGGTGAGTGACTGTAGATGTTTTTCTGTTTTGTTATCTGGTAAACTCTATTGAGCTACTGAAATTGTGGTTGCGCAGGGGAAAGGATGCAAGAAGAGTGAAATTGGTGGGTGATACTTAATGCAGGCTTGCCCTCCAAACAGAAAGGGCCAGTGGTGAGGAGGCCTTTAGCTGTACTGCCAAGGAATCAGGATGTTCTAAGGTACTACCACTTCCGGTATTATGGCTTGCAGACCCTTTTTCCTCTGAAATGATCTAGTGGAGCTATTGTTTGTGACCTTGAGGCCTCTCATCAGGTCTGAAGGTCTCTCACCAGCTCTCTCTATTCATATCTTCTTCCCCATGTTAATGGAGGTTTGTTGCTAGTCTCAACTCTAAACCCTATAGGTGCGCTCTCCAGGACATAGAGCAGGTCTCTCTTGAGCAAGGTAGCTGCCAGGTCACAAGGAGTGTTAACTTTACTGTCTCCAGTCAACTTTCCTTGCTCCCAACTCATCGTTCTTCTGAAGAAAAGAAAAGAAAACAAGCTACTCACCATTTAAAAGGCAAGGAGCAGCTATTCCTGAAAGTGTGCATTGAGTAGAGATGGACAATGATAGGAAATAATATGAATACACATTGAGACACAAATATGCACTTTTTTAGTGTTCACAAAATGGCATATTTATAGGAGTTAAGTAGTTATGTAAACATATATGTCGTGAAAAGACCGTAAAATAAGCCATATAAATTTAGGACAAATCATAGCATCGCCTGAAAATGCAGTTAAACTGAGCATGTTATCAGCTGGGTGTGCAGTCATATGTTCTGAGTGCTTGACTGTGACTCACTTAGATCCCAGTTTTTGATTTTTACTTTAGGCTCACACTAATATAACATGTGCAGAGGCCTCCCCCTGTCCCTGAGGCAAATAAAGTCCATAACTGTCATGTGACCTGGAGGCGTGCACCAATTGTGTTCTCATTTTGCTTACAGTGGACTACGGTTTAGCAGGAACAGTGGTGGCGGCACCATACCGAGTTTAGTGAAACTAAAGCCATGATCAGACCTTCTATCTGTGTAGCCGGCACCACTTATGTTAAGTTCTGTATCAATGTGTAACATTAAGTGTATTGTGTGTGTTTGTGGCTTGTGTAGTACACGCAGTATGTGCATGGGTGAGCCAGCGTAATGGAGGGCTGCAAGTCCCATTTTGGAAGCCCCTAGCCTGCTCTGTACACCAGATGTAGGTGAGATTGTTTTCACAGACAGTGGAAGATGATTGCTGTCATTTCTGAAAATGGAAAGAGGTGACCCAGCTCCTTTTAAAATTCACATAGGCAGCTCTTGCTGAGTGGAGCTACTGATTAGTTTTTGTGTGGTACTGTCATTTGGTAGGTGTTCGGGTGGAACTCTCATCTTTGTTATTCAGAGTGAGAGAGATCTTTTACCTGAAGCTAGCCTTTTGTCTGTTCAGTGTGGCTGGTGAAAAGTCAGTTGCAGAAACATCACGTCTCTTTGGGCCTCTATTGCGAGTACTCAATGATGGAAACTACCCTGCTGTGATGAGCATCACTCTACACAAAGGCTCTCTCTGGAGAATCGCCTAGAGAGGACACTTGACAGAAGAACCACTGCAAACCTATTTTGAGATTGCAGACAGATAATCCACATTATTTGCTTAAAAGTGGGAACTACTTACATTTTTGTTGCTCCAGTTCCAAGTCCTTTCACTAAGGAAAGGAGTATTCCACAGGATACTTTGAGGACTGCTGTACAACAACCAAAAATGGTGTCTGTGTGACAATCAGGTTCCCAAAGGAGAGGGCACATCAACTGGAGTAGTTACTTGCTAGAAGAGCTGTACCCCTGACCTGAAGTGCCTGGAAGCTAGCATGCCTGCTGAGAGAGTGAAAGAGCCCGTGAAGCTGCAGGCGGTGTGACTGGCCAGGTAGTGCCAGAAACTGGCAGACTGTAGTGTGGAGGGTCGACCAGGAGAAAGAAGACTGCAGAAAGTGATCTACGAGTCTGAAGAGGGTGTGTGCAATCTCTACAGAAGTGTGGTTCTAAGGGACTCATGGGCAGATAGCCGACCTTGCAATAGGAACAATTGCGGTTGACCTCACTGCTTAAATCAATAGCTGTGCCCATGCCGAATGTAGCCACCAAAACCCAGAGCTGGCAATGGGGCTGACATTACCACAGACGCAAAAAACAATGCCCATGGTAGACAACACCTTTGTAGCCAAGACTTGTGCACTTGATGGTCACCACTGCATTATTTACAAAGTGCATACCGTGGTTGCTACCACGCTGTAGTGACACCTGTGTAAGTGGTGGCCCATCTGCTGCCCAGTGACCCAGAAGCAGGTCTGATGCCTGCCATGAGCCTACACTGGCTCTCATTACCTGCATTCACCGAAGGACTCTTGGCTGTGGCTCTGGCTGCCCCATCCTGCTGTGGCCTACCCAGACAGAGGGCCACTCCTGCAACCATATGGTTACATCCTAGAAGCGGGCAAGATCGGAGATACGTGATGCCGCAATGCATTGAGACTTGCATTGTGGTAAGACTTTGTCTAAGAGACTTTACTGAACTGAGCACAACCATATTTGAACTAGGATACCTGCACCTGAGCCTTGATTAATATCTCACAAAAATAACCTAATGGGGACCAGCCGAAACTCACAAGAGGAGGGACTCGTGAAAGAGAGAACAGGAGACAGTATACCAAGGTGCAATAGCCTAAGTGGCAGTGCATATTATTAGTACCTTCGGCAGTATGCAAATGTAAGCGTGTCAATTCAAGTATGTTTCTTATCCAAATATAGCACTAGGTTAGACAACAGATATTGCTCTGCTGGGTGATCTGAGTTCTGAGTTTGCATACCCCTATACCACCTCCCTGAGAAGTGAGTGAATGCTCCAAAGTGCTACCACTGAGAG
The DNA here is from genome assembly GCF_964204655.1 of Triturus cristatus. NCBI lineage: Eukaryota > Metazoa > Chordata > Amphibia > Caudata > Salamandridae > Triturus > Triturus cristatus. The sequence goes on along the minus strand of NC_140580.1, from coordinate 894,998,317 downwards.
TCAAATGCTCAAGGGGCTGTACGTGGGCCAGTTTGTGAAGCCAAAGTAGTACAGACTCTGGGACATTTGAGGTAAACCCACCTGCCCCCATGGCGGAGGCACAATAGCCCCTGCTTACCCCATGCCCCCTGAACTGTATCTGACACACGCCCTCTGCCAGAAAGGATGTTTATTCAGAGTGACCAACTAAATACTGCAGAGTGACCAACTAAACATTGTATTTCACCTAAGTCTATATAGACAGTGTCATTCACTTAATACTAAGTTTTAAATGGGAGTCAAGGTTACATAAATGGGAATCAAGGGCACATTGGGCTCAGTTAGGAATGGTGCAAGGGGCACTAAATGCATTGAAGGAAAAAAATGAAAGCAAAGATTTTTTGAATAAAACCAATAATTTAAAAAAAAAACTTCACAACTTTTGGATAATCACCGGTACTCCACAACACATGACATTACTCCTCGTATTATATTTGAAGCATTACTATACCTAAGTTAATGTATAATGCAATGATTCAAGTTTTTAAGCACCATATTGAATGTGTTTCAATTCTTCTGAGATGTACTTTTTAGGTCCGGCTATTACCATACCTTATGTGAGCAACAGAAAAAAGCTTTAAGAAACACAACCATCAGAGAGACTTTGGCTCCTCCCACATTTTTACCTTGAAAGCAGCATTTGATTGGGCGGAATTGGTGTGGTGTTGCCAGGAAATATTGGAGTGCTTGTTGCACTTTTATTGACTGCTGAGTGGTGTTTCCTCACCTAATATGGCTACACCATTAAAACACAATAATGTAGTAGTGTGCAAGGTGAAGACCCTCTAAAATGATGTGATAGTATTGGTTAAGAAATTTGGTGAATAGAGCTTCGACTGAGCCGGAGCCGCTCCCCCTACCACATCGCCTTGAGACTCTCACGGGTGAGTAGCATGCTATATAAACCCTTGATTGATTGATTGATTGATTGATTGATTGATTGATTGATTGATTGATCCCAGCAAGGGATTTTCCTCATCCAAAATGGCAGTTATGTCTAGCATGATGACACAGCGGCACCTGAGCCTGTTTGTTTTTTTCCCCCCATTTACGTTAGTGACATTCAAATCAAAAAAGATTTGTTTTGCCCAACCTTCTTTGCACTCTAGAAGTGCTGCTCACTGCAGCCTTAGCCTGCCGTCCTGCATTGCAACAGCCTCCTCCCAATCCCAATCCCTCTTCCTACACAACCTACAACTTCACTTCACTCTCCTCTGCCTCACTGGCTCTCCACACACTGCTCCCATCTCACACATCAGCTGCAACCTCAGCAGGCTCACCTCTCAAATAGTAACCCAGGCAGAGCACTACTGCTATGTAGACCAACACGGGCCCACATGTTGGTCTACTTAACATCATAGCTTCTGAAGCAGCAAAAGCAGCATGTCTGGTCACAGGTGACTCCCTCCCCCACCTTTCTTCTTAACGGCTGTTATGGAGGCCAATGGATCTCAGGGCAGGGCCAATAAGTACCTCTTGTGCTATAATTTCTTCCCCCAGGAGCACCAAACCCTTAGCCTGCAGTCCCAGTCAAGTCCCACACCATTTCAAACCACAGTTGCAGTGCTTCATCCTTAGCTTGCTGTGCTGCTCTGCCTCCTGCTGCCTTCGGCTGCTTTCACCGCTCCCTCTTTGCTGATCTCCACAGCCTAAGCCTGATCCCGGCTCCCACAGCAGCCCTGACAGCCTCACCTCAACGACCTTCCCTATTTCATCCCACAGTCTTAGTACACTCGCCTGTTTTGCATGGGACCTGTAGTTACGGATAGAACTGAATAGGCATCTAGTACTGCAGGAAGAAAAGATATTCTGTGACTGTATTTGTAGAAATATGTGTATGTTCACAAATGTTCTATATTTAATGTACGCTGTGTTACAGGTATGGTCTGGAAGTTCTGAGTGACGGTGAGTGGTGTAAGTGCAGGGTGAGCAGTGTGAGTGCAGGGTGAAAGGAAGTGGAGGGTGAGAGATGTGAGTGTAGGGTGAGTGGTGTGCCCATGTGAGAACTCCGTGACCAGTGTGCTCTTCTGAGTGGATAGGGAGGGTTAAAGGTGAGTCCATGTGTGCGATGGATCACTTGTGTACCTGTGTGACTGTAGTGCAAGCTGTGTGAATGCAAGATAATGTATCCCTAGACACTCCAAGTAATTCATCTTATCCTTGGCAGTTGGCAAGTGGGGATTCAGGTGTAACTTGAACTATGTTTATCGAAGCAGATCCTGCAACAAAATGTTAGCCTTTTGGACAAGACGAAAGTTACTTTTCTAGAGGTGGAGGAGTCATTGAGGGGCAGAACCAGATGCTGAGATCTGGCTGTGGAAATAGTCCTCTTGGAACTTCGGGCTAAGACTTCTTGTGGATTCTGCCACCCACTCCCTCATATCAGTCACAAAGCCGCTTCCACTTCATCTAGTGGCTAAATTGTGCACCGTTAAACTAGGAAACCTGGTTTCAAACATGGTTTACCTGCTAGACAAAATCTGTTTTACCTTAGGCAATTACTGTATTTCACTGTGCTTCCATGTCTTCTATGGTAGTCCTTTTTAAGAGTACCTTTAAAAAACCTTCAATTTAGCATGTCCTCTCTACAAAACGTCCCTTTTATATGTTTTAATAGACTTTACTGTTAATCCATATGTTCTAAAAATCTATGCGGGGTTCACATAACAACTGACTAGCCTCTTGGCTCAGTACTAGCTAGGGCCACTGGAAATATCCGACAGAGGAGGACCAAACAATGCAGCAGTGTTGACTAAATTATAAAACAAGAAAAGGCAAATTTTGGAGCATACTTTTGCGCACATTTTGTGATATTATTACCTCATTATTTTGTCATTTTTACACATATTAACCCTGTTCCCGAAAGAGTTCAACTTATTAATGCCAATTTAACATCTAAATACAGCATTAAGCAACTGAAATATGACCAATGAACATTTGTGAAGGGCCTTCCAGAGTGCAGGAACATGTATCGCCACGTTTTTAGTAAAGTTTTAGTAAAGTTTTATCTGTTTGAGTTAGACATTTTTTTTTAGCAAAATCTATAGATTATGTAGCAGACAGAGGTTTATGTGGCAAATGCGGCAAATCCAATATTATTTAATAAACGCCTAAATTGCATAAATCCAATGGCCCTGCTAATAGCATTGTCATTGGTATAAATGTTTCAACGTTTACGTTTGAAAACTGTGAATTTTGATAAATGTCAGTCAAAGCAGAAATTCATTTAAGTGTCCTTGAAAGAAATATACTTTTTGAAATGTGAATGTTTGACAGATTTTTAAATGATGAATTATATACCAAGTAGAGGGCTCCGTTCCTGTTTGAAGCTTAAAGGCAAACCAGGCCAATGGCTGGGCACTATATATTATTGTGATACATGGCCACGTTTGTATTGAAAATGAAATCATTTCATCCTTTTTACGACTCTAGCCGCAAAAGTCAATAAGAGTGGCGACAGCCAAGGCCCTGGTAGCAGTTAAAATACACAAAGACCCGTGAACCGATAAATGATCTTTTGAAGACCTGTGAAGTACTTTGGATGAGGTTGAGTCTGAGTCTCAACCCACGATAGCTGACAACCTCCACAGCCTGGGCTACTGGACACAACTGGGGGAGGGGGAAGAGCTAAAGCCCTTTCAGCTTAATGGGTGTTACATGCCTGGGTGCAGGACATGGCTTATAATTTGATGAAGTTTTTAGTGAGTAAATACCAGGCAGGATGTAGATTCCCTTGTGATCCAGGACAGAGCGCTGTCTGGGACTAGGGTGACCAACTGGCATGGGTGCAAATTCAGAACGGTAAGTGTAAAAATTCAGGACAGGGGGTCAAATTTCAGGACAAAAAATCAGGACAAAAGGTCAAAATTCAGGACAAAACTTTGGGACAAAAGGTAAGTTTTACAGACACATCAGAGGAAGTTGCGCGATAGTACAAAAGCACGTAAATAGACAACCAATTAAGTACAAGTCAAAATAAGTTTTATATTAGGTTGAGACAATCGAGCACTTCATGGTTTTTCGGTATGTTTGCAGCTTTGAGCAACTGTGCAGGTCTTTTTATGGTATTTCATATGATAATAATCTATTTATATGGTTACTACACTGGGTTGTCCAGTCTGATATTTTGTTAACAATTCATGGTTTTGAGCGGGCATGATTGGTGAGAGAAGTGGTCAGGAAGATCTGCTCTGATAGACTTTGTTACTAGCATCTCATAGCCGAGTGCCATTGTGAGATTGCTGTGATAAACCCACTATAGGAAACGCATTGTGGGTGTTTCAGAAAAGTGGAACTTAAAATATGGAATCTGACTTTGCTTATGGGGGCTTTGCAGAGTGTTGCACAAGCTGATGGAAGTCACAAAGGTGCATTTCCCTGCAGCTTTCCTAAAGAATGCACTGTCAATACACTATTACATAGTTTATTTTTGACGTCTTGCCTATTGCTACAAACACAATGTACATCTCAAGCACAGCTCATGGCACTATGAGACTCTCCCTAAAATCTTACACCTAAAACAAAACATGCAAACATTTACAATTACTAGTATAACATTCAAGTAGCAGTTGGGTGTTACTCAAAATATCATCTATTAAATCTTTCAACCATCATTCAGTCTTTCACCATTCATTCTGTCCTTCCATCTGTGTGCCCATCCATATCCAAAGCTTTTCAACCATTTGCACACCTATCCATCATCTATCCCTCCATCCATCCATCTTTTCACTCATCCATCCATCCTTTCACCAAATCCATCCTTTCACTCATCCATCTACTCTTCCACCCATCCATCCATCCATCCATTCACTCATCCATCCAACCATATACCCTTTCACCCGAGCCATCCTTTCACTCATCCATCCACTCTTCCACCCATCCATCCATTCACTCATCCATCCAATCATTTACCCTTTCACCCATCCATCCATCCTTTCACGTACTCATCCATCCACCAAGTCACTCATCCGTCCACCCATTCATCCTTTCACTCATCCATCCATCCTTTCTTCCAGCTCTCCACCCTCCCTTTTACTCATCCATCTTTACATTCCTCTTTTCACCTATCCATGCACCCATTCGCCCATCCATTCTGTCATATTTCATCCATGCTATCATTCATCCATCCATCCATCCATCCATCCATCCATACTCCCTTTCTCTCTCCATTCCCCTTTCACTTAGCCACCCACCCTTCACCCTTCCACCCACCGATCCAGTTGCAGACAGAAGAGGCCCATCTTAGAACATCACCCTTGCTGTAATTCCTAAAGCAGTGAGTAGGGCGGGGAGGGTTTACTATGCCCCTGCACATAGGCAATCTGAAAACGTGGAAGCCATGAGTCATGCATGATGCACAGTGCCAGGACGAGAGGTGACTGTCACATGGTGTTGTTTCCAGGGCTTTAAGTGGGATGAAAAATCTGGGTGTCTGTCCAAGGAGCGTGTCTGATGTAATTAAGGGTGTGACTTAAAACACCTCACCTTAAAATATATGCTGAACAGAATGTGCTGCCCGACTGATATTTTGCTATTCTATAATTGCATCCAGTAACATTAGACCTACAACAAGCCAGGGCTATTGGCTTTGTCAGTGGATGTTAGTTGCATAAAATAAATAAAAAAGCAGCAACTATGTCTTTATTTTATATAATAATAAAAACGCTTCAGCTCTGAAATGATGAGACTGTGTAAGAACTATAACCTCTTCTTTTTAACTTTGCACGTTTGTTTTGTACATTTCTTCCATCTAACACTAAGAGAATGCCCTGCGCTAGACCACAGCAGGAGGAGGCCACCACATGCTGTAACACCCCAAACTGGCCCATTGTCATTCTGTATGTGGCAATCAGCCACAGACAGAATGACAATGGCCGGAGTGGGGCTGCTCTTATGCTCCTTCTATGAGCACGAGGCAGCCCCATCATGGATCTGAGGTCTCTTGCAGGAGAACAGCTCTGCTTCCCTGCAAGGCCCATAATTACTGACAAAAGGCGCCCGTAAAAAGGATCCTCAGGGACAATGGCCGTGAGGTCAAATTACGGACGGTCTGTAAATTTACGGATGGTTGGTCACCCTCTCTGGGACAGGTGACAGGGAGGCTCGCGAGCCTGTGTTAGAAGTGGTGCTGCGATTCTGAGCTTCTGGCAGCAGTGCCCTGATAACAAGACTCTTCCTGCCTTTGAAGAGCAGTCATGTGATACCTAGGCCAAGAGTGACTTTGAGGAGTAGTGTTGTGATAATGAGCCTGTGAGGGTCTGTGTGGACCGGTGTTGTGATACAGAGCTGTGAGTGTCTGTGATGAGCAGTGCTCTCATACTGAGCCTAAGAGGTGCTGCGACACTGGTCCTGTGGGTGTCTGTGAGGAGAAACAAGGTCCCAAGTGATGGCATGGTCCTGGGCCCGGTTCTAATATCTGGGATCTGGGAGGGCAATGAAGACGAATGTGTAGGCCGGAAAATGAATGGGGATGTCCAGAGTCTCTTAGGTTTAGGCATGCTGGTGGGTGTTGTACGGGTATGACCTGCATACCATCACTACTGGTGGGTTCTGTCTACCAGTTCAGGTTTTAGTACCATTTGATTGATTTTTAGGAACGGCAAGTGATACAGCTCTACCCATCTACATCCACTGGCTGGTGGCGAATCAACAATAGGTAGACTATGTATGCATCACAGAAGAGGGGGGAAGAGATGGAAAGGCTTAAAGGCGGGAAGGTGAAAAGGTACACAACGAGGAAGTGGTGTTGCTCCGGGCCGGCGCTGGCGACAATGCATGCAAATATGGTCTCAAATAGGTTAGCGTGGGTCAGGATTGTCTGGTGCTGTCAAGCACAATATCTGCAGATAGCGTGTGCAGGACAGTTCTCAGTATTCCAAAGATAGGTACTTAAGACAAGGTTGCCACCTATTACCAAACAGAGGGAGGCGGTGCGTAGCTACTGCCATAAATTTCTCCATCCCCAGTATTTCCCATAATTTGTGTAGCATGTCTAAATGTGTAGGTGAGGTCCCAGTACCCCATCTAGCAAGGATGATCTCTTTGGCTGCTCCCAGTGCCGATGTAATTGCTTTGCGTCTACTAGACCGTAACGGGTAAGTGAGTGGATTGGGGAGACCCAAAAGAACATATGGGACCTGGGGATATCAGTTGAAAATATGGTGGTCACCACCTCTAAAACCCCTCCCAGAAGGATTCCAATTTGGGGCAATGCCATAAGAGGTGGGCAAGGATACCCTGCTGCCCACAGTGATGCCAGCAGCCACCATCTGCCGCAGGGTCCCAAGTGGCGATCCTTGCTGGAGTAAGATACCAATAGTGGGCAATTTTCAAAATCATCTCTTTAAAAGTGGTGTTGACGGCTGAGGTTCGGGTGCGGTGTATGATGTAATTTCCCTTTCTATCTGTGAAGGGTCACCCACATTCGTTCCCCCATCTGGCCAGAGTGAGGGACTTTAGAGGAGTCTGGGGTATAACAAGAAGGAATGCATAGAGGTCGGACAAGAGTTTTTTGTTGGTTAAGTGTGTAAGGAGCTATTTCTCAAAGGGCGTGAGCCCTCTACTAGCGTGTGGTCGGAGCCAGGGTTGTGTCACCCAGTGGGCCACTTTCACGTACTGCCATTGTGCCATGTTGGGGAGATTATAAGTGGAATGCAATGTCTGGAAGTCCATGAGTCCCTTGGCATTGAATAAGTTCCCAACTTGCTTACAGTTGGCTTCCCGCACACTGCGAATGCCGATCCCTTAGCAGCGGGCGTAAAGTCCGGGTTGCCTATCAACGGCAGCTGTGGAGGCAATGGTGTAGAGAGGCCATGTTTCAGTTGTACCCTGTCCCATACCCTAACTGTGGCCCTCACTACTGGCGAGACGTAAACACCGGCTTGCCTATGTGGCTTTGGTAGCCAAGGAACCTTCCAATTTATGGATGCCAGCAATCGCCTGGTCTTTAAAGCACCAGTGTATCTCCATGTATGGTCGGGACCATTCCATGATGTAACATAACTGCACCACTTAATAGTAGCAGTGCAGATTCGGGATCCCCAGACCCCCGCCGACAACAGGAGGTAAGCACGGGCTCTGGCCATTCTGGCATGCTTACCTTCCCAGATGACTTCCCAAATGAGGGATTGTAGCTTGTCCAGCATCTAAGGGGGGGGCTGAAGGGAAAGAGTCTGCAGGAAATGAAGGATTTCGGGTAAGAGTGTCATTTTGACTGCTGCTATATGCCCAAGCCATGAGAGGCCATGAGACTTCCATGTGGTAAGATTGGACCGTGTGACCGCAAGGAGGTTCCAATAGTTGTGGGCAGCAGTGGCCACAAGTGTGGGTAGATCTGTAACCCCAAATAGGGAAATCCCTGGTCCGCTCACTGAAATGGAAATAGTGTACTAAGCCGGGCTCTCGCCGAATCGGGGATAGTCAGACAGGATCGAGGATTTCTGTAAGTTGGTCTTGAACCCAGAGGGTCCACTGAATGCCCTCAATTCTGTCATCACCACTGCCAAGATGTTCTCTGGGTCAAGAAGACATCGTCCGCATACAGCATGATCTTGTGTTCCCTCCCAACTATTTGGATGCCCGCTATGCAGGGATTTCGCGAACCCGCTCCGCAAAGGGTTCCATGTAGCGTGCGAAGAGCAATGGGGACAAGGTTGTCTACTAGTTTAGACTGTATATTTTTTGAGGTTTAAGCCTATTGATTTTTTCTGCTCTCTCCAACTGACCCTCCTTTCTCTCCAATTCACCCTGATGTCCCGCTCCCCTTACTCTCTACTTGCTTCCACATCACTCTCTTCACATCATCCTATTCTCTCTCCACATTATCCATCTGTTTCCATGATGTGCCCTTCTCTTTCTCCACTTCATCCTCTTCTCTTTCCACCTTATCCTACTTTATCTGTCACCTGACCTCGCCATCCTCTCACTGTGCGTCAACTCACTGTCACTCCATTTTACCCTTCTATTTCCACCCCACCTTACTCTCTCTTCCTTGCCCTCTCTCTCTTCCTCCCCCTCTTCTCTGCCCCCCATTCTCCTCTCACCCTTGCTCACTCTCAGTTGTCTTTTCGACTTGCTTTCCTTCTCTCCCCGTTACCGTTTTCCTTTTTTCTCCCTATCTTCCCTCCTGCCTCAATCTCCTCTCTATTACCCTTCCGTCCCTCTACTTCACCTTCCCCTCTCTCCACTTCACCCTCCTCTCTCTCATCAGTTTAGGACTCGAGGAGTAGTAGCAGCACAATAATCAGTGCCACTGGAATTATGCAACACGTAAGCAGGGTTGACTACATTTGACAGTGAGTAATGCGAGGTAGTTAGTATTACTTCAATATTTTGTCCTTTTTTACATGTTAACTCTGTCTGAAAAAAGATCTTACCTCATTAGTATCAGTTTAATAAGCAAGTACGGCAGTATGTAGCTGAAAGGTGATAAGTAAACCTTTGCAAAGGGCCTCCCACTGTGCAAATGTAAATGTAAATGTACAGATATTTATACAGCGCAAATCACCAACCGGTCTCTAAGCGCTTGCTTAGGGAACCCGTCCTGGTATTCCCCTGTGAGATAACCCAGCAGGGCATCCACAAGGTGAAAGCCAGGCATCCCGCCGCGAGGGGCCAATGTGGAGATTAAGCAAGCTATTGCCCAGAGTCGCAGAGTGTGAACCCATGAATCAAGTATGCACTGGAGCGAGAATTATCGAGTCCATGGACAATTTATGGACTCAAGAACCAGCCGAGCCGGGAATTGAACCCTGGTCCCCGGCTGACCTCTGCTTCCAGGTCTGCCTACTCTAACCAGTGAGCCACACTTCTCCACATGCTTAGTAAATTTGATCTGTTTTAGATGGCTTTTTGTTCAAATCTACAAATTATGCAGCAGATGATGAATTGTGAGGCAAATGTGACACATCCATTATTACGCCTAAAACGCTACAGTGCCAGAAGGGGGAGCGGTAGGTGCGCGCCGCCCCGGGTGTCATCACTGAGGGGGGTGAAAAAATGGCACTGAGGGGGTGACAAGATGGTAAAAATATGTGTAACTATCTTTTTCCCCCTTGTTTTAATAATTTCAATGTGGGTGGGGGGGGGGTGACAAGAAATTTTCCGCACCGGGTACCACCTGACCTTGCTACGCCACTGAGCAGCGCATAATTCCACTGGCACTGACTATAATCCATTTCTGTCTGTTCATGTTACAATGTGAGAGAATTTGTTGGGAGAGAATAAATGTATGCTAATTATGTTAGCGACCTCCTCACTTTTTATGAGTACCTCGGGAGATTGGGACTAGGCAGGACAGCGGTAGCACATGTTGCCACTGCTTTTCTTTGTCTAATAGGCACTTGCACTGCTCCTTCACATTCTCTATCTGTGTTGTAGTAGTGAAACTTCGTAAGCCTTTTCACGTAAGAATCAAAACATTGTCATTATCATGTGTGTGTGATTATTATAGTGTTGCAAGCAGGGCCACTGGAATTATATGATTCTACGCCTGCAGCATATTCCATACAGTTTTGAGTTTGCCGCATTTGTCACATAAACAATCCATCATCTGCTGCAGAATTTGCAGATTTCCCCCCAAAAATTATGCCTAGCTCAAACGGTTCAAAAGTTACTAAAAACACAGTGACACGTGTTGCTGCGCCGCTCTAGGCCCTTTTTTCCAGGTTGACTAATCACCTTTAAATTGCCTATTGCTGTATTTTGAAGTTAAACTGATACTAAAGAGGTGTACCCTTTGCCAAGACAGTTTTAAAGTATACAAATTGAAAAAAAAAGAAGTAATACTATCACAAAATGTGCTGCATTACGCAGCGTAATTTGCCTTTTGCTGCCACATATTTTAATCAATTTGCAGTGTAATTTGCCATAACTTAGGATCAGCATCACAACAGAAAGGAAAACTACTAAGAGATATATCCCATTTTTTGCACGATTTCACTTACTTTTCTTGATATGGCAAATCCTTCACACTGTTTCTGTCTTAAAACTGTTTTCATCTCATAATTACTGTGTCACAGGAGCTTGTGTTCTCGATATGTTGGGGTGTCTCTGGTACCCCTCCTATTTACACTTGCACAGTAATAGCAATCATCCCTTGTGACCTCCTTACGTCTGTCCCCAGGCACTTAAGGTAGTGGGAGGCATTGGCCATATGCATGAAATCCGCACGATTAGGCTTTGATAGAGAGCCTGTAGTCTGTGTTATTATTTTCATTAAATAAAATAACAAAGGATTGTTTTCTACTTGTGAATGGGTCTTAAGTGGGTCACAAGCCTAGTGTGGGAGGGCCAAGCCCATCCTCTAGAACCGGGCCTGCATGGTCCCCTTTCACCTCCTTCACTCATGACCCTAATTCGGGTGTTCCTCAAAGTTCCAACCCCCCCCCCATCATTTAACGTCTACATGCAGATTCTTGCTTCGCTTCTGCTTGCCATTGAACCCCATTTCTATGTGTACTCATGTCAAGGTTGGAATAAAAGTGCCCCCCATTAGCGAATCATAAAGTGGCTTGTATTTGCAATTCAGGGCAGTTTTGAACTTGTAAAGAGATTGTACATAGGTGTTTTGCAAAGTATTGGAGACAGCATTGATTTGCGCTTGCTGCAGAAAATTTTCGTGGTAAATTCAGAGACATCAACAGTAAAAAAACGACCCACAAGGCCCTAAAACCAGCCCATGCACATCTAAAAAATGGGACCACACCCTGACCTGTCAGATTGACCTATAAGCCAGTCCGACCCTGAGTCGAATGAAAACATCTGATGTTTGGTCTGGCTTAACCCCTTTCCCGCTCATGACGGAGCCGCTCCGTCATGAGCCACGGTTGCGCTGTGCTCATGACGGAACGGTTCCGTCATGTCACGGCCGTTGGCGGCCGCTCCGCCTATGCGGCGCTGTTTCCCCGCCTGTGCGGGGGGACAACGCAAATGGGCGGAGTCATGACGGAACCGTTCCGTCATGAGCACAGCTCAACCGTGGCTCATGACGGAGCGGCTCCGTCATGAGCACAGCGCCACCGCGCTGCCCCCCCGCACCCCCCAGCGCTGCGGCGGAATTCCCGCCGCAGCGAAAGGGTTAAGAAGGGAAACTGTGCAGAATATTATCACACAAGATACTTCAGTCCTGAAACCTATGGTCTCACTTGTCCTATCTCAGTTCGGAAACCCTTGCGCCGAGTCATAAAAAGATATTTGAGAGGTCGCCTCACCCTCCATGTACCATGGCATGCTTCATCATCAGCAACCTCTCACACTGGTGTAGGTCAATGCCACTCCAGTGGACTCAACTGAAGCTCGTAGACCCGGGAGTTCTTATATATTTAATTCAGGACAATTGCACTGGTCCAGCTGAAGTCTTAAGAATTGGAAATACTTAGGGGTATTCCCAAGGAACTTCCTTTATTATTGAGTACCGCTGGTACTGATCAAAGCCAAGAAGTGTGGCAAATAGATGATATATAATGATTCATCTGACTATTCAAAGTATACAGACTACCAACATGTTTCAACCTAGATTTTATTCTAAACAATTGCAAAGATCTTCATCAGGGTACTAGAACACCTCAGCTATACTGTTCATTCGTTCCATGCAAAAAAGGAGAAACTTTCCTATACCAGTTAGACGTTTGATAGGACATAATTCTGTTAGATTTAAATAAAACACAAAGTGTCTTAATATTCAGCAACAGTAGTATGAACCAGATTGGTCAATGAATTTCAAAAACCATATTTCTTATGTTCTGATCAAGAGCATAGGACCGAATCAGAGCAAATACATAAACTTAAAATCATCAATTTAAAATCATCACTACATTGTGGACACCGCAACAATACAAACTATAGCAAAGACGCACAGATGTAAGTTCCTTTCACCTAAGAAATAAACATGCAAAAGAACCACTACAAATGGGTGCTAGTGTATCTGACTCATATTGCTCTATTTTATGTCTGGAACAAATCACTTACCCATGCTTTACTAAACTACAGGCTTCATGGTTCAGTGTAGTCACACAATAATCATGTGTGTAAGTGTTGCACAATGATGGGTAAAAAAGATATATTAAACAACACATGGTAACTGATTGTAGAAGTATACAATAAGGCTTCCTTTGTTTCTGTAAATGAGTACCAGCACCTGTTCTCTGTTCACTGTAAGGAAGCCTATCAATCTTTCCATTCCAGGTTATTCTTGATGTTTTTGAAAAAATACAGTACTCCTGGTGCTCGCTGATTTTTCTCCTTGAGTGGGTGAACAAGTGATTGCTTTGCCTTCCTGAGTCCACTCAGATTGGTATGGAGGATCTGGGCACTAACACCTCTTGGTGGTCACCCCAACTAAATAGGGCTGGGTGACCATCATTGTGACCTGGAAGCTCAGTGGCAGATGGGCAGTCAGAGTCTAGCAATCTGAGGCGAGAGTTGTAGATGCAGCATGTATGTGGATGCCACACATCTGCCATCATATAAATGACTCCCTCAGTGTCCATCTAAGATCCACTAAGTTTTGATTTTCTTTTCATTTGACAGGTTACAACCATCAACAACGACCACAACACTATTGATCCGTCCCCACACTGGGTGCCTGTAATCTTGCTGGGGTATAATGCCAACAGTTCTCTTTGCTTCAACCAGCCTGAGTCCTGTCTATACTGGGAACTACCCATAAGGAATGACATATGATGTTGTCCTAGTTTGGTTTAGTGAGGCTGGTTGCCAAGACCTTTGTGAAAACCTTCACTGATCTTCCCGGGCATAAAAAGCACCAACATCCTTGCTTCTGTCATAATGACGTGTAGCCCTTAAATGGGTAGAGAGCAGGTTATACAATCCAGTCAGCTGTTCTAGCATGGAAGACGCATGATCTTAAAAATGTTGCATAAATTAATTCAAGCCCTTATCTTCAGTTTGGTCAAGTTTCTCAATCTGTTTGGAGGATAATTTATCTATCCTTGCCTTACCCAGATAGTCCCTCACTATTTAGCATCCTCTAACTTCTGGTAAAATTGCTGGAACTTGTCCTCATTGGCAGTTCCACCCACTAACCTATTACCCCTTTCATCCTTAATTGTTTCTATATATATATATATACCTGCATACATGTTCCTTTAGTCTAGAGGTCATTAGGCTTCCTGCTGTATTCCTTCATATAAATTCTGTCCTTTCGTCACAAGGGAATATTCTGCCTTGTTAAGGTCTAATAGCCTGAGTTGACTCTAAAAGCCCAATACCTTCTACCCAAATTATTGTGCTTCCAATGTTTTGTGTAGGGTTGAACAGCTCTTCGTTTTTCCTGTAGCTTTGCCCTTACTGTCTCCTTAATTTTGTTCATCATGCACCTTCAGTAATTAGGCACCTTTCACTACTACCTTTACAGCATCCCAATTCATGTTCACATTGTTTTCTTTTGCATTTTTAAGTACACATTCCTTTAGCTGATCTGCTGCCTTTGTGACTGGTTTGCATATAAGTGTGCAATTTAACCTTCCCATCCATCTGAATCGCTATATGAGCTCCTTGTTTCACACAATATATCACAGAGGCATGGTTAAAGAACAACATGACATATTTTCACTCTGAGCTTCTGTGTAATAGTATGGTCCACTTGTATGCTCTATGTGTCGAGTAGTCTACTTAGCTAGGTTTGTGCAACATTCAAATATCTATCTGCTAGCTACCAGTTTGCTGTGAGAAGGCAAACAAGCATTGGCAAAACCAAAATGTCACTTTCCTGCTGCCATGCACTTACTTATTGGCTTTGCCAATGTTTATTTTTGTTTTCTAGCTATCACTGCATGCATGTTGTTCATCAATGAAATGCAGCAACAACAATAAAATAACCTGCAAAGCCAGAACATCTGCACCCGGTAATGAAGGCGAGACCTAGCCTGCTAAATTTATTTGCTCTAAAATGGAAAGGTAAATTAAAAATACCTATCTTGGGAAAGCTAAACATAGGTTTCAGAGGGTGTTGTATAAAGCAGGAACAATATTTAATAAGACATTTTAACAAAGTATACCAGAATTAATGGCTGTGATAGTTAGCTGGTAGGCCCTTATAGAGCTCTCAGATCAGCCCCCGTCCTTGCACCAGCTATCAGACCCATGAGATGAGTGACACAACATTCACCCTTGTGGCGGTGAAGTTATGGACCACTCTGCCCATTCACATGTTCATAAATTCAGGAAATGTCTTACTACCTGGTCTCTCTATTTTTTGCCTTTGAGGTTGTTGTGGTGCTCTTCTGAATGGTGTGTGCACTATGACATTCATTAATGGTGAATGGTGTGTGCTCCATCTATAAAGAAATACAACATAACCATTAGTCTGATAATGTCTGTGAGGAGCGGTGCTGTGTTACTGACTCCATTAGGGTCTGTTAAACCCCTTGTTTTGATCCTGAGTGTGCCTGGTGTCTGTTGGGAGCAGTGCCTGCTCTCCTAGGATTGACTCGGAACATTTAATTAGAACCTTGGAAGAGCAGGAGTATTTAATGGAACTTTACGAAATTTCCCCTGCAGTTAAACGTGAGTTCCATAAGACAAGGCTAAAATTCTTTGGCCATATATTTTCTGATGGTGTTATGACCCCAGAGCCTGATAAAGTGCAAGCTCTGTCAAATGCTGATCTCCCACAAGGTGCTTCCATGTTGTGTTAATTTCTTGGCATGGCCAGCTACTGTTCTAGATATATGCAAGACTTTGCACTGTAAGTACTCCATTCAGAGAGTTGTCAAAAAAGAATGTTTTATTTCAGTGGTCCCATGAATGTGAGATAAGTTTTAACAAAAATCAAGCGGCATATTATCAAGGACCGCGTTAAAAATTATCGCCGGTTTAGCGGCAGAAAACTGCTGCTAAAGCGGCGATAATGGGCTTGATAATATGCCCTTGAGAATTCCAATACAAGCCCATGCTCTGGTGTGAACCTGGGCTTCTATTGGAATTCTCCAGGGCATATTATCAAGCCCATTATCGCCGCTTTAGCGGCAGTTTTCTGCAGCTAAACCGGCGATAATTTTAACGCCGTCCTTGATAATATGCCCCAAAATAAGCTACTGAGAATGCTACTGAAATGGCTTATTTCAATCCGAAACTTCATACAGAGGTTTTCCTTGATGCTAGCCTAGTTGGGTAGGTGCTATCCTTGCACAGCACAGTGGACACCCGAATGCTCGAAGGCATATTGTGCGAATGCAAGTAGGAGTTTGTCCAAACCAGAACATGCTTACTCACAACTTGAGAAATAAATGTTATCAGTCATGTAGGGGTGTGAACCCTTCCATGTACTGCTGTACGGAAAGCCTTTTACGCTGGTGACAGATCATCAAGCTTTACTAACAGTATTTGGCAATCCAAAACCGAAGATGCCTCCTCGTATTGAACGCTGTGGATTACGGTTACAAGAGTACAATTATAACACTGTGCATCGTCCAGGTCAGTTCATGTAGGATGGTTGTAATGAGACATAAAGAAGACACATATTATAGAGAGAGGAATGGTGTTCATCACGTAAGTAGTCAGATCATCCGGTATACATAAACGTCCAAACAATGATCCTTTAGCAGAAGGCACATGAATGAGTTCAAGAGGACAGTTTTACAAAGCAAAAGATTCCCAAAGCATCGACTTTGTTGCAAATAGTCCTAGTAAGTGAGTGAAAACTCTTCTAATGCAGCACACTTTATCTTCGCATTGTAAGTTCATTAAACTTTCTCACAAGTGTAAAGCAGCGCAAAAGAGGGAAAAAGACAGGCCTGTTATATTTGCTTTAAAATATGTGTAGAAATATAAAGTAATGAAAATACACATTTCTGGTAATAGGAAGAATTCTCTAAGATTCTTTCAATGTATAGGCAATCAGAATACATTATTAGTTATATTATAAAGATTATATATAGCTATTTCATATTACTGCATTTCAAAGTATCAACGTGTAAAATAATCTCAAATCATAAAATATTAATATAGTTTCAAATGATTTATATTAGTACATATATGAAGATCATAGGCTGAAGGCTTCAGAATAGTTGCACTAAAGATGGCTCTGCAAGACCTCTTTTTTTGTGTCACATGTGCACATTTTCACATATGCAATGATGAAATTCAGAATGAAATCCCCTTCAATATCACACGTGAAATTATGTAAAATCATGTTAGATTTCATTAATTCTTTACACACATTAATTATTTCAATAAGGATGGTTAGAAACCTAATAACACGTGCGTACATGTCTTTCAGATAATGCAGAATCTCCCACACTGTGGCTCAAACACACGGCGAAGCAGGAGACATAACACAACAACACCTTTAGAAAAGAGCTTTATTTTACACAATGCAAAGACTCTCTTTTTAGAATAAGGTTTGGGGTTTATACATGCAATGCTCTCTAACAGAAAGGGTTTCCCAGATGCCAAATGCACAACATTCAAATATATATATATATATATATATATATATATATATATATATATATATATATATATATATATATATATATATATATATAGATAGATATATATTTATATGCAAGCAATAATAACACACTTGGTAAATGCTACAGTTAAATGTATGAATAATACTAATGAATAAACAAGCAGCAAATAATATGAGATAACACTCAAGACAATATAATATGGGACGTCCTGCAAGGGATCAGAAAGATATATATACACTAGATACATCAAAATATTACTTTGGATGTGCACCTCACTCATTCACACATCACAAAGAAAACACCTCAAATGATCAAAGCCATGAGCCACACATCACAATATCAATAATCAGAAAGTCACCTCACCCGATCGTTCACTCGACATCCTTGCCAATTCTCGCTGGGGGGCCCGTTCACAGCTGGCTTGGACTCTCGACCGGGACTCAAGTTCCGTTTGTCTTACAGCGGTACGTCTACTCTGTAAGTGAGCTCCCAACTCAGCTGTCAACAAACCTCAGCTGTATAGTCTCAAAACACACACTAGAAGGTTTGAGAATCTTTCCCCTGCACCAAAGGAATACTACTAGGACTGGCCAGCTTCAAAGCAAGCATTCCATGGCAGGAAGGAGTTCCCATGTCCCCTCTACATTCTCGCATGTTCCAGCCTTTATTGTGACGAAGTTCACAAAAGCCTTCCAGGTTACATTAAACAATCTCTCACAAAACAATCCTTGAACGTGATTAACCCAAACAACTTGCAAGCGGGGCTGTGCACGCAGATAAAGCTCAAGCCAGGCAGAGTCCGAATTCAGGATGACATGAGGCCATGTCAATGCCAATAGAACTTAACAATACCACCAATGTAAAACACAGTGCACATTTGTGCACCACTGCTTATAGCATCACATTCTTCATCTCTTAATGTACAGTACAGTGCACATTTGTGCACCACTGCTCATAACACTGCACTTGGAGACCAAAAGTACATTCCACACCTCTCTTACTCTCATGCTTTCAAATGCACATCCCACGCGTTCTGTTCTTGGCAAGGCTGTTCTACTCCGTGACAGCTTCCACTGAAACACTGCTAGATTACAAGAAAGAAACCTTTAAGAGAAACAAGGCATATTGAGGACGTCGTACATTCAGGCTAGGATAAAATAACACACCCAGGTCAATTAAAATAATGGTAGTCAAAGGTCATCACAGGGTGTCAGACCACAAGAGTGCCTCTAGCACTACAGTGCATCACTTTAACTTTTTGATACACATTTAAATGACAATTAAAGCTGGTTATATATTTATGTATATGATTTCATCTATCCCACAATATAATTGCATGCTTTTATGCTGCAGCAAATACGTTTTCACATTTAATTCTTCATGACTCTTTACCCTATGATTAGTGCACATTTATTCATGTGTTATTCAAGATGTCTCATAATCAATTTAGATATGTGTCACGGGATCTAGCTGCTTATCAGCTGCATCAATATCAAAACCTTTCACTGTGTGAAAGCCAGAACTGTTCGCTTTCTCAGTGTTTAAATACCTTCCACCACTGTGTACTTTATAAGCTGACGATTAAAGGCTATTTTTCACTTAAAACGTTTTCTCCCCTCTTTTGATCAACAGATTTTGTAGTATATAAATTACAAGCTCTAGAAGCCCTGAGCAAAGAGAAGGTGAGTGTGTGTGTGTGTGTGTGTGATCTTGTTTAGCGAGGAACTAAGTTTGGTGGTGGCGGGGCTCTTTTCTGTATTAGGTGCCCCATTAAGTGTGCTCCATTTACTTTTGCTATTACAGGTTACATGCCATCACCGGGGAATAGTTCCTTAGCTGCAGGCTGAGATATGGCCTTGTTTATGTGGTGGTGAGTGGAATGCCCAACATGACTAGTCTATGGTGATGATGGGCTCAGTTGGTATCAGTGTTCACATACTAGGAGGATATCACAGTACGTATTAGAGCCAACAGACTAGGAAGGTATTGCAGTCCGTATCAGAGTTCACATATTAGGGGGGTATCACAGTCCGTATCAGAGTTCACATATTAGGAGGGTATCACAGCCATATCAGAATCCACATATTAGGAGGGTATCACAGTCCACATATTAGGAGGGTATCACAGTCCGTTTCAGAGTCCACATATTAGCAGGGTATCATAGTCCTTATCAGAGTTAACATATTAGGAGGGTATCACAGTCCGTATCAGGGTTCACATATTAGGAGGGTATCACAGTCCCTATCAGGGCTCACATATTAGGAGGGTATCACAGTCTGTATCAAAGTTCATATATTAGGGGGGGTATCACAGTCCATATCAGAGTTCACATATTAGGAGGGTATCGCAGTGCATATCAGAGTTCACATATTAGGAGGGTATCACAGTCCATATCAGAGTTCACAGACTAGGAGTGCATCAGCCTCAGTATCAGAGTCCACAGACTAGATTTTTATCACAGTCAGTATTAGTGTCCAGAGACTAAGAGGTAATCGCAGTCGTATCAGAGATCACATATTAGGAGGGTATCACAGTTCATATCAGAGTTCACATATTAGAAGGGTATCACTGTCTGTATCAGAGTTCACATATTAGAAGGGCATCACAGTCCGTATCAGAGTTCACATATTAGGAGGGTATCATAGTCCTTATCAGAGTTAACATATTAGGAGGGTATCACAGTCCGTATCAGGGTTCACATATTAGGAGGGTATCACAGTCCCTATCAGGGTTCACATATTAGGAGTGTATCACAGTCCGTATCAGAGTTCATATATTAGGGGGGGTATCACAGTCCATATCAGAGTTCACATATTAGGAGGGTATCACAGACTGTATCAGAGTTCACATATTAGAAGGATATTACAGTCCATATTAGAGTTCATATATTAGGAGGGTATCACAGTCCGTATCAGAGTTCACAGACTAGGAGTGCATCACACTCAGTATCACAGTCCACAGACTAGATTTTTATCACAGTCAGTATTAGTGTCCACAGACTAGGAGGGAATCGCAGTCTGTATCAGAGTTCACATATTAGGAGGGTATCACAGTCCGTATCAGAGTTCACAGACTAAGAGTGTATCACCCTCAGTATCGGAGTCCACAGACAAGTTTTTTTTCACAGTCAGTATTAGAGTCCACAGACTAGGAGGGTATCACAGTCCGTATCAGTGTTCACATACTCGGAGGAGAGCATATAGAGCATAGTCGGTTTCAGAGCCAACTGACGAAGAAGGTATCACAGTCAGTATCAAACTCATCAGACAAGGAAGGTATCATAGTCCATATCAGAGTCCACAGACTAGGAGGGTATCACAGTCAGTATCAGAGTCCACAGACAAGGAGGTTATCGCAGTCTGCACCTCTGAGACTAAGGCCTGTCCCAGTCAGTCTGAGAGCCCTGCAGACCAGGAGGGTACCACTATCATTATCAAGAGCACTACACTCCAGGAGGTATCCTAGTCTGTATCAGAACCTCTAATACTAAGAAGGTGTCACAGTCTGTATCAGAGCTCCTCAGGCTAGGAGGGTCGCACAACTGATAAAAGTATTGCAGTCCTCGTCGGAGAGCCACAGGCCAGGAAGATATCACTTCAGCTTCACAACCCCACCTTCTATCAAGGGTTCACCTTAGATACAGTTCCAGAGACTGGGAGGTTCTCACATTCACTATTAGAGCCCACAGACTAGTAGGGTATCAGTCTCTGTCACAGCCTCAGGGACTAGGAAGGTATCATCATCAGAATCAGAGACTCAGAGACTAGGAAGGTATCATCATCAGTATCAGAGCCTCAGGGACTAGGTAGGTATCATCATCATCAGTATCAGTCTTGCAGACTAGAAGGTCTCAAAGTCCATGACAAAGCCCCGCAGACTAGGAAGCTGCCCTATCAGTGAAAGCGCCACAGACTAGGAGGGCATTATCATCAGAGCCCCACAGTGTAGGAGGGTGTCCGAGTCAGCATCAGAGATGACAGAGTATGAGGTTATCACGGTCCACATCAGAGCCTTGCAGAGTTAAAGGGTATCACAGTCTGTGTCAGAGCCCCAAGGAACAGGAGGATGTCAGTCAGCGTCCAGGCCCCGCCAACTGGTGGGTATCCTGGTTGGTGTCAAAGCCCTGAAGCCTAGGGGGGGGGATCATAGTCGGCATCAGAGTCCTGCAGAACAGGAGGATGTCACAGTCTGTTCCAGATACGAGAGGAGTGTGACCAACAGTATCCGAGTCCTGCAGACTTTAGGGTATCACCATTCATTTTAAAAGTGCAGCCATTCTTCATAGTATCATACTCCGTGTAGGAGATCCCAGACTAGAAAGGGTATCGCAGCCACCAACAGGTACCGCAGGCTATGAGCGTGTCACAGTCCGTATCAGAACCCCACAGACCAGGAGGGGATCACGGATACTGCCAGAGCCTCACAGACTCCCAGAGGATCACAGTCCAAACCAGTGCCCTGGAAACTAGTAAGGTGACAAGCCCGGATGTACTTAAACTGGAAGAGTCTCTGAAATAGGGCCCTGCAGTCTAGGAAAGCAGTAACAGACCTTCTGCCCCGGAGGGTCTCAAAGAGGAGGGTTTGGAGCAATAAGGCTGTCACACCGGGTCCTGAATCCTAGAGAGGTGTGGGGGAGACAAAGCGCTTTGGTATAGACTTCGCTCATGATCTAAGCCTATTGACCTGATACAGCATCAGTCGAAATCAAAGCGCCTTTAAGTAGGAAGGTCGATCATTTAACCCCCCCTGTATATTATCTGGATGTTAATCTGATTCTTTCACGTTGGGGCAGTCTCCAGACCTTTCCCTCTGAAATTGAGAGGGTTTCAGAGTGGGATCCCCAACCAGACAGGAGTGACACAGGCCTCTAACATAGAAGTGGCTCAGAGCGCGGTCTCTCAGGTAGACTGGGGATACAATGGGGTTTTGGGGCTATAGATTCAGAGTTGCAGATTGGGAGGATGTCAATAACAGCCCCTCAGAATCGAATAGTCTTGGATAAAGGGCCCCTAAAATTAGGAATCTGATGTTCCACTGACAAGAAGGGCCTTAGGCCTCAATTGCAAGTGACTGGGTACACTTTATGTGGCACGGCACCCTATAATTACTGGGTGCAGTAAGCTCCGTTTCAGGACACGACTCCCCCCCCACCCCTCTCCGGCCAGAATAGAAGGGTGTTGGGTTCTAAGACTTTAGATTTTGCTTTTGTAGAAAGTGACCTGAAATGATGGTTTGACCAAGTGGCGAGGTTCACCTCTAAGCTTTATCCATCTTGTCATCCCATACTTATTAAAATATGCTTGAACGTATACAAATACTTACACAAACCTTCGTTCCATTTCTGAGCATGGCTCTTCTGTTCTACATACTACACCTCTGCTTTGTCTTGCAGGAAGACGCCATGGACCGCTACGTCGCCCTCCCCGCTCAGCACAAGATCCTGAAGGTATGCAGCATAAGACAAGTGCTCAGGTGAACCCTAGGTGGTGCTTATACTAAAGCATGTGAATTTGGCACTTGGAGGCAGACCTCCTAATTGAGGCAGCAGAACAGAGGGGAGGATGGCTGGGACATCCATCGATTGGAGGCACACATCTTGATATCACTCACAATTTAATGACTCTGTGTATGTGTTAGACCATTGATGGGCTAGTGCAAGGGGGTGGACATGTTATTACCCAAGACCAGGAATAACCATATTTGGTAAGAGGCCACACCACGGCTAGGCTTCTTAGCCCAAGAAGATAGTCAGACATTGATCGCTCTTTTCACAATGCAAAAAGTCAAACTCACAGACATATGATCTATTATGCATATATATGAATTACACATGCATGTTTGATCTGGATATTTTATCTGTCATAGACTGGCAGGGTAAGACGAAAAATATATATATGTTTTTTAATATTTTTTTTAGTTACCCATGTCTGAGAGTTCTAGACAACATCTGTAACCTCAAGTGATGTATCCTAACAAGAGACGTGTCAGAAAAGGGTACCCATTAGTGAACATAATAAAATGAAAAAAGTGATGACATTTGTCATTAATTAGATTAAAAAAACACTGAATTGTTGGTTTTATCACAATACATTGTAGTTCTATTCTAACTAGACTTTGTTCTAATTCTTAGTCACGTGTCTGTAATGTTGCACAAGGTTTTTAAAAAATATATTCTATTCAACACATACACAATCACACCTGCAGGTACCTGGAAATAGCAGGTGGACTGGTTTGACATTACTGACAAACATCCCAGGTTTTTAACATCTCATGACATTAGCTTGATCGATCCCTTGAGATGCCCTCTGGTCTTCCTGTTCCTTGACTTGAGAGGTTTCACTCACATGAGCTACAAAGATGGCTATGGACAGTGCTGGCCTTCCGATCCTCTTTTAGCATCATCCAGAAGTATCTGTAGCATCTCACTCAGTCCTCAGAGCTCTCGCCTTTAGTTTAATAAACGAGGCCTTATAAAGCGCTTCAAGACCACTCATTCTGACAACACCTACCGGCACGTGATTGGCTTTAATGTTACCACAAGTGGGTTTCAATAAGGCTGGTCTAAGTACTCCATTTGGATGTATCTACAAATATATATTTTCATCTCAGACCGACGGAGACCTGTTAAATTTGACCTCTGGTCTCAGACCAGTTCACACCAGAAGGAATGACCTATCATTCATCACCTTCCTGTATTGCACCTCACTCCTGAATAACATCCAATTGGACTACATCCAGAATTTTACATAGTACTTTGTACTGGAGAATATTTTTGCACATGTCTTTTGGAAAGATAATTTCCAAAACATTGGCTGATTTCCCAGACTTTCACTACTTCACTACGTGTGGGTGTACTTGGGTGACAGCCAACGCACTAACTTTCCTAAATTACTTTGTATTCCAACACCTAAAACAAATATTCCCACAATGGCTTGTTACTGTGGTTGTTTAATGCACTCATCTAAGTAATGCACCAGCACCTGTATTAAATGTTGAAACTATGCATGAAGTGAAATGTTAATTCTGCAATAGCTTCATCCTGCGATTATGAATATTATAAAGAGTTCAACTCAGTAAGTCAGTTGATTAACACTCTGGGGCAGATTTATGAGCCCCTTGCGCCACTTTTGCGTCACTTTTAACATGGGAAAAGTGACGCAAAAGTGGCGCAAGGGGCTCATAAATCTGCCCCTCTGTGTCTGGGCACTTTCTCAAATCCACAGCCTCGAGTACAAGTGCCATCACTGGGGATCTAGGTACATACGAGGATTAAGAAAATAATGGAGGGTGGAAGTTTTTGGGGCATAACATGAGGGGGGTCTGTTTCTGGCAGATTTGCGCATATTTCCCCAGTCCACAGACATTTTGGCTCCTTCTAGCAGCTAAATCTCCTTGTAAAAGTATCAAACTTGGAATTTCATTTCCTGGGCCTATCGGAATTCACGAGCCATTAGTGACGAGGGCTTTAATCGGGTAGGTAAGGTTTCTGAAGCAACCCTGCCTCATCTACAGTAACAAGTCTGTACTCCTGCCTGAGGTGAGGAGAGAGTGTTACGATGCAGCATACAGCGCGACAAAATAACACAACACTTGAAGATGAATCCAAGACTGTCCAGAAAAAAGTGTTATGAATACAATTATTTTTAGGTTGGTTAAAAGAACATATTGGCATCAGTTAATCAGTTATGCCAATCTGCATACTTAGGGTTGCTAGGAAACGCTTGAATATGATGACAGTCTAATTAGAAGAAAGTAAGTCTGTGGAGGGATAATTCCTTGACTCTCTTGACTACATGCAGGATGAGGGCCACGGTTGACAGTGCACTGAGCCACTGTAGCAGCCCGCGGACTATGTTTAAAGTTCCCCGCTGCACAGATGCTGAATGTTATCCTGATGTGCTTTTGCTAACTTGGTTGGGGCACCTACAACAAAACTGTCTATTTCAGCCAAGCTGCCTTGTCACGGCAGCTTGGTTAACATTTTTATTGTTTTCCATAAATAAATTCCCAATGGGATGGTTTGTTATCAGAAACAGAATATGAATGTCTCTGAGACGCATGGAGTTTACTCCAAGCGCCTGCATGTCATTGTCGCTTTTTTCTGTGTGTGATCCCCATACCTTTAATACTGCTCATGGACTGGTACCACGGCATCAAAAAGCCGGGCTGCATAGGGCCACCCTCCCAAGGTTGATAAGCCAGTGATCCTGAGGTGGGTTGACCACTGGCTCATGGTTTATGACCGTGCAGCGACCTTGGGTGCTGCTGTTGGGACCAAGAAGTTGTTAAGGCTATAAATGAGGTAGAGACAAAATGAGATAGGTGCAAAGATCCTTCACCCATTGTTGAAAGATGCTTCTCCTTCCAGGCTCCTGCGCTCACCCCGTGTGAGCTGAGACTTGCGGGGCTGGGAGCTGGGGCACGCAGGAAGATCAAGGCGTACGAGGCATGGAGGCACGCAGGAGGCCACTGAGAACAGAAAACGGAAGGCGCAGTCTCGGGGAGTGCTGAGCAGGTTGGGCGTCTTCCGAAGTTGTTGGCTGCTGCATCCCTGATGTTCGTTCACTACTCCAGACAAGAAAACAAAAGCTGCACATGAACCTGTTTGGGTAACGCGCTAGAGTGCTTATGAATATAGAGCTGCTGAGCAGGAAGCGAAGGAGCGGAGCGCGAGGTTGGTCGAGGGTACAGGACGTAGACCGGGAGGACTCGTAACAACACGAGTACAGAATCCTACGGACAGCTCTACCACAACCGGCCCAGGTACAGACAAACTTTGCCCACTATACCTCAGGCTGTTGTGTCCATTAGGGGAGCGATAGTGCAAGTCTCCCCCACGCCCACCTCTGTTTCAACGCGATACAAACACGCTCCTTAATAACTGAATGATTTTGAGCATCATCACTAGGACCAGCCTTTAAACTTTGTTTTTATTATTGAGTTGTGTGAATTGCTGCTCACTCGTGGATGCATTGGGGGCTCGTACTGCTGCGGAGCACTTTCATTGGTATACACCGAGACCTGGGAGCACATCGGCTCGGTCACATCGGCAGGGGGAGAGCTTGGACTACAAACTGCTGTGGGAGCGGGACTGCGAGGTCCAGAAGTGCTAGCGCCGTCCACCGCGCGCACCTGGTTCCTCTTCCCGCCCCCTTCTCTCCTCCTCTATTTCAACCACGCCTGGAACGCGTACGCGCGGACGAAGAAGCGGGCGAAGACCGGGCCAAGAGCAGGGCCCGTTTGTGCCCGTTCGTGACCGGACCGGGCTATCCCCCTTAATCCTCCTGCTGCCTGATTTCCTGTGTATCACGCGAAACCAGGAGCAAATCCCGGTTGGCTGGAGGATCACAATCTGCCGCAGGAGGTATGGAGAAGTTTCTCATTAGGGCTAACAATATTATTGACAAAGAAATTGTTACACTGGAGAAACGATTGTCCAAGGAACTAATGTCTCTTAAACGCTCCAGTATGGGTCCTTTTGCTAATGCCAAAACTCCTGAAAGACCTACTGACTGCTTGCCTGTAGTGGATGCTCATCCTTTACTACCCGAATCTGCCCCCCAGCTTAGTATTGATTCTGTTGTTATATCTAATCCCTCCACCGTCATTGCTGACTTTAGCCATGTCTCTGATTGTGCAAATGTTTCCCTTTCCTCTGTAATTGATGGAAATTCTCCCCTTCTTTCAACTCAGGGGGGAAAAGAAGGGGCTATTAAGAAACGGAAGAGACAGCATTACAATAAAGGTAAAAATAACGGGAGGGCATCCAAAACAGCTAGAATAGACGGAGTAGCTGCATTGTTGAATTCCGAAGGTGGAGGGAGTTTACCTAGTAACGATATCTCCATGGATAAAATTGCAACCCTACTAAAATCTATTATTTCTCCCTTAGAGGCCAAACTAGATAGGCTTGATTTTAGAATGTCTAATATAGAGAAATCAACTGCTATACTTTTAGCTAACTCCCCCAAGCCTAATAGTTCTGGTCTCCCTCCTAGCATGCCTGCCCCCCAAATTATCCCTTCTACTACTGTGCTCCCAATTCCCGTTTCAATGGCCACAAGCATCCAACATGTTCCCCAAGTTCCTAGTTCTGTTAGCCTAGTTGCCCCCCAGAATATCCAAGTCCCCCCCCCAGGTTCGCATATCCCACCTGCACTTTTGCCTATTGATACCCAAGGGCCCCCACCTGAAGACCTCAAAACTCCAAAAATTAGACGGCCCGACCTACCACCGGAGGCCAACCGGTTCATGGTAATTCTGGCAGGAGCACCTCCATTAGACAAGGGTGAAACCGAAACCTATAGCTCCCTTAAAAACCAAGTTATAAAATGGCTTAATTGGAATCGACCATTACCGGCACATCTGCACAATGAAGTCATCATGGTGAGGAGGGTACCATGGATTGGTAAAACCCCTAAATCCATTAAGGGAGACTGTATTACTGTCAGTTTTAGAGACCCACGTACTGTGTCTTACATATGTGCGGGCGTTAATAGATCATTAGATTCCACTATCCAGACTCTCCCTGTCTCCTTTTTCTTCCCCCCACCCATTAACCCCTTGTACTATGATGTAAGCGATGAATGGACAAGGGTTGAACGTAGGGGAAGACCTTTTCGCCCAAGATACCCCAGATTGCCCCCATTTCAAACCCCGCAGAACACCTTCTGGGATTATAATCGATATAGTTGTCTCGATGGGCTAGAGGGAGTCGACTGACTATCCAGTGCTTTCACCACTGTTCCCCCCCTACCCACCGTGACTAATCCTGTCGATAGCGGGGCTACTGGGGAGGATTATATCTTACCAGTAACGGTTGGCAAAATAACTTCTGATCTACTTGATCTGACCCCCTTAACTTTTGACAAACCTACTGAAGTCCACCTTTTACCACACGATGAGGCTATTGCTGATAGGGGACGTACAATGATTACTCCCTTGGAAGAGATATCAACCCCAAGGGATCAAGGGTACTCTATGATGAGCTGGAATATAGCTGGCTGGCGACAGAGAGCTTCGGCTCTAGGGTGGAGGGAACTTATCCTTGGGTTTGATATTCTATGTTTACAGGAAACATGGTCCACTTTAGACATTCATTTTGACGGTTTTGTTTCCTATAACTGTGTTGCCAAGGAATCTGCTATGGGGAGGGCTAAAGGGGGCCTGCTTGTCCTCATATCAGTCGATCTCCCGATAACTGTAGGCTCATATTCTACTGTTGGCACACATTCACAAATCCTGGAATTACAATCCAAAAAGGGTAGGAACACTTTACTGATCAATCATTACAATAACACATTTGATCCGACCAGCACCCTGGTTGTGGACGAACTGGAAGCCTCCCTAAACGAAATCTGTAATAATTCCCACACAGTTTATGATATCATTTGGGGAGGGGATTTCAATATCAGAACGTGCCCGCACTCTCAAACCTCAGTTTGTGGGTTCGATGGGGATTCGGGGGAGTATTTAGCACATTTTCAACACACCCCATATGGGACTTCCCTTAATGGTCTTCTGTTAAAACTTGATCTAGTTATTCACCAACCAGCTCTTGATAAAGAGGGCAACATTGTTCCCACGTTTAAAGGGAGGGATACTGAGTCGGTTATTGACCATGTACTGATTTCAACCCTTTTGATGCCATTTTGCACTGTGCCAATAATTAAGGACTATTGCCTGAGTGATCATAATGCCCTAACTATGTCTACTCTTATCTGGGGCCCCAGAATTACACATACAGGCAGGGTTGTCGACAATATTGTCCCAAATAGGCCTAATGGAACCCGGATAAAGTGGTGCACAGAAAAATCAGAAAAACTACATAGTGCAGTTGTGGCAGGTGGTTCCAGGCAGATATTTCGCTGTCTGGAAGTCAATGCCCTCCCTAAGGGTATTATAGCGGATTTTGAGGATTTAGGCACTATTATTAATAGAATTTTTACTAACAATAAGTTGATTTCTAGACGGGATAAGGTTGGCTGGTTCAACCAAGCCTGTACGTCAGCGCTAAAAACCCTGAAGCAAGCACTATCCAACCTTCCTAGAGACAGGGAAGCGATTAAAACCTTGCGGTCCAACTATAACACTGAACTTAAACGCAGGAAAAACGAACTCCGGGAACAAGCCTGGGACAATCTGGATTGTGC
The DNA here is from genome assembly GCF_964204655.1 of Triturus cristatus. Classification (NCBI taxonomy): domain Eukaryota; kingdom Metazoa; phylum Chordata; class Amphibia; order Caudata; family Salamandridae; genus Triturus; species Triturus cristatus. The sequence continues at coordinate 894,968,691 of NC_140580.1, read as the reverse complement.
AGCAGCTCTCCGGGATTGTAAATTGTTCTGGAGTACGATTAATGCCCCATTCCTCCAGAAAGAAGATTTCCCAGTACTTACCGCATTAGTAAGCGAAGATAGCTGGGTCCGATATTTTTCAGGAATATTTGACCCCCCCGAGGAGTCTTATGATAAAATTTGTATGAATCCCCAGCTGACCCCGCAGACTTTGGGAATCACCATCCGAGAAGTAGTCACGGCAATTAATTCTAGTAAAGGAGGTAAAGCCCCGGGACCTGACGGGGTCCCTATAGATCTTTACAAACACGATCTGGCCCTTTGGAGCCCCCTATTGACCCAGGTCTTTAATGCTGCCAATGATCTCTCCACCCCGGCAACCTGGAGTGAATCCGTTATTATCCCGATTTATAAGAAGGGAGATAGAGGAGAGGCCAAAAATTACCGTCCCATTTCCCTTTTAGACTCCTCCCTTAAAATTATGAGCCGCGTACTACTATTACGCCTGGAGGAGTGGGCGACTAATAACAATATCCTGGCACAATCACAATATGGCTTTAGAAAGGGTTTGGGGACCATTGACCAGTGCATTAACCTCAACCTTTTAATAGGAAAATATACTAAGGCCAAATCGGGTTCCTTATTTCTTTGCTTTGCGGACCTCTCTAGTGCCTTCGACCTGGTGAACCACTCCCTGTTGTGGACAACCCTTCTCGATATGGGAGCTCCCTCAGCCATTATCCATTTCTTAGCTAGGTTGTATTCCAACCTCACTACTCAGATACGATATGGACCAGCAGGAGAGTGTACGAGAAAGATTATGGTAAAATCAGGCATTAGGCAGGGGTGCGTATTGGCCCCCTTGCTTTTCTCCCTTTTTATTAATTCTATGGAACAAGAACTAAAACAGGTCCAAGCTGACGCACCACAAGCAGGTGGCCTTCCAATCCCAGTGTTGTTATATGCGGACGACACCGTTTTATTATCTAGAACCCCAATCGGCCTACAGCGGCTAATGAACTGTTTTTATGACTTTATCCAGGGTAAGAAACTTAAAATTAACAATTCTAAAACATTCATCATGGTCTGTGGCAAAAAGGTGAATCACCACAAGTCTTTTTATTTTAAAGATAACAGAATTGAGGTTGTAGATAACTTCTGTTATCTGGGCATTACTTTTAACAGTCGGGGCTCATGGACACCTGAACACATTAATATAAAAGCCAGGTTGGAGAAGGCTACACTAGGTGTCTTCCGATTTGCCAACAAATTGGGAAGCCGACGGATCCCAGCAATGCTAAATATTTATAGACACAGATGTTCATCAATAGCACTTTATGGTTCAGGGGTGTGGGGGCACGGGTGTAACAAAGACTTACAAATTCTGGAAAATTTATTTTTGAAACGGCTACTTTGTTTACCCTCATCGGCATCTAATTACCTGGTCCACGAGGAATTAAGGTTGGACCATATAGCCGATCTGATTGAATTGAGACCCCTCCTGGTATGGAGGTCTATTTGGCTGAAGGACGAAACAGGTTTCACAAAGAGCATTATCCAAGATTGTCTGTCTTTGGATAATTTCAAGAATATTCCATGGATAAAGTATGTGTCCACTACTTTTAGAGACATCTTTGATTTGGATGTACGCAAAGATCCCGAGATTGTAACCACTTTATCCAAAAAGGAAGTGAAAGAGGAATTTTTGAGGGTAAAATTCGTTAAACGGAAAGCAGACACAAGTAATTACTCAACTCATGCTTTCTATTCCTCCAATGCAAACGAGGGTCCTGGTTTGCCTCTCTATCTCCAAATAATCTACAGGCAATCTCACCAATTCGTCCTATCCAGACTTAGACTTGGTATTGTCCACAATCTTGTGGCCTTTCCTATAATGAAACACTATACAACTTCTGCCTGTCCATGTGATGAATTAACCAAGCAAAGTACCCTTCATTTTATGTTAATCTGCCCCCTTTACAAAGCCCTACGTATTGTTTACTTGAAACCGTTATTTAAAAAACATTCTGTGTCTTCTACCTCAAATGCCATGAAATTGTTATTTTCACTTGCTAGCCCGGATTTGTGTTTTTATATAGCAACTTTTATTCTGAAATCTGTTGCTGCAAGAAAAAGTATGGTTTTTTAGCTATTTTCTCTGGTTTTTTTACTGCTGACTTCTGTATGCCCTGTAAACAACCCATGATGATATGTATTTTTCCTGTGTAATGTCACATGTATGTTTTTATCCATGTACTTTTATGACGTTTTTTAACTGTCGAATAAAGTTTATGAACTGAACTGAAAGATGTCCTGTTGACTACCATTGAGTGGTTGCTCTCCGTATGGCCTAGGAATTTGTCCATTACAGCCAAAGCTGTGAGTGTTTTCACCACACTTGCATGCAATTTTGCTTACCATTCCTCTCACAAACCTTTAGGAACAAAGACAAGTGTCACATAAGCTAAAAACGACATCTACATAAGTTACACACATAAGTAAATTAGAGACTCACACATATCACAGACTTTTACCCTTAGTGAATTATGGATAATTAGGCAGTGGCACACCCGCGCCTTAACCTCCACTTTCTGTCACGTTCAGAACCGGCATGAAGAAGTGAAGAAGCAGCTCCTGGACGTGCAGGTGCAGTATAACTCTCTAAAGCTGGAAAACCGGCGAGCGTTGGAGAGCCACCACCAGAAATATGCACAGCAGCAGCTGGAGAATGAGAACCACGTGGTGATGTTGCTGGGTGAGTGCAGGGAAGGAGCCATCTTGGGCAGACCTAGACTTGGGTTCAGGAGCCATGTTCTCCTCTGATCCTAAAACACATACTCACACTCACACACTCATAATTGTGAGGCATCCGTGAATAAGTTGTGGATCCAAATATTGACACCCTGATAGTGAAAGAGGGAGGCTAGTTTACTAAAATGAATCTCAAATGGAACTCCATATCATATGAGGTTTTTTAAATGTATTTACTTGTGTTTCCCCTTGTAGGTTCACTGTACTTGTTTTTAAATAGTAATTTGGTACTAGAACATTTTAAATATCTGATGTTTGTTGACACTCTATGTGGGATGTTTATGGATATTGCACCCACCCTAGAGCCTTCCACTCACTCAGGTGTATGTATATTTGTTTTATTTAACACAAACCTAGAGAGAAGGCAGTGGAGTTCTGTATCTGGACAAAGAGAAAGATAGAGTCGACAAGTGATTGGAGAGGTAGCTGTGTTCTGAGAGAGGTGGATTGATGCTTGTCATAGAGTAATTTAGCGCTACCTGCACAAGGCATGAAGTGAGTTACAAGGCCAAGCAGTTACACTGGGACAAGTGCAATCAGCATTACAATTGTACAACCTAAGTCCCAAATGCAGCCCATAGTTTCCATTAAAATGCATTGCGTAAATACATGTTTTAATAGTTCCAAGCTGACTACTGGTCATTTTCCTAGAAGAAACCTTTGGTAAAGTGAGGAAAGGGACTTCAAATCCTAGAAGAAACGTTGGGTAATGTAAGGGATCAAACTTCCAAATACAGACCATTATAGGTATTTGCCCCTGAATATCTGTTGGATGCTCACATGAAAATGTTTCTTCCTTTACTGGTAACAAAAGCCTCTTCTGAAGTGAGAACAAATATACATTTTGAAACACACAATTGAGACTGAGAAGAGAGCTCACATCATACAATCTTCCCTGGTAATCACAAACATACACTAATGATACGTAGGTTTTGAGTGGACGTGAGATACTGTCTACCAACCTTTCAGTGATATGTACAAAGATTGTAACCAAAGTTCATTTGGAGCCCAGTATTAATTCAATATACTATATCTGGGAACTCCTGAAATCGGTAAATTCATCTTGGTGGTAATCACCAACCTAGGTGTGGAGAGGGCACCGATGATTAAGCATGGCACGATTTTTAGTAGGTGAGGTGTCCTCTTCCAATATCTCTATATGCTTGTGATTAGCTGGGGGACAATATCTCATGTCCCCTAAATACCTACATACCACTAGTACATATTTTAACAAATATACATCAGTGCCCCTTCATATCCAATTTGGAATACTGCACGCATTCATAAAAAGAAAGGCAAAATATGTTTTCTGCATTTCCACTTGCCTGATTTCCACCAGCAGGAAGTAGGTGCTGAGGTCTAGGACAGTGCTTAATTTGTTTAGATTTTCTTTGTAGCCCACCATATCCCTATTGGTGTTCAGTTCATGTATACATGTATGTATGTAAAGCGTGACTTGAGTGTGCTTCCAGATTCGTGTCTAGCTCTGTGCTGGTTAAGTCATGATGAAATGAGCAGTGCCATTTAGTGAAGGAAGATGTATTGAGCCCCAGTTTCGGTGTATGTATTCATATCCTAATATCTTAATGACTGGACGCCCATGTCACTTTGCCCCAGTGCCCATGTCTCTTTATCCAGATGTTGATGTTTCTGTGATAGGGCTGCATTAGTCTTCTTGTGTGTGTCTGTGTCTCTGTTTAAGTGTGTATCTTTCAGACCCAGTGTCTCTTGATGTCATTGTATGGATGTCTTATTGACATTCTCAGTAGTCTTGTGGTGGAGCGTGTAAACATGTGGTGGGGTATGTGGGTGTTTGAGTGGGATTGGTAAGGGTATATTTATTGGTGTATTTTCCAAATGCAGTTGCCTTGTGGGTGCCAGTGAGTAGTTGCACTTCTGGAACCTTTGGCATGTGGATAAGGAGAAATTCAACTGTTTGTAGGGGTTGTTGTAGTAAGGGTATGCCTGGTTGCTACTGTCTCTAGATGTAGTGTTCATTTAGTGTTAGATTGTGTAGTGCTGGTGCAAGTGGGTGTCTCTGTGATATTTGTTTTGGTCTTTGGTTGTGTGTTTCCAGCATAAAGTGTGTTTCCAGCAGACAGGTTGGAGGTCGGCAATTATTCTTTGTTTGGTCTAGATGTTTGAATAGCAGTGTTGTCAGTAGTTTCCTTATGGTGAGGTAGTCTGATGTTTTCTTGATGTTACTCGAAGGAAGTTTCAGAGGGTTGTTGCTGAGACTGAGAATGATGTACCTTCTATAAATGATTTCTTGAAGTTGAATATTTTGAGGTGTGTGACTTCTGGACATCTTACTATTCACACTTGCAGGTATTTAGTTAGTTTGTGTGTTAAGGAAACCGTGGCCATTTTTGTATCACATGTAAAGCTTTGAATGTGATTTTTTTCATATGGTAGTTAATGGCTGGCGCATAGTTTCTGGGCGACAATAGTTTCTTTATCTAACATGTAGGAGTAGTGTTGCTGGTGCAGTTTGCTTCTGTTAGAGTGTGAAAACGTGGTGTGCAAGTAGTGCCATTTTCATAGCCTATTCATGAATGTAGTGGTGTATTTTGAGGTGGAGGAAATGCAGCTTATAGAGTTGGCTTCAGTTATGCAGATGAGTTCTGAAAGCATGTGGACAACTTGGATTTTTACTTTATTTGAAAGCGAGGACAGGGCTTAGTCTGTAAGCAGCCTTATGAAAGGAATGGCTGAATTTTAGAGCTTTGCTCCGCTAAGGCGGAGGAGTGTCATCCTACTGCTTTTTAGCAGTGAAAGAAAGGGAAAATAAAATGATAATAACTCGCATTATATCATTTTATTTCGTTCTGCTTCCGGCAGCTTTATGGGGCTGCTCTCCTCACAGAGCAGGGCAGGGGAGGAGTGGTAGCACCCTCCTAAGTGCACATGATTGTTTGGCCGGCCCTCTTGGGCCAGCCAAACAGTCATGCGCACTTTGCATGTTCTCCAAGCAGGCTGCATTACAGCCTGCATGGAGAACATGCCCAGGCTCCCAGTCAGCGTTTGAGCACCGTGATTGGCTGACTGGGAGCCTGGGTGTGCTTCCTGTTCCGGCCGGACGAGGGACTTTGGAGGAGAGACACAGAGAGGAAGCGGCGAGAAGGTAGATTTTTTTTTCTTTTCTTTTTAATACCCGTGTCCCCCCCCCTCCTGCCCCCTCCCCTTACTTCCAATCTGTCCAGTTAAAGAGAAATGTTTTGAGTCTACTTTCTAAATTGCTTGGGATCCTGAAAACTGCGTACGTCAAATGGGAGTGTGTTCCTAGCCACCGCAGCCATGTATGCCAGGGAACTGTCACCTGTCCTTTTAAGGCGGAATCTTTGGGATGTGTTGGGAATCCATGGGTTTCCGATTCACAGAGACAAACCCTACATGAACCCATGTAATGATCTATAACTCACTGGGCCCACTTCAGGATGGACATGGAACTAGTTTTCCTTCCAGAGATTTGGCCATACTGATTGATGCAGCAGCAGCTATCGCACCTCCTTCAAAAGTACTCTGCTGCAGCCATTGAATGGTGTCTTGTTCAAGAAGACACTGTAACTGGCCCAGTTGGTTCTTATCACTCGATACTGAATGATTGACAGATGGGATTTTGTGTGGCTCTGTTATCTGCTTCAGTAGTTTTCATGCCTTGGGCCAGACTTCACCTGTTGTCTTTAGTGATACACCTCCAACACTGGAGTCCGGACTCTTAGCTCTTTGATGAAGTGATTCTGGGCTCTCTAAAAAGCTAACAGACTTTAAAATGGTTTGTAGTACCAGGACAACTGGCCAAAGGGGTTCCACTGTGTCTCCCAACTCCATTTATTCTGACAGTGGTTGCCGCAGGTCTCAGGTGGTGTGAGGTGGGGCTTGGAGGATGCCTCTTGAAGGGAAACACCAAGTCCAGAGCCCTCTGAAACTCAGCCATCCAGATCTGTTCCTGGGCAGAACTGATCAGTCCTTTTTTAGTCCCCGTCTGTTACTCCTTGTCTTTTTCAATATTTGCCTACTAATGCAAAAGTTACATCCTCTCTTTTCAGAGATGCAGATTTCTGGCATTACCCTTGATTCCTGAGGTTCTGGGAAATATCAGGAGGAAAAGGGCCTCACTTATTCTGGGAGATTTGTGAGGGAGGTGAATGGGATGATTGTAGCTCTGAAAGAAACAGCAATAAGATGTCCAATTTCTCAGGCTAACTGATACCCAACACGATAGACCTGTGTGTCCAACATGTATGTGTGTCTAGTAGTTTAACCAGATCTGAATGGGCGCCTACATGGTCCTTCACCATCAAAACCTGTAGTCATTGTTGCATGACAATCTAAACTTGGTGCAGGGTTGGTGGGATGCAACCATGCAATTATGACTGTATCAGATACTCCAATTTCTGTAGAGGGTCTTTGACCTGGGCCAGTCTCTTCTAGGCTGAAGGTGCAGTGGTGTTCTATCAAAGTCATTAGGGAACCCTAGCATGCACTTAGTGAGAGATAATCATTTACCTCCTGCCTTCTGACAGGTTGTCATTGTCCTGCCTGGTAAATAATGTTCTTTTGTTCCATACTAGGACATGACCTGTGTGTTCTCTGCATCATAGGTACCTCTATTTGAATCTTTGAAGGAGATTTATTTAACGATACTCATTATTAAGGCACTTTATTTAAAAAACACGGAGACAGAAGATTAGGAAAATTTGGATCTTTATGAGCCAGAGACTCCTACGTCAGAATATTCCTAGAGAGAGACAACCCCTAAATATTTCCATTGAGATTGGTTTTGAGGCATGAGTTGGGGGTTTCCAAAGGCTGCCTTGTGTTTCCTTGGGCATTAGGAAGTTGCTCTTTCTGCAGGACCGTGCTGTGCAGAGGAGCATTGTCTACACCATTTGGATCTCCGGAGAGCAGTAGTGATCTATGTTCAGCTTACTCTGGGGATGCAATGTAGTGATGGTCTCTTTATAAAGTGTGGGCCGGCTATGCTGAGCCTGAAGCCTGGCCCAGTCTCATGAAGCAGATGTTTATGTCCACAATTTCAACAGCTTATGTGCTGGAGGCGACATTTGTCCCGTAACAACCCCTGAATGTTCAACTAAAGGTTGGGCAGCATCCTTAACCTATTTTCAAAGAATCCTTGTTCATGAAATCTGGGAAGCAGCCTCTTGGCCTGTTCATCCACTTCACTGTCTGACTACGTAGAGGAGACCTGTGATTTGTCTGCATTACACTTTGAATGTAGGACAGTTGCTGCCATAGCAACAGGGAAATCATTGGTCTGCTCTAGAATAAACATTAGTGTTTTTCTTTGTAAAAATGTATGTGGTTTATTGGTACAGAGCATGAGCAGTCGAATAGGGCATATCTTCATTATATGAGGAGTGGGGTGAGGAAGAGGCAGAGGAGATAATGCATTGATTACTTGGCCGCAATCTTGTTAAGAATAGTCTGTTCTTCCTCATCTCATTCTTTACAATCTGTCCTCCCACCTGATGGAGTCCTATGAATTCCTTTGTAGGGGTAGGGAAGGGCAGAGCCCTATCTTTATGACAAAGCTATAGCTCCTCTCAGACCTCTATTTCTTTTACCTCAGATTGAATCTATGCATGGGTAGACCATTACTAGTGTTGCATAGTCATTTTGCATTATAATTCATTAATACATAAACTTTTTGTTTTTTATAAAAATATTCATTTTATTTATTCATTCTCAAAAATTCAAATTTTTATAGTAATTGTCCACCAGATAACGTCATTTATTGATGTCAAACATTTCATTTTCTATGTTGATAAACGTACAATTTTTTAGACAAAAAAATATATCACTGTTATATAAAATCAAAACAGCCCTACTCAGCCAAGACTACAACAGCACTCACAAACACACTCATAACTCAGTTATACTTTCATTCATACATGACACTTATACTATGTGGGTGTCAGGAATATCAGAATGATAAGACATCTCCAATAGTTGGTAGTGATGACAAAACTGTTAATGGGTCTGGGCGCACGTGGTCTACGCGCGTTTCGGTGGGATAGCATGGAATGAAACCACCTTCATCAGGACCTCGCCCACCTAGGGTATGGTGTCAACAGGCTTGTACTGGGTAGGGATACTGTGCAATGGTCAAATAAGATGTTCCTAATCGTAATTACAACTGCAGCAATGTGGCACGTTGTATCTGGAGCAGCAAAGGCAAGCGTCAATGCAGGAAAAATAGGTATGAACGTAAAAAACAGTTCGTATGCGGTCTATTTGTCATGAAGACACATTACATTGATAGACATACTCAGGAGAGAGGTATCAAGGTAAGAAGGTAAGGGTACCTAAACAAGTTGCAAGACTTGATGTCAGTTGAGCTGGTATAATGTCATAGGAAGACCGGGAATTTGTTATACATCAGCGCAGAATTGATTTGGGTATGTAGGATGCCTTCCGTTTTTTAGAATAGATACGAAACCCCCAGTTCAAGATAATGGTGAGGCGTTGATCAAATATTCTCTTAGGAAGTTCGCAAGTTAAGGCCTCGGGAATAACGAGCATCCAGGAATGCAGTGAGAGATGTTCGTTAAACCAGGAGAAACTATTCGGCCTAAATGAGAGGAGGCCTTAACTTGCGAACTTCCTATGAAACAGCCATTATAAAAGATCAATGGACTGAGCAGCTGGTCAGATACCCACTGGTTCGAAACCCAGCAGAATGAGTTAAACCTTTCATCCTTTAAAGGTCGATAGACTAAAACCCATTGTGTTATATGTAGGAATGATCATAAAGCCAACAGGCGCTGGTGTTGTCAAGTAAGAGTCATTTTTTGAGGTGCTATCACGGGGTCTCGGGATTTACTCTGTCAGTAATACTTATTAGAATAATTATTAAGGGCTTTTTTCTGGCCTGATTTTCATTTTAATTTTTGACAGTGTTTTCCTACTCAATTATTTTTCTCATTATCACTGGTGACGGCTTTTTCTATGGACTTTCTAGATTTCTGATCGATAATTGTGGTGATCAGTGTGCATACAGGGTCTGTTCACTCTGGGATTGAATGTTTCATGTGGTCATTGAGCTTTACATTGAATGAATCAGCAAATAGTGTATTCGTGTTTTTGTTCTTATTTTTCTGATACAGGCCCCTGAAGAAGGGATTTTGAATAATCCCGAAATGCATTGGGCATTAACTACAACACCAACTTCGTTTTTGAAACCAATTACTCTTGCAAATGTGATTGCAATAATGAATATATTGAGTATTGATTGTTTTTCGCAGATTTGATTACTAATGATTTTGTTCGAAGCAAATGTGTAGTATTTTCTATTTTTCATGAATGTGATTGCTCAATAATTAAAAGAGCATTTCGTTTGATTAAATTTGATACACTGTGATGATTATTTTTTTAATGTTCACGAGTTATTGAGGTAAACAAGAATAATTTGTGAAGTGTCTTCTTTAACTCCTCAAGCTGTGCATCCGGTATTCAGATGCTGTTGCACCTGCGCTTTTGATTGTGTCAGAGGTTGGCTGCCTTTTCCGGTTTGCACGCATAAGCTCAATATTTACTTTTGAATTGTGAAATCTTTACGTTGTGCGCTGACTTACTCATATTTTGTTAGAGAATAATAAAGGCCATATAAAACTCTTTTGGCCTACTACTGCATAGAAGCCACTACACTGAACTGCAACTACACTGACCAGTCAATAATGTGATTAGAAACTTTACTGACAACAGTATATAGTACACCTATATAAACCCACAACTACCACTTACCCTAGCTAGACCCTAACACCAAACCCTCATGTGAGCCTAACCCTAGCACCATCAGTCTAACCAGAGCCGGACTGGGAACCGAAACCGACCCTAGCAAAGAGCTCGCCGGCCCGGGGAGGGGTGAAAAGTGGTTTGGCTAGTGCAAAGCTTGTCCCACTTTTGTTGCTGTGGACCGATATTGCAGCTATCCTGCAAAACCAGCACCCAGTAACAAAAAAGGACCCCACCCTGGCGGTCCACCGGGGAAACGCCCGGTGCCTGCTACGGCCAGTTCGGCCCCGATTCTAACCCCATGCCTCACCCTTCTTACTGTAACCTTAATAGTAACCTAACTATCACGTGCAATAGAGCTGGCCAAGCATTGCCACCACACCAGCACATCCGTTACACTCAACTTCACTCTGATGCTGTCATATGCATAAATGCATTGGACACAACCCCTGACACCAGTACGGACACAATAGAGCAGGAAGCCACACAGTGGCTAATTGTTGCCACCTCAAAAGAATAGCTATTAAAGTCATAGTTATACTTTGCCATACAACAATAGTACACATTAGACACAACAGAACTGCAAGCCAATAGCTGACTAAGAGTTTACCACCTAAAAATCACATCCATATTCTCTCACGATCTTATATGTAAACCACCCACAAGTCTATGTGTATCTACCACCATCACATGCACACAACATTGCATTAAGGCATCATAAGACCAGCAACAGGTAACTATGCCCTACACCAGAAGGAAACATAAGGCTAAGGGGCATATAATCAAGAACGGCGTTAAAATTTTCGGCGGGATAAAGTGGCGATAATGGGCTTGATAATATGCCCTTGAGAATTCCAATAGAAGCCCATGATCTGGTGGGAACCTGGGCTTCTATTGGAATTCTCAAGGGCATATTATCAAGCCTTTATCGCTGCTTTAGCGGCAGTTTCCTGACGCTAAAGCAGCAATAATTTTAACGCCGTTCTTGATAATATGCCCCAATGTCCTTTGCTACACAAATCCATGCATGTATTGCTTTACACTGACCCATATCAGGATCTAGCCTTCCACTCAGTGCTTAATTTGTAAAAAGAAAGTAAGTACCAGGGCCCTTCTCAAGAGGCCACTGCCGTGTGTGCCACCCATTGCCCTTCGACAATTCAGACTATCTCAGGCCACCAAAAGCTTTAAGAATGTCATGAATGGCAGGTATTATTCATTTTTAATATATATTGAAGTATTAAGCATTGTTCTTGTGCGCATCTCAAAATTAGACAAACAGCGCCACCATTTGGCGGAGTGTCATGAGAATGAATGTTGAAAATTAAGTGCCAGTGGCTAGTACTGGAAACTATTGGCTCAAATTAAGCACTATTTCCACACAATCTATTCCATCACCAAACAATACAAAAGAATACACTGTCCTTGTTAGCCACTATACAATATGATTCACATTTAAACAATACAGGACACAACAAATAGAATGCCAACTATTGATTTTGAGTCTGATGGACAAGATTCCCAGAACTGGAAAGGGTGCCCGGTTTTCAAAAGGACCGCAAAAATAATAGAATGGCACTATGCAAATGCATGTAACTTATGGAAAGAAAAAAATAATTTATGAAACCCTTCCTTGTACTTTAGCATGAAAGTTGAGAGCAGTATTGATGCAGCTAGATGCAGCTTTCAGGCTGCACGACTCTTTATTTTAGAATAGGTATATAATCAGTAAGAACTCTTTGGGGATCTGACCTTTCCCCTTTAACATGTGTCTTGAAGCTGTGGGTATAAACAGGAACAGGAACTTTCTCAGTTAGTCTGTGGTTAAGTTGAACTGGGACATTCCGGCACTGACCATATGTAAACTCATATGATAGGTGCCTGTAGAACAATAGCGTAATTTACCTTCATGCTATAGTATGTGACTCCTTTCATAGAAATGTATAGCTTTGCATAGTTACGGAAGTAGGATGGAACTACTTGCATATATATACAATACTTATCAAATATCAATAAAGTACTACTGTAAAAATAAATACAGGGGCAGCTACTCCACTAAGGCGGAAGCGTGTCGCCCCACTGCTCTTTGAGCAGAAAAAATAAAATGATAATAACTACGTTATTATCATTTTATTTTTCGCAGGTTCGGTGCTTGGTTGGGGCGGGCAAGGCCGGTGGCACAGGGGGAGGAGTGGTTTGCACATGACTGCTTGGCCTGCTGTCTCAGGCCGGCCAAACAGTCATGCGCACTTAGCATATTCCCCACCAGGCTGCACTTACACAGCCTATTGGGGAACATGCCCAGGCCCCCAGTCGCCATCTGAGCGCTGATCCACAGCACTCAGACCAATCACAATGCTGCATTGCAGAGCTGTGATTGGCTATGGGGAGCCTGGGTTCTTTCTGGTTCCGGGACTCGCCGGAGAAGCGGAGGAGAGACACGGTCTGTGGAAGAGGTAGTATATTTGTTGTCCCCCTCAACCCCTGCCCCCCTCCCCCACCAGCATTCCCCCTCCACCCTCATCCCCTGCCAGCTGCTACTGAATAAATAACATTAAACTCAAATACTGCAAGGGCAAACTCACATGCATATTTTAAATCAAACAAAACATTTAATAAACATATATGTAAAATTCGCTCTTTGTCCAAACTAATGCACAGAAATATAGAGCTTGAATATGGTGATGAATGGAAATACAAAGAAGAAACTGCATCAATATAGGGAAACGCTTCGGGAGGTATCTTGGGCACCGCAGGCACACATGGATGCCGAGCTATATATTTCCCCAATTCCAGGGGACACACTGAGAATCTGGGGCAGCATTGGCATAAGCGAGGGGGGGTGGGGTAATATTATACCCTTTTCCATTGACACCCTTATGTGGGAACAGGAGTTTAATACCAGTCAGAAAGGTAAATCATCTGGACTTGGAGAGATGGGGCTGCAAAATAGTGAGAGACGTGTTCAGAGGGGGGAGCTCAAGCCATTTGAACAAACCAGAGAGAACTTCAATCTGTCTGATGTTGAACAACTTAGATATATTCAAATCCAGCTGGATTCAATGTCCCCAGATAACAAATATGATAATGAGGGGCATGGCATATCATGCATCTGCTGAATCCTGAGCACCTCATAGGCTTTGGAGAAGTTCCTACTTCAGAAGGCATGGGAGGGAGAATCATAGATAACCTTAGACAGAGAACAACAGAAAGATATTCTCCCAGTGCCAACACCTTTGTAGGATCAGTGTGGGGTGAGGTCTTCTTAAGAACCTACACCATTGGCATCACACGCCATTGGCACTAGGGGATGCGGGGCACCCGGAAGGTAGTTCATGCTAGAGGGGATGCTGAGATGAAGGCACATTAACACACAGTCAAGGATCCTACCCTCTGATCCTTGTAGAAAGAGGGTTCAAAGGTATTCAAGGGAGCTACAGAGTCCTATTTAGTGAAATGTTCAGAGGTTACACTTATGGGAAGCCCAACTGAAACAACCTATCCTTCCATAACTGAAAAGGGAAAGCAGTATCACATGTTACCAGCTGAGAAACAGATCATCCTGGTTCAATGAGGTTCACTGGTAATCTACACTGAGGTCATGTGGACACAGAAACATGGGCATGGAGAAGATGGCTAAAACAGCAACGGGAAGAAAAAATAAATCAGAAAACAGTTGAGGGCTTAGAGTTTCTGAGTAAAGACTTCAAATAACTGCAATAACCCAAGATACTGAGAGTGCTACGTACTGTAGTGGACACTAAACTAGACGAATGCTGTGAGGCAAAGAAGGATGCAGCATCATTCTACTGAGGCAAACCGAAATGAGCTTCTGTCCAAACAGGGTGTAATCTACCAGTAGGAGCGGACCAACCATACATGAAGGGACTGCGGGTGGATCATGGCTGAGAAGACCCCTGAGCCTGCAACTAAAACCTTTCATCTTAATTGAAATCAAACTAGTTGAGGAGAGTGCCCATAATCTGGACCTATCAAGGTCACTGTCTCTCCCCATCTCTCCTGGACTCTAACTGATTCAGCCAGGCATTGCCCCTACAACTAGTTCACACAGCAGCACAACTCATCACGGAGGCTCCATCCAGTTTCAACTGCGCAGCCTCGAAGCCTGAGCCAAATGAACAATACTGCTAAGACTTTGGTATAATGCAATGAGCTCTACTGCATGAAAACAGAATGCTAATAGATCCTTTTAAAAACAGATTACTCCGCAAATGACTGATTTGCTCTATATATCGTTATTATACTAGTGTTCAGCATAACTTACAAATTAAAAAACAAAATATTCGACGACATAATGTTCACATTTTATTTTTTAAATATTTCTAATCAATCTTATACCTCAGTAGCATATGCCATGGATTATGAAATATGCTGCTAGTTGTGAGTAGTTTTAAATAATGTAATTATGACTGCCTTAAAGGTGTAGTTTATGGGTGCTAAAGCTAATCTATGAGGTTTCTAAACATTCTTGGGCCAAAGAGGAATTCACGACTTCACATTCTCCTTCAGTGCACAGTATGAGCATAATTTTGGGTTAAAGCACAGGGTATGCATAATCTAGGAAGCAAGCAGACACTTCTTCCCTTCCCTGTTCTTCAGTATAGACAAGGCTGTAAAGTTATGAAATGCAATTTCCTCAAATAGGATTCTCTGTTCTAAATTTGAAATTCTATATTGCAAATATGTATATCATGCTTCATATATGATATGCATTTGTAAGTCATTTATGTTAATTGTAAGCAGCAGGGCTTCAGGTTGAGCTAGCCCAGGACCGAGTAATGATTCATAAGCTGTTGATGTCTTTGCTTCATAGAAGCCTGAATCTACCTGCCTTAAGCAATGTGATGAAGGTTCGATGGCAATAGCGAAAGGATCCCAATCCGACTGCTTTGACTGCATCACATGCATGTAACAATTCAACCCTTGGAGTTTATATCTACACCCCAGGAAAGCTGGTTGGTTATTCAGCAGTTAGACATGCCAAAAGAACAGCGTCTCTTGAGCAGGCGCCCCCAGCGCCTAGGGGAGGGGCGCCCTTAGTTGCGCCACGGAGCCGCGACTCCTCCAGGAGCTAGATGCTGGAAGGGGATGGATCCCTGCTGACGCTCCAATACGTAATGGAAACCGAAACTAAATTATGTTATTTAAGGTGGCGTCCCGGAGGTCTCGTCCTCTTTGTCTTCTTGGACCCCAGGGAAGCCGCAGGAGCATCGTAAAGGATTTTGGCACGGGGTTCTAGAAGGCCGTGGCGTAGCGGTGATACAAGGTTAGCTAGGTTGTTAGCTCAATTGAGTAATTACGTACACAACCGTTGTTTGTTTGTTTGATCTTGCGGACATGCCTGATTGTTGTCGGCACGCGGTGGTGTCTGCTTTTCTTGGTTTTTTCAGTCGGGTGCGCATCGAGGTATGGTTGGGTTTGTTACAGAGTGCCAGCGGCAGCGTCGTGGACCGGTCACGTCTTTGTCGCCCAGCTCACACAGGATTTTTGAGGTAATGCAGAGAGGGGAATACAGAAGTAGGCATACGCTTCACATTGTGTTGTAGGCCTGCCAGAGACGGATTGTCCAACGAGCGTGCCTCACATTCTTCTGTGCGAGGCCCTATTATTGCCACAGCACTGCTTCCTCACTGGGCCTTTTCTGCCAATTTATGTGATAGCAGCAGAAGCCATTAAAAGTGAAGTTTTGAAAAACAAAGCAAAGGTGTGCGGAGCTGCATTTGCCAGTGCGGCATGCCTTAATTAACTCTTACAGGAGTTTAATGGACATGCCAGAGGAAACCCGGTGTGCCCACCCACCACTGAAATCTGCAGATAGAAGTCGTGACTGGTAGAACCCATTTATCGTTTTGCGCATCTCTTCCCTCCCACCACAGTTCATGACGATCAGCGGGAGGAGTTTGACCACTGTCGGGAGGTAGACCGCGACAGATCTGGCAAGCAGGGTGGCTGCTTTAGGTGGTGTATGTGTATAATTGTTGCAGGAGCCGTTCTGCTGGTGGGCGAGCATCGTGTGCAAGCCTGGCCGGCATGGTGGACACACGTAGGTGTTGTTCGAATGCTTAGCGCCAGCAGGAGGCAACAGTCCCCACCCCCCCACAATAGCATGCATGTTCTTACACATAAATAAAACACCACACACATTTTTGTTTGGGTTAGAAACTGCTGCAGGTTTATTACATACACTGTTATGTAATATGGTGGGTTAACATACGGGCGATCCAAGGGCAGGCAACCAACTGGGCTGCCTGCCCGCCTGATGAGCCAAGCAGCACTGGGATGAACCCCGACTGTGCTGCCCATTCGGTGATCCTCTTCCCGGATCACTGTCCCTTATTACTCACGCCCCTTTCAGGGCAGAGCGTAGCAAGGCAAGCCCCCGGTTGTTCAGGCCCACAACCGCCTGAAGGACTGACGGGGCACCGACACGGTTTTCCAGGAACCTCCCATGAGGCTCCTGGGCTCTGGCACCCCCTATGGTGCTGTGCAGAGGTACCCTTCGGTACCCATTTGCTTCCAGATCGCCCTGTAACTCCGCCTGCAACGAAAAAAGAACAACATTACAACCTTCTATGCCTCCCCCACTGCTTCCACGCCGGGTAAGCGGTAGGGTGGGAGACGGCGTGTCCAGGGCATGAAAAGAGGAAGGACAGAGGGTGGGGGAGGCCTATATACCCCCCACCCTCATTCCTCGAGCCCCGGAAGTGACGCGCCCTGCGTGCCGCAGCCACTGGCTGCTAGGAGTGGGGGGGACTCCTCCCCGAGGGGTCCCCTAGCAGAAGGGGGGTGGGCTGGTGCCTGGCTGGCACTAAGAGGCCCGCCCTTCTAGGGCGCCCTGCGGGCACCAGGGCAGCCGCAGGAGGCAACAGTCTCCACCCCCCCCACAATAGCATGCATGTTCTTACACATAAATAAAACCCACCACACAAATTTTTATTTGGGTAAGAAACTGCTGCAGGTTTATTACATACAGCGTTATGTAATATGTTGGGTTATCTTACGGGCGAACCAAGGGCAGGCAAACAACTGCCCGCCTGATGAGCCAAGCAGCACTGGGGCGAACCCCGTCTGTGCTGCCCATTCGGTGATCCTCTTCCCGGATCACGGTCCCTTATTACTCATGCCCCTTTCAGGGCGGAGCGTAGCAAGGCAAGCCTCCGGTTGTTCAGGCCCACAACCGCCCAAAGGATTGACAGGGCGCCGACACGGTTTTCCAGGAACCTCCAATGAGGCTCTGGCACCCCCTATGGTGCCGCGCAGAGGTACTCTTCGGTACCCATTTGTTTCCAGATCGCCCTGTAACTCCGCCACAGCTCTGGAGGCCGCCACCAGGGCCCCCCACCAAAGTAGCTATAGTCTTGCCCGCTAGATCGTCTGTCTAGGGCCTCCTGTAAATCTAGATGAAAGGACATCCCTCCAGGATATTGATGCCCCAACTATCTTCCAATAGCCCTAGCCGATAGCTTGGGTCAGCTAGCGCCTGATGAAACAGGCGCCCCATGCCTGTGGAGTTGTGCCAAGCACAAACACCTCATGCCGCAAAGTTCGACTGCGTCACCTGCCTCCTCCCCGTACAGCACAGGACAGTTACAGGCACCCTGGCTCACGATGCCCATCTATTTGCTGATCACTCTGGATGCCGCCCTCTGGCACCGTGTGAGACTGGGCACATGTGTCTCCGATGTCTGGGACAGCACTCGCTTGTTAGGAGACCGTTCCTACCGCAATAGCCAGCTAGGCTATTGGGGCAGGAAGGATTATACTTAACCTAGGCGCCGTCCCTTTACTCGCTAAATCAATGCGCACATGGGGGTCCCAAACGGTGTATGGACATTGCGCATGGCTGCACCCCAGCGCAGCCCTGCATCCCCTATTCTTTATAGGAAAATAGACCGCTAGCTCCCGCTGGGAAGTTCCCTAGGCATACCTGCTTAGAGAATCTGCTGCTTCGATACTGGGCTCACAGTATGTGATCCAGTGCCTAACCTTACATGAGGAAGATGCCACCCACCGCTTAGGTCATGGGGATCTAACGGAGCACACCATATCCCCCGGGCGTTACTCTATGTGGAACTGGCTCCGCCCAGCTGTGACGCCAGAGACACACCTCTTAAACCTCTTTACTCGTTATGCACTTGGCACCCTTCTTGTTGCAGCTTGGTGTATTAGAAACACGCGCATGCCCACAGGGCACGATGACGCTGCTAGCCAGTGTATGTAACCACTCGCTGATACTTATCTATCCTAGCTGGCCTTACTTGGGTTGAGGAGATGCTGGATGCTACCCCAGGACTGAAGACTTACTGCTCCAACCCACTATGATCCCGGAACTTGGGGACAACCCCAGGGGTGACCCTGTCTTACCTGGTACATCAACCCCAGAACTCGGCTATCAATGTGATAGCGACACCACCCAAGAGATGCCCCTTCTAATGTCTGATACTAGCCTGCAGGAGGCTAACCCGGGGGGGGGGGGGGCAGACAAGTCTGCAGAACCAGGGGGGAGAGGTGAGTGCAATTACCTGCCCTTTCCTGAATTTTGGGACGCCAAAAGGTCGAAAATACCCTGTCGCCAAGTGGCACTAACGCAGAGTTTACCAAACCTATCCGCGCCACAGCACACTGGTTAGCTGATAACTACCACCACCCGCCTGCTGCCCTGGTGGATGTGCGGGCGGATATGCCTTCTGGAGCTGCCAGATGCCGGCCCTGGCCTTGCGGGGGACTGCCCACACCGTGTACAAGGTACCTGGTTCTATATGGTACTCGCAGGTGTGCCCCATGGAGGCCCTCGTAGCCAATTGCACCATGCAGTCATCATTTTGTAAGTGCCTCTCTCAGCGTTGTAATTTCCTGAGTAAGTGAAAATTATAATTCCCCACCATTGGGCAGGAAACCGGAGGCAAGGCAGACTGTTATTTAGTGGCTTCTGGCATTGCCGCTGTGTAACTGCTACAAAACCACAATACACCTACAACCCGTCAGTACCATTGGCGTTAACAATGCTTGTTGGTTGCATGAGGTAACGGAATCCATAATTCCGGCTTCGCTGAGTAGCATATTGATCATACCTCCATTCAGAACTGGTGGGACTGTCACCTTATGTGTTGAACAAGCATGAATTGTCTCCCTACGATGAGTAGTGAGCTTACCCGCCATTGGGACCATTCCATTAATCAATTTCCGCAACGGCCAGACAGGTCACCAGGCCGTGAGCCAGGTACTGAAAGCGGGAGACCTATGTAAACGGAAAAGCAGCGCACAATCCCATGGTTGGAGACAAAATTAGCCTTGTTGTACTGCGAAAGGGGGCACATGAAGAGACAAAATAACTATTCTTAGCAAAACAGTGCAAGTCCGAATCTATAGCCTAAATGGGGACAAAGATGAACCATGAAAATATCACTGACCAAGCTGTGATGTCCTCTTCGCTACCTCTGGCATCTTTCTCATAATTCGCCAGATATGGCTGACACCACACTCTCAGCCTGTGCTTTGTGTGATCTTGGCCCCCTTTGGTGTGACCAGAGCCACGTGAAGTCTGTGTCATGCATGGACTGGCCCGAGGGCCACTTCCCCAAAATTCGGCCACAAACCCGTGACCCCCAAGATACCGCAATCCTGACATACCCCGGGGGGGGGCAACAGGTGACTCTTTTAAAGGTGAAACAATGTGCCAATTCCATCCTTGCCACCCAGGCATAATACTACGGAACACCACCTTGCTATAATACCAACAAACGGACAGCCGGACACCGCCGTGCCACATCCAAGAAGAGCCCGCCACGGTGCCAAGCCCCTTGAGGGGAGAAGTACAGTTCCTGCCTACTTCAAAACCGACAAAACTCAAGAGAAGGTGGACCTCACCTGAGTGCTCCACCTTGTCCCCACTGACATCTACGCGCTAGTATAGGGCAGGAAAACAATGACCAGATGGGTGGATACTCGCTACACCGATTGGGTCTAATACACAGACAAAACTGATATTGGAACAGTTGAAACCTACATGGTCCACTAATAACTCGGGTGCCATGAGACGGTCTGGAACAAGGCCCAGTGGACAACGAGTCAATCGATGGACAGTTAAGTATTGATTGATTTGGGACAAAGGCATTGCCCAAAACTGAAACAAAGTTGGAGAGAATAGCTCTATGGAAAAAAGCCTTGAAAGAATCGCTCATCAGAGTAAAGGACATAACTACCCACTTAGGTCTACCTTGGTGGGAGGAAGGAGCGATGCCCATTATCGGAATTGGTGAATGAAGGCATTATACATACATGAACAGCCAAATTGTGCGAGACTGCTCCCCAGTAGTCGTCCTGCTTAGAGGCACCCTGCCATACAAATAGGATTAGAGCACCAATACTTAACCACAAATTTATATACTGATTAGCCCCACCCCGGGCACTCTGTCCATTAACCACCAAGGCAGGCGTACCGCAATGCCACTGAAGGCAGAGCAAAACTCATTGTCTGACCTCGGGCTGCTCGCGGCGACACAACCTAGTGACGCCCAGTGTTGCGCAAAACTAGAATCTGCATATGTGAGCTCTACATAACGCAAGGCAGTTCTAAGGAACACCTAACAATTGTGCCAATATAAGCCAGGACTCCTGTCAGGCGGCTACTTCCTTTTGCACCACACCGTGCACCTGCCGAGCTGACAATCATGGTAACACCACAACTACTAACCTAGGACTCGTGCAAACACGATATCCCGCCTATTTCAAGCCCTCACAACTAAAAGGATGGCTTGGGCAGCTGGCAAAAGTGATTTAATGCCAATTCCGTTACTCCGTGTCTATAGGGTCATCTCTGCAATAGCAGACTTCGCCAACTCTTGGCAGACTGTCCCAAGCGCCAGTGACCCATTGAGTCACGTGCAGTGCACCAGTACCAACTTGGTCAAATTACACAGTGTTAGCTTCAATCGCGTACCCTAAACCTGTGTCTCCTCGAGGAGTTTATACTCGCAAAGCTGAAGACATGAGACAATCGCCACCTTTAGGGGTACCAGAGCATGTTGTAAATGATCCCTTAATAGCCTTCTTGGATGCTTTAAACCTATGATGCATAAGGATGCTTCGACCACCTTTTGCATTGCCCCCATTTCTGAGTAGTCCCTTGATTACCTGTTATCCACCCACAGGTTAGCCAACTCTGCGTGCTTGCAAGGAACGCAGTCCCTTATCAAATTGGGGCCAACCAAGAACTAGTTTATTTTTATTCTTCTCAACCTGTGGGAGCAAAACTAATATCAACGGTCGCACTACCGACCATCAGCTCTCCGATTAACGACCCCAGAATGCCTATCTGCAAAGCTTCTCCTTGGGCCGAGAGGGTAGGCGACAAGGTGAATGGGTCTGTGTCACAGTGTAACATTCAGGAGACTATGAGACCCCTGTCCCTTGCTGTGTGTAACACCCACCTCAACAATGTACCTCCTGGCATGCTACATGCAGGCACTAGGGTGCACCTGCTCGAGCCCTTTATTGCCCTTTCGCTGGTAATCCTCTGCGTGGTCGAAAGTAAAGCAAGCCAGGAGGAACTGGCAAGGGGGAGGGCCTGACAGGACGATGTCTTACCAGAGCCCATCCCTCCGTCTAGCATCGCAACCCCAAAGTGCGCGGAAGTCTTTAAGATTCACGGACTGCTTGCAGACCTAGGCATGACGGGATTTTACAAAATAGCACTACTCTAGGCACTGGCACATTGTTTATAACAGACATACACCTATGGATGACATACGCTGAGGACGTCGCCGTGCGCCCTATGCAGGCGTATTGCCGGCAGCACAGGCGGAGTGTGTCAGGTACAGAGCCGTACAAAGCAGCGGTGATTAACTTCCCACCAACAGGTATTGGTTTCCGGTCATGTTACACCTTTATGACAATGAGCAGCCCTAATCCCCAGTTACTCGGGGATACCTGCAGTGTGCAATTTCTCCCAGGCTCACTGCGGAAACACCGACACTGCCCATACACCGGACAGCGAGGGACCGGTGTATAGCCAAGCCGCATATATTGGAGCACTCTACATGGGCAACGGTTGCTGGTGCATCTGATTTTGTATAATCAATGCGGAAGCACACCAAACATTGATGGCTTGTTATTTTCTTGCCTTATATGTTCGTGGGAGGCGCACCGCGCAGACATGGCGGCAACATGTTCTCAAGACACCGCAACTACACGGACTTTCGAGATGACCGTCATATCGGTTCCAGCAGACATGGGAAGGATCTAGCCCCCTGTGGAAATTAGTTTGTATGGTTTAGGCAATCAGGCTCTGGGGTAAATATAGCATGGCCTGTGTGGAGCCATGCAGTCCCTTTCCTTGCACTGTAATGAGGCGGAAACATAATAGGCATCTTGCTAATTTTACTGAACTTCCTGGTCACATGGGCGGGGACAGGACTGGGGTATGGTCTACCACTTTTAGTAACACGCAAACAGACAATACTGGGGAGGTAGATCCAGCGAAGACTTGCTTACAGATTTAATATGACCTGCAGGGCTGAGCGCCCTGACCGTAATAACATCAGCTGTTTGTCACTGACGTTTTTCAGTATGTTCGGTCCAATACTTCTACCAGTGGCAACGGTGGCTGATTTTCTCTGGGGTGAGTAGGTCCGGCTAAAGTCCTCTGGGTCAGTTCGGTACCAGCGCACATAACTATGCTTACATCTAAACACTTGGCCGGGGATACCTAAGGGGGTGAACTAATTCCTGGCATTAATAGGTAGTCGCTCTTGGTGTTCTTATGGTCCTTCTAATGAGTCTACAGGGCAAGTGCACAATCCTTCTCAAGGCGATTAGCGCAAGAGGACCGCCTTCCGCCCAAAGTTGGGACAGTCAGCCCCTGACCATGTTGAACAGAATATATTCCTTTCGTGAAGGGCGGTTAGGACAAGTAGCTGTACAAAGTGCGGTAGCGGGCCCAACCAATTACTAACGACATGAGAAACATCAGGGTAATAGATTGTTTGGTTGCACCGGTCACTAATTTTTGTTCGGGTGCATGTTTTGGCTAGTCATCAGTTTAAAAATAAATAAATATATAAATTCTACAGCTACCGCTTGCATTGAACAAGGGCAGCACAATTATCTAATCGCTAGGCACTCATGTTAAATGACAATAAGCAATTGGGTTAAATTGAAGAAATAAGCTTGGGGGACTGAATCAGTATCACCAGTTCATTGACACGCACTAGTCGTACCAAGCGCACTAAAGGATTTAGCGAGACCTACGCTGAGTCACTTACAGGAGGTGGTGTATCAGATAGATTCGACAACAGGTTCAGCCTCTCTGGAGGCCGCATAGTATAGGTCGTGAAAAGATACCGTATTCATGGGCTTCATCTCCGGTGCGAAGTAATCTTGCCCTGGGTCTTAACTAGATAGGGACAAGCACCAAGACATAGGGAGCAACATCGGTCAACAGGGGAAAGCTGTAGATCAGCAGAAATATCTTCAACTTGCGCAGCACACAAGATGGCAAGGCGTGCGCAAGGGCTCCTGGTAGAAGAGACACATTGGGTGGCTCCCTAAAGGCGTCAGTAACGGGCACGTGTCTTTATTAGCAGGTGAGTAGCTTCTTGGGCTCTGGGCAGGCGAGAGATTGGGCTCGCCTGCCGGTGGTTCAGGACTTTATGGTCTCACCCAAGATGCTCAATGGATGTTCTTTTGGGGTTTGCATTGGGCTCCAAGCACCCTGGCTGGGGCGATGCTTCAGTATAGGCCCTCAGTTGGGTCGTTTTCCTCCACGATGAACGGTACCGGTTGCTGACTTTATCTCTGGTCCAGGTCTGATTGGCATGGATTCTAGTGGGGTGCAGAGCATGGGGGTTGGACTCCAGGATGACATATAATTTCCTGAACTTTGCGGCCCAGGTAGTTTGTCACTAGACGTCAAATGCATTCTTGATGATGCTACTGATTCATGACCTTGGTTAGAAGGGACATCATCTTTATTGAAATAGTCAATCCGGCATACAGGAACTTGGATATCTGAGGGGGTTGTCAGGCTTTAACTGGGGCAAAGCAGCTCTTCCCAAGGTGTGTTTAGTAATAAAAAAGAAATAAAAAATATTTCAATAATAATAAATAACTATAAAAGCAATAACATCAAAAGCAGTTCCCCGCTTAGGCTATTCATTCATTCCCGTTGGCGGAATCCAGATGTTACCGCTGGACAGGCAAGAGGTGAGCGAGGCCTTGTTCACAGCTATGTTCAGGATTACACAATGCTTACTGGCAGCCTTAAGGTTCAGAAGTACTACCGTAGGCGGTATGGGTTCTGAGGGCTCTGGAAGGCCAGGAACAAGCCTTAAACCCTTAATAAATAAATACATATAAAAGCTCATCCATTCCAGCAAAGACTATTAGCCGGTGCCACGTTCCGCACAATTTGGCACAGCTGGCTGCAACCAGGTAAGGGTTGTTGTTCCTTCCGATGGTGTTACACTTGCTCTGCTAAAAGGCAGGAGATCTTTATCCAGACTATACTGGGCTATCGTGGAGCACAGTCAGCGTCGGGGGGGGGGGGCGCGAGTGTGCCAGGGAGCTTCTCACCCTGTGGCGGAGCGTTGACAGATAACAGTAATGCAACTGTTTGCTGTAGCGCGTTCGGTCCTGCTGGCAGAATGCGCGCAGCTGAGTGGGACGGCCGAGTCGGCCAAATTCAAGGTGCGCTATGTGGTGCCCTGGATTTCAAGTAATGCAACTGTTTGCTGTAGTGCATTAGAGCCTGCTGGCATAATGTGCACAGCTGAGTGGGACGGCGGAGTCGGCCAGATTCAAGTTGGAGTGTACGGCCAAGCTGAAGTTCATGTGTAATGTAAGGCCTACTTTCCTTACTGCCTTGCCATGTCGGCAGAGTCTGCCAAATTTAAGTCAAGTGTATGGCCAAGCTGAAGATCAAGTGTAATGTCGGGCCTAATATTCCTTACTGCTTTTGACATGTGGATGTCGCTAGTGCGATGCTGTGAATAATTATATATATACAAGTGGAATACTTTTACTCTTGTAATGGTTTGTGGTGATATCTGATTTGATGTGAATAAAAAGTCTACGCCTTGGACAACATAACCTGCATCTGAGAGTTCTTGGCCCCCACGGATGGTGGGGGGTTTCAAAGGCAGGGGAGGAGTGAGTGTTACGTTGTGCCCATACTATGAGCAGGCGCCCCCTGTGCCTAGGGGAGGAGCGCCCTTAGTTGCGCCACGGAGCCGCGACTCCTCCAGGAGCTAGATGCCGGAAGGGGATGGATCCCTGCTGACGTTCCAATACGTAATGGAAACCGAAACTAAATTATGTTATTTAAGGTGGCGTCCCGGGGGTCTCGTCCTCTTTGTCTTCTTGGACCCCAGGGAAGCTGCAGGAGCATCGTAAACCACCCACCCACCCGGCAGAAGAGCAGGGCGGAGCGCTGACAGATAACAGCAAAGGAGCATACACAGCGATGGAGATTCAGCCACTAGATGGACCCCAGGAGGGGGTAGGATGAAGTGTGCAGAGGGTAGGCGTGGAGGGGACTGACCTGCCGGTGGTCCTGGACTCTACTGCCCTAACTCGCAACGTATGGACTGAGTAAAATCTTGGGGGGGCTACCTGTGTACAGGTACCCCGGTGGGCTGGTGCGTTATGCGGTGCCCAGGATTTCAAGTAATGCAACTGTTTGCTGTAGCGCCATTCGGGCCTGCTGGCAGAATGGGCGCAGCATGGTGGCGGGTGACAACAAGATTGAAAGTTTCCGGAGTTGTCGCATCAGTCCGATGCAACTTCCCACTACAGCCGACACCTGGGTTTTTAGTGACCTATGAACTGTCATCAAAGAGCTGCGTGCAAAGCTGAATGATATAGTTATAACGTAGCTTTGTTTGGTGTTATAACATAGTTAGAACTTCCTCAGTCTTTCCTTATTCTAATGTTGCTAAGAAGAGTTTGTTTTTATCAGTAAAGCCAACCCCTAACTACTGGGGTATGCTTTAAATCCTGAGTTTCTGCTTCTCCAGATCAAACGCTCTTAAAGTATACTGCCCACCAGTATGGATGACGTGATTCCTAAACCTGGTAATCCTCATTGGCTTATGTGACATTCCCTGTAGACTGATTTACATACTTGCATGATTGATTGTCTCTGTATAATGTGTGTGTGATGTAAAGTACTGTGACACCCTACACTGATATGAATAGCGCTATACAACAAATGAAATGCATATGAGAGAGTGGCTACGGAGAGATGAGGGGCAGTGGTGGAGGGTGGTAGTGAGGGTGTCTGAGAAGGAGGTCAATAGGGGAGGGGCTATGGAGAAAAGAGGGGCACTGGAGGAGGGTGGTACTGAGGGAGTGCGAGAACGAGGTCAATAGGGGGCTACGGAGAGATGAGGGGCTCTGGTGGAGGATGGCAGTGAGGGAATCCAAAGAGGAGGTCAATATGGTGGGAGGTACGGAGAGATGAGGGGCACTGGTGGAGGGTGGCAGTGAGGGAATCCGAGGAGGAGGTCAATATGAGGGGGGGGTACGGAGAGATGAGGGGCACTGGTGGAGGGTGGCAGTGAGGAAATCCGAGGAGGAGGTCATGAGGGAGAGCCCGAGAATTGTCACTTGCCTGATACTCCCCCCTCATAAACCTCATCTTCCTATCAAAGGGATATTACAAGGCTAGACATATGAGTGACAAATCGTCTCGCAGTGGCTCACCCAAATGCATCCTTGGCCCAACCAAATAAACATTCCTGGAGCCGGGCCTGTTAGAATCAGTGTAAAAGATGCCAGTAAGCATGTGGTTAAAAATGAGTAGATATTAACTGAGGGAGGTTGAAAGTGCCAAGGTATAGTATTTTTAGAGCTCTAGGTATTCACCAAAATGCAATATGGCAGTAAATGTATAGCCTTTGCAGTGACAGTGTGTTGCAAACTATGGTTTATTACATTAACAAACAGCGTGACCTTGGGCACATCATACTCTCCCTGCGCCTCTGTCCACTGATTTGACAATATGTCAGCTCTTTGAATAAGACGTAATGGTAGAAATACACTCTAAGGTCATACTCCTAAGACAGATCATTGTTTTCATTCCCACATCCATGATTGTTTATGGACAGGTAGCTGGATTTGCATCTCTATTATGGAAGTGTTCCTGAAACTGTTTTACCACTCTCATACCTGCCAACTCACACGGTGACCACGTGTGTCACACGATTTCGGATCCCTTCACACAGTCATCTGGTGAGGAGCCGAAATCACATGGTGGCAGGGAAAATGAGCTGAAAATCACTTTAAACAGTGGATTTCCAGCTCATTTTCGGAGGATATAACCAGCTGATGCTCATTAAAGGGTGTGAAAACACCCCAGAACATCGGCAACACCCTCAACACCACTATTATTTTTGGGTGGAGAGGGGGTGGGGGGGCTTTCTGAGGGGCAGAGTCCCTCTTAGATAGCTTCTGGCACCAGGACCCGCCCCCTCTTCACACTGTGAAGTTATTTTGTAAGTTGGCAGGTATGCAGTCTAGTATTGCTGACACTTCCGTCCAGCCACTAATAGGTACCTTTTAAAGAGTTCATAAAGGGCTGAAAGTGTTGCTTGTCCAGAGAGTTAAAAGTACCAGGGAAACAAAATACAGAACAATTGGCCCCAAAGTGCCTCTCTGCGGTCAGCAGGACAGGAGCCACAGCTGCAGGATAAACCTGCAAAATGAAGCAGCGTTGGCTACCCTACAGGGAAATATGCTGGCCGTGTCCCAGTGCAAGGTGCGGGCGCTCGTGAATGGGTCCCAACATCTGGACACAATCAGGGGCACCTGCACCATAGTTGTTTTGTAGTTAGAGTAGCAACCACCAGGTTACATAAATGCCTCACTCAACGGGCCATCAGCACTCCTGTTGTCATCCAAGCTGGGACCTAGCCAGAGCTACCATCTTGATACCAGTGCCATAATGCCTTGGAGAGAAATAAATATATTCTGCTTGTTTCTTGTTGTGCCCAAGAGACAAACTAGCAGGCATGGATTTGGCTTTCCCAAAACTCTGCTCTCCCACCACATAGTAGATTTACATGTACTGTAAGAATGTCACATGGATCTGTCATATGTATGTCTGTGAGTAATTACACTAATACACATTTATATAGCACTTACTATACTACTTTTCTTTATTTAATTTCATATTTTGGTATAATATCAGTGAAGGATAGAAAAAAGGCCATCAGACTGTGTGCTTCAAATAAGGTGGGGTGGTCTGATGCACCTATTCCAATGTCTATAATTAGACTAAGTACGTTTTTAGGTCTCGCCTGGCGTAGGCTGCGCGCATGCGCAGTCTCGTGGGCGAGATTTCATGATATGGGGATTTTTTAGTAAAGGACATTAAGCCCCGCCCCTCTTTTCCATTGGCTGGCGTCACCGTTTATGCTAAACGGTGGCCAGCCATTGGAAAAGAGCTCCTGGTGATGTTTTTGCTCGGCTTTTTCGGCCGTCCCATTTGGACGGCCTCGCCTGCCTTCCTTCTGCTGCAAAAGGTTTCTTATCTTTATAGGGCCAAACACATGGCCCCATAAAGATAAGAAACCTTTTCGCAGGCGAGGGTTGGGGCGGCAGAAAAAGGGGGAAAAAACGTCATGGCGAGCGCTTGTTTGCCTACTGACGAATCCCGGTTCCTCTGCGTAAAGCTCTTCTTCGCAGCCGTCCCTTTGCTCAAAAGTGCCTCATAAAAGAAATATGTAATCTCCCGTCACAGGAATTCCCAGCGCCTGAGAAATAATACAGCTAATTGAGACAAGACCGACAATTTGCATGATAAATGCTTCCCTCTGACTCGGGCTCGGTGACACCGCATGGAAACTTTCCCCGTGCCGTGCTCCGCCTTAATAAGGCTCCACTAATGCGCCGGTCATAAATATTTGCATCTAAGAGGCTCTCTCTCCCCTGCGCCCTTGGGAAAGGCGAAAGCTGGACGGGTTTGTCGCTAATGCATGCCTGGGTTCTCGGTGCGCGAGAACGGCACCGCTGGAGACGTGTACTGGGTCCGAGGGCGCACCGTGCGCATGGCAGCTGAGGAGAGACCAGTCTCCGCTCTGTGCAGACACCGCTTCTCGGCGACCACATCCTGCCCTCCCCGGCGCCCTGGCGCTGCCCATGCTGTGAGGTGCACAGCTTCACGACGCTTCAGGGAGCGTGTCTCTGGAGGATAGGTGGCCTTCTCGCGTTCTCGCCCCCTCTCTCTTCAGCAGTTTGTGACCTTGTTGTCTGGGGGAGGGGAGGCAGGCAGGTCTGGGCTCATGTGTTTCCCCTGCTCAGTCTCTGCTCTGTGCTCGCATGGGGGAGAGCGGTTTAAGACTCCTGACCCTTTTTGGAGGCCCTGCTGACAATGCGGGGTCTCCATCTTTCCCCTCGTTGTCTCGGTCCTTACCTGCGTAGCAGGCTCCTGGAGTGGGTGCTAGGTCCCACTGTGCGACAGGCTGGTGGGGCTGGGGAGAGCAGAGGAGGATGGACAGGCTGAGACACCTTCCTACACAGAGTGACCCCACGTCACCAGGACACAACCTTTCCAATGGGGTCTTTCTCCTCCAGTGTGTTACCTGTTAACCCAGTGGGTCTATTGGAAGTAACACAGGACTTCAACTCCCAGAATAAACTGATTTGTTGAAGGAACGTTCAGGAATAAATAAGGTAGATTGGAAACTAGATTGAATGAGGTGCCAGGATGCACTGGGCCATCTGAGCCCCCATAGCTGACCACAGACACCCGGGCATACACGCACCCTAGGGTGGTGAAGATGCTCATCCAACCACTATGGCGCTGCTGCTTCTCTTCGGATAATAATCTAGCGCCTCAAGGGGCACCCAAGCGCTGACTTTACCCAGTATAACTACAAAAACTTGGTTCTGTTTTAGCGCTTTATACCTCACGTCTGCTGATTCTAAGCACTGTAGATAACAAGTGTTATTATTGTCTGATTTAACAACCATCAGGAGGAGTGCGACAGTCAGCCTCGCTAATGTTTAATCTCTTGACCTGCTGCGCCCTCCTTCCAGCAGCAAACACTCACTCACTGGGCTGTCTCCAGCCCGAGGGAGGGACTGCTGTAAAAACATCATCTGGCGACCCAGTCACCCTACTCGCAACTTAATCCACTTTGATCTATGTCATTTGCAGATTTTTTTCGGTTTCTTCCAGTCCAGCTACTTCAAAAGTAAGAGAAAACAAGCATTTGCAGTGCAATAGGTCTCGCAGTTACGAAAGTTACAGCTATTGGCATTGTAAATAACAATGCCTTTTATTTATGTTTTAAAAACAAAAACAAAAATAAAAGGCATTATTATTTGCAATGTCAATAGCTCAAACAATCGTAAATGCGAGACCTATTGCATTGCAAATGCTTGTTAGATGGTAGGGTCAATGGGATATTGCAGTCAGAAAGCTGACCAAAGGCTTGGGGTATAGGTTACTCTGTTACAGTTGTGACAGAGTACACTGTCCACAAACCTCGAAATAAGGCCGAAAGACAAGATTTAAAATGTGTGTAAGATCTATAGAATACTGTAATTGTGGTTATCGTTACTAACAAACTTTAGCTCTGCCCGAAGGAACCTTTTTTACAAACTTTAAAGTAATGAATGTTTGAGAAAACTCCAACAAGGTTCTTGCAGTTTGCATGCACCCCTTAATGCCAGTTCATAACTCATCGTGCTATATTACTAAGATTGTAGGGCCAGATGTATCAAGCTAAATTGCGATCGCAAACCCTGAAATTCACAGAATTTCACCATTTGCGATCGCAATTTAGCTGTGTGCAATGCAGGAAAGAAAAACCTACTCGCAAACTAAGAAATCGCAAAATTTGTGATTCCCTATTTTGCGCATGCATTTAGAGAATCGCAATTTGCGATTCCCTAAATGCTATTCTACTAGCCATAGCAAATTGCGATATTGCTGTAAGTAATCGCAAATTACCACCAACTTCAAGTTGGTGGTAATTTGCAATTTCCTCGAAAAAAAAGCACTTTTTAGCTTTTTTCAAAGTGCCATGTGGCACACATTCTTGCCCTTAGGGCAGGTATGTGCGCCACATGTGCACACATGCACATTTCAGGGGTGCAACAGGGTGTCCTTTTGGAACCCTTGCACCCTTGAAATTGCATGTGCAATTTGCGAGTACCTATTGGGTACTCGCAAATTGCGCATGTAATTACCATTCATTCCTATGGGCCTCTTGGCCCATAGGAATGAATGGAAGGGATTCCTACATTGCGAATTGCAATTTGAGATGCGCAATTAAGGAATATTTAGGAATTGCTAAAATTATTGCTATTACTACCTACATAGCATTTTGCGAGTCCTTTATAGCGATTCTCTCAAAATCGCTATTAAGGACTCGCAAACTGCTACAATGATATATCTGCCCCGTAGTTTATTACCCAATCATAACAAGTAGATCAGTGACAAATGCGGTAATCCACTGAGTTATCTGCACAAAATACTAATTAGCGATCTGGATGTTACAGGTTGGGCTTTGAAGCAGGCACATTAACCCACTATGCCATGTTATAATGAGTTAAACCTATTACTACTATGCACACGTCTCTCCAGCATGTACATTATTCACCAGAGTTATCTTCATATTATAATTACTTTTCTGGGTACACACACACACATTTGTGAAGGAGGTGTATTAACCCCACAATATAATTTAATGTAGCCTGTTTGTGACCTATAAAGTAAACCAGCACAGATTTACTTTCCCATTGTTTACTGTTCCCAATTTATTTGGGGAAGAGTTTTAAAATAAATACATGTAAAGCTTGACTGACAGACCCCCGCCAGCCCTTGTGAGTTGTGGACCCGCCCCCACGTATTTTCTGGTCCACACCTTGGCCCTTAATTTATAGAACCCCATAGTATTTTTTTCCATGTCTAGCACTATTCCCGAGTAAGAGGACGCAGGAGTATGAAGTACGCCGCAAATAAAAATTACTGCAAACCAAACTTAAAAAAAGCTAATTTTCTTGTGTCCTAACTGGAGAAGGCCTGGTGTCCTTAATCTCCTGGCCAAATTAGTGGTGGATGTCTGTGCCCGCCTTTTTTTCCAGAGTTTTATACAGCGTGAACTTGACTGGACTGGAAGGTATCAGAGCGCTTTACATAAGCACCAGTTGCGTTACACAAGGACACATTCATTTTTGTTAGGCACTGGTGGATTAAGTGATTTACCCAGAATCACAGGAAGTTTAGCGCCACTCCCGAGACTCAAACACGGTTCCCTAGATTTGAGATCGACGGCCCTAGCTGTTTAGCCGCATCCTCTCCCTGCCTTCCCGACGTTGGCCCCCTTTTCTGGATTCTATGTTTACAGCAATCCTATCAGTCCCGAGTTTTCACTTTTTGAGACTTGTACTCATGGTTATTTTCATTACATAACCGGGACTACAAGTCCAGGAATAAAAAGAGAAAAATATGACTGGCACACCTATTCAAGCATGGACCTGGGGCATGGCAGCCATGCTGGTGATGCTAGGGATGACACTTAAGTCTGAAATGCCATAACTGTGACAGGCCCTGTTGATCAGTATCCGCTAACCTGAGAAGGCCCATGTGTGTGGTACCTCTTTCCTGGAGTAGATCCTAGTGTGTCAGATCCCTCACCATGGGATTCCTCAGTAGCTAGGCTCTTTCAGCTGGTGAATGCCATGTTTTATGTGGCGAGCTTAAGTGATCTTTGGCAGTTTAAATCACTTTGAAGAAATGAAAACATAAGACAAAAATGTTGGTACAACATACCATAAAATCCATTTTATGGAAGAAATTGATTAATTGGAAGCACCGAAACTGTCCAGTGCTGGTCTTCTAAGTGGCGCTTGGATATTGGTTTGAAGAAAAGGCCTCTTATCTCCAGTGGCAGTGTTGAGCGCCAGAATGTAACAGGAAGTCAAGCAATGCTCTCGAAAATAATTCAGGAAGAAGGACAAAAAACTGAAGACCAGAAAAAAACTTCCTGCAGATTAGGCTGTGGTTCAGGAGAAGAGAAGAGTTCATCACAGTGGCGTCACATTAGCCCCTGCAGTGCAGCCACAAGCTCCAGGGTGGCCCCTCCGGCACTGTGCACAGGTGGATGACTGGGTCCGGAGGGTGGGGGCTCCTTCCATTAACTTTTCAGGGGGGCCCCCTCAAACTTGTTTATCAGCTGGAACTGGTGAGAACACGGATTTGATAAAAATTTATAGAGCGCACGCATGCCCATAGGCGTCATGGCGCTGTGACAAAGACAGAAACTACCGGAGAGTGTCTTGGCTAGGTCTAAATGGTAGAAAACATCCAAGTTTTTACCTCTTTCCTGAAGGCCAGGATAGAGGGAATATTTTTGATTGAGGTTGGGAGAAGGTTCCAGGTCTGTGCCGCGTGCAGAAGAAAACTTCTTCCTCCCCACCTAACCTGTTTGAATCTTGGGATCTGAATTAGTGTTGCCTGGCTAGAGCGGAGGTTCCGGGAAGGCACATACAATTTTAGATGAGTTTTAAGAAAGTGAGGTCCCATCCCGTGAAGTGCCTTAAAAGCCAGACAGACAGATTTGAACTTTATTCTTTTGTCTATTGGAAGACAGTGTAATGATCTTAACTTATGTGTGATCGGCTCAAATCTGGGGATATCCAGAACCAATCTTGCTGCTGCGTTCTGCAAACGTTGTAATTTGGCTAAATATTGAGCCTGCACCCCTGCATACAGAGCATTTCCGTAGTCCAGTCTAGATAAGGCAAGGGCCGTCACTACCGTTTTACGAGAATCAACTGGAATGTAAGGCACGAGCTTCCTAATCATTTTCAAAATGTACCACATAGTTGATGCCAATTTGTTGGATTGAGCTTCAAATGTTAATTTATTGTCTAAAATAAAACCTAGATTTTTCACTTTATTTACTGGTTGTGGGGGGTGGCCTAGATTGGACGGCCACCATTCAGGAGACCAGGTGTCAGTACCGGTGCCTAGCAGCATAACTTCGCTTTTGTCTCCATTTAATTTTAGACAGTTGTTTTGCATCCATTGGTTGACTTGACTCATGCTATTTTGAAATTTTTGAGCTGTTCCATCGATGTTATTATTTTCAATTGACACCACTATTTGGGTGTCATCCGCATATGAGACAGGTGTAAAGCCACAGTTCCTAATGATGGCAGTGAGGGGCTTAACATACAAATTAAAGAGAGAGGGGCTAAGGGAGGAACCCTGGGGCACACCACAAGGCGAGCTAAAGGGTCGTGATTTTGCTTCCCCAAGTTCTACCGTGAATGTTCTGTTGGACAGGTATGAAGAAATCAAAGATTGGGCCGGTGAATCCACTCCAGCTTCCTCTAGACGCGAGAGCAGAGTTGAGTGATTCACCGTATCGAAGGCCGCCGAGAGATCCAATAGAATCAAGGCGGCCTTCCCTCCTGCGTCTAGAATCATCCTTAGTTCTTCGACTGCCGAGATAAGTGCTGTCTCTGTCCTATGTCCTTCTCGAAAGCCAAATTGCGAGTGGTCTAGGGCGTGCGTGTTCGAGAGGTGTATGGACAGTTGTTGATTCAAAAGTTTCTCAAGCACCTTAGCCGCAATAGGGATTCTTGCAATAGGTCTATAGTTAGCAGGATTCTGTGGGTCCAGATTTGTTTTTTTCAGAAGAGGCAGTACAGAAGTGGTTTTCCATGTGTCAGGGAGTGGCTGGATTGAACTATGTGAGAGAAAAGGATGCATAGTTGTTCGCTCGCTAGCTCCGGGAAAAGATGCATAACCTTCGGGGGACAGGGATCCGTTAGATTCCCGGATTTAGTCATTTTAATTGTATGAAGGATTTGTTCTGTGGAAGGTGGGACAAAATTGTTATAATATAAATAAGTCCATTCATGCCGAGATGTAAATCAAATGAAGATGGTTTATTGATTAAGATTGTAGATGGTAAGATCAGCATATATGAACCCCACCAGGAGCAGCTCCCTTGCTGCTCAGTCCATCCTTCCAACTGACACTCCATCCACCAGGCATCCCCAACATTCCATTACATCACATGCACCAGCATTCTACAACACATCCACACAGAACACATGCACTCTGGCTGAGCAGCAAGGCAGGGAAGCAGGAAAGATGCATGGCAACGAATACAAGATACCACACATCTTCCCTCTTTACAAATCACAACAAGGAAAACATGCTGCTCAACAATATCATAAGCAGAACAGCAAAGAGCATGTAAAGGGAAGAATCAATTAAAACAATGGAATGAAGTTGTATAACACATCACAGTAAAGAAAGAGAAAAGAATGAAACAATAAATCAATAATGAATCAATAACGACATAACACATATCTTCCCCTTTAACGGAAATAAAAGGTAATAAGAAAATACAGGATGCAAACCCTGGTTTCAATGAGTGAATACAAATAATAGAATTGAAAGCTGGGGAAAACACTAAAAGAAACAGAGACTGATAATGCAGCAAAATTCTCACCAACACAGTAAACTAAACACACGAAGAGATAACAAAGGACAAAACGTCCAGAATACACCAGTACATACCAGTTGGCCAGACCAGTAAGTAAGGGAATAATCAACGAACGCCAACAAACGAAAAATAAAGTGAAGCATCCAACAAGGCAAAAAAAAGTACTTCCAAGAACAGAAACCAAAAAGGACACTGCTGAACACACAGCAAAATTAATAGTGAAAAAATACACACACCTCAAAAGTGCCTAAAATAATCGAGAATGTACCAAACCTTGGAAAAAAAATCCCAAAACTAAGACAAATCCATCAAATACTATAAAGAAGAATAAGATGCACTAAACAAGGAAAAATGCGCACAAGGAAAAAATGCGACAAAAGTCACATAGCTACAGAGCTATCGCATCACATACCTCTGCCAGAGGTAAATTCCCAACAAAGAAAACTAGAAATAGGTGACTAATGCATCAAAAATCATTTGAAGAGAAAGCAAAGTCACATAGCAAATGCTATAATCACAAACAAAACACATAGAAAAGGGGAACCCCTAAAGAAAAATTTGCTAGCAAAACAAAGTTTAAAATTCAAATTCATCATGTAAGTAACCTAAGTAATAATTCCACGCAAAGACAAATTGCAAGAGGTGGAAAGTCACATAGCCAGGGCTATATAAAGCGTACCTCAAAAAGCAAAAAAAATTCATGTAACTAAGCTTGTGAAAACATGCTGTAACATGACGTATCATGGTGACACTGAAAGTCACATAGTCGAATAGACTATAATAAATCACACTTCAAACAGCAAGGAAATCACTTAATAAACACAAAGTACATTAATGTAAATAACATTCATGTGAAAGTAGGTGACATATGAAGTCACATAGTCAAACGACTATCATTAACACTTTAAAGGGAAGAATTCCCAAACAGAACCATGTAGTAGGTGACATATGAAGTCACATAGTCAAACGACTATCATTAACACTTTAAAGGGAAAAATTCCCAAACAGAACCATGTAGTAGGTGACTAACCCACAAAATATTTAAGCAGAAAATGGAAAGTCACATAATGACTAATCATTATAGAAATAATAAAGTACAAAGACCAATAAGAATGATAAGGAAAAACACAGTAAGGCATTGTACAGTAGAGAAAGGAATTAAACATTAGCAAAACATTTAAAATAAATGAATATTCACTCCGGTGAGCGACTTCTCACCCGAAGTCCAGGACAGTGGCAGGAAGAAGTGGTGAAGGAAACACAAAGTACTGTAAATCGGGACAAACAAGTTCCAATGAAAAGCTTGTGTGAGACGCCAACAAAGTCTCAAGAAGAACTGAAGATTGTAAAGTCCCAAAATACATTGCTGCCTTTAAAAAAAACTTGATAACAAAAGCTGATAGCTTTAAAGCACATAAAAGGAAAAGCACAGTACTGCCTTTTAAATTGGTTGTCCGACCAGTGGCACTGTTCCGAATGACACCAAGAACCGTCAGCATGCTCCACGAAGATGTAAAGACTTGATCAGTGGCACCGGCTCAGCTTGAAGATGAATGCAGAGCAACCTCAAAATGGCGGCACGTATCTTCCGCAGTGCCGAGAGGCTCTCGGCACGCCAAAGCTGAAAAGCAATGCCTTAGACGTAAGCAAACTGGGAGCGTCACAGGAGGCCTCACGAACTGAAGAAGATTGCGCGAGAAGTAGAAAGCTCGCGCTGGCTCCATAAAACGATGTAGGTAAGTGACGGTTTAGTTTTAAATGAATGGCGTAACGATGAATGGGCTAACCAACATAAGAACATTAAAAATTGACAAAAGGTGTGTAACATCGAAAAACAAATGGATAATTTTACGGTGCTCCAAATGCTGATCGTACAAGAAGATCACAGTAGATCCATGCCGTCTAAATCCTACTTCTCCCAGGCTACTATGCCTCGCACTCGTTCCTCTTAATAACACAAAAATGTCTTCAGTCCACCACAAGGACGATAAGATTAAAGAAACTCTCTATGCGCTGTGGCACTTGACATAGAAAATCGCAGCTGAGAGGAACACAGAGATCTCAAAGTCAACAGCAGCGGCATCTTTTAACGCAGCAGGAGAGGCAAGATTAATTGCAGTTAGATAGCTGAAACAGGGAGGCAGCAGCTAAACAGCAAGAAAGTTAATTATAGCAGGGACTGGCACACCAGGGAAGTGGGCTCTCGGTGTGCCACGGAACTTAGAAGTAGATAATCACGGCAAGAGAGGCAAGCTTAATTGCAGGTAGTTGGCAGCAGCGTAAAAGCAGGCAGCAGGAGAATGAAATTACAGCAGGGACTGGCACTCTTAGGAAATGGGCGACCGGTGAAGAGGTCACTGGTGGGGCTCTCAGGGGTGCCAGTATGCTAAAATAAATGTTTCAGGAAAATTTTGAAATGTCCTTTACCTTGTCTTGGAAATCGTTTTTTGTAGTTTCAAGGGATACTTGCAGTTGGCTTGAAATTTCAAAAGGTTCTTGAATTTGCCTTGTAACTTCTTCAGAATTCAATTTTTGTAATCCATCAGGTACATGTAGGTGATCCCAGATCGTCGCCAAATGTTATAATATAAATAAGTCCATTCATGCCGAGATGTAAATCAAATGAAGATGGTTTATTGATTAAGATTGTAGATGGTAAGATCAGCATATATGAACCCCACCAGGAGCAGCTCCCTTGCTGCTCAGTCCATCCTTCCAACTGACACTCCATCCACCAGGCATCCCCAACATTCCATTACATCACATGCACCAGCATTCTACAACACATCCACACAGAACACATGCACTCTGGCTGAGCAGCAAGGCAGGGAAGCAGGAAAGATGCATGGCAACGAATACAAGATACCACAAAAATGAAAGCAAGGGCCCTGCTCTAGTGGGGGGGCAGCGACTTTGGGCACTGTGTGTGACTGTTTGAGAGAGATCTTATCGGATGATTTAAAAGATTCGTACACTGTGGTCACTTTGTCTACAAAAAATTGGCCCAAAGTGTCACAGAAATCGGAGCTGATTGTTACCTGTTTATCGCTGTCAATATTAGAAAGCTTTTTAACAGTAGCAAGTAATTCTTTATTCGAGTTCTTCGTCTCATCTATTTTTTGAACAAAGTATTTACTTTTCTCTTCTAGAATTGTTTTTTTGTAGAGGGACAGAGAGATTTTGTAGGCGGCTTTAAGATGAGTGTCATAATTGGTCCTCCATATCCTCCCTGCCTTTCTGCAGTGTTGCTTGAGTGATTTAAGTAGGTCTGAGAACCAAGGTTGGGACGGTGTTCTTCTCCTAGAAGTGTTTTTTTTAAAGGAACTAATACCTTGATGGCTTCCTTTATCCAACTTGAGATTTGACAAGTAGCAATGTTGCTATCGGGTGTCAACTCAGGGGTGGTGAGAGTGAGCTGGTTATTTAGTTTAATGGCATCTAGCTTGCTCCAATCAAGATATGTACTTCTGGTGGGACGAATGATTGAGTTGGGGGTTTTTCTGACTTCGATCGTAAATAGTATCACCTTATGGTCAGTCCAAGGGACCTCTAGGATGTCAGAGTTTAATATCTGGATTAGAGGTAAATCCCATCGAGAGTATGTCCTGCTATATGAGTGCTTTGATTAACAATCTGAGCCATGGCAACGTTGGCCAACGCCTCACGTAAGGTAGCTGTGCTTGGGTCTTCACTTTTCTCTAGGTGTAGGTTAAAATCTCCCAAAATAGAGAAGTTGGAGCCTTTAACACTGGATTCCAGGAAAGGACTAAGTAGTTGTGTCAGAGGTGTTTTTGCCTTGGGCGGTCTGTAAATCAGGAGGCCCTTAAATGTATAGTTTGTAGTAACATTAATCTGGAAAAGGAGAGTTTCGCAATCAGAATTGCTGCCCTGGTCTGAGCCCAGGATCCTTAGTTCATTCCTGGCGATAATGGCTAAGCCACCACCCCGTTTCCCTTTTCTGTCTGACCTCGTAATAGAGTATCCCTCAGGGATAGCTAGTGATAAAACTGTATCTGAAGCGTCATCAGCCCAGGTCTCGGTAATGAAAATAATGTCTAGTTTGTATTAAAGTGGCCGTTTCTGTATTGTGTTTAACTAAGGATCGTGCGTTCATTAGCCCGGCAGTGAACGTATGCTGAGTTTGATTAATGGGGCGGGTCAGGGGCGGTGCTGCTCTTCTACTATGTGAATACTCAAAGGTGAGTAGGCATCTAGGGCATTGCTTGGTTTCATATATTGCATTTAAAGTGTGACAGCGATGTTTGGGTCTCAATTGCAGCAATTCCCCACGGAGTCCACGAGGTCCAGAGAGCGAGCAACGGTTCAGGAATAATTCCCCCGGCTGCCTACCTGCTTCCTGTTTGTTCTCCTTCTGCCTCGCTGCTCCGGTGGCCGGGCTTGGCTCCGCCCCCTTCTACCGGCACTGTTGGCAGGAAGAGGGACCGGCCGGGCTTGGCTCCGTGTCACCGGGGCACCCCGGGAACACGATATCCATCACCCAAGACTGAAGGGGGATACGAGGACTGGTGGTCGCCTACCATTGAAAGACTCGAACTATCTTCCTTATCACAGGCAAGTCCGAGAAGCATGGCAGGAAACGACTGGATGTCGGAGGAAGACGCAGGGAGCCGTGTCCCCTTTAACTGGCAGTATACAGTCGGAGAAAACGCCCCCTTGGATGGTGACGAGGAAGCAGATCCAATCGCCGAACGAGACGTCGACAGAAAAAGGGGAGGCGACCAAAGAGTGCCGGGAAACCCTGAAGAGAAGGAGAGAGAAGCGGACGTGGAAAGAAGCAGATGAGGAGCAGCTGACTTCGACCAGCAGACCAGACCCGGCAGGCTACAACAGGCGGAGAGAGAGCCAGGAGGCCAACGGTCCGGCGCTTCGCCCAGCCACGCCTCTGGAGAGGTGTGGCTCGCTCAGGTACGAAGCCGCGTAGCGGGTTGGGTCGGGAGGCCGGCTTGGGGGGCGAAAGAGAAGCGCTAGCCCCGTAATCTCGCCTGCCCTTACACTGCACGCCTGAGCACTCCTCTTGAGTAGAAGTTACAACACGGACACTGTGGTGATCCCCTCTCCCCTCACTCCCTTCCCTTGGGTCCCGTAAACAGAAAGCTGTACTCGAAATTGACCCTGCCTTTCGTTTGTTTTTCTTGTGGGGAGTTCCCGCCGGGCTCGGCCAGAACGAAGGAGACGCTCCTGGACGAGTGAGGGAAGATCCAGAGGAGGCCCCTACTCCAGGGATTTGTGCCCATACGGACCAGGGAGAAGAGGACCCTCCTCTAACATTGCAGCCCTGTACTGGGAGACTGGTTTATCGGACTCGGACATTTGGAATTTCCGTTGCCTGCCTATCCTTCTCTTGACAACCCAAATAAAGCCTTGTTGAAATAACCCGAACCGTACTCCTTCTTACCGCCATACGACTCCCTCACCCAAGCCCGCTGACAAGTGGTGGAGAATGCAGGCAACTGTCCATTGACCAAAATGGACGCTTTGATTCAACACATCGTGCAGGCCCAGAACAAACTGGGATGGGCCTTGGAACGACAGCTCACGTCTGCGCAGGCAGACCGCGAGGTATTTTCGAATACCATGACTGCCCATTTCGAGGGGCTACACAAGTTGGCAGCCGAGCAAGCGGCAGGCGCCCACCCAGTACCACGCGCCCCCCCCCCATGGTCCAGCGGGGGTCGCGCTACAGAAGAATGTACACGGAGATGACCCGGAAGCGTACCTCACCAATTTCGAAAGGGCGGCAAGAGCCTGCAACTGGCCCCCTGAGAAATGGCCCTTTTCCTCGCCCCTTTACTAACCGGAGAAGCACAAGCGGCGTATCAAGTCGCCAATCCAACGGGCAATACGCCCTACGGCGAGATAAAGAAGGTCATCCTAGATCACCTCGGTTTGGACGAGGAAGCGTATCGTATACACTTCCGGAAGGACAAGGGGCAGCCGGGAGGAAACCCGAAGACTCTATTCTATCGCTCAAAGTTCGCCGCTGATAAATGGCTCAAACCAGACAAATGTTCCAAGGAAGAAATCTTGGATAAGATCTATCTGGAACAATTCCTAGACGACCTCCCTTATTCCACGCAAAGGTGGCTGCGGCAGCATGCTAACTTAAGCACCAAGGAGGCCATGGAGATGGCTGCCACCTTCGCCAGAGCCCAGCCGAAAAACGGTACCGGGGACCCGGAAAGGGCATATCGACCGCTCCCGGGGAAGTTCGTTAGACCCACCAGCCGACGCCCCCTGGAACTTCCCAGGAGCCGATCCAAGCCCGCAGAACCGTTACACCCAAAAGGACCCCAGTGTTTTGACTGTGGGGGTTGGGGGCATATAGCTAGGGTATGCCCCCACACCAAACCAGCAGAAGAACCCATGGATATCGGATATGCCCCAAAAGCCGTGCTATACACAGCCGAGATGGGACCGGCCTTCTATGTAAGTGCAAGGATTAACGGACACAACATAAGAGCCTTGTTAGACTCCGGCTGTAAACAGTCAGTCGTCCTACAGGACCTCGTACAACCCCGAGACATCATCCCAGGGGCTTTAGTGCACATCCGATGCATCCATGGGGACATAAAAACATACCCGGTAGCCACCGTGACCCTAACCGTATCAGGGTGGGCACCTTGCACCCTCAGGATGGGGGTCATGGGAAATTTACCTGAGGACTTAAACATAGGGACAGACAACACCCAGTTCCTAGCGTTGTTCCACAGTATAACCAAGGATCACCCAGAGCAGAACCCCCCTAAACAAGAGATAAGTACGCAAGTGGTTCCGGCCCTGGCTAATTCCGACCCATGGGTCATAGATAAGAACTTTAGGTTTTCCCAGGCAAATGATGACACCCTTAAACATGCTTGGGACTCCGGGGTGACACCCAACCAGACTCCTCCGGCCCCTCCATACTTCTTAGTAAGAGATGGATTGCTATATCGTGTTAAGGACCAGGCCTCGGAACCCCAACTGTTGGTCCCCTTTGAGTTTAGAGATCAGATACTATTCTATGCCCACTCTCACCTAACGGCAGGTCATCAGGGGACCGAGAAAGCGACACAAGCAGTCCTAAGACGTTTCTATTGGCCGGGGGGGGTATCTGGACCTGAAAAGTTACTGCCAACGGTGTGAGACCTGTCAACGGCAGACTGCCTACAAACCCCCGGCTGTGCCCTTACAGCCCCTACCCGTGATCGGGACCCCGTTCACCCGCATCGGGTTGGATTTGATAGGACCCCTCCCCAGAACTAGAAAGGGACACGTGTATGCCCTAGTAGTCGTTGACTATGCCACGAGATACCCCGAAGCCTTTCCCTTGAGGTCCCCGACCACCCCAGCAATAGCAACTTGCATGATAGAACTGTTTTCAAGAGTCGGGTTTCCCAAAGAATTCTTAACAGATCAAGGGTCCCCTTTCGTCTCTAAATTAATGAAGGAAGTGTGTAAGACCCGCAACATACGACACCTCAAAACCTCAGTGTACCACCCGCAGACGTACGGGTTGGTAGAGAGATATAATGGGTCGTTAAAACGCATTCTACGAAAGATGCTGACAGTCGAAGGAAGAGAGTGGGACCGACTGCTTCCTCTGGCCCTCTATGTCCTCCGGAGTCAGGTCCAGAGTAGCCTGGGATGTTCCTCCTTTCAGATGCAATACGGAAGACAGCCCAGGTCTCTCTTGGAGATGACTAAAGAGGCATGGGAGAGACAGGAGAAGGAGGAATCCAACCACTTCTTAGACTACACCCGTAATCTCCGCTCTAAATTGGGGAAACTTAGAGACCTAGCGTACTCAAACCTGGAAAAACATCAACGCAAACAAAAAAAATTCTATGACAAAGGGAAAAAGTGGAGACGTCTAAGTCCGGGAGACTGGGCCTTGGTATTGCTTCCCTCCAGTCTCGTTAAAACAAAATCCGAGTGGACAGGCCCCTACCAAGTCGTAGGATCAGTCGGAAAAACCACCTACCGCCTACAGATGAGCGGACGGAATACGCAAATCTTCCACATTAACATTCTAAAGAAGTGGATAGGTCCCCCTCCCACCACCGTCCGTTTCGCCTCCTCTACCTCGGAGGAAGCGTCCACGAGGAAACACCTCGTCATTAATCCGACCCTGGACAAAAGACCGAGTTAGAACTAGTTTTCGGTGACTTCTCGTCCACGTTTTCAGACATCCCCGGAAAGACCAATCTCACGGAACATGTCATAGAGACAGAACCGGGCAAAACCGTGAAACAGCGCCCATATCGCATACCAGCGGCCCGACGGGAGGCCATCCGGAAGGAGGTGCAGGACATGTTAAAACTGTGAGTTATAAGGGCGTCAAAAAGCGACTGGTGTTCTCCTATTGTCCTTGTACCCAAGCCAGATGGCCCCTCAAGGTTTTGCATGGATTTCCGCGCTCTGAACAACATCTCCACCTTCGACGCCTATCCCATCCCCAGGGTAGACGAGATGATAGAGAAGTTAGGGGACGCCCAGTTTATCAGTACCCTAGACCTGACCAAAGGTTATTGGCAGGTCCCTCTGCGCGAAGAAGATCGAAAAAAACCGGCGTTCGTCACCTCTGACGGCCTGTACGAATTTACTGTATTGCCTTTCGGTCTTCACGGCGCTCCTGCGACGTTCCAGAGGCTCATGAATAAAGTACTCCACGATCACAGGTCATGTTCCGCTGCCTATCTAGATGACATCATGATCTATAGCAGCTCCTGGGACCAACACCTACAAGACCTAAGACAAATCCTGGGGTGTCTTGCAAAAGCCGGACTACATGTCAATTCACGCAAGTCCAAAATAGGGTTCGATAGGGTGAAATATCTAGGGTACATGTTGGGCCATG
Source organism: Triturus cristatus (assembly GCF_964204655.1). Taxonomy (NCBI): domain Eukaryota; kingdom Metazoa; phylum Chordata; class Amphibia; order Caudata; family Salamandridae; genus Triturus; species Triturus cristatus. The sequence continues at coordinate 894,923,793 of NC_140580.1, read as the reverse complement.
GGGTGATCGAACCACAGGAGGAGAAGGTTAAGGCTATTAAAGACACACGATTCCCCACCACAAAGAAAGAGATCCGGGCCTTTCTCGGACTGGTGGGGTATTATCGTAGATTCATTCCACACTTTTCCGAAGTTGCAGCACCCTTGACAGATCTCCTGAAAAAAGAGAAGTCGGATACCCGATTAACCACCCCCTCCAAAGAGGCGATAGAGGCTTTTCAAGCACTGAAAAACACCATTACCTCCGCACCAGTACTGATCTCCCCAAACTTTGCACTCCCATTCATACTACAGACTGACGCATCTGATAGAGGTATAGGGGCTGTCCTCTCCCAACTCTCTTCCGGCGGGATTGAACACCCAGTCCTTTTTATCAGTCGGAAACTCTTTCCCCACGAATCCCGATACTCCACTATCGAGAGAGTGTCTGGCGATAAAGTGGGCTGTGGACAAACTCCATTACTATCTAGATGGTGCAAAGTTCACGCTCTTCACAGACCAAGCACCCCTAAAATGGATGAGCCACAACATGGGAAACAACCCTAGGATTCTGAGGTGGTTCTTGACCCTACAACCCTACAGTTTTGAGGTAAAGCATTGTAGGGGTAGTTCCAATGGCAATGCTGATTACCTATCCCGTATCACACCTCTCCCCGAACAGGAGCAGCGTAGGGGGGAGGTTTGTCACCGGGGCACCCCGGGAACACGATATCCATCACCCAAGCCTGAAGGGGGATACGAGGACTGGTGGTCGCCTACCATTGAAAGACTCGAACTATCTTCCTTATCACAGGCAAGTCCGAGAAGCATGGCAGGAAACGACTGGATGTCGGAGGAAGACGCAGGGAGCCGTGTCCCCTTTAACTGGCAGTATACAGTCGGAGAAAACACCCCCTTGGATGATGACGAGGAAGCAGATCCAATCGCCGAACGAGACGTCGACAGTAAAAGGGGAGGCGACCAAAGAGAGCCGGGAAACCCGGAAGAGAAGGAGAGAGAAGCGGATGTGGAAAGAAGCAGACGAGGAGCAGCTGACTTCGACCAGCAGACGAGACCTGGCAGGCTACACCAGGCGGAGAGAGAGCCAGGAGGCCAACGGTCCGGCGCTTCACCCAGCCACACCTCTGGAGAGGTGTGGCTTGCTCAGGTACGAAGCTGCGTAACGGGTTGGGTCGGGAGGCCGGCTTGGGGTGCGAAAGAGAAGCGCTAGCCCCGTACTCTCGCCTGCCCTTACACTGCACGCCTGAGCACTCCTCTTGAGTAGAAGTTACAACACTGACACTGTGGTGATCCCCTCTCCCCTCACTCCCTTCCCTTGGGTCCCGTAAACAGAACGCTGTACTCGAAATTGACCCTGTCCTTTCGTTTGTTTTTCTTGTGGGGAGTTCCCGCCGGGCTCGGCCAGAACGAAGGAGACGCTCCCGGACGAGTGAGGGAAGATCCAGAGGAGGCCCCTACTCCAGGGATTTGTGCCCATACAGACCAGGGAGAAGAGGACCCTCCTCTAACATTGCAGCCCTGTACTGGGAGACTGGTTTATCGGGCTCGGACATTTGGAATTTCCGTTACCTGCCTATCCTTCTCTTGACAACCCAAATAAAGCCTTGTTGAAATAACCCGAACCGTACTCCTTCTTACCGCCATACGACCCCCTCATCCAAGCCCGCTGACACTCCGCCGGCCCCCGGAACTACATCACCCAGGATCCCCTGGGCCAGGTCGCCTATTGAGCAAGCGCCAGGAGGCGCATAAAGGTCAGCTTGGTGCTGAGCCCCCTGTTTCCCCCGGCTGCCTACCTGCTTCCTGTTTGTTTTCCTTCTGCCTCGCTGCTCCCGTGGCCGGGCTTGGCTCCGCCCCCTTCTACCGGCACTGTTGGCGGGAAGAGGGACCGGCCGGACTTGGCTCCCGGAACTACATCACCCAGGATCCCCTGGGCCAGGTCGCCTATTGAGCAAGCGCCAGGAGGCGCATAAAGGTCAGCTTGGTCCCTCGCCCCGCGAGGACGCGCGCGGGACGCACCGGGAGAAGCCTGGGACAAGGGCGGGACCGTCTTAGGCCGTCAGAGGCCGAAGGAGGTCGGGCCGGGCCACCTCTCTTCTATATTTAATATATTGTTTAAACCGGGCTCGAAACTGTAAGTACTTTAAGGAGCTCTATACTCTAACGATATAATGGCCCTGAGGGAGAGCAGAAGTAAAAAGGGTGACGGGAGTTTAACCGGTACCCTGGATAACTTCATTATCAGGGCTAACTCAGTTATAGACCAAGGGATTATGTTGATGGAGCGGCGGGTCTCTCAAGACTTAGCCATAGCCAGAAGATCATCTTTGGGGTTTATTGCTAATGCCCGGACTCCTGAATCACATGGTCAGATCGGTGGCAATGTTGCCCCTATGATTCGCGAAAACTTGCATGTATCATCGGCCGCCCGGGATTTGGACTTTACTACCCAGGGGGAGCAATCTGTGGTTTCGGTCTCACCTTCATTACCTTCATTATCTCCCCATCAGCCTTCTATAGTGGCTAGTACGGCTAAACCCTTTAATACCAGGCTTTTACGGGAGAGACGTCAGGGGGCAAATACCAAGCATAAACAAGGTCAGGTTTATGCCAATAAGGTAAAGAAAGGGAAGTCGACTAAAAAAAAATTGCCCAATACTGAAACTGTAGTTATTGCAAGGGAGCAGGCTATTATTAACCCTCCAGATACCCCAGCCGCACCAGTAGAGAACTTAACAGGTTCGGGTGTGGTATCCCTGGCCAAGGAGGATAATTGTGACGGGGCTAGGGTGATGATGGAGAACTCCATTCTGGCTAAAATGGATGATTTATTTAGCCGTCTTCTTCGCCCAATTGAAACAACATTAACTAAGATCGAACAGCAGCTTAATGAAATTGGGCTTGTATCCACAAAACTATTAGATTCCTTAAATAAAGAAATTATGCCTAGGGCCATTGTTCCTATCGACGCCGATGGGGGAGTAATTGATGTTGTTGATCCTATACCCCCTTTAACTACCACTTTAGTTTTGTCAGATCCTGTGGCTTCATTACCTAAGATATTTATGGCAGCTGCTACTGCGAATCCCTGGGAATATAAACAGGTCCAGCCCAAAGTGGGAGTGGGGGCTCCAACAGTTTTGGATAAAATCACTATCGATCTGCCTCCGGAAACGAGCCCTTATTTGGTTGTTTTAACAGGGGTCCCAGAACTGTGTAATCCGGGCCAAGAATCATTTACGAGTTTAAAGAATAAAGTGGTTGACTGATTAAATAAATTTAGACCATTACCCCCCCACTTCCCTAGTAAAATTCTTATGATCCGTAGGGTGTCTTGGGTGGGTCATTTGACCAAGGTTATCAGGGTTGATTGTGTTCTTGTTAATTTTGGGGACCCAAGAACTGTGGATTACATTTGTAATTGGGAAAACCATCGCCCAGGAGCTACAATTCAATCCCATCCATCATCTTATTTTTATCCCCCCAAATCTGATGAATGGACACTAGTACAACAGAAAGGGAAGGGACTGATTTCTAGAGGTCGTCAAGGTCTCTCACCTGTTTTGCACCTGACTCCCTTACAAAACAGGTTTAGTGGACTGGAGACGGTCGATTGACAACAGGTGTATGGGCGAGCTCTTTTGGGCACCTTTTCCTCCCCGAGCGCAAGCTGTACAAGCATGGGAGGAGTTGCCCAGTGTGTATGTCTCGAACCACCTATTATAGTCCCTGAGAATCAGGGAGGTAATATTGAGAAGGAACAGAGCCCCGTAATAGTAACTGCTGAGAGGGATGTGGATCTCGCTAGTATAGCTGAGGTTGAAACAGGGAGGGCAGAGATGGGTTCCTTGAATTCAAGGTCCCAAAATGGCTGTGAGCAGTCGCCCTGTTCGATAGTTAGTTGGAATATCGCTGGTTTAGCTGCTAAAGGTGACCACCCAGGTTGGGTTGAGTTTCTTAGCTCCCATGACATCGTTTGTTTTCAAGAAACCTGGTGTAGGGAAAGTGTCAGCTATCCCGGCCATGCTTCATTTAATCTGCCAGCTCTGGCATCCCCATCTGGCAGATCGAAGGGAGGACTTTTGGTTTTGGTTTCTGTTAAAACCCCAATTGAAGTAAAAAGATACTTGACTGTTGGTGTCCACTCTCAGATCTTATGGCTATCAGATAATCTGGGCTCTAACATCATTTTAATAAATTTTTATAATAACGTCTTTGATAGCACGAGGTACAGTGCCGTGATTGAGCTAGAGGTCGCTTTAGAAAATTTAACCTCTGGGGTTAATAATGTATTTAATTATATTTGGGTAGGGGATTTTAATATTTCTACTTGTATTCTTTCAAACACCGGGGCTTGTGGGGTTAGGAATCTTTTTGAGGAAGACGATTTACACTTCCCACACAATCCCTATGGAGAATCCTTGAATAAATTAATGGCTTCCCTGGATTTGGTAATTTTAGAAAATGCCAAGAACGAACTGGGTGATTCCATCCCTACATTTACGGGTAGGAACGCTAACACTGTGATTGATCACATTTGTGTATCATCCCACATAACTTCACTGTGTAAGCCACCTAAGGTCACTGATTATATGTTAAGTGACCATAATTGCATTACCACTGCTATTTTTTTGTGGAAATGTAGAGTTCTCCCCTCTGTACATTCTGTGGCTAATATCGAAGCACACAGACCCAATGGTGTAAGAATTAGATGAAGAGGAGAAAAAGCTGATGGAGCTATCAAATCTATAGTTAAGGATTGTTGAGGAAATATTACTGCTATCCTTGAGTGTGATCGTGAGGCCACTGACATTGTTAAGGATTTTATATCCATTAATAAAGTTATTGAATCCAAATTTATTAAAACTATCTACAGGAAATTAGCCCCCAGGAAAGGTTGGTTCGACCATGGCTGTACTGCCAAATTGGCAGAGCTTACGCTGGGCCTGGCCGTTAGGCCAAGAGATATGACTGCGGTCAAAAAACTCAGGCTGAAATATAAGTCTGAGGTCAAGCGACGCAAGAAAGAGCTCCAGCAAGAGGCCTGGGACAAATTGACCCAGGCTGCGGAGACACATAATAGTGTTCTCTTTTGGGCAACAGTCAACTGCCCCTTCCTAAGGATGATATGGTCCCTGAACTCACTTCTAATGTAAATAAGGCTACCTGGGTAACCCATTTTTCTACTATCTTCAACTCTAACATATTGTCTGAAGACAGTTGTGGTCCATGGTCCTTTATTCCGCTGGATGTCACCACCGCGGAGGTCATTTAAGGTATTGATGCCAGTAAAGGGGGCAAGGCGCAGGGCCCAGATGGGGTCCCTATTGATGTGTTTGCTGCTAAATTAGGCGTATTTGGGATATGCTACAAATCTATAAAGCTCGTAGTGTGTATCTACTGTCCTCTATGGTGCAGGGGTTTGGGGATATTCATCCAATAGCATTCTAAAAAACTAGAGGAAAATCTTTTCCTCAAAAGGTTATTGTGCTTACCCAAATCCACTTCAAACGAATTAATCCATAGAGAGTTAGGGATTTATAATTTATCTGACATGATCTCCTTAAAGCCATTAATGTTGTGGCGATCTGTTTGGCTGAAGGATGAGACTTCCTTAAACAGGGCAGTAGTCACCGACTGTCTTTCCCATGATAACTATCTCAATATTCCATGGCTAAAATATGTTGTCTCTAGTTTTAGAGATATCTATGGATTGGATGTTACTAAGGATTGTTATGCTGCCTCAGTTTTGTCTAAAGTTGAGATGAAGAATATTTTTATGACCTATTGGGGGGGAGAGACGGAAGGTGAGGGCTGGTCTTTTAGTTACCAGCATATTCTATAAACACGTGGATGGAGATGGGTATCAAATCTATCTCAGTAATGTTACCAGAGCTTCCCACCGATATGTGTTGACCAGACTTAGACTTGGTATTGTGCATAACCTGGTAGCCTTCCCTTCTCCTAACTCACACCCGGTAGGACCCTGTCCCTGTGATGGTACCTCTGCACAAAGCACTTTGCATCTACTTTTAATATGTAAATTGTATTACCATTTGCGAATTTACTTTGTAAAACCAATTTTTGTGAAATATGGTGTACGTACTGTGCACGATTCTATGAAATTGCTTTTTAATATGCGTGAAGCAGATATCTGTTTTTTTACTGCTACCTACCTTTTTAAATGTATTCAAACAAGGAAAAGTCTGATGTTTTAATCATTTGTTAGGCTCATTTGTATCACTGTATCTAGAATGATGCTATTTGGTGTTGTTGATTATATATGCTTTTATGGTCATTATTGCAATGTATCGAATAAAGCTTTATGAATTGAATTGAATTGCGATGCAACTGACCATTTAAAGTAAATCCCTTACTTAGTGAAGAACAGGATATGACATATTTCCAAAAGGAGCCAGCCATGTTGGATTAGGAAGGTAAATAACGCATGATGAAAGAAAAACATTCAGACAAAAAGTAAATCATAATAATCAACAAGATTTGCTAATACTTCATAAAAACACTACTTAGGAAAAGTAACTGAAGCAGATATTCTATTCATGAGGATGAACATATTGGAAAGCTTACACATGGTAATCCAAGATGTCGGTCAGTGAAGACGCTGTTGTGTCTTTGCTACCTTAGAGCAGTTCAGTCAGGCCACCAAGGGAAGCAGTGAGCGGTCAAAGATGAACTGAGGAGAGCCCGCGCTGCCAACCTTACTGCCAAGACATGTAATGATTCCAGTCTTTACAGAAACACATACCTGCCAACTCACACAGTGCCACTGTGTGACACACGATATTTGCTCCCATCACATGGTCTCCTAGTGAGGAACATATATCATATGGTGGCAGGGTAAACAAGCTGAAAATCACTGTAACTAGTGGTTTTCCAGCTCGTTTTCTGAGGCTTTGAACTGCCGACGTCCATTGAGGGGTGTGAAAACACCCTGGGGCATTGGCACCAGCCTCAGTAAGCTTTTGTGGGTTTTTTTTGGGGGGGGGGCAGGATGGTGTTCACGGTTCACGGTTTAAAGTCTTTATTTCGATTTTTACATCATAAAAGACAATTGAAAAAAGTAAAAATTAGACATACAGAAGATAGGTAGTTTAAAACCATCACAATTACAATTTCATAAATTACAAGAGACATTCATCGTTAAAAATAGAATTAAACAGTATGATAAAGACCTAATACATGAAAAAAACCCGTTGAGAAGTTAAAAAATGAGAGCAAGATCAAGGTGCCTGCAGATATCTTGCTCTAATCACCCATGCCCACCCCAGGAATTTGGCTACGCCCACAACTACCACCTCAGAAGTATAGGTACAAAGCACCCATATAGCCTCAGCACTCCCTCTGACTTTAAGATGGCGGCAAATGGGTCTAATCCATTTGCTTCTTGGAGCATAATAAGCTGGACATGCAAATAGGAGATGGCCGACACTCTCCTTATGACCAATGCACCAGGGGCAGAAATCACTCGCTCGGTTAGACCAGTTCTTGGTGAAGGATCTTAAGGGCAGAGACCCTACTCGGAACTGGTGGTAGAGCTTTTTGTCAAGTGTCTTAGTTATAACGTCCCAGTAATTCTCCAGGAAAGGGTCCAATTTATGGGACAAGAACCTTCCTGTTATGCTAGTAGAGTCTGAGGCGATAACTAATGCTTGGCGAACAGAAGCCCAATAAAGTGCTTTAAATTCCTGTTTTGAAGGAAAGGTGGTTGAACCCGGGGAAACCCACAGCTGATTAAGGCCCATATCATCCAAGATCGATTTCACTTCACGAAGCCAGGGTATGCTACTGGACTCCCAAATGGACCTTACTTCCTCAAGTTCCCTAGCAAAGAGGCTTAGGTCTGGGGAAGTCCAGACACGTCTCCACAGGGCTACTAGCCTGTATCGAGCCATTTCGTTAATAGGGTTAATAGGGTTGCAGCCCATGTCCAGACATAGTGGTTTGATTGGTGCTGATTGGGGGAGTCCTACCAGTTTCCGCATGAATTTGTTTTGAACTTTCACCAGGGTTGATAGGTCCATATGCCCCCAGAGGTCTGCCCCGTACAGTATCGCGGAGCTTACCTTGGTGGCATAGATCTTAAGTGCAGGTTTGACACGTTTAGTTGAGGACCTTTTTTGCTCCTGCAGAATACAACCAGTAAGGCAAGCAAATTTTAGGTGTAGTATGTCAACCTGTGGTTTCCAGCGGAGACGGTAGTCCAAGGTTACTCCTAGATAGGTCATAACCTCAACTTGTTCCAATCCGACTCCATTCATGCTCACTGAGCTCTTAATAGGGCGACTTTTAGTTAGAACCATAAATTTAGTTTTGCTCACATTGATTTTTAAATCGACATTACAAAACTCCTCAAATCGGGTCAATGCAATTTGCAGACCCCTACGAGTCTTTGAGAGAAGTAAGGTGTCGTCGGCAAAAATGAGCATAGGGAACTTGGTCCCGCCCAAAGAGGGTGCATCAGTGGGGGTCTTAGCAAAGAACTTGACCACCTGGTCAATGAACAACAAAAAGAGTGTGGGTGCCAGAACGCAACCCTGACGGACGCCACGTGTTATGGGGAAGCAATCCGTCACCTGCCCTTGGCCTCCCCACCTCACCCTAGCAAAATTTCCCTCGTGTAATCTTACAATCATATCCAATATTTCTAACGGCAGTCCCAAATTTCTAAGAATGGTCCAGAGTTTAGCCCTTGGCACAAGATCAAAGGCCGATTTCAGATCTATAAAGGCTGCGTAGATGGATCCGCCGCCCAACAGCACCACCTTCCTGTAGATCAGACAAAATCTGAAGACCTGGTCAATGGTGCTGGTACCTGATCTGAAACCGGCCTGTAGGGGGGACAGGATACCCTCCAACTCCATCCACCCCTGAACTCTGGCAAGGACCATCCTTGCGATGACCTTTTGAAGTGAATCAATTAAACTTATTGGACGGTAGTTTCCCGGAACTGAACGGTCCCCTTTTTTAAAAATGGGGAGAATCTCCGCCCCCTTCCAGGACACGGGTATCCGGGCCCCCTTGGCGATAGCATTCGCTACCGCAGTTATATAAGGAACCCAGAGTTGGGGATTGATTTTGAATAAATCAGCCGGGATGGAGTCCATCCCTGGCGCCTTCCCCCTTTGGACCAGGCGGAGCGCAGACTCAGTTTCCAGTGGCGTGAAGTTTAACTCTTGGTTGGGAGTAAGGGTAATTTCCTGCTTGGTTCGTTCAATGTCTATTTCTAAATCAGGATCCATGAACTGGCCAGAATAGAAATCAACCCATGCTTCTGCAGACACATGATTAACTGGGTTTGGGAATCGGGGTTTCTGCCCCACTTAACAATTTCCCAAAACTTGATCTGGTTGCCAGAAGTACAGGCATCCAATAGGTCAGACCAATATAGGTCATCCCACTCCTTTGTCGCTTCCCACTGAATTTTTTTGTACATTGAACGTGCCTCTTTTATATCGCTGGAAATCCTAGATTTCACTGCTTTGACTAAACGACTATGTGCCTCCCTGCAATTTTTATTGTACCATTTCTCACGGGATCCATATGCCTTTACTTTACCTTGTTTGGGTGGAAGGGTTAAGAGGGCCTTAAGATTAGCAAAGCACCGTTCATGAAGATCACAAATCTGATCACTAACATCCATGGTAGGGGCGAGAATCGAAATATCGCTCAAAGTCGACGAGACTGCCTTCATTATGCTATCTAAAAGGGTCGGATCCTCCACCACCCTGGACCATCTGAGCCTTCTCCTATCGTTTGTCAAGATAGCATCACCTGTTAGATGAGCAGCAGTTATAGGCCTGCCGAATCCACCTGGGAGTCTCATGCTTAATGACAAAAGGTTGTGGTCACTTTCAGGTCGGGACACAACTTCCATATCATCCAAGAGTGACCAATATTCCATTTTTAACAAGATGTAATCTATTCTACTTTTCCTCACCCCATTGTCAAAAGTGGGTTTGCCATCTTTATCAGAGGCCGTACGACAATTGGTTGCCCTCAAACCCCAATCCAGACACAACCCCAACCAGTGTAAAGCTGCCTCAGAGCCTCTTTTAATATTATTCAAAGACAGCATCGGGATATTCCAGACAGAGTCCTCCTCAAACCCCAGGTCCTCACCCGCATTATAAAGAGGCTCAAAGGTGCAGTTGAGGTCCCCTGCAAGGACGAGTAACTTGTCTCTCCCTATCCCTTCAAGGTAAGAGTCTTAACACATCAAGGATACTAGGACAGCGCCCTCCAGGTTGACCACGTGCATAGATGTTAATGACTACAATGTCCAGGCAGTTATCCTTACTTAATCTAATTCCCAAAAGGTCCGGGTTATCCAGAACAATTTCCATTGGTCGATAGCCAATGGACTGTTTAACCCAGGTCACTAACCCCCCTGATGCTCGACCTTTATTGCCCCTTATTGCTGGTTTAAAAAAATTTAGAAACCCGGCCCTATGAATTGGATCAGGGGCCCAGCTCTCCTGGAACAGTAGGATATCAAAAGTATCAATAAAATCCAGCCAGTCCTCTGAGGCCATACGCCCCTTCAGCCCTGCTACATTCCATGATGCTAATTTGAGTGTCACGACCTGACTGGGTGTTGTTGTGCTATGCATGCTACAATGATCCACTCCCAAAGATGAAACTATATTAAATTGGGACCCCTCCACCATGTTGTCATCTTGATAATGATATGCAGAGTCCGCCACCTTCTCCATGATGACACCCCCCTGGATCGATACCTCAGTACAGACTCTGTCAGCCCCACCTACTTGGTTACCCAGAACACTCCCGCTGCCAGCTACCGGGTGAAGTCAATCGATACACTCCAGGCCAGAGAGGGGTTCGTAACGATTAGACAATAATGGGTACTGCTGGATGTAAGGTGTTCTATCAGCAAGATATCTCCTAACAGGTCTTCTAGGGAAGGTATGACTAGAGGGGAACTCGCAGGAACGTTTGGGATAAAAATGCCCAGGGTCTGCACATCACCCAACCTCCCAAACCTTGCTTCCCTACGCAAGAAATCTACCACCCAGAGATCCTTAAAGGATATAATGATGCAGTCCCCCTCTAGGTCCTTGGTACAGTGGCCCACCCATTCAACTCTTCTCACAGACAATATTTCAGTCGAGGAGGAGGGGGGAAGAGGGCGGTTTTTATTTAGCCAGAATACAACTTTGTGTCTGAGGTCCCCATGTAATTCATTTGAACCCTCCCTAAGTGGGGCAACACCTGTTAGAACTATCGTGTATGGGGTGACTTCTAAGGGTAGGTCTGGACAGGGGGGTGCCCGTTTATTTGCTTTCACAAGGGGAATAGGAGGGTTGATGGATCTGCTCCCCTTTACTCCATTACTTATTTTGGGCTGTGATGATGTACTCGGGACACCACTCACATTAGCTTGTACCTGAGTAGCCACAGGAGGTGTAGGGATGTACGGCTGGCATTGTTGGTTAGATTTAAAAGGAGCCTTCTTAGGCACCTGTGGCAAAGTGGCTGGTACAGGCGTACAATCATTATTCCCAGAACTCCCCCCTGCCACTGAGCCCTTGTTTTTGTTAAGATCAGGTTTAGTGGATACTGGTCTAGCAAATGCTAAGGATGGAAGTTTACCTATGGTTACATTTCTCTGACCTTTGGAATTACTCGAAGAACTAGGATTCCCCAAGGCATTTTGAGGGTTAACTATCTTTTTTAAGAAGCCAGTATTGGTGTTTACAAGAGTCTCAAGTGCGTCCAATATTAAGGTCATCAAACGTGTTCTTTCAAGTACGGGAAGTAAGAGAGTTTTAAACAAAGCTTCCATTTTGGCCAGCAGGCTATCATCACTACTATAACAGGTAGGACATGGGTCCGAGGGCCCAAAGGGGATATGGGGAGGGCACAGGGGATCATTTAAAACCAAGACAGGGTGTGAGGTGGGGATAACTTCGGGGATTATGATGGTGGGCTGAGCTGGGGCATTGGGTCTTTGGATCTTGTTAACACCCCCCCTCTGGTGGCCCTTGCATCTTTTCCTTTTGCGGGGTACATTTCTCAGAGAGTCCTCATCCATGGTTGAGTCCGACTGAGGTTGACTGGCCAGGAGCACACTGCCCTCATCCCCACTGCCTTGTGTGTCGTCAGGGTTTGAATCACTCTCTGAAAAAGTCAAAGATAGACCTTCCCCCTCCACCTCACGGTGCACATCCACCGCGGCTTTAACCAAGTGGTTGCTCGAACTCGAGGCCAGTGCATCAGGGCTAGGTATTGTGGCCAATTTTCCTAAAGAAGAGCGTTTCCCGCTAACCAAATCTAATGAAAGCCGTTTTTCGACCATGGCTATCTCTTTTTCAAGTATACCTGTAGCCCTGGTGATAAAGGAGTCTAAGGGGCCAGAAAATAATAGAACAGGGGGGGTGGCCCAACCCAACCACGACCGACCACGGACGGCCACAGACGGTCCCGCCCTTGTCCCGGGCTTCTCCCGGGACGCTCCCGCGCGCTCCCGTGCAGCGGAAGCAAGCGCAACCAAAATAAGGGGTATGTGACGCCCGGGGGGGCGGGGTTGGCAGGGAGAGCGGGCCAGGTGGTGCTAGTTGGCCAGGCAGGGACTCCTGGGAAATGGAGTCCCTGCAAAGAACGCTCGCAGCCCTGCAACAATGCCCCAGCACTCCTCACTCGTCGCTGCCCCTACACAAGACCCCCACCAACTGTTCGTGCGATGCGGGACCCGCGAAGCGGGTCCGGCGAGCAGTTCTCAGCAACCAGCAGCAACCCAGCACGGAATTCCAGGGAGTGAAGGTCCGTGAATCAAAAGGTCCTTCCAGCAAAGGGTCCCACCGATGTAAGTGCAGGGGAGATCTTTAATAACAGCCTGTGCACAGGGGGCGGGGCTGGCAGGGAGAGCGGGCCAGGTGGTGCTAGTTGGCCAGGCAGGGACTCCTGGGAAATGGAGTCCCTGCAAAGAACGCTCGCAGCCCTGCAACAATGCCCCAGCACTCCTCACTCGTCGCTGCCCCTACACAAGACCCCCACCAACTGTTCGTGCGATGCGGGACCCGCGAAGCGGGTTCGGCGAGCAGTTCTCAGCAACCAGCAGCAACCCAGCACGGAATTCCAGGGAGTGAAGGTCCGTGAATCAAAAGGTCCTTCCAGCAAAGGGTCCCACCGATGTAAGTGCAGGGGAGATCTTTAATAACAGCCTGTGCACAGGAGGCGGGGCTGGCAGGGAGAGCGGGCCAGGTGGTGCTAGTTGGCCAGGCAGGGACTCCTGGGAAATGGAGTCCCTGCAAAGAACGCTCGCAGCCCTGCAACAATGCCCCAGCACTCCTCACTCGTCGCTGCTCCTACACAAGACCCCCACCAACTGTTCGTGTGATGCGGGACCCGCGAAGCGGGTCCGGCGAGCAGTTCTCAGCAACCAGCAGCAACCCAGCACGGAATTCCAGGGAGTGAAGGTCCGTGAATCAAAAGGTCCTTCCAGCAAAGGGTCCCACCGATGTAAGTGCAGGAGAGATCTTTAATAACAGCCTGTGCACAGGGGGCGGGGCTGGCAGGGAGAGCGGGCCAGGTGGTGCTAGTTGGCCAGGCAGGGACTCCTGGGAAATGGAGTCCCTGCAAAGAACGCTCGCAGCCCTGCAACAATGCCCCAGAACTCCTCACTCGTCGCTGCCCCTACACAAGACCCCCACCAACTGTTTGTGCGATGCGGGACCCGCGAAGCGGGTCCGGCGAGCAGTTCTCAGCAACCAGCAGCAACCCAGCACGGAATTCCAGGGAGTGAAGGTCCGTGAATCAAAAGGTCCTTCCAGCAAAGGGTCCCACCGATGTAAGTGCAGGGGAGATCTTTAATAACAGCCTGTGCACAGGGGGCGTGGCTGGCAGGGAGAGCGGGCCAGGTGGTGCTAGTTGGCCAGGCAGGGACTCCTGGGAAATGGAGTCCCTGCAAAGAACGCTCGCAGCCCTGCAACAATGCCCCAGAACTCCTCACTCATCGCTGCCCCTACACAAGACCCCCACCAACTGTTTGTGCGATGCGGGACCCGCGAAGCGGGTCCGGCGAGCAGTTCTCAGCAACCAGCAGCAACCCAGCACAAAATTCCAGGGAGTGAAGGTCCGTGAATCAAAAGGTCCTTCCAGCAAAGGGTCCCACCGATGTAAGTGCAGGGGAGATCTTTAATAACAGCCTGTGCACAGGGGGCGGGGCTGGCAGGGAGAGCGGGCCAGGTGGTGCTAGTTGGCCAGGCAGGGACTCCTGGGAAATGGAGTCCCTGCAAAGAACGCTCGCAGCCCTGCAACAATGCCCCAGCACTCCTCAAACGTCGCTGCCCCTACACAAGACCCCCCACCAACTGTTCGTGCGATGCGGGACCCGCGAAGCGGGTCCGGCGAGCAGTTCTCAGCAACCAGCAGCAACCCAGCACGGAATTCCAGGGAGTGAAGGTCCGTGAATCAAAAGGTCCTTCCAGCAAAGGGTCCCACCGATGTAAGTGCAGGGGAGATCTTTAATAACAGCCTGTGCACAGGGGGCGGGGCTGGCAGGGAGAGCGGGCCAGGTGGTGCTAGTTGGCCAGGCAGGGACTCCTGGGAAATGGAGTCCCTGCAAAGAACGCTCGCAGCCCTGCAATAATGCCCCAGCACTCCTCACTCGTCGCTGCCCCTACACAAGACCCCCACCAACTGTTCGTGCGATGCGGGACCCGCGAAGCGGGTCCGGCGAGCAGTTCTCAGCAACCAGCAGCAACCCAGCACGGAATTCCATGGAGTGAAGGTCCGTGAATCAAAAGGTCCTTCCAGCAAAGATGGTGTTCAAAAGTGCCTCGTAGGTAATTCTCCGCACGAGGCCCCGCCCCATTCAAGGCCCCACCTCCTCCTCACACGGTGAGGTTGTTCTTCAATTTGGCAGGTATGGAAACATATTTCAAAATCTTACAAGTTAATCGAGCAGCATCAACTACAGGAAGCAATTGAAAAGTCCAGGGTGCAAAATAAAGCCATATAGCTTTTATAAAAGGGATTTTATAAATTAAAAAAATAAAAAGGAAATTCGGGTGGTAACTAAGAAAAAAAAGGAAAAATTAGTAAGAAAACGTATGATACTAAGGGCCATATGTAGGTAATATATATTTACCGATTCATAAATACCAAATTTTACCGATTCGGTATTTATGAATCGGTAAATAGAATGTAGGTAGCCATTCGGTAATTATTACCGAATCGGTAATATTCGGTATTTATGAATCGGTATTTACCGATTCGGTAATAATGCATCCCTTCCAATTCATTCCTATGGGCCTGGAGGCCCATAGGAATGAATGGGAAGCCATTCACAATTACCGATTCGGTAAATACCGAATCGGTAATAGGGGGAGCATATTCATGGGTGGCAGGGTGTCACATTGACACCCTGTTGCACCCTGAATCGTGCATGTGTGCACATGTGGCGCACATACATGCCCTAAGGGCATGTATGTCTGCCACATGGCACTTGTCAAAAAGCACAAAATTGATTTTTCAAAGGTTTTCATTATTTACCATCAACTTGTAGTTGGTGGTAAATAACGAATTCAGAAACCTAACATGCACTCATTTGAGTGCCCCCTACATTGGATTTCAGGATTCGGTAATTTACCGAATCGGTATTTTACCGATTTCTTAAAATTCCGATTCGGTAAATTACCGAATCCTGAAATCCAGCCACCTACATCTCAATTGCCTAAATACCGGTCGGTAACGGGATATTTACCGATTTGCAGCCGTTACTGACCGGAATTTAGGTACCTACATATGGCCCTAAATGCTAAAATATTGCAAATGGATGTTAGAATAAGAACAAAATCACAAAGAACCAGAGTATAATAAAATTACCATATTTCAATAAAAAATGTTTGTCATTCAAACAATGCAGGTTTGTAACCTTTCTGTGCTGCAACTGTAACAGCTAACAAAGTCTAGTTAACTAGACATCTATATATTGGTGCTTTGGTGTGCTTTGAACCACAGAAAGTCGTAGTAATGTTCTATGTACTTATGGCCTCAGTGGCTAAAATCTCCAATCTGGGGTTTCCATGTTTTATGAAGTTTTCTAATGCGAAAGCCAGGACTTAAGATTCACCTAGCAGTACAGTGCTGTCCTATATTGCATTGGGAATAAGGTTACAGAGATGACATTCTGATCGTATCGAGATAAGGTTCCAAGAGAAACCTAAAATTAAGTACATTTTATTGAAATGCATCTTAAAAGAAAAAATACATCTTGCCTAAGGGATGATAGCTATGTGATTGGCAAAGAACAGTTCTGGAAAAAGGCCTACAGATTTTTTCTCAGAGGCACTGATAAAGTACTTTGAAGATTTATATTTTTGCGTATCATTAACATTGTGTATTATGCCTTTTCGCACCTGATTTTACATCTACAGACTGATGTAGTGTAATTGCCTTTCAAACAAATTTCTTTTGATATGTATAGAAGTGAAGTTCTTAATGTGTTTTAGTGAGGCCACGTTTCTGTGTAAAACGCCATCATAAACAAGATGGATGCCATATTTGTCTCTCTAACCCGTGCTTTCCCCTGCGCACATCCTCTCCCCACGTGAAACATCCATTACCACGCGGGCATTGCATCACAATGCCTTTACATTGAGGGTAATACAACGCAAGTCTAACGACTTGCGCTGGATGGCGCTCTAACCTTAGGAATAGTATGATTTACTATTCCAACACCTTCCCTACTGTAAGTAGACTGGTGTTGGAATAGTAAATCATACTGGGCCCGATTCACAGAACTAACTTAAGACAAAGTCCTAAACTTATTGCCATTTTGGTATTCACAGAAGGCACTTACTCATTTTGGTATTCACAGAAGGCACTTACTCATTTCGGTATTCACAGAAGTTAGGAGTCCTAACTTTAGGACTCATAAATGCCTTCTGTGAATACCGAAAGTCTTAAAATTAGGATTTTTCTAAGGTTAGTAGTAGTATAGTTAGGACTCCTAACTTTAGGACTCCTAAATGCCTTCTGTGAATACCGAAAGTCTTAGAATTAGGATTTTTCTCAATTTAGTAGTAGTAAAGTTAGGACTCCTAACTTTAGGACTCCTAAATGCCTTCTGTGAATACCGAAAGCCTTAAAATTAGGGGGCCCGATTCACAGAATCACAATCCTAAACTTACTACCATTTTGGTATTCACAGA
Organism: Triturus cristatus; assembly: GCF_964204655.1. Lineage (NCBI taxonomy): Eukaryota > Metazoa > Chordata > Amphibia > Caudata > Salamandridae > Triturus > Triturus cristatus. The sequence goes on along the minus strand of NC_140580.1, from coordinate 894,906,599 downwards.
AGGTACTTACTCATTTTGGTATACACAGAAGGCACTTACTCATTTCGGTATTCACAGAAGTTAGGACTCCTAACTTTAGGACTCCTAAATGCCTTCTGTGAATACCGAAAGCCTTAAAATTAGGGGGCCCGATTCACAGAACTAAACTAATTTAAGACAAAATCCTAAACTTACTACCATTTTGGTATTCACAGAAGGTACTTACTCATTTTGGTATTCACAGAAGGCACTTACTCATTTCGGTATTCACAGAAGTTAGGAGTCCTAACTTTAGGACTCCTAAATGCCTTCTGTGAATACCGAAAGTCTTAAAGTTAGGATTTTTCTCAGTTTAGGAGTAGTAAAGTTAGGACTGCTAACTTTAGGACTCCTAAATGCCTTCTGTGAATACCGAAAGTCTTAAAGTTAGGATTTTTCTCAGTTTAGGAGTAGTAAAGTTAGGACTCCTAACTTTAGGACTCTTAAACTGACAAAAATCCTATCTTTAAGACTTTCGCTATTCACAGAAGGCATTTAGGAGTCCTAAAGTTAGGACTCCTAACTTCTGTGAATACCGAAATGAGTAAGTGCCTTCTGTGAATACCAAAATGAGTAAGTGCCTTCTGTGAATTCCATAATGGTAGTAAGTTTAGGATTTTGTCTTAAGTTAGTTCTGTGAATCGGGTCCACTATTCCTAAGTCCAGCGCCCTCCCAACGCAAGTCGTTGTAACGACTTCCGTTGTAAAAACTGCGATGTAACGTTCCGTAATCATTTTGATCGCTTTGTAACGTCACATTCCTCCCCACAGACTTTGCAGCACACAGTCAAACTGAAGTCTTATTAGTTTATTTTCAATGCTGCATTGTTTTGCTTGCAATGAACTTTCTATGGTGAGGAAGTAGGACTGAAACAAGTATCCATGTTTTCCGTTTCTTCAAATTGTCCTATTCGTTTAGAGAAAATCTTATTGTTAAATGTTTCATATTTGCTTGAACCTCTCCAGATGATGACATCAGCATAGATGGTGTTGAATAATTAATCAAAGAATTAGGATCGTGCTTATGTGTTAAGGTAATGACGTTTATATTTCTTGTGTTGTAATTTGCTAAAGAAATGACCTTTTTGCTCACACCACAATAAGTTTGCAGTATTGCTAATATTCTATGCAAGAATTTTGTGTGCAAAAGTCTTGATTTCGGGGTCAGCCAGAGATTTAGCAGACTTTACTGTTCTTCTAGGGATGCTGCCCAATTTCTTTCTGATTTTGTTGCACATTGTGACTTACAATATTTCCTGATTTTATATACTCTCTATAACTTGGCCTCTGAGAGCCTTCATGACATCTACTCTGTACCATGAATTTTGAGTTTCTGTAATAAAACCTTTTAAATTATCCTTTATCTAGAACTCAGTTATTGAGTGGACCCCATTATTTATTGAGCTGTTTTACTCATCTAATTTGATGTTTGGGGAGGTGCCTTAATGCGGGGCTACATTGTGTCTAAATTTTGGGGTGCGCATTTCTCCCATAATACTGGGTTCTTCTTCAATAGTGGTAACCTAGTACTTCTTGGTTAGTCGAAAAAAGGTTCTTGAGGTGAGTTTTTAAGTCTATGTGCCTGATTATTAGTGCGGTTACTCCTTCAGGGTGACAGAGTATTTTACTCCGTTGCCATGAGTAACCGCGCTCCAAATTTAGAGATGTCTGCTGTCCCAGGAAAAAGAACACACAGACAGCTGACTGTTTCAAGAGCAAAGCAAGGAGTGAATGCCTCTGTAGGTGGGTGCCATAGTCTCTCTAATCAGTTCCTGTGTGAACTGCATAAAGACTTTGCAACCTTGTCATCTGGTAGCCGACTGTTTGTCCAAAAACTGGTGCTGCTTCAGCCAATGCTGGAGAAGAGGAGGAGCGACGCAGAGGAATCTTGAGTGGTCTACAAGGATGCAACTGCAGAAGACACATCAAAGCTGATCAATCGGCACAGAACACCACAACTGCTGATCCAGGGACTAAAAGTATGCAGAAGAATCTAGCGTAAGGACAAAAGACTTTTGTCCAAGGGGACATTTGGATCAAGGACTGTTGAACTGTGTTGCAATATAACAAGTAGACTAAATAGAAGTGATCTGCTCCAATGTATAATGAATGCCTGTCAGATATTTGGAGTATCTGTTGAGCGTGGTAAATACCTGCCTCAAATAATAACCACAATGCTTTTCAGGGTGAACCTTTAAAGTCACTAAATTAACCTGATTTCAACCCCTGGTAGCTATGGCACAGAGGAGACAGGCCTAACTTAGAGGCAAGGTGCAAAGTATTTATGTAGTTCTCAAACATTAATGAAGTCAAAGCACGGCACAAGAAAAATCCCAAACCAATGTAGAAAAATAGAGTACATTTTAATACACAAGACAGCAAAAATCCAATAAGTAGAACAACTTTATGAAATTTTAAAGTTTAAGTTTTAAAATAGCGCCAACAATCATTAGGCGCTAACTGGGGCCATCTGGTTGTGCTTCACTGGGACAAGGGTACTGTTTAAGGCCAAGTGCGATGGAGTGAGGGTAGGTACCAGTTTTGCCCAGTGAAATGCTTTACCTTAGAACTTATTCTATGGAATGGAAGTAAAAAATCCTCAGCAGGTCAAGGCAGCTGGCTGTGGCCAAAGAGGTCTCCACGTCATCAGATATCCACTGTATAAAGTCTTAGTGAAGCTGTTGACTTTTGGTGGGGGAAATTTGAATTTCATTCCCAGAGAAGGTCCTTCAGCAGCTGACTAGTTTTCACACCGTTGAATGGTTAAGATTACTACCTTCAGACTTAGTCACATCTTTGGAGCTCAGGTTCTTGCAACAAGGCAAGGCTATAGTCAAAGAGGGATCCACAAGGCTGGATACCTTCTCTGTGAGATCTCACTGAATCAAATTTACTGCGGGGGAGAAGAACATAGTGGGAGCAACCTGAATCTTTGGCTCAACGGCAATGCACCTTCGTCAGAACGACTTAGGAGGTTGATCCCGGTCCCCTGCTGGTTCTCAGAGCAAAACGTTGACAAATATTTTCAAAATTCTAGATATCAGGAATTGTTAGGAGCAGTACACGTAGACACAGTCCAAGGGTCCAGGACCCCAGAGACAGCACTATGGGGTCAAGACTCACCCCATCAGAGGCCAGCAGCAGGGTCCAGGTCTGGTGCAGTTGAAAGTGGCCAGCTGGGAATGCAGGAAAAGGCCTCTTGAAGTTTGTTGTGTCCGTGTGGCCCAATAAGGTGGTTAGCTTTACAACACTTGATGGCCATTTCTTTGTTCTTTTAAAAATGGGGGCTCAGGTCCAGTGTTTAGGCCTCTTCTCAGGTCAGAAAGCAGATCCAGTCCTTTTCTGTTCTTCCACAGGTCCAGAAGTTATCTGATGAGGATAGAGTGTGTGTGTCATTTATGCCCAGTGGTAGCCTCTAAAGTGGGGAAACTCCTGGCCACTCCCTAACTAATGGGATAAAATTTCCATAGGGTGCCCTATCCACTATTGCAGCACTTTCTGTGTGCTGCACTCCAAACAATTCCACAGTTCCCAAAATCAACATGGCAGAACCTTTATTCCCTTCTGTAGAGCTCCTATGGCCACCCAGAAGTGTGGCCAGGGTAATGAGCCAACCCGCCTCTAAGGTCACTCAAACCGGTTCTGGGGGCAGCTCCTCTCCCACTGGGCCTGGCGCCTGACTAGCTGGGTGAACAAAAGAAGGGGTAGGCCCAGTTGTTAGCTACATTTTTCTGTAATAGGTTAGGCCTCTATTAAGTGAATTAAGTTCCTGGGCACAGCCCAGAGGGTTAGCCTGCCAAAGAAACAAAACATTTCTCCATGTCCAGTGCCTATGTCATATTAAACAGATAACCCTGCTACAGTGAAAAAAGTGTTTGGGGGATTTTCACTGTAAGGGCATGTTTAACATTAAACTGTTACATGTTCTACTTTTAAATACCATGCACCCTGACTTGATGGGCAGTAAGAGTTACTTAGGAGTGACTTATAAATATTTAAAAGGAGGGTTTAGCCAGTCAAAATGGATTATGTTGACTGGTAGAATTTGCAGTTAAAACCTGCACCACTGTGCTACACAATGCAGGCCTGCAGTCATGTTTACATTGTCACTGCAGTGTGTGGGCAATGAGTGCTGCAGCAAACTGGCGACATTTAACTTACTGGCACTGGGCACACTGTGGGTACCATATTCTAGGGACTTGTAGGCAAGTTAAATATGTCACGCAGGTGTTTACCAGTTTAAGCATGTTGAAAGGAGAAGAGCAAGCACTTTACCTCTGGTTAGCAGGTGTAATGTGCACAGAATTCTATAGTCTGTAAAAATAGGGTTCTGCAAAAAGGCAAAAAATCTGGGGTGACCCTACATAAAAGACACATTTCCAACAATTTCTTTTCCTACATCATTGTGGGGACAGTAGACATTAGTAATCTCCTAAAACCGATACGGTGAGGGGTGTAGAGTGTTCCTGAAGTTTAGAACTGAGATTACAACCCCGTGACTGTGATTCCTATTGAATTGTGTAGTATTTCATTTTGCTATGAGATTAAATTACTTTCTCAAGGGATTATGGGGGCAGATCGTTCTCTTACACAGCCCCCTACTATTGGAACAAACTTCCTTTTCGCCTTTGCTCTTCACCTGATTTCCCTTCTTTCAAGAAGGGGGTTAAGATTAGGCTATTTCAGACTTTCTTTCTACTCTCGTGGAGCGCAGCACCAAGATGATCCTCCGGGAGTGAGTCACGGGAGATACGAAGTGATTACATAAATAAATAAAGGATAAGCCATCGGCTGGGCAGTACATTAGTATGACTGTTTAGTTTACCCAATTCTACTTCACTAAGAAGCCTTTGACTGCTCTCCCATACTACCATGAGTCCTCCAGGACATCACCATCATGGCTGGGGTCTAGTTGCCCTTTTCTGCCATGGGAGCCCAAGAACAGGGTCTGACATGCTGTCTGTCCCTTTAGTATAATTATTGGAGCATAACCCTGCATTGAATGCAATGTTGAACTGCAAATGATAACTTTGTGAGGATTTAATAAGCGTATCCCTATTGTATGTGTCCAATTATGCAATACCTATTTGGGGGTGTGACTCAAAAACCATTATACCCAGAGACTTATGGATTTCTTCTGTGGGCTTTATGTTAACTGATTACCATTTTTTTAGTGGAATAGCAGAAACATTTCCTCTATTCGACAAATAGGTGTGTGGCTGGACATTCCTGATTATTAACTTGTATTTAATCCTAACCTTCAAACCACTTCAGTCGGTGTTTTGTGCTTTAATTGGTTGACCTCACTAACATAGTTGAGGAAAGGAAGCTATGGAGTCATTTCTGACTTCTGCATTCATAGCATTCAGTATTCAGGTCACTAGGGAGCACATGCAAAACCACTTTTGAGTTTGCTAGGTCCTCTTAGTTGCAAATGTGTTCAGGGAAATGTTCTGATAATCTCTCTTCCGTGCATCTAGATGCCTAAAGAAGGTTCCCTCCAGCTCTACCAGCAGAAGACGGGTGGCTGACCCTTTCAGGACAGTCATCGTATGGAACGGACTTTCTCTACTTCCCAGGCCACACAAAAACACTTGGTCTAATCTCTCAGTGACATTAAATCTTAGTTATGGTGAGAATCATCTATGATCTCTGGTTCCAGGAAGACTGGTTCTAAGCATAAGGGAGTTAAGAAGCTGTCCTGGGTCCTATTCATGAAGGGTGGAGGTAGGTAGGTTCAGATAGGCCTTGGCACAGGCACCAATCTAACAACTCTTGAATTGACATGATCCACCACAGAAATCTGCTTTTATTTCCCAAAGATCATACTTTTAATTGCCCTGGCTTTTTCATTGTCTTTGTCCATCTTTGCATCCTCCATGCCCAGATTGTCAGGGCTCTCAGAGGATGAGGGCAGGTCAGACACTTTGCCCATCTTCTCAGTTAAGTTCATTTTTGTGTCATTTTCCTTGGAGTAGTAGATTAGAGAGTAATGTTCGGGAGAGAAGGGCTGGTGAACAGTCGCGGCCGGCATGACTCGAGGTCGGGGGGAGGGGGGTAGCGCGGGGATAAGGGGTTAAATTAACTAACAAAAACATTTAAACTTGCCTTTGCCTCCAGACACATGTCGCATCTCCTCTCTCTGCTCACAGGAAACAGAAACAGACAGCCTCGCTCTCCTCTCCTAAGCCAATCACGAAAGCTGCAATGGCAGCGTTGTGATTGGCTAGGACGCCGACCCCATAGGCATCTATAGGGAGGCAATTTTCTCTATGTAGGCTGCAGCCTACATAGAGAAAATGCAGAGTGTGTATGACTGGTGTGATCTGCCCTGGGGCTGACCGAACAGTCAGCACACTCGGAGTGGGCAAGCCACTCCTCCCCTGGACTACTGCAGGACCAACCAACCGGCCGCCTCCAACCAGGCATACAATTCTGCTTTCTCACAGTGCGCGAAGCAGAAACACAAAATGGTATTTCAAAATACCATTATATGTTTCTGCTTCTCACACTGAGAAAGCAGTGAGGGGACGCTCCTCCACACACATGAAGGAGACGCCCCTCCAGATGAAGTAGGTAACATTTGTCTCATTAACAGTGAGATGAAGGTAATCTGCGCATTAAAGCCAAAATCTCTCTATCCCTCAGTTTATTGATCAACCAGTGACAGCCTCCTGAAAGACAAACCTCAATGAAACCACCATGTGACACTGTTTATTTGTCTTTATTAAACCTTGCAAAGCTGTCAACCTAATTTGGTCATTACATTTGAAAGGACTAATGCATACAATTGAGGTTTGGCAATACTTGAATTTTTAGACATGCTGCGAAAGACTTTGTTTTTACTACTTCTTTGCGTTCTGATAATTATACCGTATTATACCGCAAAAACATAGAGCACCAAGGGCCACATGTATCAATATTAGGACTAGTGATGACCTACTTGTGATTTTCTGTGAATCACAATTTGGTAATCGCTATTCCTAATGTATGAAATTCCATGAGTGTCATTTAGCTATTCCTAGGGGTTCACAAATCGACCTACCTCATCAATATTAATGAGGTAGGTCGCAATTTGCGATCCATTAGGAATTGCAAAAATCACAGGGATGGTGGCCTGCTGGGGTCGGCAGACCACCATGTCCGTGATTGCTTTTAAATAAACCAATAATTTTTTTTTTTATGCAGCCCCTTTTCCTTAAAGGAAAACAGTATCTGGCACATGCATCAACAATGCCATTTGCGATTCCTTAATAGCGAAAAATAAGGATTCGCTAATAAGGAATAGCAAAAGGCTATGCATGTAGAAATCGCTTACAAAATAGCGATTTCTAAACATTCCTTAATTGCTACTCGCAAATTGTGAGTCGCAATTAAGGAATACCTCCCCATTGATTCCTATGGGCCTAGGAATGAATGGGGAGACTTTCTCAATTTGCTAATCTCAATTAGAGAATCGCAAATTGCTCATGCTATTTCAAGGGTGCCAGGGCGTCAAAAAGACACCCTGTTGCACCCCTGAAATATGCATATGAATACATCTTGCACACACACATGCCCCAAGGGCATGTGTGTGTGTAAAATGGAACTTTGAAAAATGCACTTTAGTGCATTTTTCAAAGTTTTTGCAAATTACCATGAAGTTCAACTTCATGGTAATTTGCTCCCCCTATTAGCGAAATCGCTAATTTTTAAACTTTCATGCATTGCATTTAAGGAATCTCAATTTGGGATTCCTTAAATGCAATAGCAATTTAAGGAATCGCAATTTAGAGATTCCTTAAATTGCGATTTTTGCATTTGGGATGATGCATCCCAAATGCAAAAATCCCAGTCGCAAAGGGGCAGATTCTGAGAATCTGCCCGTTTGCGACTGGCTTTTGCTTTGATGCATGTGGGCCATTGCGTTTAAAAGAAAAAAATGAAAAGTTTTCTTTTCATTTTTTAAGAGCAAGCAGTGTTCCATGGGACCCCTGCCTGCTCAGAAAAAACATTTCTGCATACATTTAAAAAGGCGCCGAGGTCCCTTAGGGACTCCTTCCCATTTGCAAATGGGTTACCATCAGATTGAATCTGAAGTTAAACTGTGAGGGGCAGATTTATGTGGGACTTGCGCCCCTTTTACGCCGCCGTTGTGTCACTTTTGTGACGCAGCGGCGGCGTAAACCCTGCGCCACGTTGCGCCCGATTTACATCGTGACACATCTATGGAGATGCGTCACGGTGTAAAGCCCTGCGCCACATGAAACCTGCGTCAGGTTTCATGTGGGCGTTGCGACACAGGGGGGGGGGGCGTTCCGTCGCAGGAACGCCCCTGAAAAGTGACTCAGTGAAATCTATAAGATTTCACTGAGTCACTTTCCCAACGCTGATGCGTCAAAACCCTGCGCCTGCTTGAAGCAGGCGTAAGGCTTGACGCACCATGTTAGGGATAGGGTAGGTTGGAACAGTGCTGGAGTTGCGTCTCGCTTGCGACACAACTTCCGCACTGCGCCAACCTTACGCCGGCAGATGCGTCGCGTATCTGCTTGTCCTTGCGCCACGATGCGCCGCATTGTAAATGCGGCGCATCTGCGGTGGCGCAAGGGCAAACTTGCGTGACGCATCTTCCCTGGCGCATCCATGCTGATTTGCAGGGATGCGCCAGGGAACATAAATCTGCCCCTTAATGTTTTGAGACCGGTATTTCGCAATTTAGCATTCATGCATACTGCTGCGATTCGGTATTTGGAAGGGACGCCTTAAACAAGCCCCTTCCAAATTCCGAAATGCAAACCCATTTTACAATTCGGTAACATGTTACCAAATCACAAAATAGAGGTTGGTATATTGGAAAAGCCTTTTTTTTGCATTTGCAAATGAGCTGATTCTGCGAATCGACATTTGTGCGAATGCAAAATAGCTTTATACATGTGGCCCCAAATGGACTAGCCGCATTTCACTTTGGGAACCGCAATCTTGGGGTCTGTGACATTGTTACGGCCTTCATTTTTGACAGGTACGAGCAATAGTCCATACAAATGCTAAAGAATCCTCTAGACATGTCATATCAGGCATGGGCACTCATTCAAGCATTGTATTCTTGCATTCTGGGACCTGGGGTTCTGTACTTAAAATAGCTTAAATGGAGCTGGAAATGAAAGCCAAGTCCAAAGATATAAACAAGACAGGTTATACTACTTACACCTGACATGGAGCTAAAATAAACCTGCTTCTGCTTGTATAGTAAAGCGATGAAAGGTTCAGGTTACACTACTCACACCTGATATAGAGCCAAGTTTATACTGCAGGTGCTTGCACAGTAAACAAATGAACATGTCCAGTTACATTACTTACACCTGTCATGGAGCTAACCTTATCCCGCTAATGTCTGTACAGTAAAGAAATGAACATGTCCAGTTACATTACTTACACCTGTCATGGAGCTCAGCTTATCCCGATAATGGCTGTACATTAAAGAAATTAACATGTCCTGTTACACTACTTACACCTGTCATGGAGCTCAGCTTATCCCGATAATGGCTGTAAAGTAAAGAAATGAACATGTCCTCTTACACTACTTACACCTGTCGTGGATTGTACAGTAAAGAAATGATCAATTCAGGTTAAACTACTTACACCTGAAATGGAGTTAAAATAATCCCGATGCTGACTATATAGCAAAGAAATTTCCAGGATATGTTACACTACTTACCATGACATGGAGCTAAACTAATCTCGCTCCTGCCTGTAGAGTAAAGAAATTCACAAATTATGTTACACTATTTACACCTGATATGGAGCTAAAACAATCCAGCTGCTGACTGTACAGTAAAGAAATTAACAAACTAGGCTCCACTACTTACAGCTGAGATAGTGTTAAAATAAACCCGCTGCTGACAGTAGACCAGGATATACACTACTTATACCTGACATGGAGCTAAACTAATCTCGCTCCTGCCTGTAGAGTAAAGAAATGAACAGGGTAGATTACACTATTTATGCCTGACATGGAACTGGGCTAATCCCGCTCCTGACTGTACAGTAAAGAACTGAACAAACCAGGCTACACTACTTAAACTTGACATGAAGCTAAAACAATCCAGATGCTGACTGTACAGTAAAGAAATTAACAAGCTAGGCTCCACTACTTACAGCTGAGATAGTGTTAAAAAAAAAACGCTGCTGACTGTAGACCAGGATATACACTACTTATACCCGACATGGAGCTAAACTAATCTCGCTCCTGCCTGTAGAGTAAAGAAATGAACAGGGTAGATTACACTACTTATGTCTGACATTAAGCCTGGGCAAAGCACTACGCTACGCTTGCATAGTTTGCGAAGTTTGCGCTACTTCGTGCTACCTGAATTGCACGTAGCACAGTGCAAACACGCGTAGCGTAGTGCGGCGGTCATTTTATGCTTGCTTGCGGTTCTCAACGTCAAGTTGGCGACTGCGAGCAAGCAAAATGACATCCTGGCGAGACTTTTTCCTCGTTCGCCATCAGCAACATCAAGTTGCCGATCGCGAGCGTGGAAAATAAACCTCCCGGCGAGCTTCTCAACGCGGGGAGGTCAGGTTTCTCATTGCGAGTGGTCGCGTATGCTCGCGACGGTTCGCGATGAGAAACTACCAGTCTGCGTTGAGAAAGCTGCAGCTCGAGTAGAAATATACTCGAGCGGCAGATAACGATCGCTTGCACTGTGGAAGATGCAGTTTGCACAGTGCGGACAAGCATCCGACACTGTGCAATCAGTGCGAGCAGCATCTTGCACAGTGCACTACGCAGTTTGCGAAGCTACGCGTAGCTCGCGTAGTGCACTTCGCTTAGCTACGCGTAGCGCTACTTTGCAAACTACGCCCAGGGATACCTGACATTGAACTTGGCTAATCCCACTCCTGACTGTACAGTAGAGAAATGAACAAGCCAGGCTACACTACTTACACCTGACATGGAGCTAAAACAATCCAGCTGCTGACTGTACAGAAAAGAAATTAACAAGCTAGGCTCCACTACTTACAGCTGAGATAGTGTTAAAATAAACCCGCTGCAGACTGTAGACCAGGATATACACTACTTACACCTGACATGGAGCAAAGCTAATCTCGCTCCTGCCTGTAGAGTAAAGAAATGAACAGGGTAGATTACACTACTTATGTCTGACATGGAACTGGGCTAATTCCGCTCCTGACTCTAAAGTAAAGAAATGAACAAGCCAGGCTACACTACTTACACCTGACATGAAGCTTTGGTAATCCTGTCTGTAGAGTAGAGAAATGAAAAAGCCAGGCTACCCTACTTACACCTAGCATGGAGCTATGATAATCCCGCTCCTGCCTGTAGAGTAAAGAAATGAACAAGCCAGGCTACCCTACTTACACCTAGCATGGAGTTATGATAATCCCGCTCCTGCCTGTAGAGTAAAGAAATGAACAAGCTAGACTACCCTATTTACACCTAGCATGGAGTTATAATAATCCCGCTTCTTCCTGTAGAGTAAAGAAATGAACAAGCCAGGCTACCCTACTTACACCTGGCACATGAAGCTATGGTAATCCTGTCTGTAGAGTAGAGAAATGAAAAAGCCAGGCTACCCTACTTACACCTAGCATGGAGCTATGATAATCCCGCTCCTGCCTGTAGAGTAAAGAAATGAACAAGCCAGGCTACCCTACTTACACCTGGCATGGAGCTATGATAATACTGCTCCTGCCTGTAGAGTAAAGAAATGAACAAGCCAGACTACCCTATTTACACCTAGCATGGAGTTATAATAATCCCGCTTCTTCCTGTAGAGTAAAGAAATGAACAAGCTTGGCTACACTTCTTACACCTGGCACAGGAAGCTATGGTAATCCTGTCTGTAGAGTAGAGAAATGAACAAGCCAGGCTACCCTACTTACATCTGGCATGGAGCTATGATAATCCCGCTCCCGTCTGTAGAATAAAGAAATTGACAGATCAGGTTACACTACTTACACCAGACATGGAGGAAAAGCAGGCCAGCTGCTGCCCGTAGAGTAAAGAAATGAATAAATCAGGTTCAGTACTTAACCTGTCATGGAGTTAAAATAATCCTGCTGCTGACTATACAGTAAAGAAATGACCTGGATAGATTACACTACTTATATCTGACATGAAGTTGAGCTTCACCTACTGCTGCATGTGCAGTAAAGAAATGATCAGAACAGTTTACATCATTTGCACCTGACATGGAGCCAAACTCATCCCGCACCTACTTGTACAGTACCTGCTGTGTCAGAATGAAGCATTGCTACACCCTATACTGTACCTACTGTCCGAATAGCTGTGTGTGTTTGTCGAAAAGGACTGCACTGATCTGTGTGTGTTCTGCACCTGCTCTTTGTGGGAGCCGCTTGCTCGGCTGCCCGTCCTGGAACTCTTCTATGTGTGAGAACAGCTCAGATTTATGCTGACTAGTGTAGACCACACCATTATCCACTTTACTTGCTCAAGAGTGTTGAAGACAAAAGCAAACACTATGCCTATTAAAATATTGATCTCTTTGTTTAGTATTAAAACGGTTTATATTAGCAGAACACTCAGCACGAAAATACACAACAGTGTCGCCTACAAGCCAGCGGAGCGGCGGTGTCACTGTCAAGGCAAGGAGGCAAGCAGGAAGATCAAAACTCACTCAATCAGGTAAGTAGACAGCATGTCGCCTACAACCCATGCAGTGCCGGCTGCGTTAGTGAAAGGATGAGTGGTAGGTCTAGTGTCCACTAGAAATGGGTAACAGTAGAGTCCAGAGCGCTGCGGGGTGTGGAAACAGCAGCCTTCCAAAGCCTGAAACAAGCCATTAAGTGCCAGTGGGTCTGCTTTTAATGGGAGGGACAAAACATTTTTTAAAAAAAGGAAAAAACCCCAACACCCACCCCACACCCCCCACCCATTCTCTCTCCAGTGAGCAAAAATCCAAAGAGAAAGCAAACTAGCCTGCAGCTAATGATCGTAGTACTCTACAGTGCTGGAGCGGGCCTTAAGGCCCATCAAGGGGAGCTGCACTCCGCTGTAACGCTATCTCCAGGAATCAATTGCAAAATCCGGAGATAATTAGGACATGTCAGTTCTCAGAATTCAGTGGATAGAATGGAGGTAAAGGGGGCCCAGAGCTTAGCATATTCCATTTTATGCCCAAGGGTAGACATTGACAGCCGCTCCATGCCTAAGAGGTACCATAATTCGTGCAGCCATTGCGTATGCGCTGGGTTCCTTTCTGTTTTCCACCCGGCTAACAGTACCCGGTGTGCGGCATTCAGTGCTAGCGCCATCTGCTTTCCCCTGAGAGAGCGCAAGGGGAAGGTCAGGGCATTGGGCAGCCCCAGAAGGGTATATGCGGGAAGCCTAGGAATGGTGGTGTCGAAGGTCCTATCTATATCATCAAGTATGTTCTCCCAGTATCTCGTGAGCTACGGACAGTTCCATAACAAGTGGAGTAGGGTGCCAGCACTACCGCAGCCGTGCCAGCAGAGGTCGTCACATTGAGGGTTCCACCTGGCGAGGCGGGCCAGGATGTGATACCAGTAGGATACAATTTTAAATACAGTTTCAGCATGTCCCATGGAATGTGTGGTGTGGTGGGCTCTGTGGAAAACATCCTCCTATTCCTTATCTGATAATGTGCGCCCCAGCTCCGCTTCCCAGCGCCTCTGACCCGCTGAGCGAGACTCCTCAGAGCTCTGGGAGAGGAACGTGTAGATTTCGGAGATGAGTTTGTGATCATCTTTTTTGTAAAGGAGCCATTTCTCAAACAGTCGCATCGGCCTAATGGCCAAAGGGCGCGTCGCGGGCCAGACACCCAGTGCATCATTTGCGTGTGTAAGAAGAGATCATAGTTAGCAAGGTTATAGTCCACTTGAAGCTGTTTAAAGGGAATGAGGCCCTGTATGTCAAACAGATGTCCCAGGCGCTTACACCCACCCTCCAGCCAGCGCTGACCAGCCCCCCTTTCCATCCCAGGTGGGAAGTCAGGATTAAAAAAGATTGGGGTCATCGGAGACGGGAAGGTGGTAAGATCAGCCCTCTTGGAAACCCTGTCCCAAGCAAGGATGGTAGGGCGGGTATCTGGTGAGGAGTACAGACCCCAGGCTCGGGCGGACCGCGAAAGCCAAGCCCCCCACCAGATATGATGGCCTGCTACCGTCTGGTCCATGAAGACCCAAAACTTCTCCGTCATGGGACAGTTCCACTCTACAAGGTATCGTAACAGAGGGGCCTGAAAGTAGCGAGAGATGTTGGGCATTGCCAGGCCGCCCTCCTTTTTAGGGCGCTGCAGCAGGGACTTCTGTAGGCGGGAAGGAATTGGGCCCTGGACAAAGCATTCGATCTCGGCTTGTATGTGGTGGAACATGTGTTCCAGGGGCTGCAAGGGAAGCGTTTGAGAAAGATATAGGGCCCGAGGAAGTACGTTCATTTTAACGACAGCCAGCCTCCCGAACCACGTCAGAGGTAAGTATCGCCAGTGGGTCAGATCTTTGCGGATGTGCGAGAGGAGGGTCATGTAGTTCACCTCCGTATGCTTGCCACCCATCTGGGGAACCGAACCCCGAACCCCGAGTCCGAAGCATTCAAGAGTGGCAAAGAGGTAAGGCCAGAGCACGCGGTCGAAGGCCTTTGCCACGTCGACCGCCAGGAGTAAGGCTTCTTCCTTAGAGCGTTGCACCTTGTCAATCAAGTGACATATCCATTTAGTATTGTCCCCACATTGCCGGCCCGGGATGAAGCCGGACTGGTCCAAGTCTATCAAACCGGGCATGAGGGGGTTCAGCCGATGGGCCAGGATGCTGGAGAATAGCTTTGCATCAATATTCAGCAGAGAAATCGGCCAGTAGGAGTAGAAGAGTTCAGGATCTTTTCCCGGCTTAAGGATGACCGAAATAGTCGCCTGCAGCATAGAGGCCGTAAGGGAGCCCGTCTCCGCGAAGGAGTTGAATAAGTGAGTGAGCAGCGGGGCCAGTTCAACACAGAAGGTCTTATAAAAAAGGGTGCTGAAGCCGTCAGGGCCCGGTGCCTTCAGAGGCTTCAGAAGGGCGATAGCAGAGACCACCTTCTCGATGTGAATGGTTGCCTCAAGCCCCTCCGCCTCACCCGGTGGGAGAGGAGTGATTGCTACCTTCCGGAGATACTCACCGGGATCGGCCAAGTTAAGGAAAGCAGCAGAATATAGGGACTCGTAGAACGATCGAAATCGCGACACGATCCCGGCATCATCTGTGACCGAGGGCCCATTTTCACCGCGGATCGCTTTGACAGTCTCCGCGGCGCGTTGGCCTCGAAGGCAGTGGGCCAACATACGACCCCCTTTATTAGGGCCCACATAGTATTTGTGCTTCAGCCGAATCACGGCATGTTCAGCTCTGTCGAGTTCTAAACGCTTCAGCTGGAGGCGCTCCTTCTCCAACTTGCGCCAAATTCTGGGGGCCCGGTTCGCTTATGAATGGTTTCCGATTCCCGTACCTTAGCCTCTATCTCCACACGCTTGGTCTGCCGAATCTTGTTTTCATAAGCCGTATTAGCGATGAAGGCCCCCCTCACAACAAGTTTAAGTGCCTCCCAGACTGAAGACAATGTTGTAGTGCCAACATCGTTAAGCGTCAGATTATCAGTCAGGCAACGTCGGATCTCGTCCACCACTGCTGGCGACCAAAGCAGGGAGTCCCGCAGGCGCCATTGCGAGGTAGGCGTCTGCGTGGTTGGGAGGTGTAGCGCCAAAGTAATGTGTGCATGGTCTGACAGAGAGCGTGCCTCAATGGTAGAGGCCACGGTACAAGCCCAGGCAGCTTGGGTGACGAGTAAATGATCCAGCCGGGCGTTGGTCTTATGGGCAGCCGAATAGTAGGAAAAATCCCGTGTGTCTGGATGTAAGCCCCGGGCATCCGTGATCCCCCCATCGCTCAGCCATTCACTCCCCCGCACAGACATGGCTCCCGCATCCCCAGACCTCAAGCTTGAACGGTCCCGCCTGGAGTCCATGACTAGATTAAGATCCCCACCCACCACCACCATAGAGTCGGGTGTATGGAGTACTTCGGCCAGTGCTTCTAGCAGGAATTCCTCCTGGGGCTCATTTGGGGAGTAGATAGAGGCACTAGTGATGAGTGTGGACCCAACATGGAACCACAGCGCTAGGAGGCGCCCCTTGATCTCTGCAACAGGTCCCACCAGCGACCCCCTAAAGCGTTTTGAGAGTAAGATAGCCACTCCACCCCGTTTGCTTCTCCCAGATGACCAGAACTGCTGGGGGAACTCCCTATGGTGCATGCGGTGGGTGTCGCTGGGAAGAAGGTGGGTTTCCTGAAGAAGGCACACGAGAAGGCACACATCACCCCCCCCGAGTGTTCGAGTAGCGACAGGACTGCCCTCCGCTTAATAGGATTATTAATGCCTCGGGCATTAAAGCTAACTATCTTGACCTCCATCTGTGAAAGACAGCCCCATTGCAGCAAGAGCTAAGTCTACTGGGAATGTGCTGGGAGACTAGGCTTGTGGGGAACCCTGGGGATGAAAGCACCAGAAAATAGCTTGACAAACAAGTAGTAAAGAAAAAATCCCACCGGAAAGAGAACCCCACCCACCCCACGAAAGACAAAGCAAACCAGAGAACAATAACCTGAACAAGGTCGTAAAGTCCATCCGAAGATCTGTCAATAAGAGTCAGAGTCAACCAAGGGAGCGAGCACGCTCCTATCAGATGAAGAGAAGAAGAGGGAAATTACCCCGCTCCCACCAGGCCAGAGGCGAATAACCAAATCCTGTAAGCTTTAGCAGTCAATCGTTAGAGTCCAGGCTGTCACCTGCGGTATCAGCCAGGGTCTGCAAGACAGCAGATTGCTCCTTGTGAATTGTAGCGGGGACGGGGCGAAGGCGGTCCACATCCCTCTCTCTCCGGGGTCCGCGTCCCCGAAAATCTCTGTGAGCCCAGCTTCCGGGCACCCGGTTGAGAGGAAAGGTCATTGATGTCGAGGTGAAGTATTTTGCAGGCGTGAGCTAGGGAGGCGACCTGGTTTAGGCTCCCATCAATGCGAAAAATGAGACGGAACGGGTGGCCCCATTCATAAGAAATATTCTGGGAGTGCAAGTGAGTGGTGATGGGGCCGCTGCATTTTCCGATGCATGATGCATTTCAAAATTAAAAATTAAAAGCTACCTTTTAATTTTCCTAAAACATGTAGGTGCCCATGCTGGAGCAGAGTTTTCTGTTGAAAATGTATTGGGTTTTTAAGCTCCGGTTTGTCTATATGTCGAAAATTAAAATTATTAATTTATAACTACTAATTATTTGTTTTGTGTAAATGTTTTGATTAATCAATACGTACTAATAAGAGAAAACTATACGTGGGGTTGCATTCATGTTATTTACTAATAATGTGCATGTTTAATTAAATAAATGTTGCTGAGTGCTGTTTATTTTAAAGCACAAAAACGCTTTTAAGATGTTGTGTACTAATGCTTTTCTTGTGTTGCAAAGGCTAGATAATTACATACACATACGGGTATTAGTGGGGATAACACTGTTTAATCACTATGCTGTGGTAACGTTGTTTTTGTCTCTTTTAATTAAGATGGTACGTTTTGGCCTAGTGAAAGATGGCTGCCGTTTAAAGCCTGTATTTGAGTAGTCGATTTGTGATGAGAAGGCCTTGCTGAACATGGTCGAGAGTCATCTGACCACAGTCTTCGCCTGGTTAAAAAGTTTTCCGTGAGGACAGCAGCTCTGGGCGGACATCCAAATGTCCTTGGAAGACAAAGGAGCCACAAAGAATATTGTGATCACCATGCTGGTTCCGAGGAAATATGAACATGAAAAAGAAACATTTTCAAGTTTTAGTTCCGTCTTCCGTCTTTTTATTTTTGTGATTTTTCTGAGCGGAGATTTTTCCAAATGTAGCGATGCTACATCCTTTCCTGCTCGCTCTGCTCAGCGGATATCTAAAACATTTTATGTTGCCTTCTTTTGTTAGATTTATTATAAATATACTAGACTAGAGAGGGTCGTTGGTTATTGCATTTTGGATTCTGAAGCCACTTCTTTCCGAACTTGCGTTGGTGAGGATCGATGCTGTGAGGACGGCGACTTGAGAGACTTCTATCGAGAGACCTGTCCTGACTCGTTTATGACATTTAGCTAGAATAGGTAATTATGAGAATAATGATTTTGCTTTTGAATTGATTTTCTTTGAACTAATTTTAGATAAATTACCATTATTTGAAATACAGTGTTGGTGGTTATTTCTTGTCAATTATTGAGTACTCTATTTTGATTATTGTTGATTATTATTGGTTAAATCATGACTCAAGACAGTGTCAATTAGGTCTTATCGACCTTAGTGTAGATGCAGGGTGTTTAGAAGGTTTTCTATCCACAGGTTCAGTGCTGATAGAGTAATCGAGTATATGTTAGTGAAATGGGCCCAAGCGTATGATGAGTGTATGTGCGTGTATCTGTGAATTTACTCTATCCGTGGAAGTAGGGAGAATTTGTACACCCCAATCTGCACCAATTTCCTGGTAGCAGAGGATGGTTTTGATGATTGTCTTGATCTGATTAGATTGCTTGTACATTGGCTTTTTGATTTATTGATTATTGATTGATGTTGGTATATGTACTAATACTATATGTTGGAGTCGTCGTGTTGAGTTGTATGTAGTGCTTCTGGAATTTGGGAGCTGGTAGCAGTTCCGTAGTAGGGCAGAGGGAAGTATATGCTGCTCTCGGGAAAGACGGGATTGTTGGTCCTGTATGTATGCAGGAGAAACGTGTGACAATTGAAGTTGCGCGTCACATTGTCTGGGTTCGGAATTAGTGACATCGTCGTGTGTTACTATTAGATATATTTCTGGTGTAAAAGGAGTGTGTATGGTAGCGAAGGTTATCTGTGAAACTCTGGTCTTAAGTCCCAGGGATCCGTAAGGTTCACCGTTAAAGCTTATCGCGGGAGAAGTAATAGGTATTCTCTGAGCTTGTTTGAAGGACTGGGCAGAGGTAAGCACTGCTTGGTTAATGTGTGATATAATTCTGTAGTGGGACAGACTGTTCGCTGTTCTCGGGAAAAGCAGGATTCTGTGTGTATGTACTACATTTTCTTGTATGAATGTGCGTGAATGTATAAGCATTTAGTTGATTGAAAGACTCTTTGGAGCAGTCCTAGAGGAAACAGTTAATGGATGCATGTTAGAAGGGCAGAGTAGAGGGATGTGCTACTGTGTCAACGAGAGTATAAATTCCGTACTGAAACAGAAGTGAGTGAAAGACGGGAGTCTTGTGAAATAGATTTTCTTTACTATTCTTTGGTTAGCGAAGCAGATAATGGAGATGTTTATATGTTGTAACTAATAGATTTTGTAGAATCTGACACGAAGTCTACTGAGAAGTTTTGTAAAGGAGGGGTAGACGACTGACAGGAGACAGGAGCAAGAGAGACTGCAGCGACTGCTGATGTCAAACAGACCGCGCTCTGATTGGATATTGGATCAGAACAGTGCTCGCGCTGAGATTGGTGCGTGGGTGTGAGCCGCGCAAGGATTGGAAAGAGTCACCTTATACTCTTGTGACGTAGACGCTCCAGGATTGGTGCGTTGGTGTGAGTCGCGCTGTTATTGGATAAAATATCGTACTATTCAGTTGTATTACGGAAGGGATTAGAAAGTTTGGTAAAGCTAAAATGTATTACCAAGAAGAGAAAAAGAAAAAATCTTTGTTCAGAAAAATTTAAAATTGGTTTGACAAGGATAAAGATGTTAAAACGAGAGAAGGTGAATTGTTACCTGCATCGAAAACGCCTGCATCCTTTATGGCTGCGAGATATGGGTATCATACCTGTATATGGTTGGAGAATTGGTTAGGTATACTAAAGAAGATGGTGTCCTAGCATTCCCAGAACATGGTTCATTTAATCTGGCCATGTTGAAAAATTTGCGGGAAAAGAGGTTGTGTCTTGACCCAAGACCAAGGCCGACACAGTTTGAGGCTTTAGTGGAATGGGAAGAGGAAGTACATGAGCGAGAAAAGCAGAGGTCTGGAGGAAATTATAGATACATGTTTGGAAGGAGACATGATCGTGAAACTCATCATGATCGAATGAAGAGATGGCGAGATGCTAGTATGTCAGAGGGATTATACCCTATGAGAACAGTTGAAGAGAAGGGTACAGAAAGGGTTCCTGAGGCAGAAGTGAGAAGATATGGAGTTAATGAGTATGAGGATGAGGTCTTGAATGACATGATTTACAAAAGACCACCTCCATATAGACCAGAACCAGAAGAGAGCACACCAGTGGTTTCTCCGATAAGAGATACATTGCGTATTATTGAAACAGAAAATGTGACACCTGAGTTAAGAAGTGGTAATCCTTTCAAAGAGAGAGAGAATAGAAGTGGTGACGAGGTTACGAGAGAATTAGTCAGAACTACATCAGAACTGACTGAAAAGATTAGAGAGCTGACAAAGAATCTAGAAGCTGTTACGGTGCCTGTAACCATAGGTCCGGTTATGCCTGTTTTTGATAAGCAGAGGACGGGTGAAAATAGTTTGGTGATTCCATATGTTGGGAATAGATTGACAAGTTTGGCTGGTCCTTCAGGAGATTCAGGAAAAAGGACAGAAAATTATGATTTGAGACAATCCAGACATGAGACATGTAGTGAAGGATTAGAGATACAGTCTAATTCGAGATTGGATGCTAGTGAAGCTAGTTGTTCAGGGATGCCGATTTTAGAACCGCAGAAGGGAGTGGTTCCAGTGAGAAAATCTACTGAAATAACAGCTGAAGATTTGAATGAATGGATGAAAGTTCTTCAAAAGAGGGATAAAGATTCACAGGCAATTGATGTGGCTAGGTTACGTGTAGAATTAGAAGAGCTTGTTGCAGGGACAGTTCCTACGGAAATTCTGAAAAACCATCATGATGGTGAACTGTTGTTTATGTGTAAAAACATCACCTGGAGAGCTAAGAATACACATGACAGGTTAAGAGCAATAGCGAATGAGCACGGAGTTGACATTGATAAAGTGAAAGCTTTGCAGAAGTCTTACAGGATGGATTTCACGGATAAAGATATTGAGAATCTGAATGGTGCTGGTAGAACAGGACAGATTAAAGAGATGATCGCCTTATTGCGAAAATGGGGTGACGTAGAAAAATGGAAGGATAGGTGGTACAAGATAAGGGAAGAATCAGTGGACAGGACTTATTCAGCATTTCTTGTGAGAGAAAAAGAGAAAACAGTGGATGCTTATCCTATGAGAGAAATACCTGGAGGAGGATATGTACATGTTCCATGGACCAGACAGGATATTTTATCATTTACGAATGATTTCCCTCGATTGAGAGAAAAGCCCGTCGAGTGGTATAGGCAGGTAGACAGGTTTGTGAAATTGTCAAAAGTGCTGTGGATTGACCTGAATAGTCTGTTTGATATAATTGTTCCAGCAGACTTGTGGGCTGAGTGTAAAATAGTTGTAAGTTGGCCTACTGAGGAATATCCAAGAGATCAGAGAACAGGAGCA
Organism: Triturus cristatus; assembly: GCF_964204655.1. NCBI lineage: Eukaryota > Metazoa > Chordata > Amphibia > Caudata > Salamandridae > Triturus > Triturus cristatus. The sequence goes on along the minus strand of NC_140580.1, from coordinate 894,885,069 downwards.
CCAGATCCAGAGGTAATGAGAAAGTATGAGCAGGTGATCGTATACCTGAAAAGTAAAGTACCTCCAAAAGAGACAGACTGGGTTAAAATAGATCGAACACACCAGGAAGCAAAAGAATCAGTTCATGCTTTTTATGAAAGGCTGATACTGGCTTTTAAACAATTCAGTGGGGATGAACATCTGGGTGACAAGGATTTGAGTCATTTTGTATACAGATTTGTATATGGCCTGAGACCTGAGATTAGTGAGAGAATTCGTGAGCATACAGTGGACTGGCAGAGTAAGAAAATAGATGAGATTTTGAGACATGCAAAATACTTCAGTGATGAAATTGAAGCAAAACAGAGAAAGCTGAAAGAGAAAGCAATGTGGGCACAAGGGAAAGTTGCGGAAAGACAGGAAGCACAGTTGGTGGAACAGGCGAATAATGCAGGAAATAATCCAGGGAATAGGCCCAGGTATGCAGGGAAAGGAAAGGGGAATCTTGAGGAAGCCAAAAAGAAGTTCCCGTGTCACAACTGTGGCCAACTGGGACATTGGAGATCTGAATGTACCAATCCACCATTAGTGAATAATGAGAATAAAACCTTAAATCAACAGGTGCAGAACGAAGGGAATAATCGACAGCAGCAACAACCTTCTGTTGTGAAACAGCAGAGTCAAGAGCCAAAACCGCCCTTGCCGCAGAATAGAGGATTACAAAAGTACAATCAGGATTCAGGATTCTACAATGATGAGCAGGTAAACAAACCAAGGCGTTCTAACCAGGTACAGCAGTACTTGTTAAAGAATGAAGGGAGTGAGTCTGAAGGTGATTATTGACGGTGCCGAAGAGAGGAGGAAGAGTGCATACTTGGTGCAACTCTAGAAATAGACCAGGCAGGACCATTTGTAGATGGGAAAATAAATGAAGAAGGTGTTACTTTTTTAGTAGACACAGGTGCGACAAGATCAACTGTCAGGTCAGTAGATATTAGAAATCTTCCTCTCTCGGATGAAGCAATCCAAGTAGTTGGTGTAGCCAATACACAAATCAAGACACGTCTTACTGAACCAGTAAGAGTACAAATAGGGAAATTTTCAGACATGCACAGATTTATTGTCTGTGACACTAGTCCAGTGAACTTGTTAGGCAGGGATCTGCTTTGTAAGATGAACTGTACAATTTTTTGTACACCGGATGGAATAGCTTTTGAAACACCAGATGAGGATGTTTTGTACCGAATGACTCTAGAAAATAGAGAGAGTGAGTTAATTGGTGCATATGCTGTGTTTGATCCGGAGGATTTGCCTCAAGAGCTGAGAGACACAGTGAAAAGGACAGTTTGGGATTTTACTGGAGAGGATGTGGGATTGATGAATAATGTAGATCCTGTGAAAATTGCAGTGAAAGAGGGAATTACTTATCCTAACATTCCTCAGTACAAAATGACACCGGAAATAATTGAGGGAATAACTCCTATTATTGAGAAAATGATTCAACAAGGAGTTTTGAGAGAACTACTGAGTAGTCCGTGTAATTCACCGATAATGGGGCTAAAGAAACCTAATGGGAAGTTCAGGATTGTACAGGATTTGAGAAAAGTTAACAAAATTGTGGTGGCATGTTGTCCTATTGTGCCAAATCCGTCAGTGATTTTGTATCAGATTCCACATGATGCTGAGTGGTACACAGTGATTGATTTGTGTCATGCTTTCTTTTCAATTCCATTGCATCATGACAGCCAGCCGATTTTTGCATTTAGGTTTGGCCAGCGTATTTTAGCATGGTGTCGTATCCCACAGGGATATACGGAGAGTCCTTCGATATTTAATCAGTTATTGAAAAAATCATTGGAGAGCTTGATTATGCCTGAAAATTCAGTACTAGTGCAGTATATTGATGACCTACTCGTGGCATCAAAGACACGTGAAGCTTGTGAAGTAGATACCATAGCTTTACTGAATCATCTGGCAGATGGAGGGTTAAAGGTATCTCCAGCTAAATTGCAATTTTGCAAGAAAGAGGTGCATTATCTTGGACACAATATTGAAAAAGGTCTAAGAAAAGTGACTGATGACAGGATCAGAATTATCAGAGAAATGAAAGCCCCAAAGACCCAGAGGGAAGTGAGAATGTTCCTGGGAATGGTGGGTTATTGTCGTCAGTGGATAATTAATTTCTCGCTGATAGCAAAGCCACTGATTAAGCTGACAAAAAGTGAGATGACAGATCCATTGGAACTAGATGGAGAACAAATGGCAGCATTTGAGGAGCTGAAGAGCAGAATGTGTGAAGCCCCTGCTTTGGGTATGCCAGACTATGAGAAAGAGTTTGAATTGTACTGTAGTGAGAGAAATGGATGTGCACTTTCAGTGTTAATCCAGAAGCATGGATTATTGAGAAGGCCTATTGCGTACTTCTCATCGACACTTGACCCTGTAGCTGTGGGTTTACCAGGTTGTCTGAAATCTGTGGCTGCAACATGCAGAAGTCTGGAACAGAGTGAGGGAATTATAATGGGATATCCTGTAAGGGTATTCGTACCTCATAATGTGGCAATTCTTTTGACAAGAAGCAGAACTCAGTACATGTCACATAGTCGGCTGACTAAATATGAAAAAGTCATTCTGGGAGCATCAAATGTGACTCTGGAGAGATGTGTAAATGTGAATCCAGCGACATTATTGCCGGATATTGAAAATGTGGGTGTGAAGACAGAAGATGATCACGATTGTTTGGATGTGCCGGATTACTGTACAAAACCGAGACCAGACATAAGGGATCTTCCCTTGCTTGAGAGTGATCATGTGCTGTTTGTAGATGGATCATGTCTGAGGAATGATGAGGGTGTGCTGAATGCAGCATATGCAGTGTGCAAGGTTTCAGAAGTTATGGAAGCATCACCATTAAAAGGAGTGAAATCTGCACAAGTTGCAGAATTGGTAGCATTGACGAAAGCTTGTGAAATTGGGAAAGATCTGAGGGTGACTGTGATGACTGATAGTCAGTATGGATTTGGAGTTGTGCATGATTTTGGCCAACTTTGGCTACAGAGAGGTTTCTTGACGTCGAGTGGGACTCCAATAAAGAATGCTGAAGTGATTGGGAAATTGCTTGAGGCGATACAGCTGCCTAAAGAACTAGCAGTTGTGAAATGTGCTGCTCATGGACAAGGAGATGATTTTGTGACAGTTGGAAACAGATTTGCCAACGACATTGCACAATATTGCGCGAAAAACAATCACTCAATTAATAGGGAACGAGAAGGAGAAATGTCTTTTTGTTCTGTGATGTTTACTAATGTCCTAGAGACGTGGGATGAAGTGAAACAGTTGCAGGATGAGGCAGGAAAGGAAGAAAAGAAAGACTGGATCAAGGCAGGTTGTGCCCCAAGAGAAACAGACCATGTTTGGGTCTATAGAGATGGCAGACCAGTCATGCCTAACTCTATGCTGTCGACAATGGCAAGGATGTATCATGGCCAGGGACATTTGGGAAGGGATGCGATGATCAGGTCTTTTAAACAGACTTGGTACAATGCAAAGTTCAGGACAATTGCAGAGAGCATCTGTCAGAGATGTTTGATTTGCCAGCAATTTAACACTGGGAAAAAGACAGTGGTGAGTCTGGGAACAATAGGCAGAGAAGGTGGCCCTTTCACGAGAATGCAGGTAGATTTCATTGAAATGCCCCAAGTGAACAGATTGAGGTATGTTCTAGTAGTAGTCTGTTTGTTCTCAAGATGGGTGGAGGCCTATCCGACTAGGAGAAATGATGGAATAACAGTGGCAAAGTTACTGTTAAGAGAGTTGATTCCTAGGTACGGGTTTCCAGTAACGATTGAGTCTGATAGAGGTGGACACTTCTATAATGAGCTCATGAGTTTGATTTGTGAAGCATTGGGCATACAGCAGAAGCTACATTGTGCATACAGGCCAGAGGCTTCTGGTGTTGTTGAGCAGATAAATGGCACAATCAAGAACAGGATTGGTAAGATGTGTTTAGCCACTGGAATGAAATGGCCTGATGTCTTGCCTCTAGTGCTAATGACTATTAGATCTACTCCAGATAGAACTACTGGGTTGAGTCCGCACGAGATTTTGATGGGACGTGCAATGCGTCATGCATTTGTACCTGTCAATAAGTTGATGACAATAACTGATGACATGATTCTGGATTATTGTAAAGGCCTGGCTGACGCAGTTCATTCTGTGTTTCACCAGGTTGGAGAAGAAGCTACCACACTTGAGAAGAAGCAAGCTCATGATCTGAGTCCAGGGGACTGGGTGAGGATTAAAGTACACAGAAGAAGAAATTGCTTGGTTCCAAGGTGGTGAAGGCCAAGGCAAGTTATTTTGACTACGACAACTGCAGTGAAGTGTGCTGGTGTGAAAAACTGGGTACATGCGAGTCATACTCTGAGAGTTCCAAACCCAAAGGATGGGACTGGCAAGGAGTATTTTGAAGAGTCAGATTCCAGTGATGATGAAGACACGGAACCAGTGAGGAAAAATCGAATTTCAGAAAAAGAAGCAGAAAAGACTTCAAGAGAACCATTGGGAATCTCAGAAAGGAGATCAGATTCTGTAAGAGAGCCTGAAGTTCCAAAAAGCAGTGGAGGAAAAAGAAGAGAAAAGAGTAATTCCACAGAGTCTACTCCTGAATCAGAAGAGGAGATTGAAGAACCACTTGAGATTACATCTGAAGAAGTAGGGTCAGAAGAAGATAGAGAGGGACAGATTGCGGAAGACCCCCGAGGAGGTGTAGGGAACATTCCTGATAAGCTAGGTGAAGGGACAAGTAGACAGCAAGAAGATTGTGTGTCGGAGACCCGAGGAGGGACAGAAGTAGGGAGGTCTCAAACAGTGGTGGAAAAGACTGTGGAGCGAAAGAAAACTGCTGAAGAACAAGAGGCATTTGAAACAGAATCGGATGAAAGTGAGAATGAAAAATCAGAAGGTCGAGTTCTGAGAAAGAGAACTTGGATGGAGAAAGAAATAATACAGAAACGAGACCGAAAAAGGTTATAAGAGGAGATTTTTGGCCTAACAACAGAGTAAAAAGGCTGAGATACAGACTGATAAGAGCAAATACCTTGAAAGCTGAACAAGTGAATGAGGTGTCGAGTCAAAACGAAGTGAAGAGAAAGGAGCAAAAGGAGTCAAAAGAACCGGAGGAGATAAAGAGAATTAGAAGACCCAACCAAAAGTACAGATCACCGGAATGGTCTTATGTGGCACTGTCTGAAGGAGGAGAAGAAGAAGAAACAGTGAATCGAGACAATCCGGAGGGGATCTTGAGAAAAGTGGTTGAGGAAAAGGAGAAGTCTGTTGGAATCTTAAAAGTTATCCTGACTGACATTGGAGAAGAGTCGGATGCACAGGATGTTGTTGATGATCTGATACAATTTGATGTTGCTGAAGAAGGAGTGAAGAGTGATGAATATCCAAATTGAGTGAACTGAAGAAATCATTTGGAGAAATCACTTGGAGAAAAAGTGAAAAGGATAAAGTCTGAAATTCAGCTGTCTGAAGTAATCCAGAAATAAAGAATTGCAGTAGTGGAGTAGTAGAGGCTAAGTCAAAAGACACGGTCAAAGTAGTAAAATGGCTAACATAGAGAATAATCAAAGTAGATGTGCCTTTTTGAAAAGATGGTGTAGAATGTGCTGTTGCTGTACTGGATTATTAATGCTACTATGGGGTGTTTTAGCCTTATTAGTTACTTTTAGGGTTACAATAGGTACATTTGAGATGTATACTGAGAATGAGACTAATGTAGAGAAAAGTTCACAAAAAGTAGTTCCAACTAGAATTAGTAATACTTACATACATAAAGATAGGTCAATTAATGATTTTTCTAGCAATGTTTTTTCGAAATTGTTGTACGAATATGTAAAGACAATGGAAGTGAGGGATTGCTACGTATGTATGCAGTTACCTGCATCCGTTTCAGAGGGTGTTACTTATCACCATTTACCAGCTACGTATGGAATTTCTTGTAGTGTGTTAAGTAGTATTTTTTATTTGCTAGGGAAAATAGATTATGAGATGTCTAACAAAGATAGTATTTTTGGGCATTTGCCTATGAATAAAAAGCTGAATCCAGCTAAAGAAGCTAACATTTTTGGTGAGATTTTTATTGAGAAAGAAGAATTAACATTAGATTACATTTTTAAGAATAATTTAACTTGCAGTTTGAAAGAAGAGGAGAAAGCTTTCCTAAACATGGTGGAGGAAAGGAGATTGAACATGCATGAAAAGGCAGGGAAATACAAAGTGAGTGAGACAATTTGGGACATTGAGACGGGGAAAAGAATAGAGAAATGGAGCTAGTCCAGCTTTAGCTTTAGATGGACCACAGAAGGGTAAGCTGTGCATTACAAGAAGGAAATCCCAATATGATACATATTTTGTTGGGACTAGTGAGTGTCATGATACATACTTCATTGCAACAGGATGGGGTTTTAGAGGAGGAGAGGATCCAGTTTTCCCAGGAGTGTATTATGTTTGTGGGAACAAGGCTTATTACAGGTTGCCTGACCATTGGTATGGTACGTGTTATGTGGGCCTGGTCTTTCCAAAGATTTTTCATATAGATAGGATAGAAGATGTAGAACATATTAATTTACTAACACGTTTTAAGAGAGAAACTTGGTCAGAAATAGTGGGTGACATTTTTGGAGCTTTAATTCCAGCAGTGGGAATTTCTTTGAATGCATATGGAATTCGGAAACTGTCAACAGTGGTGGATCGCTTATCGACAAATACCGCTGGAGGGTTTGTTTTGGTGAATACGGAATTGATTGCTGTACGTGCCATGTCTATGCAAAATCGACTTGCCCTTGATATTCTATTAGCCAAGGAGGGTGGAGTTTGTGGAATGCTGAAAGTTCAACATTGTTGTACTTACATTCCAGACGAAAGCAAAGACCTGAAGGTCTATATCAAAAATATTACTGATTTGCATGAAGAATTAGTACCACTAGAAGCTGAGAATATCTGGACTAAATTAGCTAATAAGGTGATAGCTGTTAAGAGTTTTATTGCAAAAATAGGTAGTACTATTATAGGTAAGGTATTGTTTCCTTTGACTTGTATAATTGTTGCTTTATTGATACTAAGATTGGTGAGTTTGTGTTGTAAAAACAGGGGAGGGAAAAAGAGATTAATTAAAAGAAATATTGAAAGGAGAAATAAAAGAAAAAGAGATCCACAAGAAATAGAATTAGAAGAATTGAGGGAGAGTGTTTACTTGGAAACAAAGAGGGATGATGAAAGGGAGTCTGGTGTCTAGTGTTGTGAAAAAGAAAAAGACATTTCCAGTTTCTCCTAAAAAATTGGGATTAAATTTTACTAATTTTTTTTTTTGGGTTGTTTATTTGGTGATAATATCACCAAAGGGGGGATTGCTGGAGCAGAGTTTTCTGTTGAAAATTTATTGGGTTTTTAAGCTCCGGTTTGTCTATATGTCGAAAATTAAAATTATTAATTTATAACTACTAATTATTTGTTTTGTGTAAATGTTTTGATTAATCAATACGTACTAATAAGAGAAAACTATACGTGGGGTTGCATTCATGTTATTTACTAATAATGTGCATGTTTAATTAAATAAATGTTGCTGAGTGCTGTTTATTTTAAAGCACAAAAACGCTTTTAAGATGTTGTGTACTAATGCTTTTCTTGTGTTGCAAAGGCTAGATAATTACATACACATACGGGTATTAGTGGGGATAACACTGTTTAATCACTATGCTGTGGTAACGTTGTTTTTGTCTCTTTTAATTAAGATGGTACGTTTTGGCCTAGTGAAAGATGGCTGCCGTTTAAAGCCTGTATTTGAGTAGTCGATTTGTGATGAGAAGGCCTTGCTGAACATGGTCGAGAGTCATCTGACCACAGTCTTCGCCTGGTTAAAAAGTTTTCCGTGAGGACAGCAGCTCTGGGCGGACATCCAAATGTCCTTGGAAGACAAAGGAGCCACAAAGAATATTGTGATCACCATGCTGGTTCTGAGGAAATATGAACATGAAAAAGAAACATTTTCAAGTTTTAGTTCCGTCTTCCGTCTTTTTATTTTTGTGATTTTTCTGAGCGGAGATTTTTCCAAATGTAGCGATGCTACATCCTTTCCTGCTCGATCTGCTCAGCGGTTCAGCGGATATCTAAAACATTTTATGTTGCCTTCTTTTGTTAGATTTATTATAAATATACTAGACTAGAGAGGGTCGTTGGTTATTGCATTTTGGATTCTGAAGCCACTTCTTTCCGAACTTGCGTTGGTGAGGATCGATGCTGTGAGGACGGCGACTTGAGAGACTTCTATCGAGAGACCTGTCCTGACTCGTTTATGACATTTAGCTAGAATAGGTAATTATGAGAATAATGATTTTGCTTTTGAATATTTTCTTTGAACTAATTTTAGATAAATTACCATTATTTGAAATACAGTGTTGGTGGTTATTTCTTGTCAATTATTGAGTACTCTATTTTGATTATTGTTGATTATTATTGGTTAAATCATGACTCAAGACAGTGTCAATTAGGTCTTATCGACCTTAGTGTAGATGCAGGGTGTTTAGAAGGTTTTCTCTCCACAGGTTCAGTGCTGATAGAGTAATCGAGTATATGTTAGTGAAATGGGCCCAAGCGTATGATGAGTGTATGTGCGTGTATCTGTGAATTTACTCTATCTGTGGAAGTAGGGAGAATTTGTACACCCCAATCTGCACCACCCACATTCACAAAGGGGACCTGGTCCCTTGGGGACCCCTTCCCGTTTGGGAATTGGTTAGCACCTCCTTCACATGGTTCGTAAAATATGAATGTTTTGCAACTGCATTTCGGTTGAAAAACATTCATACATGCCCCTGCGAGTCGCTATTAGGAAGGGTCGACCTGAAACTCCCCTTCCAAATACCGACTTGCACACCCTATGTTGCAAGTCGGTAATAGGTTACTGACCCTGTGATTGTGATTCCTATTGAATTGAGTAGTATTTCATTTTGCTGTGAGATTAAAGTACTTTCTCATAGGATTATGGGGGCAGATCGTTCTCTTACACAGCCCCCTACTATTGGAACAAACTTCCTTATGGTCTTCTCTCTTGCCCTGATTTCCCTTCCTTTACAAAGACTTGGCTACTTTAGACTTTCTTTCTCCTCTCGTGGAGCGCAGCACCAAGATGATCCTCCGGGAGTGAGTCGCGCGAGATACGAAGTGATTAGATAAATAAAGGATAAGTCATTGGCTGGGCAGTACATTAGTATGACTGTTTAGTTTACCCAATGCTACCTCAGTAAGACGCCTTTGACTGCTCTCCCACACTACCATGAGAGTGCTCCAGGACATCACCATCATGGCTGGGGTCTAGTTGCTCCTGTCTGCAATGGGAGCCCCTGAACAGGGTCTGACATGATGTCTGTCCCTTTAGAATAATTACTGGAGCATAACCCTGCATTGAATGCAATGTTGAACTGCAAATGATAACACTGTGAGGATTTAATAAGCGTATCCCTATTGTATGTCTCCAACTTTGCAATACCTATTTGGGGGTGTGACTCAAAAACCGAAATACCCAGAGACTTCTGGGTTTCTTCTGTGTGCTTTATGTGAACTGATTACTAATTTTTTAGTGGAATAGCAGAAACATTTCCTCTATTCGACACATAGGTGTGTGGCTGGACATTACCGATTATTAACTTGTATTTAATCCTAACCTTCAAACCACTTCAGTTGGTGTTTTGTGCTCTAATTGGTCGACCTCACTAGCATAGTTGAGGAAAGGAAGCTATGGAGTCATTTCTGACTTCTGCATTCATAGCATTCAGTATTCAGGTCACTAGGGAGCACATGCAAAACCACTTTTGAGTTTGCTAGGTCCTCTTAGTTGCAAATGTGTTCAGGGAAATGTTCTGATAATCTCTCTTCCGTGCATCTAGATGCCTAAAGAAGGTTCCCACCAGCTCTACCAGCAGAAGACGGGTGGCTGACCCTTTCGGGACAGTCAGCGTATGGAACTGACTTTCTCTACTTCCCAGGCCACACAAAATCACTTGGCCTAATCTCTCAGTGACATTTAATCTTAGTTATGGTGAGAATCATCTAGGATCTCTGGTTCCATGAAGACTGGTTCTGAGCATAAGGGAGTTAATAAGCTGTCCTGGGCCCTATACATGAAGGGTGGAGGTAGGGAGGTTCAGAAAGCCCTTGGCACAGGCACCAATCTAACAACTCTTGAATTGACATGATCCACCACAGAAATCTGCTTTTATTTCCCAAAGATCATACTTTAAATTGCCGTGGATTTTTCATTGTCTTTGTCCATCTTTGCATCCACCATGCCCAGATTGTCAGGGCTCTCAGAGGATGAGGGCAGGTCAGACACTTTGCCCATCTTCAGTTAAGTTCATTTTGTGGCATTTTCCTTGGAGTAGTAGATTAGAGAGTAATGTTCGGGAGAGAAGGGCTGGTGAACAGTTGTGGCCGGCATTACTCGAGTGTGGGGGGGTCGTGTGGGGGTAAGGGGTTAATTTAACTAAAAAAAACATTTAAACTTACCTTTGCCTCCGGACCCACGTCGTATCTCCTCTCTCTGCTCACAGGAAACAGAAACAGACAGCCTCACTCTCATCCCCATATCCAATCACAAAGCTGCAATGGCAGCGTTGTGATTGGCTAGGTCGCCTACCCCACAGGCGTCTATAGGGAGGCAATTTTCTCTATGTAGGCTGCAGCCTACATAGAGAAAATGCAGAGTGTGTATGACTGGTGTGGTCTGCCCTGGGGCTGACCGAACAGTCAGCGAACTCAGAGTGGGCAAGCCACTCCTCCCCTGGACTACTGCAGGACCGACCAACCGCCCGCCTCCAACCAGGCATACACTTCTGCTTTCTCACAGTGCGAGAAGCAGAAACACAAAATGGTATTTCAAATACCATTTTATGTTTCTGCTTCTCACACTGAGAAAGCAGTGAGGGGACGCTCCTCCGCCCACATGAAGGAGACGCCCCTGCAAATGAAGTAGGTAACATTTGTCTCATTAACAGTGTGATGAAGGTAAACCGCGCATTAAAGCCAAAATCTCTCTATCCCTCAGTTTATTGATCAACCAGTGACAGCCTCCTGAAAGACAAACCTCAATGAAACCACCATGTGACACTGTTTATTTGTCTTTATTAAACCTTGCAAAGCCGCCAACCTCATTTGGTCATTACATTTGAAATGAATACTGCATACAATTGAGGTTTGGCAATACTTGAATTTTTAGACATGCTGCGAAAGACATTTTGTTTTTACTCCTTCTTTGCGTTCTGATAATTATACCGTATTATACCGCAAAAACATAGAGCACCAAGGGCCACATGTACCAATATTAGGACTAGTGATGACCTACTTGTGATTTTCTGTGAATCGCAATTTGGTAATCGCTATTCCTAATGTATGAAATTCCATGAGTGTCTTTTAGCTAGTCCTAGGGGTTCACAAATCGACCTACCTTATCAAAATTAATGAGGTAGGTAGCAATTTGCGATACATTAGGAATCGCAAAAATCATGGGGATGGTGGCCTGATGGGGTCAGCAGACCACCATGTCCGTGATTGCTTTTAAATAAATCAATCACTTTTTTTTAATGCAACCCCTTTTCCTTAAAGGAAAACGGGTTGCGTTTAAAAGAAAAGAATGAAAAGTTTTCTTTTCATTTTTTAAGAGCAGGCAGTGTTCCGTGGGACCCCTGCCTGCTCAGAAAAAACGTTTCTGAAAATACATTTAAAAAGGGGACGAGGTCCCTTAGGGACTCCTTCCCATTTGCAAATGGGTTACCATCAGATTGAATCTGAAGTTAAACTGTGAATGTTTTGAGACCGGTATTTCGCAATTTAGCATTCATGCATACCGCTGCGATTCGGTATTTGGAAGGGACGCCTTAAACAAGCCCCTTCCAAATACCGAAATGCAAACCCATTTTACAATTCGGTAACATGTTACCAAATCACAAAATAGAGGTTGGTATATTTGAAAAGCCTTTTTTGCATTTGCAAGCGAGCTGATTCTGCGAATCGACATTTGTGCGAATGCAAAATAGCTTTATACATGTGGCCCCAAATGGACTAGCCGCATTTCACTTTGGGAACCGCAATCTTGGGGTCTGTGACATTGTTACGGCCTTCATTTTTAACAGGTATGAGCAATAGTCCATACAAATGCTAAAGAATCCTCTAGACATGTCATATCAGGCATGGGCACTCATTCAAGCATTGTATTCTTGCATTCTGGGACCTGGGGTTCTGTACTTAAAATAGCTTAAATGGAGCTGGAAATGAAAACCAAGTCCAAAGAAATAAACAAGACAGGTTACACTACTTACACCTGACATGGAGCTAAAATAAACCCGCTTCTGCTTGTATAGTAAAGCGATGAAAGGTTCAGGTTACACTACTCACACCTGATATAGAGCCAAGTTTATACTGCAGGTGCTTGCACAGTAAACAAATGAACATGTCCAGTTACATTACTTACACCTGTCATGGAGCTAACCTTATCCCGCTAATGTCTGTACAGTAAAGAAATGAACATGTCCTCTTACACTACTTACACCTGTCATGGAGCTCAGCTTATCCCGATAATGGCTGTTAAGTAAAGAAATGAACATGTCCTCTTACACTACTTACACCTGTCGTGGAGCTAAGCTTATCCCGCTTATGATTGTAGAGTAAAAAAATGAACAAGTCAGGTTACACTACTTACACTTTAAATGGAGATAAAATAATCCAGCTGCTGACTATATAGTAAAAAAATGACCAGGATGTATTACACTACTTACACCTGACATGGAGCTAAGCTATTGTCGCTCCTGCCTGTAGAGTAAAGAAACTCACAAATCATGTTACACTACTCACACCTGACATGGAGCTAAAACAATCCAGCTGCTGACTGTACTGTAAAGAAATGAACAAGCTAGGCTCCACTACTTACAGCTGACATAGTGTTAAAATAAACCCGCTGCTGACTGTAGACCGGTATATACACTACTTATACCTGACATGGAGCTAAACTAATCTCACTCCTGCCTGTGGAGTAAAGAAATGAACAGGCCTGGTTACACTTAATACACCTGACATGGATCAACAGTAATCCAGCTGCTGCCTGTATAGTAAAGAAATTAACAGGATAGATTACAATATTTATGCCTGACATGGAACTGGGCTAATCCCGCTGCTGCCTGTATAGTAAAGAAATGAACAAGTCAGGCTTTACTACATACGCCTGACATGAAGCTATGGTAATCCTTTTCCTGCCTGTAGAGTAAAGAAATGAACATCTCAGGCTACAATACTTCCACTTGACATGAAGATATGGAAATCCTGTCTGGAGATTAAAGAAATGAACTAGGCAGGTTACCTTACTAACACCTCACATGTAGCTATGCTAATCTTGCTCCTGCATGTAGAGTAAAGAAATGAACAAATCAGGCTACACTACTTACACCTGACATGGAGCTAAAGCAGTCCAGCTGCTGTTTGTAGAGTAAACAAATTAATAAATCATGTTCAGTACTTAACCTGACATGGAGTTAAAATAATCCCTCTGTAGACTATACAGTAAAGAAATGACCTGGATAGATTACACTACTTATATCTGACCTGAAGCCGACCTTCACCTACTGCTGCATGTGCAGTAAAGGAATGATCAGGACAGTTTACATCATAACATCTGATGTTGCACCTGACAGGGAGCCAAACTCATCCCGCGCCTACTTGTACGGTACCCGCTGTGCCTTAATGAAACATTGCTCCACACTATATTGTACCTACTATCCGAATATCTGTGGTGTCTGTCTGAAAAGACAGCACTGATCTGTGTGTGCTGCACCTGCTCTTTGTGAGAGCCGCTTGCTCTGCTGCTTGTCCTGGACCTCTTCTATCTATGAGAACAGCTCAGATTTATGCTGACTAGTGTAGACCACACCATTATTCACTTTACTGCTCAAGAGTGTTGAAGACAAAAAGCACACTCCATGCCTATTAAAATATTGATCTCTTTGTTGAAACTGCAAATAGGCATCAGTATTTTCACAATTACTGCTGAGTTCTAACACTTCTAAATTGAAAACAAAAAGAAATCCTCCTGAGAAGTTCCATTAAGAACAAATCTTGCTGAGAAGTCCAGACACTTCTCCGTTTAAAATCACATTAGAAATGCTGAGGGATTCTGCTGCCCTTCCTTTAGAGCATCCCTTTTCAAGTTATACAGCATAGCTGAGGGGTGTTTCTAATGTCCCACTAGCAGCAGTGCTATTTAAAGGTTTAGGTCTGAATTATCGATTAAAACATGACATTCCTCGTGTGAAGAGCTGGAATTATCACATTAAATGTATGGCTGCCCTACTAAGAACTGCCCATATGGACCCAATTACAAGACAGAGGCCCTGTTGAGAAGTGCCCATATTGTCACCCCAAATTATCGAGTGCAGTGCTCAGTTTGTAAAATATTGGGTGGCCAAAGTTTCTCTCATAAGCTCGTTGCCGACGCTGCTGAATGTTAGGGGTGTCGAATAACAAGGCTGTCTAATCTAAATCCCATGTCAAGCCCTTTTCCTCTACCATCCTAGGCTCCCTGCCCTTTTATTTCACTCATGCTGGTTTTTGTTTAGCCCCGCTTTTTCTCTTTTTCACAGTTATTTTCGATCATGTTTTGCTCCTTCTGCCCCACTTTTCTGCCTTTGTTTCTCTTGTGAGAGCAATGGAAAAATAAGCCCCAGTCCCCAAAAATGCATGTGTCCGTGTCGGCAGGCCCCACATGCAAACACCGTAATAGATACGTCTCCTGCAGACCAATGATTTGCGGCTGGAGGGTGTTCAATTTCTCCCGTACCTGCTTTCGTTTGTGTGGCGACTTGACCCCATTAATGTTCCAGGACAAGATATGCAGTTGCTGGTCAGGACACATGCTTTCAATAACTTTAGCATTCTAACTGAAAAACCACAAGCTACCCCTCAAAACATACCATTTGCTGCAAACGCACCCCATAAATAGATTGCCAGAAGCTGATCAACACCCAAGTTCCCCAGTAAGCCAGGTTTCACAAAGTAGCAATTTCTGCAATTTCCACCCCTATAAACTGCGCATGATAAAACCAACCCAGATCATCAACCTAAAAAAAAACAGCCCCCACTACTCCACACCCCTGGTTTTCATAATGGCATGCCATGCCATCCCACCCCCCCCCCCCAAAAAAAACTATGCCCTACAAAGGAAAGGACCACTAACCCCCTGATAATGCAAAAAAAAAACAATAACCATAATGGAGAACAAGTAATAACCCCTTATGAGAAAAGAAATAGGAAAGAGAAGACAAAAAATGGAAAAAGACGGAACAGAGGCAGTTTGTTAGATCACTTAGCCTTCCCCCTAACCCTTCAAAAGAAAGAAACCCAGCCATCAAAAACTATACCACTGCCCCTCATAGCAAGAAGCATAGCCAGTGAAGAACCCCCAGAGATAGGCCCCTTGAGCTAGAAAAGAAAGGGAAACCTTATTGAAGAAGAAAGACACAGACAACCATCAGAACCATCTTAGCCACCTGACTGCCATTTTGTTAAACTCTTGAACTTTTAGGCCTTCATAGCAATGAAAGTCTGGCCCCCAATCGGATGCTCAGAGTTGCGAGTGCCATTAAAAAGACAGTTGCCCAAAAATTCTGAAGCACGGGGATACGCTCCTGGAACTGGCAACGCCTCACCACTGTTTGGTGGCTAAAATCAGGGCAAACAGGATAAAGTTCCCAATATAGATAAGAATAACCCCGGGGATATTGAGATGGCTTATTGGGAGTTCTAAATGGGAACTGATGTGCCCTCTGGATCATGCACGCCATATCCCTGTAACTCAATACAGGGAAGGCTTCATGGAACAGGCGGACAGCAAAGCCCCTAGGGTCATCCCCTTCGGTGCCTTCGGGGACCACCAGCACCCGCAAGCTATTTCTGTGTGACCTATTCTCTAGATCTTCCACCCTAGATGAAAGAATAGCCGACTAAATATCATGCTGGGCAATCCTTGAGCTGTTCTCCTCCGCCACCCTTCGGAGGGACGTCTGAGATAACTCAACTGCCCCAAGCCAGGATTGTATGATAAACATATTCTTCAACAGCTTTTGCAGAACGACTTGTGTTTTCAGGTGGGTGGCCTTCAATGCAAGCAAACCTCTTTGAAAGTCCTCCCTATGCTGCAAGAGGAGATGGTAAATAGCACCCAGAGTGGGGGCATCCTGTGCTAATGCTGCTGATAGTGATCCTGACAAGGCAGGGGGTCCA
This sequence comes from Triturus cristatus, assembly GCF_964204655.1. Classification (NCBI taxonomy): domain Eukaryota; kingdom Metazoa; phylum Chordata; class Amphibia; order Caudata; family Salamandridae; genus Triturus; species Triturus cristatus. The sequence goes on along the minus strand of NC_140580.1, from coordinate 894,868,767 downwards.
CCGTTGGGGCATGGTGATTGGGTAGAGACCAATCTGCAGCTGATGAATTTATGGGGGGCACTGCCACATGTGGAGACCGATTGGTGGGCGTCAACTCCATCCTGTCCTGCTCCCATAATAATTCCTCTGTTCCATCCAGTGGAGGGAGTGAATCGATCAATCTCCTTGAGGGAAGCAATGTAATTGTGGAGAGATCAGAACTCATAGACGATCTCCTTGGGATTGCTGAAAAGTTACTGCAGTCTCTGACAGAGCCACCTCATCCTCATCACTATCGGACAAGTCCGAGAGGGAAAAGAAGGCTTCCTGGCCATCACCGCCCTCACTGATGGGATCCAAACCGCCTACCCCACCAGGCTTAGAAAGCTGGGGGCGGGGGGGTTATTCCAACTAAGCTGAAGAAGCTTGCCCAGCCCCAGCTTCAGGCTGACAGGCTGCCCCATCCATATGGTATGCCAGAATCAATTCCTGCTTGACTGGAGCTATTCCAGACATGATGATGATAGTCTACTTAATACTTGCTGGAAGTTGTGCTGAGGAGGAGGGGGTAGCGTGGGTTGCTAGGTTCTGCTGTACTTCAATAATCCTGCTCCTGGGACCAGAAGCATGGCTTGAGGAAGCAGCAGCAGGGGAAGGGAGCGGAGACATAAAATAATCCAATGTTTGCTGTGAACATAGTGTGCTGCCCCACCCCATCACTGTATTGGAGATGATGGGCAGATTTTTGCTTCTCCCCCCGGCTCCGGCTTTGATGGTTATTCTGCTGTTGATCCCCTTAGGGACTTCTGAGGCAATGTGGCATGCTGCTACAATATAGCCGCAGGACATCTCGGCCGGTGGCACCTTTGATATCTCCCGGCTTCAGGCAGACAATAGACGGCGGACAGTGTCATTCTCAGCTCTGCAATCTTTGAGTTGTAGAGTGCGTTAAGAGAAGCCCCCAGCCCTTTGGGCATGTCTAGAGTGGCTTGGACTATGAGGGGGGATTTCCTGTGAGCAGTTCAGGCGCAGGAAGCTACAGCTGACTGCCCTTTCAGGTTTTTTGGTTTAAGACTGCACTTCGGCTTTGGAGTTGCAAGCACTGGCTGTAGAGGGGTGAGCAGCATAACCGGCCTCTCCTTTTGAATGTAAGCTGGAAAATTATTTCTATCTGGTTTTGACACTTTGTTGCGATGTTTATGCGGCAATCAGGCAATCAGGCAGTAGCCTGCTTAGCACCGGTCTGCTAACTCTGTTTGAAACTTTGTCGCATGCTGTTTTACCACCCACTGGCATACCACCTCGACAGCAGTTGTTAAGGGCTGGTGCTACAAAGAGTATTAAGGAGAGTCTACTCATACTCCAGTGTATTTTGCGATTAGTTAACTGGGTGCAAGTCAAGAGTCCTGTCAGGGGAGTACCTAGGAGAGGAAGGAGGCTGAACATCACCAGTACTCACCTCCCTACAAAACTGTACAAGACGTGGCTACCTCTTGGTAAACAGGGTGATGACACCCATGGCAGCCGCGGTGGGCTCAAAGCCATGGCACAAGCCTCGACGTCGGCATCAGCAGCTATCATTCAAGTCCCAGATCTAGCTGGGGGCAGTCTCAACGTGCTCGGTCCAGATTCAGAGATTGTAAAGAAGTTGTCCGGTGCTGCTGCCCCGTTTGTGGTCTGTTGTACAATGAAATATTTTTTATATTTTAATATTTAAATATGCATATATAGGTTTGTAAGTTTGGTTAGTGTGTTTTTTAATAACATTCTATTTATTTTTATAGTAAACAATATGTGTGAGTATGGCATATTGATTGTGTATTTAAAATGTTTCACTTGTATTACTTTGTGTATTATCATGTTATATTTTGAAGTGGATAATGTAAATTTCACCTCATTAGCATACAACACCTTTTTAACATAGCCTTGGATTGGAGTGGGAAATGTGCATGTCACCCCTTTAATGTCCACCACCTTCCCCAATATGGTTTAGATTGGAGTGGGAATAGTAAATGTAACCCCTTTACTGTCCAACACCTTCCCCAAATTGTTTTAGATTGGAGTGGGAATAGTGAATATCACTCCTTTAGTTCCCAACACCTTCCCCACATTGATTTAGGTTGGAGTGGGAATATTAAATGTCACCCCTTTAATGTCCAACACCGTCCTTAAATTAGTTTTGATTGGAGTGGGAATACAAAATGTCAACCCTTTAGTATCCAACACCTTCTCTAAATTGGTTTAATATTATTAGTTACATTTCTTTGTGTAATAAAGAAGTGACTCATTTGTCTAATTTTATTTATTGTATATTTTTTACATTTTTATTAATATGCACCACCAGTTAAAAATAAACATTTATAGAAAGTGAAGTATAAAACCTTTTTATTATTTTTCATTAATAAATAAATTGTAAGTATATTTCAATATTATTGTATGCTGTATATTTTCTTCTATTATTTTCGATTTTTTAACAGATTTTTAAAATGTCTTAACTTTTTAATATACATTTTTTCAACTTTCTTTTAAGATACATTTTTTCAGTATATACGAAATAATTGTATATATTTTATACTATTGATTAATTTATATTTTACAATTTATTTGACATTTTATCACAACATTTTATGACATGTTTTACATATTTAACAATTCTATACATTATTATACATTTATGTAAAATTTCTACAATATTTCCCATTCATTTGTATGAAGAGAACAGGGCTGATTATGATGGCAGATGGACTTCAGTCCGTTCGCCATCGTATCAGGGAATGGGACCACAATGGGCATTACAATGCGGCTGCCACTACGGCGGTCGCAATGCCTATCTGTTACATTGCTGCAGGTGATGCTGGCTGCAGCACCGTCTGCAATGTAAAAAAGGAACATGTTACATATCCCTGCCACATGGTGCAGTGATATGTAGGGGGGCACCTAGGTCCCATGTCCGGGGGTTATGGGGCCCCGCAACGGGCCTCCAAAGTCCCTTTCCACCAGTCTTTTCATGGCAGGTCAACCACCATGAAAATGCCTGTGGAAAGGGACAATGTAATCCCTACGGCGGTGCCTGGCAGGCACCGCCACCATTGTAGGGAATACAGTTCCCCGACGCACCAGCGGGCTCAAGGAGCCCGTTGGATGCGTGGCGGTCGGACTTTCCAACCACCATCTCCCCGCCCGCTATTGTAATATGGCGGGCGCGAAACATCTATCCGATGGCGGGGAGACTGCCACTGATAGCCTTTCGTTGGCTGTCTCCCCACCATCGTAATCAGCTGCATAGTCCTTTTTTTTTTTAGTTCTGTTTAGCAGCCATTTGTTTTACAGATACCTTCTATTTTGTATTCTATCCATGACATTTTTAGTCTCTTTACCAGGAACTAGGTCGCGGTAAGGTGTTGCTGTGCTTCGGAACAGATGAGTTCCTTTTTAAAGATTTTTTAAGGGATTTGAAGGCTGTAGGGATTAAGAGGGAGGTCTACACGTTAGTTATAGGCTTGTTTGTTCGTTATTTGTGTATTTAGATGTATTAGTCTTACTGTTTTTCACTAGTTTGTAGTTTTAGTTTTTCGCACACTATTTTAGTAATGTAGTGCCCTGTTATGTCAAATGCATTATTTTAGTTATAATTTGATGATTAACTGTTATGTATATGTATTTTTGGAACTGTAATGTGTTTTGCAGATGGGTTTTTGTCTACAAGCGTGTCCCATGGCAATAGGAAGTTTACATTTCTTTTCAGGAAATCATTTTTGGTTATAATAAACCAATGCTTTATACTTTGATATAATTTTTTTCGTGTTTCCTGGGGCATTTGTGTTTTTTCAAACACTTTTTAAAAAATTGTTATGGTTCTTAGATACTTTGGATTGCTTTGAGGGATTTCTATTGGATTTGTTTTATTTTTTGATTTGTTTTGGGCTTGGACACTATTTTTCCCATTTTTGGTGGATTTCTATTTTTCATTATGTGGATACAGAGATAGATCTGCAGCTACATGTCAGTAAGTTTTATTTATGTATTTTCTTTTGGGTGGGAAATGTGATATTATATTGTTTGTGTAAACATTATGTTATTGTCATGTGACATTGTTTGGTTTATGTGTAGTGATTATTTTGTATGATACATTGAATTTGGTTTAACTTTCTTGGTTGGTGACTGTTACATTAAAAGATATATATAAATACATAATTTTGTTATATCAGTCTTCATCAACATTGTAATTTTAATTGATTTTTTGACTAATGTACTAAAATAATATATTTATTATTTTAAATAAAAAAGATGTGGAATGTTGGTTTACAGTTTGTCATAGTTATTGAAGGCTTTGGTAGGTTACTATTTATTTTATAAAATGCTTTTGGTTATGATTTCTAAGTAATTACTCCTTTTTTATTTATGAAGAGTTTGACTTTAAGTTGTAGCATCTTGGACATTATTTTGGTTTGTTTGTTAAGTTTTGGGCCAGTTGGCTAACAGATCACTCCATTCGTAGTGCTTTGTAGCTTTGCTCTTTTCGTAATACTTCTATAGATTTGTAGAGTGTAGATTAGGTTCTGCCTAGTGTGGCTTGAAAGGCTTTGTGCCATCCTTCCACTTTGTTGTTTGTTTTGGCTTCCTTTGCCAAGGTGCTGTCATAGACATTTCAATCTGCTATTTGGATTTTGGATTAGCATCTGTGTCCAGAGCCGTTGGACAGTCTGCCAACCCAAGTGTCTTAGAAATAGTTCATGTTCATTAGGGGACTACATTTGTTTTCATTTCGTTGTTAGAAAGGGCTTTCTATTTGTAAATTGTAGTGGTTGACTAACTCTGTGATAGGGACAGGCTATAATTTATTTTAATTTTGAAGGCCAATTGGATGTTTGTAGAGTATTCTACACTTATCACAGATTTTTGGAGGTGTCTTCATATACTTTTATTGAAATGAAAGTTACCGCCTTATATGGCTGTGTGGGTGTAACGTTTTAGAATGGTTTGAATCATGGCTTACTCAATGTCTATGATTATTTTTGGAGGGGGTAGTTATTTGTTTTTTGTTTTATATGGTTTAAGAGGTTGTAAGTGCTGCTTTGTTTATTTGGTAGTAGGGTATCTATAAAAGGGATATTTGTGTTTTTATATTTACCATGTTTGGTTTATATCTCAGTTATAAGTTAATTTATTGTTTGATTAAGTAATTCCAATTGTTTGGAACATAATAAATATACAATCTCATAAAAGACCATAAACTAAAGTGCAATGCAGTGTTAATATGAGCATGAGTTCTGTTTAAAAAAAGATTAAAAGGCAGTACTTCTTATCCAATAGCACTCCAGGACATAAGAATATGGTTGAAGAGGATCTCTTGAAAGTGCGGTGTGCCCTTTGCTGAGCAGGTAGATTGTTGTTACCTCATCAACAGGATTTATACAGATGGTGATCTAGAACCGCTGACTTGTGACTGGTAGTTTTTTTTAGTTTGTGCAATTAAACATTTTAAAGTAGCGATAGGTGGTAGTTGGCCGGTTACTTGTTCAGGACTTGAGTTTGTAAATCTTTAAGGATTTTGTTTGTGGGTTCCTGGGAGGTAGTGCTCGCCTCTCTTACATCCTTCCCTTACTTCTATTTCTGTACATTTGGGGGTGGTTGTGCTTCCTGACATGAATTACAATATCATCTTTTGTAGTTACCCTTCTGTAGCATGCATTAGAATAATATTGAGTACATTTCCAGTTTATATTTTCTGATGATGCACTTGCTTTTCTGTAGGTGTAGCCCATGTGATTTAGCAACTGCTTTACTTCCTTTGAAGTGATATACTTTGCAGCTTCTGTCATTTTATCTGAAAGTAGTTTAATAGTATAAATCTATATAATATTTTAAAGTTTGTATGTTTGTTATTTACATGTAAAATGCAACTGCCCCAATTTTGTATACTCACATGTATGTTCTGTTTAGATGTTTCACACGGTTTTGCAGGTTTTTGGTTAGGGGTGTTCTAATGTGGAGCAGGTGCTTTATTTTCTGTTGGTTGAAAAAACCCATAAATTTCATTTTAAATGTTAATTTGTTGGAAGTTTCTAGACAGAGTTTGAGGTTGCTAGGTTTGTTTTTGCTTGATATTTGGGTAAGTGTACAGTTTTTTATTAATTTATGTATACTTACTTTCTTATATCTTTTTGCTAGTATGTGATATTTTGATTTTCTGGTAATTAACTGTATTTTCACTTTGTAGTTTTCTTTTAGGAAGTCTATGTAAAGAGATAGAACTTGGAGAGTGTTTTAATATGTATTTGTTATTTTACTTTTTCAAGTTTAATAACAATTATGTTTTAGTTGAAATATAGTTTTTTACTTACTTGGTTAGATAGTTGTTTAGATGTATATATTTTTTCTTTAATGGTCTGATGAGAGAATCTGGCAAACTTTCTTTGTCTTGCATCGTTTGTTGTTTTTGATGTGTTTAGCTGTTTTAATGAGTGTGCCTTTTAAATTGTTAATTGAATTGTTAGTTTAATTTTATTGGTTAAAGTTGTTTATAGTTTTATTTTATTGGTTGGTTTAGTTTTAGTTAGGATTTTTTTTTGGTTATCATTTGAGTCCTTCTATGGTAAATGCTAATTTAGATTTTATTTTTGATGTATGATGTATAGTTTGATATTTTTCAAAATAAATATTTATATATACATATACATATACATATAAGAAAACAGATCCAAATGAAAAGGAGGCGGCACACCAATTCTATCCACGGGTGATTTATTTAAGCAAAACAACGCGTTTCAGCGGGGGCGGCCTTTGTCATCCTGAAAAAAGGCCACCCCGGCTGAAACAAGTTGTTTTGCACAAACAAATCACTTGTGGATAGAATTGGTGTGCCGCCTCCTATTCATTTGGATTGGATTTCTTGGATATTTGTGGTTTCTGCCGCCACTGCTGGCACCGAAACCGAAGGGCAGGCATACTTCTTTCAGGCAGTCATGTGGAATTATATATATATATATATATATATATATCTATATCTATCTATATATATATATATATGTCAACAAATATATCTATATATTAATATTTAGGTTGGTGTTTAAATGTTTGTAGTTAATGCAAATCATTTTGGGGTTGTATTGTTAATATTTTAGTTATATAATTTATTGGGGCGAATGGTAAATATATTGTTGATGCAATATATTATTATTTTATTGAAATATGTGTATGACAGATTTTGGGTTAATTTGAAGTTATTGTTTTATGTACAGAGTGTTTTTATATATTCATTAATGGTTACTTAATAATTTTAGAGATAATATTGTAGTCTATATTGTGTGAATTGATATTTGTGACATATTCTATGTTTATTTAAAGGCTACAATATTTTTGTTTCAGATATTTTTGTTTTCGATATAGGTAAAAATCGATAATTTTAACAACAATATTTGTGTTCTTGAAATTTGTGGTTTTACTAGTTAAGTATAGGATGTAAATATTTTTGTTATTGATATATTGGTATTTAATTTCCAATATTTTTGTGTTTTGATATTGCATGCATTGATATTATGTTAGTGACCAACTTTTGTTACAGAACCTGTCACTGATCACAGTTAAGTAAATCTTTTACTGGCTAGGAAGGCTAGTCAATGCTAACTACTGACTTCAGTCCTGAATGGTTTCAAGCTTTCTGAACAGACCCTGCTGATCCCGCAGTATTCGAAGGACCCACACAGGCAGCCAGTAGTGTATGGGATTTGTTTAAGAAGGAAGTATGCTCTTTAGATGGTCCATTTGTGTTTTTCAAATTTGTTTTATTGCTTTAATCATACAGATAAAACGATAAACATAAAGAATTTACGTCTATGCACATAAGTCTGTATACGGCAGGAACGAAGGCCTGCAGCCCAGACTCCACTTCCAGCATAACATTGTCACATTTGTACACCAATTGAAGGCACTGCACAACATATTGAATATATTAGACAGTCAAACATTGGGTGGTTCCTTTGACTACCTTCGGCATATGCGAAAAATTACATAGTACCGGCTCATCACCCTCTCTTCCATTCAAGAGGCTTCCCTGTGCACTTTCCATGAGTACCCATTTTTTCATACATCTTAAGGCTCCCCTACTTAATATACATATCTTCCAGCCAGCATGCAACAATCCATTCCTGAATGACAGACTTTCCACTGAAAGTACTGGACTTTCCTATAATTTTGCCACTTTTCTGCATGCAATCATGAACCTTAGATAATATCCTTAGATAATATAATCTTACTGACTCTCGGCAGTGGATCATTGCCACAGATCCAAGAACCTTTAGTTTGGCTTTCCCTAAAACTGCATTCAGCCAAACCTTTAATCCATTCCAAATGCGTTCTAATGTGGAACATTTACAAATCGGATGATAAAAGTCTTGAGCTTTCCCACAGCTTCTAAAGCATAAATCTATACCAGTCATTTTAATTTTCTTAAGTCCAATTGTTATATAGTACATTATATATACAGCATTTTAAGATGTATCTTCTTAATTTGTGTCAATCCAAAGGCTGCCCTTATGGCCATTTCCTTTTGATATTTTAAGGCATCTTCCCATTCAAGCCCTCTTGCCATCCCATATTAAACTCTCATCGACACTTCAGTTTGTTCAGTGAACCCAGCATGTATCATCTTATTAACAAGGGACACCGCCTTTTAAGGCAAGTATTCTGCTAGCCTTTAAAGATGCCCCAACTGACAACTGTATAGCTAGAGTATTGTGTGCATGCAGAGCATGTCTAAACTGTAGCTGTACACCTCAGTTTGATCTAACTTGCATTCTTTCTGTATCTGGGCAAACATATTCAGTTCTTGTGCACCCCATACACCCCCCAAATTGGAGGTCCATACAGTGTTCCATCAGCCGAAGCAGTGTAGCTGCCTCAGCTCCATTAATTTGTAATTAGTCTTCAGCGGAGTAAAACTAGTTTGTGTACAGTCCCAGTGGCGGCTGGTGATATTTCAAAGTGGTGAGGCGTAAAAGTTGGGTATGACTTTTATGTAGCGACTGAAGTGAGCAAGCTTAATGGACAAATGTCGGTTCGGGGGAGTTTCCTCATCCCAAGAGAATATAGAAAAAAGATAGGCAAATGGTGCATTTTAAAGCAAATTAATTTAGTCGGGAAAGTGAGGTTTGTAAAGCAGTGGGAATAAATAGTCTTGAAAGATTAAACACATTAGAAACTGCACCATAAATTACTGCATTAATATGTTCCACAGATACTGTAATGTGCAAATTGTGCAGCGCGACAATTTTAGGCCCTTTACAATATGTGCTTGACCAAAGTCTTACACTGCAAGTGGCATACCCTTTGGGAGAAAATGCTCTAACTAGTCTTCAGGAAGCACCCACAGCTGCTGGCTGCATTTAGTCAAATAGAAATATTCGAAGACAGGTCCTTAAGTGGGATGAAATAAGCAGGGTGCTCTCTAAAAGGGAACATGTAAAATTAATATCTGCGATTCCCATATTCTGCCACCCAATGGGTATTTTGGTTTCTCTCTGAGATGTTATTGCATTCAGATATATAACACAACAACTGATAAACACCTAAAATCTGCCAGTACTATTGGCTTTATCAATGGTTGTTAGCAATTTGCTATCTATAATTAACACTGGAAATGTTTCAATTCTGAACTTGTGAGACTGTGAATGAAATATTATTGAGGCTTCTGGAAGGAGGATTGGATTCAGTTATGCACGCATTATGTTAGATATATATGCCTTTTTTCTCTCCACATCTGAACATCTTCAACCTCATCTCTGTCCTCTTCAGCCCCTCTTTTCACTCTCCCCTGTATGCACTTCCTCGCATCATTTTCACTTCATCACTCCCAAACATACACTGCACTCACTCACGTTTAAGCACTTTATTTTCTTTTAATTTTGCTTTTTAAATATTTTTGTGTACCCTTTCACACACATTTACACCGAATTTCAATTGCAACTGAAATACACAACCATTTTTCTATGTGCTCTGCAGGGAGGCCAACCCACTGACATGCGCTTTGCTCTGCCTTCTGCCTCAGTGCAAGAGTTCTCAATCAAAGCCGCCTATTATCACCTGGCACAACTCAAAGTATGCTATACAAGAGTAATAATACTATACAAGAGTAATAAGATACACAAAAAAATACGGAAACACAACATGATGAAATAGCTAACACTCTTGGGGAATACCAGATAACACGTGAAATAAAAGAGGATCTAAATCACTGACTTGCATTATCTTAACGTTTTTAACATTCATTCTTTGTATATCAATCCATGTTTTTGGCATTAATGTTAAGGACATTACGAAAGGGCCAGTTTTAACACCATACAGCACTGAACTGTCTTTACTATAAGCACACATTTCTCCCTTTGTGCTTGACTCAGATATTTGGATAAACTTTGCAAAGGAACAAAAACCCTGCTCGTCTTTTAGATCAATTTTATGGGAACAAATACAGCAGCTCCACTTCTGAAAGGGCCTGTGACCTGCAGCCAGGGTCTGGGGTGTCACAGTGGGGGAGATTAGTGGGACCAGGGGTCTCAGCACAATATGCATAACACAAGATTCGCCTTATAACACTTTCCATTACTGAGGACAAGTTTCCAAATCACACATGTTTGCATCCAGGTCTAGTGTGTAACGAACGGTAAACTGTGGGATCTATTCATGTGAATGACATATGTCTGGACGGATGCAGACTCTGATGTCTGAAAATGTGACGCTGACAGCATCCCTGGCCTACAGTGGATACCCCCATAGACTACGATGGCAATAAAGGGCTTGAGCAAGGTAAGCCCTGCATTGTGCATCACATTGCAGGGAGTAGATTTTCTGCCTGGCCTCTTGTCTCCTACTTCAGAGGGAGGTGGGACAGTCAGAATGGGGACAGCCCAGACTTAAATACATCGATTTATTTAGAGATACAATCATATCTTGAAATAAATAAATCGATCTATTTAATATTTTTTAGGTAAGTTAATTATTTATGCCTGTCAGGAAAGCACAGAGGGATTCCTGGAGGGAGTAAATCTATTTACTACTGTAGTTTCTCTGCCACAAGTGCAGAGAAATCCACAGTAGTAAATCACACTCAAGAGGGTGTTCCAGTGCGTCCTCTTGTCCTCCATGAAAATGTTTAGAGATTTACTCCGGCTATGGGCTGGACTAGCTCCCCCTTCATGCATTCAGGATGGGAAAGGGGGCCAGATCACCCCCAGCTTTGCTTGGGGCTTACTGGAAGAACATCCAAGCAGATTTTAAAGACATATGCATAATTTTCACTAAAAATACTCGTATTGCGGGTGAGAAATACACAATTTCACCCCTTGTGAATAGTTTTTATTAAATGTATGTGTCAACACTTCCTAGGTACCTTAGGGCCAAAATAAATTTCTAATCAGTGGGGTTTTCTAACAACCCGGAGGGTAGTAGCTAAAGAAAGGGCCAAGGGGGAAGGAAAATAGACTAGTACTTCCTGACCTTTTCTTCTCAAACAAAGCTCGGGGTGTGGTGTCATTATAATCACGTGTAGTGTTTAAAGCAGTTGTGAAATCCGAGCTACTGCTGCCCTCCCTTGCCACTAATTTGAGGAATATTACAAATGAGGCATGCAGACCTGCTAATTAACTCATAAAATACCGTGACAAAGCAGTGCACTTAAAGGGGTTGAACAATACATGCAGACAGGAATCATGCTTTTACTCATGGGTAAAATGGCCCTACAGTGGCATGATATTATTCATCTCATGGAAGGGGTGGGAAGTAGGCGTGAAATATATTGCTTGCCTTCGAACGTCCTGAAAATGTATTTAGTTTGTGGTTATGTTGTTATTAACAGTCTCCTCTCCGCCTCTTTCCTACCATGAACCTTGCAGTTTGCATCTGTGTGGGATCGTAAACCTGTGGGGGCAAGTTCACATTCTCCCTTCGTGTCTGGATCTAGTGGCACAGTGGACTAATGTTTCTACTCCAAGGATTTTTTTTGACCTCATGGTCACAAGTTCACTCAGCCTTTTATCCTTACAAAGTCAATAAAATTAGTACCAAGGAGTGGGTAATTAGATGTATTTCTGTCCGGCTATTCCAGCTTGCTATGATCCATTTTCCTAATGCTATTCCTGGCAAAAAGTAATGGAAAAATAGTAATGATCCATTTGTGAGCGCTCCTGGAAAAAAAAGTTTTGCCTATTTAAGGTAATTGAATTAACAATACTGGTTGTCAAAGAGTTACTTTTAAATGCTACTGACTGGTTCAGCATCACTGCTACTGATGCCAAATCTGCCGGCATCATTCAGTACAACTGATCATCCAACACTGCTGGTAAAATTAAACCTAGGAGGCAGAGCATCATATTAATCCGTATGTTGATGCACCTTTCCCCACTGCAGGATATGTGTGGATTCTTCAGGCTCTCCACCACTATTCCTGAACCGTGCAGTCCCCCAAGGTTCACCACTGCCCCCACAACTCTTTAAACTATGGGGTAAAATACTCCAACAATACAGTACAGGGGTACTACAGCCAATGAGGAGTTGTGAGATCAAATCGAGAACAAGCCCAATGTGACTTCTTTTATATGTTTACAAAACCTGTGGATAACTTGGGAACTATCGAGCCAAAAATATCGAGGATCAAAAAATCGAGAAGGTAAGTGCAAATAGGTAAGTATAGATTTACTATTCTTAACTCCACATCTAAGTACCTTGGATATGCATATTATCAAGGTACATATATACGGGGTTAATTGTAGTAAAACTGTTTACCAATAGAAACTTACATTCTCAATATTCTTGTCCGCAATATTCTCGACACAACATTTTGATCACGCAATATTTTGTACTCAATACTTTGTAGAAACACCCCACTGCGTATATAGAGATCTTCCACTGTTTGACGGAGAGCTCTATGGGGCAGATTTACAAGCCCCTTGCTACACTTTTGCACCGCTGATGGCGTCACTTTTGTGATGCAGCTGTGGTGTAAAAAATGCAGCCAATGTACAACGTGACGCATCTAGGGAGATGCATCACATTGTAAAGCCCTGCATCACATTATACCTGCATCAGGTATAATGTATGCAGGATGGGCGTTCCCACGCAGGAAAGCCTCGTAAAAGTGATGCAGTATAATCTACAAGATTTCACTGCGTCACTTCTAGGATGCCACTGCGTCAAAACCTTACGCCTGCTTAAGGTGTGATGCAGTATAATGAGGATAGGCCCCCCAATGTATTGCTGGAGTTGCGTCGTGCTTGAGACACGACTCCAGCAATGCGTGACTTTTGCCTCAACAGATGCGCCGAATTTCTGATGCATCTGTCAATACTTGCACCATGGTGCGCCATATTGTGAATACGGCGCATCCATGGTAGCGCAAGGGTTTCGCAGGGTGGTGCATGGAAAGTGACGCATCTCTGCAAATGCGTCACTTTCTTGTAAATCTGCCCTTATGTATTTAGAGGAGCTGCCAGCATGGCTGCTCCTCTAAAGACATTCAAAGTTTGCTGAGCAGCTGCCATGTTTTATGTGGGCACTGAGCAAACATGTTGAGAGTTTGTTTTTGTAAAACAAAATTATTACCTTGACACACTAACGTTAGGAGCTTTCTCCCAGAGTGTGGTCATTTTTTTTTCGGCTTAAAAAGGAAGATAAGCTTTGCAGAAACATTTAATTTACCTGGAAATTCGACATCTGGCAGATGAGGAGGCATTTAGAAATGTTTACTGCTCTGCTGGTAAAACATGTCTAAATGTCTCCCCATCAGCTAACAATGGTGAATGTTCAATGAAATTAAAAAGAGTTCTGGAAATCCTATCTTCCTCTTATGTGGTTAAGAAGCAATTGATGTTGATGTTTTGCTCAGGTTGCTGCTTTACACACTGCTTACTGGTTATAGAAGCGAGCACTGTAATGCCATAACGCAACTAAAATAAATTGTTACAATAGAAAATACCACAAGTAGATTGTTACAAGAAAACAAGAGACAGGTTTTTGTGAAGCAGGTTTAGACCTCTTTGTCTTATGCTAGTTCTGTGAGGCCAAAAGACTTCATGAGAGCTAAATATCTCCATATAATAAACATAATATAACATGACTTAACATATACTTTGAACCACTGGAAGAGCTAGTGACTATATGTGAGGAGTTCCAGAACTATGTTCTTGCAGCTGTAGGGAGAACACAAACTGTACTCACTGACATGGATCCAGTAGTGGCTGGATGGCCACTGGTAGACCCTAGCTGCAAGTTAAATAGCCGATGGCTATTTCTCACCCAGAGTATAATCAGGGATGGACCACCGACCGACCTCCCTCAGTATAATCCTGGAGAGGAACCCTACTTCCTACACTGTAATCAGTGAGATATTAATATTATTATTCGCTGATTTTTGGGCATCTTTACACACACAGCCCTGAGGAAGCAGAACGTTGGTGAGGTGAAACACCAGTTGGGTGTTTTTTGAGAGACTTTTATTAGAAAACAAGGGTGTCGGAATAAAAGATTGTCTCAGATTTGAAGTTGGTACATTTGATGTATTACATTTATATTAGTCCATAGATTGTTAGCCAATAATGCCAATATTGAAAAATGTAATTTCCTTATTTATATGCAATGTATTTTGCGCGCTCTGGACCCGAGGGTATCAGAGCGCTTTACAGAATGTGCAGAGCAACATTAACAGACAATATACAAGGAAAACAGTAAAACACATTTACAGACAATATACAAGGAAAATAGTAAAACAATGGGCCTACATTGTAATAATATGTTAATAATGTTGGAGTAGATGGGTTATATAGTTCGGAAGTAGTGATGAATGATGATTTCAAAGTTTAGGGGAATGCACAGTTAAATTCAGAGGTAGAGTTGTTTAGATTCTTTGCTTGTAGGAGAGGGAAGGTAGCCAGGGAAGTGTTTTTATTTAGGAGGGTGGGATCAAGTATTTGGAGAGAAGATGTAATTTAAGGTTTTTTCGAAGTAGTAGAAACTATTGAATGTCACATAGATCCTGTGGCAGGGCATTCCAAACTGAGAGCATGCATGCATGACAGCAGCGCCCATTGGTCAATAGAGGAGTCTGGCTGCTGTGTTAAGTGTGGGTTTTATAGGAATTAGGTGTTTTTTTGGGATTCTAGTGATCTTTGCGTTACCATAGTCCAGTTTAGACAGGACTAAGGATTGTACTACGGTCTTTAGGTCTTCAAGGAGGGTGAAGGGTTTGATTTTAGATGTTTCAGCTTGGAGAAGGCCCTTTTTGCTGAGGCATTAATGTGGTCTTTCATGTTCAGGTTGTACCATGACGCAAGTGTTGTTTAGGTGTCGAGTGTCTTTGGGAGACGAGAATTTAATGTATAATTGGGTGTCATCTACATTGAGATGGTAGGCAATATTGTCTTGTTTCAGGATGACAGTGAGTGGTTCAATATAGAGGTTGAACACGGCAGGGGACAGGATTGATCCTTTGGGAACTCCTTGTGGGAATGATACTGCTGATGAGGTGTTTTTGATCCATTTAATTAGTTGAGGTCATTGGTTCAAGTGTGAGGTAAACCACTGAAGGACTTTACCATTGATGCCTGCATGCTGTGAGAGGGTGTTTAGGAGAATGTTGTGGTGAACTGTATCGAAGGCTGCTGAGAGGTCAGGAGGATTAGGAGTCAGATCTGACAATTGTCGAGAGATCTGTGTAAGTCATCAGTGATGTTCAAGATTGCAGTTTCCAGACTTCAGCCTTTCCTGAACCTAGATTGGAAGGTGTTGTGGAGGTTGAAATTTCAATGCGGCTGTTTTGAGAGCTCAGATCTCTCTATAGTTTTAGCAAGGAGAGGGAGGTTAGTTTTCGGTCTGTAGTTGTTAAGGTCATTCTGGTGTGCACCTGTCTTTTTGGTGGGGGGGATGACTTGGCCGAGTTTAAGTGAGCCTGGCACTGAACCTCTGGATAGGGAGGAGTTAATGATATTAGTCCATGTTGGGGAGATGACATATCTAAGGTTTTTGATTAGAGATGAGGCAGGCAAGGGGGTTCAGATAAGTGTGATGTCGACTTCATGGATGCAAGAATTGCAATGACTTATTCAGAGAGAATTCCAAACTTGGCCCACATTGCTTTATTTTTCTGTTGTATGGGACTGTCCAATGAAAGTTCGATGTTTGTTATTTTTTCAGAAAATAATCTGGAAAGTTCCTCACAAAGCTTGATAGTGTCATCAGAAGAAAGCAGTGGGAAGGAGGAGGTTTGTTGTTTAATGACGTTAAAAAGGTTTTAAAGTCTGTTTCTAGAGTGGTCAAATTGGGCTCGGAAGAAAGAGGACTTCTCTCTGTCTCTCTGTAGATATGAATTTTGTATTTCAGGCTTTCAGTGCAGAGGAGAGAGCTGGGTCAGAGAGGGTTGTTGTCTCCAGTGTCTTTCAGCCAGCCTAAGTTGACATTTATTTTTTTATCCAGCTCTTTATTGAACTAGGATCTGGAAGGGACAGTTCGTGATTTCTTGAGTTTTTGAAGGGCGATATTGTCAAGACGTTTTGTCATTTTGGTGTTATAGTGGAAGGTGAGGTGATCAGTGAAAGTAAGGTCGGTAGAGGATGAATTTGTGAGCTAATAAGGGATTATAATTCAGATTGGGGAATTTTATGAGTGTTTCTCATCCAGCGCTTAGGGCAATTCATTTGAGAGTGGAGTTTGGGTTGATTTACATTGAGATCATATAGAATTAAGTGTTGGTTGTGCCAGTTCGTGGATGGGATGGACTGGAGGGATATGAAATTATGTTTGGAGTTGATTGCATGGAGGGTTGAGACCTTGCTGTGGAGTTGCTTTTTGCACTGCTGAGTGAGAGTTTTTGATTTAAAGATGTTTGATAAGTCTTGTACTCTTGTATCTTCAGCATCATTCAGGTGCAGCTTAAAGTCTCCTAGTATAATGTCTGTGGAGTCACTCAGGGAGCTTTGTGTTATTAGGTCTGTTAGATAATCAAAGAATTGTGGTTTTTCACCTGGTGGCTGGTAGATAAGGTTGCATTTTGGGGGTTTGGAGCCTTTGGAGGACAGATCAACTCCTAGATATTCAAAGGTAGGGTATTCAGCTGTGTGGAAGGGTTTTAGGCAGAGATCATTTTTAGGTCTCGCGAGCCAAAGGCTCGAAGAGACATTTTATATGTGGGATTTTCAAAGTGCTACCCACAGTCTTTTGGCTGGCCTAAACCTTGAGTGCACGATCACATGCACGTGCACAGCTGCTCCTCTGCTCATTGCATTCCCCCTCCCTTCTCACCCAGCCCTTTGATGCTCTGCTCGATTACTTTCATTTTCGCCGCTTTGACCCTTGCATTCCCCCTCCCTTCTCACCCAGCCCTTTGATGCTCTGCTCGCATCTCCCTCCTCCCTGGGCGTGAAGGGAGACAGAGCCATCCTGCTTGATTAATGGCTTTGCATTCCCATGTGTTCCCGTAGTAAACATGCCCGAGGCGCCAGCCGAGCACAAGGCTCACGGAGACATTCTCTTTACCCTTGTTTTGCTTCCTAGTTAACCCACAGCATTTATATCCTGCTCATCATCAGAGGTGTCTGGAGGGAGCCTGTTGTGTTCTTTGCACTTCGCTCCAACCCCCCATCTTGCATGTTTTAATAATTTTGAACATATTTTATCAGCGCTGCGCCCGTTTCAAGAGCGTTTCACACACTTGTCAGCAGTGCCACTGACTGACTTGCAGTTAGCTACCGTGAACTCGTAATACCGAGGCTTCCATTTTACAGCGCTGTACATTAAACGGGTGCTGCAAGATGTGTCAGTGTCACGTTTAACAGCACAAGTTGCCATTCTTGAGCTTGTCAGAAATGTAAACCTAGCACCCTGCTACTGTGGGAGCCATTCTCGGAATGCTGTGTTTGTCCACGAGTCGAAATTGACAAAGGTTTGGAATTGTGCTAAGTACAAACCAAGTGATTGCATTGAACTGTGTGAAGTGGAGAGGGGGTCAAGTTGAAGTTTTGGCTCTGCCTAGTGACGTCATGGTTGTGTGCTACCCTATGAATCCTTTTATTGTGAATGCACCAGCGTACCTTAAAATGCCAAAAAGGAAAGGAAAACCTTCCGAAATTGGCATTTTCGAGGCCTAGTTACGTAGCACTTAGTTCTGTGGCATCTTTGAAAAGCAGTTTTACCATTTACTGGGGAATTGCCACATATAATCCCCCCCATGACATTGTATAGCCATCCATTCAATACCAGTTGATGCAAGCACAACTCCTCTTAGCTTTCGGCTTGTAATCCCATACTGGATTATTGTCCACATACCACATACTGAGTGCGCTGTAAACACTCAAACTACCGTAATTGCGCACACAAAGGGGCCACGCTCTGCACAAAAATAATTGCTCTGTCCGATTCATGTCTCCCGTCGACACTGTAACTCAATCACAGTTTGTCCAGTACTTTAAGTGCTATGATTCTACACTCTGGCCATACCATCTCCCACCCCTGGTACAGTTCTCTGTAGCCAACAATTAACTGCACAAGCAGACCTATCAGATTGCTACGTTTGCTCCCTATCTAGAAGTAACCAGTTCCTATAGCTACAGGCTATCCACTCTCACTATCCAGCACAAACTTGCCTGGCCACTCACACCCCTTGTTACTTTTAGGAGGAAGTTGGGAAGCACCTTTTGGACCTGCCAGTTCAGTATTTCCTTCAATCCCAAGGAACCTCCACGCTGTAAAGGAGACCATGGATTTTTTCATAATTGGCTCTAAGAAGTCGAATGGCCTTCCTTATAAAAAAAAGGCAAACCTACTGCAGGATCTATAACAAGCATTTGCAATGCAATAGGTCTCGCATTATTAATGTTCGAGCTATTGTTCTTGCATTATTTAGCAATGCCAATAGCTCAAACTTTAATAATGCGAGACCTATTGCATTGCAAATGCTTGTTGTGAATGATACCCAATCCACCACTGAGACGGTCTTTGTGGTCACGACGAAGGATGGAGAAACTTGGAGGAGTGAGGAGGTTGATCATGGGGGATGAGTGGTCATTTAGCCAAGTTTTGGTCTGGAAGCAAATGTCAGTTTTATGTGGAAGGGTAGTTTCTGCTTTTTCAGTGGCATGCTTGGCTGCTGATCAGCAGTTTAATAGCAAGCAGTTTAATCTGGGTAGTGTTCTTGGTTCAGATTGATTGGATTGGATAGTCGTAAGTTGAGCAGATGATCTGGGGAGGGGAGTGATTGGTAGGGGGTATCCTACCAGCACCAAGGATGACCAGAATCTTGTTGTAGCAGGGAAGGCTGGGAGCATTGTTGTATGTGTTGCTAAGAATCTCAGCTTCATGCTGCGACCTTCCTCTAGTGGTGCGTGTAGGTTTGTGGTGGAAATGACCACCACAAACCCAGGGGGTAGGGCATGGGTAGTCGGGGAGCATATTTGTGATAAGGTCAGTGTGCACCATGATGGGAGGTGAGTTGGTGTTTTAGACTGCGCGAACCATGTAGACTGCTGTCAGGCCCGGCTGGGTTTGTTCCCCCCAGAAGACTACGATTCACATGATGCTAACTAAGCACTTCCATGGGTAGAGGTAGCTTCATGAGGATGAACTTCCAGTTTTGGTGGGGATTTAGTGGAAGTCAAGGCAGATTATTGCTACCTGTGTGGATGAAGATGGTCCCGAATGGAGCGTTACCTCTGGTTTCTTATGGGTGCTACAGCACCAGTTCTGCTTATCTTGTGGTTCTTTGTTTTGATTGGATTCAGCACTTTCGGGTTCTCTGAAACCTGCTGCTTGGATTACCCCCCTTTCTTCCCATTTAGCCTGCGGGTGAATCGGCAGGCACTGGGTAAAAGGATCTTCAGTGCGCTTGGCTCATTCTTGGGAAACCAGAGTTTCTACCGGATAACAGAGGTGTTGTATTCAGGACTCCCAGCCTCGATGGAAACAGCCCGAGTGAATCTTGTTGGATTCCAGTGTTAATGCTGTGACGGAAACGGCACGGGTAAATCTGGAAGATTCATATAAGAGTATCAAAAGCATTCATGTTACTAAATTCATTGTTGGATACCTCATCTTGTGGAATATTATACAAACGTGAGGAAAGTTTGTGGAAGCAGCGTATATCAAGATGTTCATATTTCAGTTGAAGATATAAAGCGTGAAGGGCTTTTTCTCATTCACGTTTGCTTATTCTATGTTTTTCATGCCTTGTTGTAACAGGGTTTCTTCTAAGGTATTGGTGATTCCATCCCTGTGACGATTTATCAGGCATATGATATGGTGGGTAAGAAGATGGTAAAACAAAGTTTCTAAATATAATAGCATCAAATTTATAGTAACTCACATCTTTTGTCTATCAGATTTACAGTTATTTCCTATTGTCTTGGAACAGAGGATATGTTCCTTACCATCTCCAGGAAGTCTTGGAAGATGGTGCTTTATTTTCTTTTACAGGTACAGGGTATAATTAGTATGGTATAGAAGTGTTTGTGTTATGGTATAATCCCCCAGGTCAAGCCCTGTACTAATTTTATCTTCTTTTTCCCAGATCTCCTTCACCGCTGTTCCCTTCCTTTCCTTCCCTCGCCTGATCATATCAACATTGAGCTATAACAGCAAGCAGAATTGAGACGATCAAGAGGTGGATCCCTTTGTGCATCATTCCAACTCCGAGGTATGGACAGAGCTGAAAGTTGGAGCAAATCTTTGTGTCTTTTCGTAATAAGGATATTTCATTCAGTATAGTGTTGATTTTGCAATCAAAATGGATTATTATGGGGATCAGTTGAGAGGCAGTTGGTTCTGCAATAGTGGAAGGGGTAGGCTGGTGGTCATTCTAGGTTGGGGTGGAGTTATAGCAGGATCCGGTATAAAGTGGATTGTGAGGATTCCTGCGAGGCGGTTTGCTCTGAGAGTGTAGGGGAAGTAGTTATTGAGATAGGAGGAGCAAATTCCTGAAGTGTGGCCAGTGCTTCATGGAGTTTAGGGATGTGGGCGGGTGTGTGAGGGGTTTAGGTAGGGTTTGTGCAATGGGATTGAGGAGTGGTAGGCTCTACTGAGAGAGGAGGGAGTATGGGGATATGCTTGGGGGGAGGGAAGAGTGGGGTTGAGGGCAGTTGTGGAGGTGCAGAGAGCAGGGAAGTGGCAGTCAAAGATAGAGGGGTTTTGTTCTGAGGCTTGGACTAAGATGTTCCCATTTCTAATATGATATGGACAATTCACTGTCGAATTTTGGGAAGGGGGTATATTGAGTTTGGATCCATATGGAATGTTGGTACTGTTGGTTACATGCAGGTGCTGCAGCAGATTTTCTCTCCATTTAGCGGGCTTCTTGGTGTAGAAGATGAAGGGGCATATTATCAAGACAGGCGATAAAATTATCGCCGCTTTAGCGGCAGAAAACTGCCGCTAAAACGGCGATAATAGGCTTGATAATATGCTCTATGGAATTCCAATTGAAGCCCATGTTAGATGTGAAGGACATCTAACCTGAGCTTCAATTGGAATTGGCTAAAGCGGCAATAATTTTATCGCCTGTCTTGATAATATACCCCTTAGTATTTTATAAGGTCTCCGTGTATTGGACCGTAGTAAATGGGGGTTATTAGTGTTTCTGGATGTTCTTTGCAAAGTTTATGTGTGTGGTTTATCACAGCATTTTACAAGAGATTTTGCGGAAGGTTTATGCGGTAGGAATAAGGACAATGGGGCATATTATCAAGAAACGGGGTTAAAATGATCGCCGCTTTAGCGGCAGAAAACTGCCGCTAAAGCGGCGATAATGGGCTTGATAATATGCCCTTGAGAATTCCCATAGAAGCCCATGTTCTGGTGTCAACATGGACTTCTATTGGAATTCTCTGCGGCATATTATCAAGCCCATTATCGCCGCATAAGCGACAGTTTTCTGCCGCTAAAGCGGCGATAATTTTAACGCTGTGCTTGATAATATGCCCCCATGCCTTTCAAAGGAGGTGCTATCTGAGGGCCCAGTAGTGTGTGAGGGGGTAGTTTAGGATAGAGAGAGGAGAGAATTTAGGGTAGGGATGGCAGAGTGTGGTTGTGGTGCATATGAGTGGTAAAGGTTTAGTGCATGTGCGCCGGGCACGCGCACCATTTGTCAGCCTGTCTGATCACTTTCGCGGCCGCTTTGATGTTCTCAGTTAGCCGCGCGGCCACTGAGAACATCAAAGCGGCCGCGAAAGTGCTCACCATTTGCCACCCCCTCCCTTATCCCACTTCCTGCTTGTTCTTTTTCCAACAGTGGCAAAATGCAGCGCTTTTACGTTTACAATGGTGCCTGTGCGCTTTTGTCAGCATTTCGGCCATTTCTAACATTATTGCTGCTGTCCCTACGTGACCGTGTTGGCGCTGTTCATTTCGGCAGTTTCTAAACTTTTTGCTGCTGTCCCTACGTGACCGTGTTGGCGCTGTTGTGTTGCCTCGTCGCAGCTTCAAGACTTCTCCATTCATGTGAAACTCTGGCCGAACGCTTGCACCACGCACTTTTGGGTGAGGAAAGTCACTGGACTGAAAAGTAAAGATCATTGGGAAGATAAAGCATGGCGGCTCGGATTTGTAGCTCAGCACGCTTGTAATAAAGCGGTGGGGTTTTTCGGCTCTTCATGGCCCAGCGTCACGGGTGGCTTGGCTTGGTATTATCACAGTAGTTACAGTCTTTCCCCCAGTGTGACCCCTTACTGTAACAAACTGCCCGGCACTCTGAATATCCTTCCCTTTCATGCTTGCATGTTTGAAAGGCTCTTTGTGCCTTGCTGAAGGTAGCGTTAACATCCCAGGAAATGCAGTTTAATTGTTCCCAGTAATATTTATAAAGAACCGCACTCTTCTCTAAAATCTCGCCGATTTGAACATGTTTATTTAAATGAGGTACTCGTCTCTAAAGCCTTCCTGACTGGAACATGTCTGTTAGTGAGGCGCTCATTTTTTTCTATATTGTGCAACAGCTGCGTAAATGAGGCACTGTCTCTAAAGCTTTGCCAATTTGATTATGTTAAGTAAATTACGCACTAGTAGAGCAAGCATTGGCATAGCCAATAGGTCTCGCCTTTGGGACCTTATAAGTGTTTAGCCATGCAACAGTTGATGATGTTGCACCAAGGATATTGTGCTGCATAACTAAACACCTATAAGGTCCCAAAGGTGAGACCTATTGGCTATGCCAATGCTTGTTGTAATAGTTAGTGGAGTGTTAGAGGGAAGATTGCTACCTGAAGGAGAGGAGAGCAAGTGGCATGGCCAGGGCAATAAAACCCCAAACGAGTCATCTCAAAACACATCAAATCTGTCCACAAGAAATTCGAGCTGAATGCTCGGGGTCAGAGAGCCTCTAAAGTCTCAGCCAGTTCCATCCAGGGAATTGAGGACTGTAAGTAGGATGTAAATTATGTATAGTGCCGCTACAATGATATATATGCACAACACAGTGCATAAGGACAGCAAAATGCACAAGACAGAAAAAGAAAGAAAGAAATCCCAATTACCACAGTAGAAGAGAACCTTAATCGTTCAGCGCTGAGCTTTCCTCCCCTACGGCAGAGATTGTAAAGTGAGCAGGGAGGAGCGCTCATCAGGGCTGGACTGGCCGTAGCAGGCACTGGGCGTTTCCCCGGTGGGCCGCTAGAGTAGGGGCTTGTTTTGGCCCTCTGGGGGGCCGTTTTTGTTACCGGAGGCCGACAGTATCGCCCCCCTGTAACAAAATCGTCCAAAACCGGCCATAGCAAACAGCTCGGCCGCACCCTCACCACTCCCAGGAGGGCCAGCCGAGCAGTTTGCCAGGGACAGTTTTGGTGCCCAGTCCGGTCTTGGCGTTCATAGGGAGCGTGGGCTAGTTGCGAGGGTGGCAGCCATGGTCCTCCCCTCGGCGGCAGCCAGTCCAGCGCACTCCCTTGTGTGGTGGTGGGGGCTATCAGTCGGGCTCTGAGTGCCAGGGGCCGCCTGTGCATAGATCAGGACAGGAGCTGGCCAAGCAAGGTGGGCGGTCAACGGGTAGCAGGGGAGCAGCGGTCTCACCTTGGAGGATGTCGTCACCCTCTTCCAAGGTGAGATGTATAGCATAGGACAATATACCCATAAGAATTGTGATTATTGAGTAGTGTGAATATCTTTTTATTAAATGTACGTGCTCCTCACTCCATGGATACCTTAGGGTGAAAATCCATTTCTAATCAGTGAGGGTTTATTACCAACCCAGCGGATAGTAGTTAAAGGCAGATTCCCTGCTGAAGGGAAATACACTAATCCATCCTGGCATTTTATTCCTAAACTAAACCCACAGTGTGGTCGAATAATAATCATATTTTGTTTAAAGCAATTGTGAAATCCTAGCTACTGCTGCCCTCCCTTGAGACTGACCTTGAAGATATTACAAATGAGGCATGCAGACCTTCTAATAACCTCATAAAATGCCCTGACAAAGCAGTGTTCCTTAAACGAGTCGCTGAACAATATATGCAGACAGAAAATCATCAGTAGGCAATTTCTGCTATTTCCAATTAGGGAACTTAGAGCATCTTGGCATAAGCAGGACAACAAGCTCATCAAATGCAGGTTGTAGAGTTATAAAATAAATCTATTTTGCATTTCTTTTGCTTGGGCCATAGTTTGTTAAGTAAGAGAAGGGTGCGTTTAAAACATTTTTTTAATGTAATGGCCTTACAAGGTGTGTGGATGTCATGAAACACTGCTTAAGTACAGGTAACATTCAAGAGCTAAGTAGTGCTTCTATTTTCTATTTAGCCCAAAAAGCTGTTCACAAAGGAAATATAATTTCATTTATTGGAAATATATTAGCCTGGTTTATATGCATAGTCAGTTGCAAATGATTTCCTAAAAATTCAATTTTGTATAACTTGTTTTTTGCTTACTGTTCATGCACTTTTTTGTACAACTGTTTTGTAGCTTACAAATATATATTTAGCTTCCGTATTGCGAGGGTCAGCTATGACGTGAATAAGCAATAACTTGCTAGCGCAGATGAGCTTGTAAATAACATGCATGGCTGTTTAGATATTTCTGCTTGTAGCGACTTTAATTAATCATAATATAATAGTAATAAATATTAATTCACTTAACTTATACATGGTGTTGCCAGGAGTTGAGTAGTTCTATCGCTGGCTCTCCAAAGGCTTTATTAGACAGATTTGTCTCAAGACATCTTGGTGTCCTAACTGTCAATCAATGGCTCCATTGCTCTTTCAAAAAAAAAAATCTAAAAAATCTAGACAAAAAGCAGTGCACATTGACACCAATGGAAGAAACCAAGGGGCATATCATCAAGGACCGGCGATAATTATCGCTAAGCGCACTTAGAGCTAGGATAATTATCGCCGGGTAACATGGAAATTTATTGCTGCGATAGCTTGCTATTAGCAACGCTTATCTCAAAAGCAATAAAATTCCAAGCCCTAACTGACAAATGTGAGATTATCGCTGGAAATCCAGCGATAATCTCACACAGTTTGGCGTTAGCTTGATGATAGGGCAAGGCATACTTAGCCATGATATCCACCTTACATAGGATATCATGGCAAAGTCAGTCTTGAAGCAGGCGTAAGGAAAGCAGTGATAACAGAGGTTATCGCTACTTTGCTTGTCACTCTGCAGGTTAGCGTGCCCATTGAAAATTGGAGAAATGTCACTTAGCGACATTTCTCCAGTTATGTCAGAGCAGGAATGCCCACTTTGCATCTCATCAGAGATGCAAAGATGGGCGTTCAGAAAACAGGCGCTAATGCAAGGATTCACGTGATAGCGTGACCTTGCTATTGGGCGATAAAATTATCGCCGCTTTTCGTCCGAAAACGGACGCAAAAGCAGCGATAATATTTTATCGCTTCCTTGATGATAAGCCCCAAAATATCTAAAATGACAAAACTGCGCACTCACCTCCACAAATTAATGAGACAGACCTCTCACCATACTTAGGGGCATATATGTCAAAGGTTAGCGTTGCTTTTGCACCAGGCAACAATGCAAGCCATGTAAGACCCTCTTGAGTGGCCCTGAGTGGCTTTTTAAATCCAGAGTAACACAACGCTGAGCAAATCGCTGGGTTGCAATACTCTGCCCCAGGGAGGCCTTCAGTTAAAATAATTGTCAAAAACGAAGAAGGCCTACTCATGTCAATGAAAGCACCAGCAGAAAGACGTGTTCAGTGTTACCTTTAAAAGGAGGAATACAGGCCTAGGCTGTCTTCAGTAGCAGGATGAAAAGAGAGCACAGATGAAGAGAGGACCCCGGGGAGAGGGAAGTAGATATGAGCTTCAGCAGAATGAAGAAATTTAATTAGGCATGGGACAAATAGAAGGTCTACGTATCCGAGAAAATATGTAGATAAAGCAGCACAGAGATGCAGAATAAGTGGGAGCTTAGGCTTTGCCAGGCAGTAGATGTTTAGGGAGTAGAGCACTGCTACGGTTCAAACACGAGACAAGCCAAGGACACTGGTAGTGTAGCGGTGGTGTGGAAGCGTAACAAATGATAACATGTGCACCTGAGATGCATTTCGTAGACACTCGACTAGCTGTTTTTGCAGAAAGTAAAACTTTTGATAACAATGTTGTGCTTTAGCAGATGCTCATTCACAATGTAACTGTATGACGTATTAATTACTCAACATGTACAAAAGAAGCTGTCCGTTGCATTGTAAGTTGAAGCTCAGATTCCAGTTCCACAGAGCTGACTGACCTTTTTATATTAAAGTCTGTACTCTATTGCCAGTAGAAGTTGTGTCGTCTTTTCTTTCATTTGACAACAGTTCCATGGGTGGTGCATGGATGTTTGCACGCAACATCCATGGATTTTGACGAATTCCCAGATTTACCTTTACTGATAGACCTGGGAATGAGCCAAAATGCTGCACATCCCCGGGGGATGCAAAGCGATGAGCAAAATCTTCATTTCTCCTCGCGTTTTCCTCTTTCTATACGAAATAGGATA